>NC_138055.1:55782008-56392564 GCF_964194185.1 Rhinolophus hipposideros
GATTCAAGGTAAAGTATAGGGAATAGACATATACATATACATAAATTACTATAATTCAAGGCACTGTTTAATATAAGCCATAGCCAGACATACATGAAGTACAACAAAAATGACAGACTAAACAAGATTAGTTCCACTCTAGTGGATTGGGAAAGACTTCAACGAGAGAGTTGGCCTGTGGGATAAGCACTCCAGGCAGGAGGCCCAGTGTGAGCAGCACGCATGGAGACAGGGAAACACACGACACGACAGGGAACTACTAGTGATGTGGTTGATGCACATTGTGAGAGATGAGGCCAAGAAGATGGTGTAGGGGCTTTGACTGTCAAATGAAGGAGTTTGGCCTTCATCTTGCAGACAAGGCCATCTCAGAAGGTTTTTTCTGAGAAAACTCAGAAGGTTTTTTGTTCATTTTTTTCTTTTGAGATATAATACATATACATAAAATTCACCCTTCAGAATCTTTTGAATATAATCAGATTTGTGTTTTAGAAGGGTCACTATGGCAAGCAGTGAGGAAGATGGATCAGAGGCAGGCAGAGGTTGGGGTTGGGGACAGAGTAGACAAAATTATGGCAACTGACTGAGTGGCCTGAGAAAAAGGGATCTGATGGATCCCCATATGTCTTTCCCAGATCCAACAACTATCAAAATTTGCCACATTTGCTTTATCTATTCTTTGTTATTGTTGTTTGTTTGTTTTTGGCTAAGTATTTAAAAGCAAATCCCAGGGCTGCCCGGTGGCTCAGGCAGTTGAAGCTCCGTGCTCCTAATGCCGAAGGCTGCCTGTTGGATTCCCACATGGGCCAGTGCCAGATGGCTCAGTTGGTTGGAGCGTAGGCTCTCAACCACAAGGTTCCCAGTTCGACTCCTTGATTCCCACAAGGGATGGTGGGCTGCAACTAAGATTGAACATGGCACCCTGAGCTGAGCTCCTGCTGAGCTCCCAGATGGCTCAGTTGGTTGGGGCGTGGGCTCTCAACCACAAGGTTGCCAGTTCCACTCCCGCAAGGGATGGTGGGCTGAGCGATGATGGGCTGAGCCCCTGCAACTAACAACGGCAACTGGACCTGGAGCTGAGCTGTGCTTCCACAACTAAGACTGAAAGGACAACAACTTGACTTGGAAAAGTCCCGGAAGTACACACTGTTCCCCAATAAAGTCCTGTTCCTCTTCCCCAATAAAATCTTTTAAAAAATAATAATAAAAATGTAAAAAATAAAAGCAAATCCAGACATCTTGTTATTTTAAATGCTACAAATTCAGTTTGAATCTGTAAAAAAAAAAATGAATATTGAATAAGCATTGTCAATTCACACTACACAAAATTATCAAACCAGTCCATATAAAATTTCATAAATATCTAAAATTGGCTTTTTATGATTTTAAAAATCAGGATCCAAAAAGTAAGCACAATTTTTTTAAGAGCTGCAGGTGGGCAAGTATGAATAGAATATTTCCAGAATACATTAAGGAACATAGTAAAAGAAACAGTTGAAACAGCAGCATGAATGAGGGAGTCAGATCAAGGAGAACAGTCTCAAAGTCTGTGAGACCAGGATCTAGAGCAAGAAAGAGGGAACTGGGATATGATGTATATATTTCAGCACAGCAGAAACTATCCTCGTTCCATTTCTAATTTGTACTGGAAACCTAATTTGATTCTGCTGGGGAGGATCTGGAATCATCTCATTGAGCATCCCACCACTAGAGCAAGAGAATCATAAGATGCCCCATTCTTTTTCCTCCCTCCTCAGGGTAGCACGGGACATTCCAGACCCTCTCACCACCCCTTACCCCCACCCCCTTTGCTCCTGTCACGAGGCCCCAATCCCCCAGAGCCCTTTCATGTGATGCTCAGCTGAGACCCTCTCCCTGTCTCTTCCAGCCCCAAGACAAAAGCCTGGGCTGTGTTCACCCATCCCCATCCCAAAGAAGGAGGTGGTGCCTCCTTACCCTTCTTATCCAATACCACATTCTCTCACTCCTCACTTTAAATATTCTATCCCAAGCAACTGAGACATTGCCTAAAAGAGTCTCCTACTCATTTTACCCTCTTGGAGCCCCTGCTCCAGCTTACTGCCCAGAGGGCCTCATTATCCTCTTGCCCTTTCAAGCAGATGGGAATATTTTGAAGCTCAGTCCCAAATCTCTATGTGAGGAGGGAGGTCAGGTGTCTATGTCCTCACTAAATCAAATGGGTGGGAGAAGCCTGAAGTGTTGCCAGTATCTACCATTAGGAGAGGGAAAAGCAGAAAAGGTGTGCAACCCCAAATTCACACTTATTCATATCCACACATTCCACACTCACCTTCTGTGGTCCCCACAGCCAGAAGAGCACCCATAACAGCCACATGGAGAAGGCATTTTCTTTGCGTCAGATCCATCCTGTCTTCCTTCCAGCAACCAAAGGTGCTGGGGGTGGGGGTGCCTAGGACAAGCCCCTATATAAGAAAGGGGTGCTCATTTGCATAGCCCTTCCTCCTCTCCTTCTAGAGACGCCTGGGCGGAGCAAGAGGACCAGAGAAAGGCAGAACTGACAAGGGATCCTGGTCCCTGGACATCCCGTTATTCAAACAGGTTCTGGTTTCACTAGGTCATTCTCATCTTGACTGAAAAATAATTGACTGAAAGGCAGCTACATAACATGTACCCAGCACACACTATTCATCATGGGAGAGTGAATCCATCTGTTGAATCAAACTAGGAACTCTTAAAAAGACCGAAATAGAGACCCTTCATCCAGAAAGAGACAGTATCAGAGTAGGCTGAGAGGCTGAGGCAAAGGCTCCTGCGAGGCCCAGGAAACCCTTACAATGAGATTCCCAGCTTCCTGCTTTTCAAAGGAGGATGCCTGGGCCAGGTGGAATTTAATCTTAGATCGATAGATTTTCCCTAAGGGTTGTGAAAACGGAGAGATCAGGAAATCCCTACACATTCAGGACATAGGTAGGAAACTCGAGCCTAAATCAGGTACTTGAAAAAAAGTGCTTAGTCTCGGAGGTACAAACTTGTCTTACTGCCACACAGAACCGAACTTGCGCGGGGCGGGGTCATTTGCGGCGAGGGGCGCTGGGTTAGCCCCGTCCTCTCTGACGTTGACCAATAGGAAAGGCTAGGGGCGGAGCCAGGGAAACGCGGGAAGGAGAGGCGGGGCCTCTGGTGGTGGTAGGGAACTGGCGGGGAGGCGGCAACATTGTTTCAAGTTGGACAAATTGACAAGAGCAAGAACTACCCTGCGTTCCATCCGGACCTGGGGCCGCGGTGCCCGGCCCTGTTTCTCCCTCCTCCGCCCCCGAGAGCGGGGGCCCGCTTTCTGCAGGGTTCCCAGGTCCCCGCTCCAGGGCCGGGCTGACCCGACTCTCTAGCGCTTCATGGAGAACTTCCAAAAAGTGGAAAAGATCGGAGAGGGCACGTACGGAGTTGTGTACAAAGCCAAAAACAAGCTGACTGGAGAAGTGGTGGCGCTTAAAAAAATCCGCCTGGACACGTGAGTGGCCTCTATACCCGGACTCCTACTTCGGGAGCTCCTTGAGTGCCCCCCACCCCCACCCCAACAGGCGGGTAGCAGTCCAGGGACCGGAAGGTAGCAGGGAGGGACTTCTTTTGAATTGGAGAGGTGGGTTGGAGGACTGTAGAGGGTTTCCCTCTGGAGATTATAGGGTACTGTCGAGTCGTGGGAAATTTGCTCCCCAAAACCGAGTGATGCCCCCTAATGTGCAGTCAGGAAGAGGAAGGAGGCCTCTTGACATAGGGTCCAGGACTCCCCGTGGAGTTGGGTTTTGTGGGAACCGGTGAAGAGTATCTTTCTGAATACAGAGCTCTCCTTACTGCCCCAACCCCACCCTCATCTTAGAATTCTGTCCCTCTTTCAAAAGAATGGCAGTTGAACCTCACTGGCCCGTCAAGGGAGGCTGGGTGCTGCTACTCCCTTTTTTTTTTACTCTTACCCCCTCTCTTCCCCTTTACCAGGAGCCTGTACTTACCTACCCTTGGGGAAAAAAGAAATAATGACCTTAATATGTCCCAAAGCCACTTACTGTCCACACGTGAATGAATTCCTACAGCACCCTTTTTCTTCTCTCACTTTCTTAGGGGATGCTGGGGTGGTGTCTCCTTGGGGGGGAAAAGAGTGACTGGGCTGGGGAAAAAGGAATATTTGTAACCACATTCCCATCTCTGCTTTCCCAACTTCTACAAGTGAGACAGAGGGTGTACCCAGTACTGCCATACGAGAGATCTCTCTGCTTAAAGAGCTTAACCACCCTAATATTGTCAAGTAAGTATATACCTGGGAAGTGGTTGACAGTAAAGGAGGATGCCTTCTGTCTGTGTAGTCTAGGCATTTCTCTCCCTCATTTCCATTCCTGGACCTCCCTTCCTTAGGCTGCTGGATGTTATCCACACAGAAAACAAACTGTACCTGGTTTTTGAGTTTCTGCACCAGGATCTCAAGAAATTCATGGATGCCTCTGCTCTTACTGGCATTCCTCTTCCCCTCATCAAGGTAATCCTTCTAATCAACTCTTCCCTAACACAAGCATGTCTTGGAGGTGGGGGGCTGAAGGCAATTCAAACTGAGTGGTGATTTGTGACCTTGGTTTCCTTCCCAGACCTCCATCCTCTACACACACACACACACACACACACACACACACACACACACCTTTCTTTTATGGCTCTTTCACTGCACATTATGCTTATTAACGCTCGGGCTGGGCAGGAGAATTAAAGAAGTTGAAACTCTAGTGAGTCAACTTAGCAGCTCAGGTAGAAGGTCAGATGAAACTCAGATAAATGGGACTTGAGGGCACATGGTACATTCCTCCAAAAAAGCCCTTCCACCTGTTTGGTGGGAGAACTAGCCAGTGAGTCTCTATTATCTGTTTTAGGGCTGGGTTCTTTACTCCCTGAGCTACTTTCAATCTGTCAACAAATGTTTATTCAACACACATTTATTGAACACCTTCAATGTACTAGGCACAGGATATGGAAAAGACATGCAAAACTAAGTAAGACCTAGTTCTTAGCCTCACTGGGCTGACAGTCCAATGAGACAAATAGCTTGTAAACATGTAATTATAATCTAACATAGTAGAGGCTTTAGTAGAGCTTTGGAGGCACAAAGCAGACCCTAATCTGCTCAGTGTAATAAAGAAACATAGTTCTCTCTCTCTCCATTGTCAGAGCTATCTGTTCCAGCTGCTCCAGGGCCTAGCTTTCTGCCATTCTCATCGCGTCCTGCACCGAGACCTCAAACCTCAGAATCTGCTTATCAACGCAGAGGGGGCCATCAAGCTAGCAGACTTTGGACTAGCCAGAGCCTTTGGTGTCCCCGTTCGTACTTACACCCATGAGGTCAGTCCCTCTCTGTATGTCTTCTCTGCTCTTCCTGGGGGTTGTTCACAAGGACATTCACTAAAATAACTAAAAGTATTTGGACAGCAGTTTCTCTGTCACTAAATGAAAAGTATTTCTGACACCTTGAGAGGTCTTAGAGTATGCACAGAGTTCATACTGTGGGTCTAACTGGGTTTTGATAGACACCAAGCCAGGAGAGCTGGATGGCACATTATTAAAATTATGAACACTTGTCTCAAGTTTTCCAGAAAAGTCACAAATTGTGGATTCAGAAAATATGGTCCCCAGAACCATGGGCTATGCTCATTCTGACGTAAGAAGTTTTATGTAATAATTTTACTTAGGGGAGATCAGAGGGAATGTAAGGATGGAAGGAAAGAAGCTGTTAGGAGGCTGAAAGTGAGCAGGGTAGTATCGGGCAGCTGAGATGTGGGAATCTCCATGCTGGATACGCCACCCCTCCCCTTCCTACTTTTGTCCCCAGGTCGTGACCCTGTGGTACCGAGCACCTGAAATCCTTCTGGGCTGCAAATACTACTCTACAGCTGTGGACATCTGGAGTCTGGGCTGCATCTTTGCTGAGATGGTACGGAGGCATGCCTGAGTTCCACCCAGCCCATTCCTCCCCACATTCAAGAACAACAGACTGTTTCTCGGCCCCAACCCATAGCCCTTCTGTTATCACAGGGTTCTTTCTCTAGAGTAGCACCAAGGTGGGTGATGGGGAAAGGACAGGACTGTTGTCCCTGATGTCAATCACAATATTAGTATATCCTCACAGTCTTAGCATCGAGTATATATCTCTTATCCCTGAATTGAGCTGAATCATATCTGCAGCTGCTTTAGCTTTAGTCTGCATATATTTGGGAGAATGAATTCCATTTAGTGCTTCCTTCATTTGACCAGGAGACCTTATTGTAGGGTGTTAGGAATGCGGTGAAGCCACCAGTGTTCACCTTATCCACACCCTTTATTTAAACTACAGACTTAAGATCATGTCCTCCCTCTATGTCTGGCTTTTCAGACTGAAGGATCCCTGAGACCCAGAGTTATACGGGAATTTTCATCCTCTTAAATCAACAGTGGAGTGGGCTGTTTTCAAATCAAATCAGCAGTATGTGTTATGGTCCTTTATCTGGGTTGTAACTGGGGCTTGGAGACCATTAGCCATTTTATATATATATATATAAAATGACATTTATCCCCCAGTGCATTACCTTACAATTGCCCATATTCCTCTCTCAATTCACCAAAAAATATTTGTTAAGCACCTAGTGTGTACCCAGCACCATGCTAAGTGCTGTGGGGAACACAGAAGAAATGGAAGACACAGTCTCTGCCCGCTGTGCTCCTATCTAGAAGTGGCTGCATCACAAGGAGGGGGGATGACCGCAGTGTCTACCCCATACCCCGTGAGTGGCTTGGGATCCCTTTACTACGTCAGTGACACCCCAGACATTCACCCCCTCCCAACCCCACCCAGCCTTGGGGATCTGCAAAGCCATGGTTGGGGGAAGGAAGGAGGGGGCGAGGAGACAGATGAAGGAACTTCATTGTCTCAGGCTCTGTGTAACTGACCCCATGAAAGGCCCTGGGGAGGGAGTCATGGGGCCCTGCTGACCTACCACTGCCTATGGGAACCTCCATTGTATAGGGGGCAGTTCTGACTGACGTCAATGTGGGTTTTGGCCTTTCCTCTTTCCTCGTTTTCAGGTGACCCGCAGGGCCCTATTCCCTGGAGATTCTGAGATTGACCAACTCTTCCGGATCTTTCGGACTCTGGGGACCCCAGATGAGGTGGTTTGGCCAGGAGTTACTTCTATGCCTGATTATAAGCCAAGTTTCCCCAAGTGGGCCCGGCAAGATTTTAGCAAAGTTGTGCCTCCCCTGGATGAAGATGGACGGAGCTTGTTATCGGTGAGAGTGGGGTGTGGGGGCTGGGCGGGGCATTTACTCTCATTCACTACCGGAGGGCAGGGTTTCTCCTAAATGAAGGAAGGATGGGACCCTGGACTCTGGGTCTCAGTTTTTCCCTAGCCCCTGCTTCTGTCATCCTGTTGGCACACCAACTGAACAGTCAGATACAGGGAGGAGGGAAATGGGAACTCTGCTTTGGGTAAAAGAAATTCTGATTTCCCAATTTTTTTTTTCTGTTAAATTTTATTGGGGAATATTGGGGAACAGTGTTTTTCTCCAGGGCCCATCAGCTCCAAGTCGAATCTTTAGTTGCAGAGGGGCGCAGCCCACCTTCCCATGTGGGAATTGAACCGGCAACCTTGTTGTTGAGAGCTCGCGCTCTAACCAACTGAGCCATCCGGCCACCCCTCCGGAAGCTCAGTGGCAGCTCCTTGTCTTCAGTCTAGTTGGAGGGCACAGCTCACTGGCCCACGTGGGAATCGAACCAGCAACCCTGTTGTTCAGAGCTCACGCTCTAAACAACTGAGCCATCCAGCCGCCCCGATTTCCCAATTTCTTTGAAAACTTGCCGCCCATTTAGTCTACTGTCACGTTACTGAAGTCAGTATACATCTCTCCCTCCAGCAAATGCTTCACTACGACCCCAACAAGCGGATTTCAGCAAAGGCAGCTCTGACTCACCCTTTCTTCCAGGATGTGACCAAGCCGGTACCCCACCTTCGACTCTGATGTCCTTACCCAAGCCCCCAGTCTCACCCTCTCCAGTGGGGGCCTGATGTGGCTTGGCTTTGGGCTATTTGCCCTCTGTCTCGTCTGGCTGCCTTAACACTTACCTTCCCCTCTTAAACAGCCAACTCTGGGAATATAGGGGAATGGAGGGGGAAAAGGGTAAAAATGAAAGGAAGCTTCAGTATTAGATGCACTTAAGTCAGCCTCTCCCACCCCTCCTCTTAGTCATTGCTGAGGAGGGCTGGTATTTAAAATAAAATAAAAAATAAAAAAAGACTGTCCCCGCTCCCCCCACATAGGAGGATTTGCCATCCCGATCTCTGAAAGCCCCGCAATTAATATTTCCTGTGTTTGAGATGACAGAGACCCCAAGCCTCCTGTGGCCACTGTGTTTGTTAGGCTAACTGATAGCAGGGGAGTAAGTTGGAATTTTTGAAAACCAAGCAAAACAAAAACATAGGGAGGGGCCTATTTTAAAGAATTAGGTTAAAAAAATAGATGCAACCAATTTATACCCTAGTTTTAGTGTTTCGTTTCACCTACCAGTCTGGGAGACTCAAGACTCCCAGTCTCTGCAGTCCTGGGGGGGTCTGCAGTAGAAATGATTGCCCTCAGTGCCCTTGTCTGACCCTTCTATGGGCAAGGAGTGTCTGCGAGGCTCTGGAACAGGGATTGTGCTTCACTACGGCCTTATGAGGCAAGTGAAATATGTTTGACTTTTTCTCTTCCTTTTAAGATTCTCAGTTCTTCAGGTGCCAGGTCCTATCTTCCACTGAAGGCCATCCCATAGGAGTGGATTTTGAGAATGCTCACACTTTTTCAGGGCCGTGACTGAGTGGGAACATTGGGAGAAAATATTTCTTTAAAATAAGGATGAACAATTATATTTATATTTCAGGTTATGGTAGTTTCTAAGTGGAAGTGGGTGGATTTGTTGCCATGTGCACCTTGGGGTTTTGTAATGCAAATGTTAAAGTTTTTTTTTTCTTTTTATGATTGTCTCTCTTCTCCCACCTCTTGTCCTTGAGTGTTCTTGCTATTAACATTATTTGTAATTTAGTTTGTAATTCATTAAAAAGAAAAAGTTTCTAGTTTTATAGTTCATCTTTACTCCTTTACTTTTGTGTATTTATTTACTGAAAGAATGGTGAGAGAATATGAATGTGTATATATGATAATTGGTTACAGACCCCCGCTTTTCCTCATCTGTCCGTGCAGGGCTACCCACTCCATCCCATTTTGGCTTTTACCATGCACTTGGGATAGTGCCAAGGGTGGGCAAAAGTGAGAATTGTTGCCCGATTTTACATCTGGAGAAACTGAAGCCTTTGTATTTCCTACTTCTTTCGCCACAAACCTGCATCTCCTCCTGCCCACAACATACACACATACCACATACACATACGTACACTCAAGGTGGCAGTTAGGGAATTTCATTGTTAGGAAGGGCTTGGGAACAGCAATACGGTTGGAAGTGAGCTCCATGAGAATTTACCTCAACACTGCATTTCCCAGTAACCTTGTCATTTTTCCTTTTAGTTGCATATCACAAATAGCAAAGTTTTATAAAGATACTTTATTCACCTTTATAATACGATTCATAATACCAACTGTCTGTATGAAAAATTATGAAGGGGCTGAAGCCTCCCCAAGCTGCTGCTTCTAGGAGTTACATTGTCTTATCCCACAAAAAACATCTCAGACTGTCCGCGGGCCACCCCAAAATCTCTTGTCCTCTTGGACCCACTAAAAACCGACTTGAGGGCTACTCAAATTCCCAAGCTCCGGGTCTCTAGAAGATGTATTTCCTTTTACTCCCTTGCATTGGTCAGAGAGGGAGGGGTGCTAGAGTCAGCCCCTGCCAAATCCGGGGGGAGGGGCGAAGGTCAGTAGCGGCCTTCCTAAGGCTTCCTTCAACCCCGCCTTGCCTGCCATTCAAGTTCCGAATTTTCGCAGTACTGGTTGAAGTTTTACTTTGACCCGCCTCCGTCACTCACCTGATTAGATGTTTATGAGTCAAAAGGCGGGGTCATGAGGGTGTCGCGATTTTATTGGTGAATATATACGCCTGTCGACAGTGTGCCGCCCCCTGTCTCGGGGAACTCGCTCGTCAATGGTTCCTCACCTCGTCCATCTTCAAAGATTCCCTCTTCATATTGGCCTAGGGTCCTGCCTGTCCAATCCCTGGCTTGTTCTCGTTGGTGATAGCGTCGAAAGAGACCCGCCTTTCTCCAGAGGATTGGCGGATCAGTACACACAGAGCCCACCCTTGATGGTAGGCGGGTAATCGTGCTATTGGCCGGGGCCCCCGCCCAGGGCGAGGAGGAGGAGGAGGGGCAGGAGGGTTTGGTTGAGCTGCGGCTGTTTGTCTGTTCGACACAGGCTTGGGCCCGACGGGGGAGACGGAGCCCCAGGTACCGGGCTGATGGAGCCCAGAAGGGCAGGGGCGGAGGCGCCCGGGAGAGGAAAGCGGCCTGGCCTGAGAGCAGAGGCGGGTCTGGGCCTCAGCGATGGGGTTAGAGTGGCCCACTGGAGAGGGGAAAAGGGGGCCGGGCCCCGGCAGGCCTAATGGGGGCGCTGAGGAGGGGGCCAGGCGGGCTGGGAGCCCGAAGTTGGTGAGTCCGGGTTCTGCCGGTGGCCAGGCTGGGGGCCTGCGCGCGAGGCCCGGGGCTGGTGTGAGGGCAGGGGCAGGCCTCTTTGAGCTGCGCCGAAAGGGAGGAGCTGGGGGAAAGGGCTGGGGCAGCGGGTGAGGTAAGCCCCTCTGCCGGGAGGTGCGGAGGGGTCGGTCCTGACGCCCGGCCCGAGAGTATCGGGGGCTGGGGCTCTCGCTCTCGAGATGTCTAATGGGAAGGGCCCGAGAAGGGTTCTTAGTTGGGTAAGAGGCATTCTTTTTTCAGGGAAAGTGACTATTATAAAAATAACCAGCCCAGAGCTGAGCTGAGAGAGGGATTTGGGTTCAGTGAGGGAGAACTGAGGCAAACGAAGAAAGCTTTCCTAATCTACAAGGCTAAGATAGTTGGGGAAATGGAAGGAGAGCCTGATACCAGTTCTGGGAATGCTCAAGGGTGGGCTGGAGGCACTGGGGCTTGGGAGGACCCACTCTTTTGTTTCCATAGTGTTGAGATGTGGTAACTTGAAGTTGTTTTGGTACACCCAGGGAAGCCAATGAAGACAAAAGCAATTTTTCTTCTGTGACTTTTGGCTGTCCCAAACTCAGCCTCTACACCTTCCCTTGGCCTCAGCTAGTTTAGGGTGCAGTCTCTGTTTCTTCTTACCAGCCTCAGCTGGTTTAGAGTGCAGTCCTGTGAAAAAGCTAAGAAGTTGGATTAGGGCATGTTCCGTTTGTTTTCCCACTTAATAATGTGGTCTGTAGTGGATACCGTGTCTGACCTAGAAGTGGGGAGTCAGCTCTCTCATTATCTGCACTAGAAAGGGGCTTAGGGATTCCCCAGCCACCAAGAGATCTTCTGACCATAGTTGGTGAAACTTTTGTGGGACTTAGACTTGGGTATTTCCCAGGCAGGTAATGGTTAGGTGGAACCAAGCCTGGACATAGGAGGTGATATCACTGAGGAAGAGATTTAGGGAAGAGAAATTCCATTCCAAAAGGTTGGCATCACCCCTGTTCTTTGTCTGCTTCTCAGGAACCCGTGTTTCTGTGCCATAGAAATAGCAAATAGTAAGGCTCTTAGGAAAGGGGGTGAATAGAGAAAAGGAAGATAGACAGGAGTCCCCTCTTCCCATATGTTTTTAATGGTCTGCTAACCTTCCTAGTCCCCCATAGATTGGAGCTTTTTTGATTTTCCCTTATTATACTTCCTTTTATACCAATGTAGTTTATAAATAATTTCTTCTTAATTTCAGAAGTAATATGTACATATTTTTAAATATTCAAGCTGTACAGAAGTGTAAAAAGTGTAAATCCTCCTACACATACCTCATTCATTATATTTCATCCAGAAAGGTCAGAGATAAGAGACAGCAGATCAGAATAATCTTGCTTTGCTTTGGGGGATGTGCCACCAAAAGCAATTCTGTTTTCATTTCGATTCATTTTCAATTCTGTTCCCAGCAAACTCTAGTCTCTCATTCTTTTCACAGTTTTCGCTTCTGAGATGATAACTCTGTTACTTATTGTGCTCCTTTCACATTTCTTTTTGTCTTCTATCAAATTCAGACAAGCACAGTACTGTACTCTGAGTTATCCCTCACCTTTTTAAACACACATACACCCAGTTGTGCACTGGGTGTCCTAGGAAATGCCCACATATGTGGCCAAAACTTTTTTTTATGGGCAGGAAATAAACATTAAGGTAAATCATTTTGTTTGGAAGAACTAGTGGCATCTGCTAAGATGAAGAATTTGAGACCTCTATCTTCTGGTTCATGAACTCTGCATGTTTAGATTCTATGACTGTCCCTTCATTATCCCAAAAGAAGAAGATGATTCTAAGGGGCTCTTGTGTCTGTCTTTCTGTGAGAAGCTTCCAAGTTTCTCTGGATTTGAAATTGGTTGTCCTCTAAACCTCAGTACAGCTGGGACATTCATACTACCACCTTATTAATTGAATTTGTCCTTACTGGCTTTAGAAGCCTTCTAATGTGCCCAGCCTTTGTACAGTGCCCTCAGAAACCTCAATTGTTTTCCCCCAGGAGCTTTTATTTCCTCTTCTGCAAAGCCAGTTCGAGAGAAAATTGTAGGAGTGTGTGTTGTTAATCCTTTCTAGACTGCCATTGTCTTTTGCACCTTCCCCTTAATTAAAGCCTACCTTTAAGAAATGATTTGCTCTATATTAAGGCATAAATAACAAATAATCACTTAAAGTATCAATTCTTCTAGGGGTTTTTGTTACATAAGAGCAAGCTAAGGAGTGGAATTATCAATATAGAATTTCAAACATAAACCTGGAGTTACAAAAATATATTTGGAGAAGAGGGCTTTCTCATTGCCCGTGAAGTCATGGTTATCTTCTAATTCTTATTTTGCCCAGGAGCAAAGATTGCTCTTCTGTAGTGTTCCTGTTTGTATGCATCAATAGGAATTTGCCTTTGGAGGAGGCATAGGGTAGGAGAAGCAAGTGTATATAGCTCCTATTCCTAAGGCATTTCAGATTGGAAAGTAACCAAAGTGTGAGACAATGAACTTAAAATAAGGAAATGCAACAGCCCTCTAGGAGGAAGGATACCTTAAAACTCCACACAATACACTCCCACTTCCCAAGGGTGTTTTAGGAAAGGTTTAGTCATTGACTGAGCAGTAACTGAGCTGAGTAAAGAGCCACCCAGGTGAGCAAAGTCTGCAGATTTCTGGGCCAGGTTGGAGCTTCTGTTTAGGGACAATGGAGACCTTTTCAGAGTGTTCTCAAGCTCTGTGATGATATAATTTTTTTTAATTTGTGTTTCTTAAGTTCAGAAATTAATAGAGATAATGACCCAAAGTTTTTTGAACACTTAACGTCAACTGAAAATTCAGGGAACTTTGTATTTAGCCACAGTTGCTTCAGCGTTAGGGTGGGAGGGCCGCATATTGGGTGTGATTAGGCCATCTGAGGCATAGTAACGGGTGACAGGAAAAGCAGTTAGCCCATGTGAGTTGCAACAGTACCTTGTGGGCTGGGTCCTAAGAGGGCCCTCCATCCAAGGGAGATCACAAAGAGGCCAGGGTGAGAATTGGTTCTCTGCAGCCTATTAAAAACATTCCCAAATGGAACTGAATAAGAAGCTCTCCATATGACATGAAGGGTGAAGAGTAGATAGAGGAGAGAAGCAGGATTGCTTTGGCCTTAGTTTAGGGAGCATTTAATGAGCACCTACTAGTGATCAGCCATTGTGCTCTGCACATAAAAAAGTCACACTTTTTGAGACGTTCATAGTTTAGCAGAGCAGACAGACACAAACAACTCACATGATGTGATAAATGATGTGATAGGAATACAGTCTTAATACTATGGATCACAGAGGAAGCAGTGGTGAATATTGCTAGGGGGAGAGAGTAATTATGCAATTTCACAGAGAAAGTGACATTTGAGCTTGGCCTTAAAAGATACATTAGTTTACCAGGCCGACAAAGTGGGGAAGGGCATTCCAGTCTTTCCTAGGTCAATAATAGAGAGTTGTACTACCGTGCTAATAGAGATAAGTATGCTTTTTGCCTCTTAGGGAAATACAAGGGAGAAGGTGGGGGAAGTGGCTCGTTGGTTAACATTGGATAAACACAATGAAAGAGCTGAGCCAAATAGTGGAACTCTCAAAGATTTTGGTAATTTGGGGTCTAAACAAAGTTGGAAAGTTGAAGATATTTACTGGCTTCTGTCCTATCTTACTGAGTAAATTTCTCACATTAATTCCAAGGCCCAAAGAATCCTGCAAAAGTTACCACTTATTTCCCTATCACCTTCCTTTACATTGCTTAGTTCAACCAACCTGGCAGGGGTTGGTCAAGACCTTCTAGAAAGGCATAATAATGAGTCCTTTTGTCAGAAGGATATGGGATGGGATCCTAGTTCCTAGGGAAGGCCTAGGTCTCCTAACTTTTTAGTCCCAAAGGAAGTACTTATGTAAACTGAATAGAGAGGTAGAAACTATCTAAGCTCTTGTTCCTCTCCTTGTGTCCTCTTCAGAGTTCAGCATCTCCTGCTTCCTTAAGTATAGTGGTATAATAGTACCGTGTTTCCCTGAAAATAAGACCTAGACGGACAGTCAGTTCTAATGCATCTTTTGGAGCAAAAATTAATAAAAGACCCGGTCTTATTTTACTATAATATAAGATTGGGTCTTATATAACATAATATAATATAACACCAGGTCTTGTGTTAATTTTTGCTCTGAAAGATGCATTAGAGCTGATTGTCCGGCTAGGTCTTATTTTCGGGGAAACACGGTAGCAATAGAACCTGACCTGGAGTACTTGCTAGAAGGAGATTTGCTCCTAAGAAGCTGTGTGATAGCTATCTGCATGGTAAAACTTGGCAAGTTCATTAATTTTATGTGCCTTGGTTTCTTCACCTGTAAAATAGAGACTGGACTAGATGACCTCTAGACTTGCCTCTTATCTGGCATACAGGCTTTATGGGGCTGACATTTGGGAGTGGGCTAAACTCCAGTGGCCATATACTTGGAACTCTGTCTCTATTGATAAGTGATAAGTTATCGATAAGTGATATTGATAAGTGATAAGTTATTGATAAGTGATAAGTTATTGATAAGTGATAAGTGATAGACTTCTGGAGGTCTCGTGTAGTTGGCATAGCGACTCAAAGCTACCACGTGGAAGGGGCTTGAGGAATGGAGTCTTGCTCTAGCTGGGATTGGCAGGCTGAGAAACTTTCCTATTCACACTTTCCTGTGCTGCTGGAAGAGCTGCCCACACTAAGGAACTTGCCTCTTCACCTCCCCATTGGGCTGATGTCATGGCCAAGCCTCAGTCCTCCATAGTTAATGGTCATTTGATAAACCATTCTTGTGGAGCTGCACTTCTAAGTGAAGTTAAATCTGATTTGTTCTGTTCTGAACTGAAAGGATTGAAAGAATAACCTCCCCCCCTGTTTTTTCTCCCTTTACTCTTTTTTTTAATTTATTGGGGTGACATTTGTTAGTAAAATTACATAGATTTCAGGTGTACAATTCTGTATTACATCATCTATAAATCCCATTGTATGTTCACCACCCAGAGTCAGTTCTCCTTCCATCACCATATATTTGATCCCCCTTTTTTTGCCTCAGGTTTTTTGCCTCAGTTTTGAAGGTAATAATCATCATACCACTTGACTGGTTGACTATGATTTATTCTTTGCCTTTGAATGGATCATTTGCCCACTGTCAATTCTTAGCAAAAAATCACCACCAGAATAGGGGAGAAATCAATTGAATCTTATACGTATTATTTCATTTCTGTACCCCTGATCTTTTGAGAGTCTAGCTACGAGTATTGCGTAAAAAACAATACCCTTATAAACATGTTGGGATTAAAGATCAAGGCACAGAGATGGGCAGCTCATCAATTACTGTGAACAGGAAGGTACGACATATTGAGGGTGACACATTGGGGTGGGAGGTAGTCTTTTCTAACACAGTAGTTACCAATATCTGATAATCCAAGGTTGCTTAGTAGCAAGAAAGTTTGCTGATCATGTCTGAGCTCTGGCTTGACTTAGCTTCTGGGGTTAGTGACAAGGGCTTTGCAACCCAGAGTATGTCTGTGACTTTCCTGTTTTCATACTTCCCCAACTCCTACTGTTTTCCCAGGCCTGGAGTGATGTATCTGCCCCTGAGAATTCAGCACTCCTATGTTTTCATTTTGTGGAGTAGTAATGTTGAAGCTTAGTGTTCTGCTCTTTGGATCACATGCTTTGAAATAGATAAAAATGTGAGAGAATATGTTGGAAAATCTAGTAACTTTGCTGTTGTTTCTTAAAAGTGTAATATACTATGTTTCCCCGAAAATAAGACCTAACCGGAAAATAAGCCCTAGCATGATTTTTCAGGATGACATCCCCTGAACATAAGCCCCTATGCGCCTTTTGGAGCAAAAATTAATATAAGACCCGGTCTTATTTTCAGGGGAACACAGTACGTATGTCATCTAAAAGAACTTGATCAGCTTATCATCTGCAGTTCCCCCCCCCCCGTGGTGTCATCTGTTTTAAAGTATAAAGTTTTATGATGGCCTGTCCTCTTTTTGTATGAAACATTGTATATGAAGTGCCACATAAACGTGTTTTTAAAAGTAATTCATCCTCACAGATGGTGAGAAGCCCTAAGATAAACAATTTTCTTAAATGTACCCAGAACTTTGGAATTGAATTCATATTCTGCTCTTTGCTTTCACCTATCCCCTCCATTCCAATCATAAATAAGAAAGCTGAGGCTCAGAAACGGAAAGGGAGTGAATTGCCTAAGATAACAGTGGGTTAATGGGCAAAGCAGAGAATAAAATTCAGGTTTGCCCAATTCCAAAGCCCTGACCACTACACGGGAGAACCTGTTGTCTAGTTTGGCTTCCCATTTTCATAATTGCTCCATAACTTTGGTAGCAGGGTTGGAGAATCCTCTGACCCCTGGAGAGCTGTACTCTGCCCTCATCTTAGTTTCATCTAGGAGTGAAATTAACCATGGCCTATAGGCTGGCCAGAGAGTAGACTTCCTCCCATCCCTACTAACCCATCTTTCAGTGTCAGCCCTCTCCAAAGCAGTGTTTTTAAAACTTTTTTGATCACAACTCATATTTTTTTAAATTTTACATCATAATTCAGTGTGTGTACATAAACACATATGAAATATTTTCACAGAGTCCTACCCTTATTTGCAGTACACTTATTATTTTTTAATATGCTGATCAAAGTCACTACTGGCTTACTGCCACAGTTTGAGAAACACTGTTCTAAAGGTTTGAGGATGAAAACAGCTAAAGAACTGACATTGGTTAAGAAGCTAATTAATACTGATTCTTGGAGTACTGGTTCCCAGAATTTTGGATTTTCATAGACCGATTAATTTAAATTGGGGCAGTTTTATTTTTCCAAGTAAGGATATTTAGAAAGCTTATCAACACCATTTTTTAAAGCACTTTAAAAAGTTGTTTAGAAAACTTTTTAAATATATATTTCTTGTTAAAAAAGAATTATGTAGAATGAAAAAAATCTGAGTCTTCCACATAGCGTTTTCCTCAATCCCATTCTCCTCAGAAGTAACTACTGTTAACAGATGGGTGTGTATCCTTCCATACATTTTTCTATGCAGAATTTTGTTGTATTTTATTTTATAGAAATAGGACCCAACCATGTGTTTTGTTATACAACTTTTTTTCCTTCACAATAGGTTTTAGAGGTTTTCCCATAAAATATATATATTTACCTTTGAGAGAAAATTGATTCTAAGAAAGAAGTTAAAAATCTTGTTATAAAGGAAACTTCCCCTCCCCCCCACTCTGGTTCAAGGCATAGTTTCTCAGTCTAGTTGTGTAGGACACAGCTCCCTGACCTATGCTGGTATTATGAGCCTTGCCCCCCCAACCCCTCAGGCAGTCGGTCACCAGTCACCGGTCGGGTCGCTCATAGCGGCTCACGGCAGCTCTTGCCAGCTGCTGGCTGCTCACGGCAGCACACAGCAGCACGCTGGCTGACGCTAGCCCTTGGTAGCACTCAGCAGCCCAGCTCCAGAGAGAACCATTGTTCACAATCTCAGCTGTAGAGGGCTCAGCTCACTGGCCCATATGGGAATCGAACCGGCGACCTACCTGAGCCACAGGGCTGGCCCTGGAAACTCTTAAAATGAATAAATTTAGCTCTATGAAAGACTTTCAATATCATCTTTAATCATTTCATCATAGACCAGTGAAAACTTCATAACAAAATGGCACGTGTGTATCTGGATTCTTAGGACTCACTGGCCTAGGGGACTACAGAATACCCAGTAGGATCAGAGTAATTTGTTCCACTCTTCTATCTTACTCCAGTCTACTTTGGGACTTTTCTGAGTTCTCACTTCTGTCTCATTCCTCTGCTAACTTTCTCTTTATACTTTTGTTTTTTCTCTACTTTTTTCATATGGCTGCTTTTTAGGAGTATATAGATAACGAATACTGAATTATGATTTAGTATACTAAATTGATCTTTCTGTCAATTAGGGATACTAAATAACAGTATCTATCTTATTTATTAGCACTATGCTAAATACATCTTTCACTTAATCCTCACAGTCACTCTATGAAGTAGGTATTTTTTCCATTTTATAAAGGTGGAAAGTAAGCATCAGGCAGAGAAATTTTCTTTCATATTAATAATCTCATTTGAGCACTTTCTGTCAAATACCTAAATTCTTTATATGTGTTATCTAACCCTCACAACAACCTTAAAAAGTAGGTGCTCATAGGCTATTGTCCATTTTACAGATGAGGAAATGGGTGCACAGATAAGATGTAGTAACTTGCCCCAAGTTTCGCAGCTAGGAAGAACTGTAAAATAAACCCAGTCAGTTGGACTCCACATTCTCTGTTCCTCTGCACTGCCTGTCTCCTGTGTGCTTTTTCTCTCTTTACGAGGATTGCAGAGATTTTTAAACCTGATTTGACTCCAAAGCAACTTGCTATGGTGACAAAACATTTTCCTACATATACCATAGACTGTGATGTTTGTAGAGTCACTAGAATTAACCTTGGAGAAGGGAAAGATTAATTTGAACAAGCAAACTACAACCCAAGCAATGCTTAGGGTTTTTTGTTGTTGTTGTTTTTAATTTTTATTTGGGGAATAGTGTTTCTCTAGGGCCCATCGGCTCCAAGTCATTGTCCTTCAGTCTAGTTGTGGAGGGCGCAGCTCAGCTCCAAGTCCAGTCACTGTTTTCAATCTTTAGTTGCAGAGGGCGCAGCCCACCATCCCATGTGGGAATTGAACCGGCAACCTTGTTGTTGAGAGCTCGTGCTCTAACCATCTGAGCCATCTGGTCGCCCCTCCAGCAGCTTGTTGCCTTCAGTCTAGTTGCAGGGGGTGCAGCTCACTGGCTCATGTAGGTATCGAACCAGCAACCCTGTTGTTCAGAGTTGCGCTCTAACCAACTGAGCCATCTGGCCACCCCAAGCAATGCGTAGGTTTTAGAGAGAGGTTTTGCATGCTCTGATCATACTAACTCTACTTTGAATCTCATAATTCCTTTCCCTTCAGAGTCAGGATGATGAAATATATTCAGGTTTGGATGATTAGACACTCCCAAAATCCCAACTTCTCTCTCTCTGTCTCCTCCTCCACCACCAGCTTTCCTAGCCTCTTGGGAGGTAGAAAAGGTCGTTCAGTTTATTCTTTTCACCAAATATTTATTGCTTGAAGACTTATCCCCTACACCATCCTCTGGAGACTCCTGCATGTGTTTAGAAGGTACACCTTTTTTCTCTGCCTCTATTTTGGAGGGTTACAGCTGTTAGGCCCATTTAGTGTGGAGGGCGGTCTAATCCCTAAGCACCAGGAAGACAGCTGCAAGTTGAGAGCAGGTCAAGCCTACTGACTCTTAGACTTGAGAGACTTTCAGATATAGAGAGGTGGCAGAAGCAAAGTGAAAGACTTGACACCAAATGTGGTTAGCTTATTGTGTTTCTCTACTCACTTTTGACCAGAAATGAGAAAGGACAGATTTTCTGGCAATTGGACTCTAGTTAGATTTTCAGACATGTCAAGAAGAGTGGTCATATATGAAGGATACAGAACCTCTCTACTCTTCGGAGGGGTGACTTAGCCCACACCCCTAGAGTGAATCTCTCATATTGAAAACTAGACAAAAGAGGGGTGGGGGAGGAAAAAGAAGAGCCCCAGGATACCGAGGAAATACTGGGGGTCTGGGGTACTTGGTGTATCTCGGTGTTCTTCAGGCCAACTAAAAGTTGATCAATTTACTATTCTTTAAAGATCTGGTGGGGAATTAATGAGAGATTAAAAACTTCTCTCAGTTTTCAGTCTCTCCATTTCAGCTTCCTTGGCAGTTTGGGACTATATTATGTGGTAGGGCAAACTATTTCAGATGTAATTCTTATTGTTCCCCACTTATACTACTAAGTGTCAGCTGCCTGGGACCCTCTCAGTGTATAACCTTTTCAAGGTGGATGAATATAAGCGTTAAATCTCATAGGAGCACAGAAACAAAAAGAGTTTTTTTCCTTTGTCTAAAAAGTGATTATAGCTAAAATGACCCTGTGTTTAATTTTACCCCTTTTCTTCTTGCAGGACTGTTGAAGCCTGGAAGTCCCCTCCCCTTCCCCCTTCCCCCTTTGCCGCTTTGTGGCATCCCCTTCCCTCCACCCTTTCCCACTCTTATAATCTAGCCATGACTAGCAGAAGCACAGCCAGGCCCAATGGGCAGCCCCAAGCCAGCAAAATATGCCAGTTTAAATTGGTCCTGCTGGGTGAATCTGCAGTGGGGAAGTCTAGCCTGGTATTACGTTTTGTCAAAGGGCAGTTCCATGAGTACCAGGAGAGCACCATCGGAGGTAAGTATCTCAGGGAAAGAGAAGAGATTCAATGCTTAGTATGGCTTTTGAAGGGAGATCTAGGGACCTGACTCTGAAGCTGGCTCTCTTAGCTCCCTGGAATAAAAATTCTTTATAAAATGGGGGGCGGGGGCAGCTATAATGCCAAAAAGCAGGTATATATTCATCCTCTAGCTTCCTACAAGAAGTTGACCTTTGTGTACCAGTAAAATCACTAATTTTTCATCTGCCTTCGTCTTCCCATTCTCATCTTAATCCCAGTGAAATTCATTTTCGGTCGGCTTGAGCAGGGGTGGTTTGGAGCGGTGATTCATAACCAGAGATGCACATCAGAATCATCGGGGAGCATTTTGATCCTGTGCTCGCTGGGCCCTACCCTAGGTGTACTGATTAGTATCGGAGGTTGGGTGAGATTGGCAAAGGGGTAGGCTAGGCATGTGTGTTTGAAAAAGCTCCTTAGATGATTCTGATGCACATATCTGGTAAAGCAGGCTGAAACTAAATACAGAAGATAAAGGGCATCTGCCTTTCCCACCTTTGCTACCTTCTCCATGCCACTACCCCCAAAATAGGGTGCAAATTCAGTAAAGGATCGTTTATGAGAACTGCGATGTTACTACTTGCCCACTTTTACTAGTCATCTTGGAAACGTGTTCTGGGACCAGCAAAAGATTTATGAAAAAGTAACAGCCAAATAACACTGATAATGATGGGACCTCCCATCAAGCTTTAAAATCTTCTAATCAGTTCTCGATGGGACTTTTATCTGAAGCTTATTATCACTGTCAGTATCTCTTATTCTTCTGTTTTGCTTAGAAGAGGGATGATTCTGGTATTTCTATCTTTCTGTCCCTCATAGTTTATGATATATACTCATTCCTTAGTTAGAGAAACTTCTGGTAGGAAGGACTTAGCCAAGAGTGGTCTTAATTCTGATTCCAGGACCTATATATAAAGAGGAGAATGCTAAACCTTTTCTTGTAGCTGAATAGCCTGGGTTGTGACTGGCCTTAGACTCAGAGTGGAGATACTGTGAAGTGGGGTGGGACATTCCCATTCATCCTCTCACAACTTCTCCATTCTCTCATCCACAGCGGCCTTCCTCACCCAGTCTGTTTGCCTAGATGACACAACAGTCAAATTTGAGATCTGGGACACAGCTGGACAGGAGCGATACCATAGCTTGGCCCCCATGTATTACCGAGGTGCCCAAGCTGCCATTGTGGTTTATGACATTACTAATCAGGTAAGTGGCCTGAGAAGGTTATCTTTGTGTTTATTTATAGGAATTAAATGAGGTGGGGGAAAGAAATCAGGTTCTTGATATAGTAAAATAAGAATACAGATTATACTTCCAAGTGCTGAGAAGACAGAATAATGAATTATCAGAGATGGGTGGTTTCAGTGAGGGAAAGCTGCCTGCAGAGGACTGGGTTTTGAAGGTGACGGGCCTGGATTGGCAGTCATTCCAGCCCACCCATTTTCTTCCTCATATTTTCATAGGAAACGTTTGCCCGAGCGAAGACATGGGTAAAGGAGCTCCAGCGACAGGCCAGTCCTAGCATCGTTATTGCCTTGGCAGGGAACAAAGCTGACCTGGCCAACAAGCGCATGGTGGAGTATGAAGTAAGATGGCCCATAGAGTCCCTCCCTAACACACTTGCCCTGTGCTTGGGACCTCTTTTTGTCCAAACTCTGGAAACCTCATCTGAGGACATTCGTCATCTCATTTCCCAGTTCTGCACCATGTTAAATACAGCGACACTGTGACCTTTATGACAACCAGGAGATTTTAGAGGAGTCAGAAGAAAATTCTAGAGCAGAGGGGTAGAGAGTACCAGCTGTGGGGGTACCAGTGTGAAAACAGGAAGGAGGGAGCAATTGAAATGAGGTAAGGGACTATTCAAGTGTTAGAACCCAAAGGTCCCCCAGCCAGCTTACTGTCTCTCTCGTAATTAAGATTCCTATCTCTGTTTATTGCATTAAGTGGTGTAGACCATGAGTTATCCTTGAGGGAGTTGTCACCAGAATAAGGGTCCAGGGCCAGCTGGCTCCGAGGGGTAATTAAGGGGAAGGAACCTAGGATATTGCCTAGCTCTGGTGCTCCATGGGAGTGGAAAGGCAATACTTGTTCCTACCCTGCGTGCTTAGCCCCGCTACACCCCATCTCTTGCAGGAGGCCCAGGCGTATGCAGATGACAACAGCTTATTGTTTATGGAGACTTCAGCCAAGACAGCTATGAACGTGAACGATCTCTTCCTGGCAATAGGTAAGGTCAGAGCAGCCTGAGGTCTTCCTGGGTTTTTCCCTTACCTCTAGGCAAGATCACTAACCCAAGTCATAACGCTAGTTGGGAGTGTCTCCTCTTGTGAAAACTTGGGGTGTAGAAATACTTGAACTTTTCATCGTGACCTCCATCCTTGAGCTGCAGCGTGAGCCCCCTCATCTTTTAGTTTACAGTGAACCCTCCCCCCTCAGAACATTCTTTAATGTCTCATATTTCCTCTTTCTCCTACTTCTCCCTCACCCAATAATCTTTTTGTGGGGATGAGTAACATCTGCCATACTTTGTTCCCTTCTCTTTTTATCTCTAGCTAAGAAGTTGCCAAAGAGTGAACCCCAGAATCTGGGGGGTGCAGCAGGCCGAAGCCGAGGTGTGGATCTCCACGAGCAGTCCCAGCAGAACAAGAGCCAGTGTTGTAGCAACTGAGGGGGTGGCTAGCAGCAAACAAGTATGGAGCTAGCACGAGAGCTAAGAAATAACCTCCTTCCCCACCCCTCAGCACACAGCCCCTACGGTAACAGCACACTGAGCCCTGGCTCCCAAGGGCTGCCTCCTGACAGCTCCGTCATGGCACTTTTTAACGCTTCAGCAACCAACACCAGGCAGCTGTTGCCACTGGCCTCCTACCCCTACTCTGGGGCTTGAGGGTCAGGTCCCCCAGGACTTACCTTCCAAAACAAACTTTCTTCACTTTGTATTATAGGTGCAGGACAGTGACCTACTTATCTTTCCTCCTCCCCATTTTTTCAGAAAACATATTTTTGGTCTTCTTCCCTCCCCTTCTGCTTTTGGTCAATACCTGTTCTTGATCACCTTTTCCTCCTCTCCCCAGGATGGAGAAGGTGGTGAACCCGGGAACTGAGGAAGGAGGTTTCCAGTTCAGTCACAATAAGGGCCCTGGGGTAGAGTAAGGCTCAGAGCAGAAGGGAGTAAGGAAACATTTCCTTTTTGGTTTTCTCATATTTAAAAACACTGTAGTATCCATGAGTTGGTCTTGTGGAGGGTGTTTCTAGGTGGAGTAAGAATGGGAAGGCAAGCTCTCAGGCACCAGGTGAGAGGCGTGTCGTTAGCTAACTGGGCGGAGGGCGGTGGAGGTGGAGGTGCAGTGTCTTCTGTGGTGGCCCTGGAACGCTTCCAAGGCCTAGCTTGCCTTCAGTCCACCTCCTAGGTAGCTTCTCCCCCTGTAGTGGGGGAGACTCCAGACCCCAGAGTCCTCCAAAGAATCTTCACTGGTTGCCTGCATCTTTGGCTCTGCTGTGATCTAATTGGAGGAGGGACCAGTTTCTGATACCCATCCTCTGATTTATACATATGCATTTTTTTTTCTCTCTGGCCTTTAGATGGCCTCAGCCCCAGCCACTATATCCCCCTGCAGTTTGCACTTTAATTGATGGTAGTTCAGTTGGGATACATGTTTTATGGGGGTTTCAATTGATTTACCTGCCCTCTCACCTTTATAATTAAATGGAATCCAAGGTTATATGAGGTTTTGGGAGGTACTGTAGAAAACTACCAGTGGCAGCTACTCAAGCCCAATCTCCACTGCTGACTTCATCCAACTCTGATTCTTAACCTATATTCTTGCCAGTCTAGCTCTGGGTATAGGTTTGCCTTTCCTGCAGAATTAACTGAAGCAAATGGAGAGTGGTCTCAGCACAGGCCATGGTAGGGGGTAAAGAGGAGTCAGGCAAAAGAGAGGAGTTTTCTCTCCTTTCCCAGGGTTCATGTTCAATGTGATCCACCCATTACCATGTCTTTAATATTTCCCTGTAAATAGGTATGGTCTTTATTCCCACTGTACAGCCTGTTTTGTCCCCCCACCTCCCATCAGGCCCTGTTTCTTTTCTCCTTTGTTAGTATTTCCAGTGTAGTCCCTCTGTACTTGTCCCTGTATCCATTCCCCATGCAGCCAGTGGTTTAATCCATATACCACTAGGGGCTCGCACCACAGACATCTACTTGTGGTCCCCTCATATCGTAATACCTGTTCCTGTGGACAGAGAACTGGCACTGAAGGTCCCTCACAACTGTCTCATATCACCAGATGCCATTGGTCCTTTCTAAATCTAGCCTCTCTTCACATCCTTCATTAGGTATTTTAGGATGTCTTTGGGAAGCCATCAAGACAAAGGAGAACTCTAAACTCCTTGTTCTAGCCTAGAGTTTTGGGGAAATTGGTGAAAGTAAGATAGGAAAGGCCTCGGTGACCCAGGATTAGAACCTTTGTGCCCTTTTGGCTTGTAGACTTCCTTCTGCCCCAGAGGAGCTGAGAAATCCATGAAGCTGAGATTCTGAAGGACCCAGCTTAGGTTTTTCCACTTAGGCCTCAATTCCCTTTTTTTTCCAGGGGCAGCCTTAGTTCCCATGGCCCTGAAATACACATACAGTTTCCCTTTCCTTTTCCAGCACCCACTGGCCCCCAACAGTACCCAGTGCATCCTTACAAGTGGAAGAACTAGGATGGCTCTCTTAAGTCTCTTAGAAATGAAGTTCTTTCTCTGTGCAGCTTTTCCCGTGGAGCAGGAGTGAAGATGTTTCTTTGCCTTGGGGCTGGGAAACCATTTCTCCAGGCTTCTTCTCCCCTCTCCTGCCCCTTAGGAACAGGAATGGCCTTAGCTTCTGGGCCTATCTGCTGCCTTCCTTCTACTGCCTACCAGCTCTTCTGCTTTCCTTTGAGCTTGGGGATCTTAGTTTCTATTTCCTAGGTCTTCATTTTTTTCTTCTGATCAGTTTTTTTTGTTTTTTGTTTTTTTTTTTTGGGAGGGAGGAGAGGTCCCTCTTTTTTTTTCTTCTAAGAAAGCATTTGCCTTTTTCCCCATTTCTTCCTCTTCCAACATAACAATCGTGGTAACAGAATGCGACTGCTGATTTACCGATATATTTAATGTAAGTAAAAAAGGAAAAAAAAAAAAGAAAAGTGTATTGGAGTGTTGTTTCTTTTTTTATATTTGTCTGTCAGATACTAGAAATTTGGAAGAAAGGGCACCCAATTATGTTTTATTGAATCAGAAACACACTGTCCTCTGCATCTTGGTGCTTCCTTATTCCCTTTTATCTTTGCTCTAATAGTGAGATAACCCAATTTGGAAAATAGCCCCTTTATTGCTGTTTAATCATTCCTATTCCCCAGGCCACTAGAGAGCTCATCAAATATGACCATAGCTTAATTTTTTCAGGCCCTCTTAACAGAATATATATATTGCGGGGAGGTATCTATGGATCTTTGGGCAGACTGATGCTGAGGCTGGAGAGAGAGGTCGAATTTGTGATTACTTTGAAAAATTTATGCAAAAATTTATGTGCATTTCTCCAGGGAGAGGGTCCTTTGCCTTATTAGTATCTTAAAGGGGACCATGACCTACAGAAGGTTAAAAAAAAAATCACTGAACTAGCATTTTTGATTGATCATGTGGCTTCTACCCCAACAGGAAAATTTTCCTAGATCTCTTTTTGTTTCCTACTGTACATGAAGCCCTTCAGTCTGTCACAGTCTAAGTAGAGGTGGCGGGGGGAGAATGATACAGAGAAAAGATTAGGTATGGGTGCAGGAGTTTTAAATCCCAAAGAATCTGAAGGACGTGAAAGAGGACTGGTGCCAGACAGACCTGGCATTCCAGTCCTGTTTCTGCCAACTTACCAGCGGTGGCCTTGATGAAGTTACTTAACTGCTCTCTGCCTCAGTTTCTTCTGTAAAATAAAAGTTGAAATTTAAAAGTCATTATGTACAGCATATGTGTAGCACACCTACACCAGGAAGTGACACTTAGTGAGAAGTCTTATCCCTATGGCATCCAACAGTTTCCAGCTGACTTCTCTGTATCCTTGGACTGAGCTGTTTCTTAAGACTGGTAAGATAGGTCCAGTGTCAGTCCTTTCCAATGATTTAATTGTACGCAGTGGAGTTGGAACTCTTATTTCCAAAAATCCTTTTCAGTGTCAGTTCCCCATTATGTATATTTCTTAGTAACCCTCCCCACACCCGCCCCAATGGGTCTTTGGTTCCTGGTAAAAAGCTCTAGTTCAGTTTAGGAGAGCAGAAAGGGAGGGGAAACAATCGTCCAAAATTAAGGATGACCTGTACTTAAAAGTGAGTTAAGATTGTAGCTCAACCTTCTGTTCTCTAGAGGGCAGTGTAGATACGTTTGCCCCGGGTGCACAGCCAGCCAATGATAAAAGTTCAGTTCTGCACCAAATGATAAAAGGGTAATAAAAAATTATTTCTATTAATGTCCTTTACTCTGAGATTATGAGCGATTATAATCTTCCTTATTTAGGGTGTTGAATGTCATTTCTCTTGTTAAACGACGATTTAAAAAAAATAAGCAAAATAAAATTTAAAAAATGGTTATTCAGTGTTGGTTCCATAATTTCGGGAAGAATTCGACTAGTCCAAGGAATCTCAAAGTCTAAACCACTATTTAGGCTTCGTTTCTGCTCTCATTCCTGGATAGAAAGGAATGGAGAGCTTGAACTTGTTTTCTCTAAAAGACAAACAGGGCTGTTGTAGTTGCAACACAGATGTTGATCAAAAATGGTAGAGGTGAATCTCACCGCCAGGAGAAAGCGGGCTGGATCCCGAGGTCTCCAGTGAACGCACCTGGAGTCTCAGCTGCAGGGGCGGGGCGGGGTCATCTCACAGTCTCCCACCTCTCAGCCCAACCTTTGGAGTCCTCGTCTCATTCCACTGCCCGGATTCCGGACATCAGTGAGGATCCCATTCCTGGTCCAGCCAGCGAGGGTGGAAACAAACCTGTTTTATCTCCAAGCCCTGGAGGCGCCACGCCTCTATCGGCCTCCAGGAGGCGGGCACAGCAGCTCGGGGGCGGCCGGCGGCTCGCCAAAGGCTGGGGGACGAATCCAGGAGCGGGAGTGGTTCTTTACTCAGGCGCAACCGGCGTCGCGGAGCTGGCCCCGCCCCTTCACCAGCAGACTCCCGGCGCCCTGCAAGTAAAACAGCCACCGTGCGGGCGACGGACCGGGTAAGAGTGCTGGGCCCAGCAATTGGAGGAGGAAGGGCTGGTGACCCGGGCGACGACAGGGGCCTAGACACCCAAGGGTGCTCCGAACCGCAAGGACAAAACTGCTGGTACCCTCCTTCACTCCCGCTGCCCAGGTGCTCCTGGGGGGCGGGGTGTTGCCACAAGACACTTGTGTCAGCTGCTGGGTAGTAACATGGGACCGTGTGCTCATGCCCCGATGCTGGACATATCCTACCTAAAGTGTCCCTGAGGAGTGAGAGGCCACCACCTTTTCACAAGGTTCTGTTTCGCAGCAGAAGGCTGCCTCTGCCAAAACGTAGGACATTGAACTGTGACCGAGTTGACCTGCAGGTCAGCCCTACCAGCCTGCATCTCTCTAGTCTGCTTCAAGTGGGCTTCTGGGATTGAGGGCGGTGGGAGGGAGAGTGAGAGGCCCACGAGCCGGGAGTAAAATGCAGACTCTGCTCCTACTTCTATCTCCCTCACAGTTTTTCTGCCTGCCCCTCTCTTGCACATCTCATCAGCAGCCGGGACTCTTCTCACCCCTCCCCACTTTGGCCTGCTGGGGTCAGTGATCTGCTCAGTGCTGTGATTAAACAGCTGCAGGGCAGAGCAAAAATATTCCCTTCTTCCTTCTCTAGCCCATACCCTGACACCCTGGCTATCAATTCCTCAATTTGCTGAACTCACCGGAGTGGCATAGACAAGGTAGGGGTGGGGACCCCGGGTTGGGGTCCAGTTCCCAGCTGGGTTCAATTTTTTTTTTTTAGGGTGGGTGGAGATAGAGGAGGGTACTGAAAGGCCTTCAAAGATAATGTTATTGTCACAGCAACTCTGCTAGGTAGATCTCATTTCAAAGATAAGGATGCAAGTTCAGAGATGCTTGGTATGTTACCCAGGGAACAGGGCTGATTAATGGCAGGGCCAGTTTCACAAACCCAAATCAGTTTGACTCCAGAATCTGAGCTCCTTCACCCCATTAGGCTCTCACTACCCTTTTCACCTTTTTGTCCCTATTTAAGACAGTTTTGCATTCAGTTGTCCTCTCCTGATTTCAGCAAACTGAAGAGTAGACATTTGGCTTCTGCCCTTTAGGCCTTTTGCCCCAGACATGGTTCTCTGTAGTGGACAAAGTAGAAAGTGTAGGATGGGAGATAGGTGATTCTAGAAGACTCCTGTCTCCCCCTCCACCCCCATTCCCTTTCATCTGGTGAGCACAGTCTGTCTCTGAAGTGCTGCAGGTTTTCTCTAAGGGCCCCTTTGGACCCCCACTCCTACCCTTTGGCCTCATTACCACAGAAAAAGTCTCTCCATTTGACATCCTCTGTGTCTTCCTCCCACCCATTCCTGCAAATTGCCCTAATATCATCCTCTCCCAGGAATCCTTATCTTGGTCCCACAATCTTCCTCTTACAGGTCTGCCACGATGCTGTTGCTGCACAGAGCTGTGGTCCTGGGGCTCAGACAGACCTGCAGGTAGGCTACCCCATGCTAACACTTGTCTCCTAGCCCGTATCTCCCACTCCCAGTATCTTTATGATGTCTTATCTACCAGATAAGATAGTTGAGGTGGTGTCTAGGAAGGAAAGGGAAAGCCAGATCCCACTTGTCCCACCCATCCCTGGAGAAACTAAGTTCCAACTGAAGGAACCAATGGCCAACCAGGGAGATGTAAATCCTAGGCCTTCGCTGATCAGAAGTGTGCTACTAAGAAGACCTCTCTTTCTTCCAGATTCAAGTTTCCCCCCTCAAAGTTGTGCGTTCAGGCCTGCTCTACAAACGATTCATTTCAGCCCCACTGCCCGAGCCTCACTTTCTCTGAAGATAACTGCAGCACCAGGGGATGGAGAGTCATGGGGACCCTGCTAGGCCTCGGTGCAGTGTTGGCCTATCATAACCAACGTTGCAGGGTAAGTGGGGAAGGAAGGGACTTCACTGTCAGACCAACAGGACCCTTCTGAGCTCCCTACCACAGAGCCCACAGTGACACTGTCTTCATGCATAGTAGAAATGAAATCTGATACCTCCATTTCCTAGTGGCCACACTTTGTGATGTGGCTCAAGGTAAGCTACAGTGATTTCTGCTTAATATTCTCTTCCCTTTTGCCTCACCCCTGTCCTGCCTGCAGGCTTCTCAGGAGTCACCACGCATATACACAAGGGAGGAAGTAAAATTGCACAGGAGTCCTGAGACTAGGATCTGGGTGACTCTGGGCTCTGAGGTCTTTGATGTCACAGAATTTGTGGACTTACACCCAGGGGGGTCATCAAAGTTGATGCTAGCAGCTGGGGGTCCTCTAGAGCCCTTCTGGGCCCTCTATGCCATTCACAACCAGTCCCATGTGCGTGAGATACTGGCTCAGTACAAGATCGGGGAGCTGAGCCCTGAAGACAAGATGCCCTCCACCTTGGAGACCTCTGACCCTTACGCTCATGATCCTGTACGTCACCCAGCCCTGAAGGTCAACAGCCAGCGCCCCTTTAATGCAGAGCCCCCCCCTGAGCTGCTGACGGAAAACTACATCACACCCAATCCTATCTTCTTCACCCGGAATCATCTGCCTGTACCTAACTTGGACCCAGACACCTATCGCCTGCATATAATAGGGCCTGGGGGTCAATCATTGTCTCTGTCCCTGCATGATTTGTACCAGTTCCCCAAGCATGAGATCACAGTCACTCTGCAGTGTGCTGGCAACCGGCGCTCTGAGATGAGTCAGTTAAAAGAAGTAAGAGGTCTGGAGTGGAGTACAGGGGCCATTAGCACTGCACGCTGGGCTGGGGCACGACTATGTGATGTGTTAGCCAAGGCTGGTCACCAACTCCGTGAAACTGAAGCCCATGTCTGCTTTGAGGGGCTGGACTCAGACTCCACAGGGACTGCCTATGGAGCATCCATCCCTCTGGCTCGGGCCATGGATCCTGAAGCTGAGGTCCTGTTGGCATATGAGATGAATGGGCAGCCTCTGCCTCGTGACCATGGCTTCCCTGTGCGGGTGATAGTTCCTGGTGTGGTGGGTGCCCGCCATGTCAAATGGCTGGGCAAAGTGAGTGTGGAACCAGAGGAAAGCTACAGCCACTGGCAACGGCGAGATTACAAAGGCTTCTCTCCATCTGTGGACTGGGACACTGTAGATTTTGACTCGGCTCCATCTATTCAGGAACTCCCTGTCCAGTCAGCCATCACAGAGCCCAAGGATGGGGATACAGTAGAGTCAGGGGAAGTGACTGTCAAGGGCTATGCATGGAGTGGTGGTGGAAGGGCTGTGATCAGGGTGGATGTGTCCCTGGATGGGGGCCTAACCTGGCAGATGGCTGAACTGGATGGAGAGGAACAGCGCCCCGGGAAGGCCTGGGCCTGGCGGCTATGGCAGCTGCAAGCCCCTGTGCCAGCTGGGAAAAAGGAATTGAATATTGTTTGTAAGGCTGTAGATGACAGCTACAACGTTCAGCCAGACACTGTGGCCCCAATCTGGAACCTGCGAGGTGTGCTCAGCAATGCCTGGCATCGTGTCCATGTCCGTGTTGCTCCATGAGAAGGTGAAATGGAACCATCTACTCCCCCAAACCACTTTCTCAACCCCTTTCCACACCCGTCCTTTAGCCTCATTACCACAGAAAACCTTTCCCTCCATCTCTCCATTTCTTAGATGACAGTCCTGTACTATGCCTTCCTAAGCCATACCCAGATACACAGTGCACATTTCTAAACAAGCACTACCCTCCTTTGACACTGTTACATACCTCTTCTGGCCACTGACCCTATGCCAGGTGGTGAGAACTGTTGGAGTAAGGGGCTAGAAGTGGGAATAGTAATTCTGGAAAGAAACACTATTTTCTCTTCCTACCCTACCTCTACTTCTAATCCCTATTACCACTAAGGCCTCATTTTGCTTTTCTTGGATTGTTTAGAGAATGTGTGGAAATGTGTAAAAAAGGTGTATATGCAACTTTTGATTGCCTCTCTGGGTTGTCAGGTTGTGAAGGGTGCAACCCTCTTCTTTTATACTTCCTTTTAAAAATATATCAATAAAGCATGTTTAAGACTACAACTCTACCAAAAAAAAAGATTATAACTTTTGGGACCTCCTGAGGCTGGGAGCGAGCATGTTGCAGGAGGAAGGTGCACTGGTATGGGACGTGTAGTGAGATAATCCAAAACGAGGGGAAGGGAAGGGAAAAAGGAAACAGGTGCAGAGAAGTAGAGAGGTCTTCCTTCTCTTAAGTCTGTCAGCCTCGGCAGCAGTGGTTAGGTGATCGACCTCAAGATACGCCCCCCTAAGAGCGGAGATTTTAAAAAATTTGCCGTCCTTAAACCCCTCCCCCCACAATTCTTATGCCCTCGGAAGGAAAGGCGAAGAATGCTAAGAGGTTAAAATCAATATTGTTTTAGGAGGTTCACGGGCAAAATTTGGCCTAGGGGCAGATGTGCCGTCCAATGTACTCCTAGTTTGCAAATTAGATGCAGATGAACGGGCACTCAGTGAGTTACCCTCGGCAGGCGACCGCGCCTTTCTGACTTGAATCTTTCGGCGCTCGGCTACTCTCCCCTAGCTCTTCTCCCTTCTTTCCCAAGCAGTCTTCCCGGCTTGGGGGCGTTCGGTGTTCGGCCAAGCCGCCTGTCTCCTGGTAGTGGGACCGGAAGTTGTTCGGGGGAGGGGAGACTGCTGTGATGGGGGGGGTTTACAGGGGGGGCCCGTCCCTCCTCAGGTGAAGCCGCTGATGGAGATGGAGCCGCCGCCGTCGCCGCCGATGAGCGTCCGGGTCCCAGCTCGGGCCCAGTTGTCACGGCCTCAGTGACCCCCACTCCCCCCGCACTGGGCCGCCCGGGCCAGAGTGGGGGACCCCCAACGCCCCGCCCCCCTCTCCCCCAATACCGTCCCCTCTCCCTCACCCCACCAGCCTGCGCGCGCGCGGAGCTGCCTCAGGTGAGTGAGGGGCGTGGCTTGGGCGTAGCGCGGGGGGCGGGACCTCGGCCGCCGGGGGCGGGGCCTGAGGGGCTTGGGCGTGAAGAGAGGGGAGACGTGGGCGCGGGCTGGGTGTGAAGAGGGTCGCCGGGTGGGCTTCGGCCCAAAGGGAGAAAATTAGCCCTGGGGAGTTTGGCGGTAGGCCCCAGGATTAAGGGGGAGGTAGCAGGAACCTAGGGGTCCTACAAAAGGCGGGAGATGGGGCACAGCTGAGGACCGAGGACAGGCAGGCGCCGGCGTGCGTGAGGTTCCTCGCTAGGGTATCGCTGGGGTAGAACGGAAGGTTAGAACAGAGAAAGTGGAATCACAGAGGGGACCTGGAAAAAACGAGGGACCCAGGGATTTGGTCGAGAAGGTTGAAGGGAAAGACAGGCCTAGGTGGGAAATATCTGGGAGATAACGATCAAAGTGGGAGTAATATGTGGTAGAGAAAAAACTTCAGGTGGAGTGAAAAGTGCTATGGGGGTACTGTGTAAGGTGGGAAGTCTAGGAATCCTGGAAAGAAAGAGATTCACTGCATATGAGCCCTAAGCAATGTAACAGGAAGCCCTGGGGCAGACGTGGGGGAGCAACAGACTTAGGAGGCAGGTCTAAACTAAAAGCCTGCATGTACCTCCTCACACAGCCCCATCCCAGTTATTTTCTTCCCTCTTGTCTGCTCGAGTTGTAGATACTCACTTTTTACGTTTCTGTTTGATTTCTTTGCTTTCTTTTCTTTAAAATCATGACTGGTCTTGTTTGTGATAGTGGAATATTTAATGGAACATGGACTTCTAGACGTGAGATGTTTAGTAAATAAGGTACTTTTTCCCCCTCCACAGTCAAGAATTTACTAACTCTGCTTCCTGGAAGATTCGATGCATTACCAACCACATTGTGTCAAGCTTTGCTTACCTTTTTTCCCCTTTAATCCCTTCTCTCATAAGCAAAATTGTCTACTGTTGTGACTTTTATTGACCCTCACATGTTTGATAGCTCCAGGTGTGTCCTAGTCTCCCCAGCCTAAACCCTCAAAGCATCCGTGGTAAGCTTGATATGCTCCTGACTTGCTCATATTTCAACTCTAGGCCATCCGTGGTCATGACCAAGCTGAAGACCGTTGAGGTCTGGCTGTCTCCCCTTACTGCTCCTTGTTCACTTAGCCTGGATGACGTTCATATGCTCATACCCTTAGGAAACATTAAAAACAGGTGTCTACCTAGAGTATTTACACTTAACTCTGATTCTGAGGAAAGTCCACATAAAAGGCCAAATCAGACAGTCTTTAAAAGTCTTGTTTGGTAGGGTATGTTAAATGTCTAGCCAGGAATACTTCATCCCCTCATGGGTCTGCCAGTAGGTCAGTGAACCTTGATTTGTGGTATGTAGGGGACTTCAGCCTTCCCCACTAACAGCCTAAAGCCAGAGAATCCAGACAACTCCCTGGGTCATGAGAACAGTCAGAAGAGTGGCTCCTGAGATAAAAATAAAGTCTTAAAAGAAGAAAATAGCTTTACCATTGGAAAGCAGGAGAGGTTTCACTGGAACTTCTGGGGTGGGCCCCAGGGTGGTGGGAGCTGCCCTCACTTGGGCAGCTTCAGAATTATATCTTGCCCTAGTCAATAGATGCTGATGTCTCCAGCGTAAAACATAATGTCTTTGTTGCCCACAGAGTGCAGTTAGTTCAATTGTAGCTTCTGGGCAATCCCCTTCCTCCCAGTAGGTTAAGGGTACAGCATGTTTCAGGACTTGGCTCAGAAGTAAGTCCTGACTTTTTCCAGTGAAAATGCAACTGAAAGTTTCTTCTTTATTTCCTCTTAGTTTAAATCTGCAGCTTGTACTTCCCAGCATGGGGAGGAACATTATCCCACATTTTACCCTACCCTCTCCAACATCCACAAAGGAAGTATTTTCTCCCAAACTGGCCATCTCTCTTCCCTCAGCACACACACAAAATAGCCAAGAAAAAATAGAGATGAGTTATTGTTGGGCAGCTATTTCTAGCCTCATTTTACTCTGCGGGAAGAAATAAGAGTGTGGGACCCTGTGGGTGTAGACAATGCCACAGGCAGAGAGACTCCCTTTCTTTGTTGGTCTCTTGACCCTGCTGGAGAAGACTGAATTCCATGTTGTTTGATTTGCCTCCTCGTCTCAGAAAAGTTGTGGGCTCTATATTGGAAACAGAGACAGGTCCAAGGTTTATCCGATGAAAACATCCAAGATATGAATGAATGGCTTGCCCCCCAGGCCCCCCAGCCCCACAGGTAGCATCAACCTTGTAGACTCTGCTGGAATACATATGCTGACATAATCCTTGAACCAAGAAGCCCTGTTTCTACCTTAGAGATATTTAGTGAGTATCTAGGTTGGCTTTTTCCTCAGGCCTATAATCTCTGAAAGAGACACGGGAGGGTTATTTCTTTTTCCATCCATAAACCTGTGTTTCTAGTTCAAGGATTTCAGTCACTAAGATGTAGACCTCAAAACTGTTCATTTCATCACCCAAGAAAGCAAGCAAGCAAAGTAGCCCCAAACCTTCCAACTATGTGGTAAGATTTAACTTTGTGCCATAGTACTAGAAAGAACTCCAGACTGGTAACCTGGGTTCTATTTGTCCTACTTCTGTCACTAACCAGATGGGTGATTCTGGGCTTAGCTGCTGCTTCTGTTAAACAAGAGATCGGAGATCATCTCTCAGCTCCATTCTAGCTCCGAGATTCCCCAGGTCCTAGAGCCTCCCTGCCCCCAGGGCTCTCCACGTGAAGAGAGACTTATTAAACAGGATTGTCAGAGCAAGGTTCTTTGTTAGCAGAGGACTCTGACAATTAAGTTCGAGAATTTATCCTAGAAAAAGGGCTACATACCTCACTGCTGAATGTCACTACGGTCACCTTCGAGTACACCCCTTAGGAAGCTATGCACCAATGCCAGCACCTAGTCCACCCTTCAAAGCAATTTTGGAACTCTGTATCTGGAATGGCCATCAGAGCTGTCCTTGATGTCCTGAATGTCATCAAAATGTCTTCCTTTCCATATTTCCTTTATCTTCAGGTAAAGAAAGAAGTCATTGGGGGCCAGATCAGGTGAGTAGGGAGGATGTTCCAATACAGTTATTTGTTTACTGGCTAAAAACTCTCTCATAGACAGTGCCGTGTGAGCTGGTGCATTGTCGTGATGCAAGAGCCATGAATTATTGGCAAAAAGTTCAGGTCGTCTTACTTTTACATGCAGCCTTTTCAGCACTTCCAAATTGTAAATTTGGTTAATTGTTTGTCTAATTGGTACAAATTCATAATGAATAATCCCTCCAATATCAAAAAAAGGTTAGCAACATCGTTGCAACAAGTTGGCAAACTTAATTGTCAGAGCCTGCATTTCTAGCACAAACACCAGTCCAGTGAGTTCTTTTGATTGGCATGCATTAGGGACTTCTGGCCATGAAGGAACTGCCAGAATTGTTCCTGTCTCTTCCACCTTTTTGCCACCCTTCCTCAGTTAGAATAGTTAATTGAGACTTCCATGTAATTTCAAACATCGTTAGATGGAGCTAACCCTGTTTTTGGACATCGTTAGCTTTAAAACTGATTATTGTAACACTCAAATTGAACTCCCTTGTTCTACTTTCCCTAACCCTACCCAAACATACAGCTAAATAACAGTGACTTTGTGGGGCCTTCCTATAAACACGGATTGTATACTCAAGAGTATACCCCCCAAAAAAACACACACACCAGGAAGTATTACCTCATGTGCATCACACCTAGTGATTTAAACTGTTTAGTTTGACCCTTTCCTTAATTCCTTAAGTCCTAAAATGAGACATGGGAAGGATAGGATTGTTTCTCCTCCCACCCATGAACCTTAGCCTTCTCTCTCTTCCGCAGTCTACGTGGGGAGGACAGGGAAGCACAAAGAACAAGAGAAAAAAATGCATTCATCTGAGCTCTAAAAGGAAACAATGAAGTGATATTTTCCTACTGCCCAGGTGTTGTGTTTCCAGCTCTTACCCCTTCTTATTTTAGAGTCTGGCCATTCCTAGGATGACCTGGGAATTCATCCCCTCTACACTGCTCCCCAAGTTCTTGGATAAGAAGCTGAACTGTCTTCATCTGTGTTATATGTAGACGGAAGGTCACCATCTACAACCTGGTGAAAAAAATGAGGCAGCTTTCTGCTGTAAAGACAGACACATGAGCTGAGAAAAGGTTTGTGGGTTTTTTTCAGAGGTCACTAGATTGTCCCTAAAGATCATTTCAGAGGGGCAAATTGCTCAATTTCCAGGTCTGTTTCCTGGAAAGGGTGCACAGTTAGGTTGCAGACAATGCCTAATTCCACCTTTCCCTCAACCCTCCACCTCTTTCCCCTCCCCAATTAGGCAAAGCCCTGGTAGAGAGTAGAGCCAGCTATGAGATTCTAGCATATTTTTGCTCAGATTATTCAGTTTGGGAAGGCACAGACAGGAGAGGGTGATTTTGTAGGTTTGAGCTACTTGTGGTACCTGAACTGCTCACTCCCAGGCAGGTGGTAAGTTTTGTCTTAATTGCTGAGCTCCACCTCAGATCCCAGGTCCTAAGGGAGACCGGAGAAAACTTTTCCACTTCTCCCTGTTGGAGAATAATAATAACTAAAAGGACTAATAACTAAAAGGACAGCATGGATTCTTGCCACTCCACCGCGAGCCTCTTTCCCAGCAATAGCCCCCTCACTACCTTTCTACCCACCAGAGGCCACATGGAGTGTGTTTTAAATTCCAATTTTGAAGTGTCACTGGATCAAACAGGATTCCTTGGAGGATTCGAAGAGCTTTAATTACTTGTGATGTCCATCTTATTTCAGGCTTTCAGAGCCACTTCATAGAGAAATCTTGACTTTCTGACATTTTTGTCACTAATGGTTAGAGCTATGGGAATGTTTTTGTGGAGATGCGGTGATGGCGGTGGTAACTGATGCCTGATCTGCCTTTAGAACCCAGACCTTGGATTGGTCCTCACCTGCTGCTTGTCAGGAAGTACAGTGGGAAATCTGTCTGGAAAGGATGCCCATTCCTGTTCATACGTGACATCAAGTGGATGGGACAAAAGGCTATGGAGGACTCTTGTTATGGTGCCAAGAGGATTCAAAAGAACAACGAAGAAAATCTTTGTCTCCAGAGGTTACAATGACCAACCTTTCCTTTCTCCTCATATAGATACTTCCTTTTGAATTGGGAGACTAATTGTTTCTAGTTGTTTTGTATTCAGCTCACTGAACTGAATTTATAGTACACATGTGCTTGCCTGTATCACTCAGTGACATCTATGTTGCTATAAAGCCAGTTTCCTTCCAAGATCTTTGAGCCAGGCCTGTCTTGTGTAACTAACTTCTCTCTCCTTAAACCCCCTCCCCCTGCAGTGTATCTCCAATTGGCACTGCCTAATTTGACCCAGTTCCTCTAAGGAGACACTAAGATCCGCCTGCCTGGCCTGGCAGGGGGAGGAGGTGCTTTGAGGGATGGGCAGTGGGAAGGTTGGGAGGGATGTGCCACCCGGGGGGGGGGGGGGGGGCTTGAGCAAATAGTGAAGTTCATCTACTGATTTGCTCCTGGCTCTCAGAATCCCAGGACTGGGAACAGCAGAATCTCAATCCCCTCTGGCTTCCAGGGTTACCAACTTGGCATTTATACCAGTTGGAGGCAGCTAAAGACTTATTTTGCCCAAGATGTGTCATGGAGCACCTGTTAAGAGCAATTAAGAAGCAGAAGAGCTCAGTTTACTGCTAGGAACAAAGTCCAACTCAGAAAACAATTCCTTTAGACCCCTCTGGAAATTGTTTTGGGGCCATTTGGGCAGGTATCCAAGAATGAGATGCATTTCCTGAGCCAGTGCTAGCTGAATGCTATGCTTCAACTACTCTGCCCACCTAGTGCTTGTCTAGCCCCTGGTCTTGTCTTGTCTTCTCTCTCTCTCTCTCTCTCTCTCTCTCTCTCTCTCTCTCTCTCTCTCTCTCTCTCACACACACACACACACACACACACACACACACACAAGCATATTTCTCTAGGTAGAGCCTGTTCAACTTGTTCTTCCTTTTTAAGTAACAGATCCCACTCCCACAGGGATTATACCAAAGGAAAAGATGCCTTAATTGATGTTAGAACCAGGGAAAAGCAAGAGATCCATGAAGGCCTTGAGTACCCTGGCTTTCGAAAGGAAGCAACATGGTTTAGTAGAAAGAGCACACCCCAGAAAGACAGGAGACTTGTGTTCTTTTTCTTGTTCTGTTCTTACCATGAGCCCTGAACAAGTCAACCATGCTGAGCCTCAGTTTCTCCAAGCAGAAAATGAAAATTCTGCTCACTCTTGCTTCTCCTGCACGGTGTGTGTGTGTGTGTGTGTGTGTGTGTGTGTGTGTGTGTGTGTAGTCATGTGTGGCATCTTGAGCTTTGCAGTTTTGAAAAATCCCAAAGAGCAATTATGGAGCTAATGATTTGGGAATGAAAGGGGCTCTATGAGTACCAGGCCGCCCTCCCTCATTTTTGGATCTCTGGCCACTGCAAGTTCTCTGGCTAGTTCCACAGGGTATGAGTTCACTAACCCCTGTGGACCTGGGCTCTTCTAATCATTGCCCAGAAGGGAACCTTCAAGGCACCATTTATTATTGTGGCTTGGTCTAACAGTCTGGTCCCAAAGCTCAATCTATCCCAGGGAGGATGTCAAGAAAAGAAAAGTTGAAAATACACTTAGAGAAATTTTTCTTCCATACCTAGTTTTCCTGGATGAGACTAACAATCGCTCTGATGAAATCTAAGGGAGAGTTGCTTTGTGAACTGGCGGAAAGCCCATGTTTCAGGCTTTCTCATGAGACTTTTTAGGAGTATGATGTCTCAGCACTAGACAAGAAGGACCGTAGTATGAGGAGAAACAGGCTAATAGATTCCTGTGTGCCCTCCAGGAATCCCCACCCCTGCTTCTATCAATATAATATTACAAACAACCCAAATTTTCATCCATCTGCCTTAGTGAGATACTTCAAAGAGACCAAGAATCCTAGTGGCAACTCAGGCTGTTCCTTGCCCCACTCCTGCTCCCCCATATCTGCCCCTGGGGTATTTATTTTTCATTAGCTGAACAGAAAACAATTTTGGATGTATGTAAATTTCCACCAAATGGATGTTTTTTCTCCTCCCACAGGATCCTAAGGAGATAATTCATTGCAACAAATTATCACTTTTAATTGTTCTCAGTTCTGGATTGTTTAATACTGTACTGCCAATTACTACCTGCCTTCCGTCAAATAGACTAACCTGCATTTTAAATTCAGGCTCCACCCCCCCCCCCCATTTAAAAACAGTAAACATAGCAAAGTAATTGACAAGAAGGCGGGGAAAGCCATTTATTTTGTCTATTATACCTTCAGTAGAGGGCTCCTCACAGAACCTGAGGTGGGCTGCTCTCCTCCACCTTCCACTTTCCTATCCCCCTCCCTCCTGCCATACACCCAAAACAGAATCCCTTGAACGACTGAACCCTGCTTCTTCCTCTTACTACTACCCCGTCCTTAACAGGATATAGAACCGCTATGGGGTTGTTTCTTTGCCTCCAAAGGGCTGAACTGAGCTGTAACCTGCTTCCTTTCCTACAGCATCAGCTCTACCTGCAGGGAGAGGGTCTACTCTTAAAACAACACAACCAGGACCGTTCTGGAATAAGACCGTGATTCCACCCCAGAGGCTGGGCAAGCAGAAATTGTGGGTTGGAGGAGACCCTGGGGTTTGTAAGTCAGGGTACATTATCTTCCCCACCAGGACAAGGTGTGAGGTTTTTCTTCTTTAGAATAGGGTGAGAGCACACTTAAGTGACCCTTTAGGTTTCTTGCTGACTCCAGAATGTTAGAGAGAAACCTCCTCCCTTCTCCGATCCAGCTTCTAATAGCAGCTATTTTCTCTTTCAGCAGAATCTAAGATGGACATAGAAGACTGCAATGGCCGCTCCTATATGTCTGGTATGCCCTCTTGTGCATTCTATCTGTAAGGGCTGGGAGCAGACACCCTCCTGTGGAGCGGAGCCTTCAGCCTAGCGCAGGACCTCTGAGTGCCCTAGTCACAGAGCTGACACTCACGCTTGACAGTGTGCATTTATTTTGGTCACTTTACATTCCCTAGTGATTCTCTTCCCAGACTTCTTGCGGGATAGAGGAAGGGGAAGGGAACAGGAGAGGAATACGAATAGAGACTATTAGAGAGGAATGATTTGAAGAAAAAAGAGTTTCTTCTGTGCCCCGAGGTCACCAGCCAAACAAGACATTCTTTCCCAGCCAGGTAGAGAGTGGAACAGGGTTTCAGACCTCAAAGGCCTGTCATGGCCATGGGGAATATGTAAATGAGTGACCTAGGTTAGGATAAGGAGCAGAAGAGAAGGGTGGAGTACTAGAGAACACACGTCCTACCTCAAGGAGCAGCAGCTCTTTAGTGTCTACCAGTCATTATCCAGTGTGGCCAAAACTTCCAATTTTTTAAGAGAAATGAAATGCTTCCATTTAAAAATAATGACTCAGTATTTTTAAAAATGTTCATGGGGCAAGCCAAACTTAAATCTATGGGATGAATCCAGCCAGTGGGCCAACAACTTATAGCCTTTGAAGTAGAGATATAGAGCCCAGTTCTCATTTCTCCCAATCATTTCCCACGATCATAACATGTAGCTTTTCATACCTGCCAGATACTCTTACTGAGGCAGAAGAGATCATGGCTTATAGTATGACTGGCTTTTAGAGTAATCAGGATCCTCTCAGAGTTTAACAAGGTGAAAAGAAATGGGGAGGGTATAGGAAAGGGCCTAAGACACAGTATCTGTAAGATGGAAGCAATCATTTTTTGGACCATTAGAATGTCGGAGCAGGAAATGATTATAAGAGGTGTAAGAGAAGCCAGAATTGGGTTTTGACATGAGTATCCCCATCTGAAATCCAAGCACCATTGTAGAGATGACCTATAGCTTCTTTTTTTTTACCCTAAAGTGGGACCAATGGAAGAGTTATGGGCATGCGCTAAGGCATATAGCTGGATGGGTCAGGCACACATTTAAGAATCACTGACAACACTTGGGTAACGTAAGGGAAGACATTGACTCTAACCCCTTTTTCATTTAAGGAGGGAAGGAGTTGGAATGGGTAAAGGCATTCAATAGCTGTCACATGCTGGACAGAGTGACAGGGGTCAAGTGGACTGACTTAATTGAAAAAGACTTTATTGGTACAAAGGTCATAGCCTTTCTGAGGAAGGAGCCAACCCTCCTACCTCCTGCCCAGTTAAGAAAACCACTATTGAGCAACAACCACTCAGAACCCTGCTTTATTGCTGGGGACCATTCAGATGGCTACCTGCCCTAAGGTAGGCAAATGAAAAACCAGGAAGGTGGCTGGGGAAATATCCCACAGGGCTCTTTTCAGTCCTACCTCTGGAGAATATTGGATGTTAGATGAAAACTTCTGAGGGTGTTTGCTTCCCGGTACTATGAAACCAAGCTTTCGCTGCTTCCAGCAGGTTGGCATTTCGTAGGTAGGAAGAGGCCTCTCTCTGCACAGAAAGGCTTTTGAATGAAAGTGGAGGCCCCCAAACCCTTCATCTTTGTTTTGAGAATTCTAGATGTTAGCAGCTAACTTAGAAAGGGAAAAGGGGAAATCAGGGTAGGGCTAACATTAGCCCTGAAAAGTAGCCCCTGCAAAAAACGAACATGGCTGAAACAGTCCACTTGGGGGGCATCTGAGAGCCCATCACTGACCCATGCCTTCTGGGCTGACAGGGCAGCAGTGGGAAAGGCTACAGTGCACAGCAGTAGCTCCTTCAAGGTTATTGCGGTTCTGCCTGGCCATTTGAAGGGGGTATCTCTGCTGTTCTTCAAAGAGATTTTCCCCCTTCACAGAACCCGATTCAGAAAGTCCATCTTTTCTCCCCTTATCTCTTTCTAAAGGTGCAGATCATTCCCTCCTGGAGGACAGAGAGAAGGGAAGGGAAGAGCCCATTAATTTACCGCACAGATTCTCTCTCCTCCCCCATTCCCTATCTTTCAAGGGAAACTGAGTTGCTCAAACCTGTTCATGCAATTATTTGACTAAGCAGTGCTTGTCCCAAGTTTTCTGGAACTGTGAAATGTTTAAGGGAACCTTAGTAGAAAGGGATCCAGGGGTAGGCAGCCCAAAGTTTCACAGCCCCTCCCACCCCCAAATTCTTGGAATCAGAAAATCTAGTCTCCAAAGTAGGTCAGCACGTCAGTGAGCAGCTCCTCTGGAAGGGAAGGGAGCAGAGGCCTTGTCTTGATAGAGGGCGGATTCATCCAGGGCTGTCGGCTGCTTGCCCGCCCCAGGGGCACAGGAGAGGAGGGGAGGTGGGGAGACTATACCAGTATTTTGCCTGGGATCTGAAAGGGCTCAGGGCCACAGAACCACACCAGCCTGAGACCAGACTGTGCTGGGCCCTCTCACTGCTGAGAAGGAGGGGGGCTGTCAGTCCCCAGATCTACCGAGCTACCTCCCTCCTGGAGGAGGAGGGAAAGGAGGGAATACAAGTGCCTGAGTTTGGTGGGGGAGGGGCTTTCTGCCGATCTCAGAGCCTTGAAGCTGCCCTGTGTCCTGGGCCCCATGACCTCTGGGGCCTTGGCTTCCCCAGCTGGCGGAGGATTGGGCCTTCCCTGGGGGCCCCCCTTTCTCCCTCCCACCCGAGGGCCCATCCATCTCTCTCTCTTGCACACACTCTTGCCTCTCTCAGGCATTTGTTGTGCAGTTCCTCTTTGTCTGCTGGGCACGAGGGCAACGGCATCTGCCTCCCCCTCCCTGTGCACACACCCCCTACCCCCCCACCCCTTCAGTGGCTTGGGAAAGAGATGCGGTAGCCTAGTTCCCCCCCACCAGACACATATACGTTCTCTCTAGCCCCCTCCCCAAGCACATCCAAGGGTTCTCTCTCTCTCTCTCTCTCTCTCTCTCTCTCTCTCTCTCTCTCTCTCTCTCTCTCTCTCTCATACACACACACACACACACACACACGCACACACACACGCACACTCTCATTTACTCCCTCTCTCACTCACACACATACACCCTGGGCTGAGTTCTTCTTGCTGGCTGCAGCCGTGGGCCCCTGCTCACCGTGCCGCTGCCGCTGCCTGCGAAATGACGGCGGTTCCCCTCACTTCCAGGAATCCACGCTTCCTGGAAGGTGAGTGGCTGGGCTCACCCCTGCCTGCCACCGAGACGCAGACATGCACACACCACCCGCACTCCCTCGCCGTTTCCAAGGCGGCAGCCGCGTTCGCACCCCAGGGTCTCACCGGCAAGGGAAGGATAATGTAAGTTCAGGCAGAAGGTGGTTAGTGGAGGGGGGGAGGGGGGTGCTGGGGCTAGGGAGCCAATTCAGTAACAACTCCCGAGCCTGAGGAGAGGGAGAGGATGGGGGTTGTGTGTGTGTGGCGGGGGAGGGGGGCGTTCCTCCTTACACTTGCGGAGGATGGGAAAGGGTGTTTGGTGTTGCTAAGCAAAGACTGCGACTTGGGCAGTGGGAGCTTGTGGTGACATCTTGATTAGGCCTTGGGGACAGATGTAGAGCTGCCCTGGGTGAAATGCCGAGACAGGCCTGGGTGGGAATGGGTAATAGAGAGAATCAAGGTAAAGAGGAGCCTTGGTAGCAGATGCCTCAGCCTGGAACAGATCTAAGGGGCCTCAGCCTCCTTCCACAATAGAGCTGGGGATGGGCGTCTTTCTTTGCTCCTGTACCCACTATTCCCTGCTAGCAGGCTAGCATCCTGCCACCCCTGAGCCCCTGGTCAAGAAAGGGAAAGCAGTGAGGATGAGGTTCTTGGCAGAGAAATGTGGAGGTTCTCCCTCCTCATGGCTATTTCCTAGATGTAGCCACTCTTTGAGGGATCCAGGAAGGGCAGCAGGAGTGAGGGCTAGTCTTCTTCAGCGTGTGAAACACATTTAGCTTGTGGGACATTGCCCTGGTTCCTGTCTCTTCCTCCTGCTTTTCTGCCCTATAACCACCTCCTAGTTCCTCTGATGTGAGCCTCATGATTTGGCTTTGCCCTCTGGGGGTTCAGCCAATCCATAATGACTCTGACCAAGAAAATGTCTCTGAGACCTGAGAGCAGGCTTAATTTTTGGCTTTGACAGTTTGGGATTTCTCGGGAGTCCCAGGCATGTGAAATTCCCTCACTGGGATTTCTGAGGCTAAGGGAGGAACTGGTGGACTTCCTACATCTGACTCTAGTCCCCTCCACCCTTTAGCTAGAACTCAAAATCCCTTCCAACCCCTGAAATGATTCATTTTTATGTCTTAGCCCCATAAAAGTAGGCTTGAGCCTGTTTTCCCCCTTACCTTTATCGTGGGGAGGGCCATGGCGCCACAGAACTCCTTGAACTACTGTTGTAGAGGGAGGCACCTGCTCTTCCTCCTGTTCCCAGGCCTTAGTAGGGAAAGCCACAAAGGACTTTCCCCCTTACTGTTCCGAATAAACCTTTAAGGATATCCTGCCCCATATATCAAGCCCCTGGCCCCCAGAGGCAGCCTCAGCATAGTAGGCTGGGACCAGCAATGGATTCCCAGCAAGCTTCCTCATCCTTCCAGGGTCAAGGACTCAGTGCCAGGGCCCAGAGCCCTATTCTTGCCCCCATTACAAACATCAATTGATTTAGGGCAAGTTAGCACTGGTGTTTGAAAAGGAATGAGAAGATAACCCTTTCAGCCCTTCTAACTTTAGAAACCCTACATGTAGTTGAAAGGACATATTTTCAAACTGTGTCTGGGTCTACAAGTCTCAATCCACAACTCTGAGATGCTCACTTCATTATATGTGTGTGGTTTTGATTTGGGGCAACTTTTGTATCTAACCATGGTTCACCTAAAGAGCCCCAGCTGGGGAAACTCAGTTTCAAGCCAAAAGGCTTTTTCTATAGATAGTGAACAAATTTCCTCAGGCTTTGATGGGATAGAGTGGGGGAAGTGGGACTTTTAGGAGAGGATATGAATGGGAAATGGTCCCAAAGTCCTGAGTGGTTGTTTTCTTCCCACTGACCAAAGCTGGAGAGGGATCCCTCAGGAGGGTGTGTTCCGGATTTCTTGCCTCAGGCCCAAGACTCCAACCATTTTATAATGGAATCTTTATTTTGTGAAAGTAAGTATGTGCATAGCTGGGAAATTGGGTAAAGTACTAATAGGTGGACTTCAGGGATGAATTTTAGGGTTTGTGTCTCTTCCATATTTAGGCCTGTGTGCACACATTCATGCATGTTCGTGTTAGCAGATAACGTAGAAGGCTATGGCTATGTGTATCTCAGTAGGTGTGTTCTCTTCATGTGCATCTACATACGTGATCTCTGTCTGTGTCTCTGTTTTACGTGTGTCTGTGTCTACATGTGTTTTATTTCACCTATATATTTGTGTAGAAGATTGTGGGGAGGAGGGATATTTTTTTTACATGATTCATATTATCTTCAGGTATGTTATCTGATATTTAAAAACATGAAATTTCCAAAAAGCATTTTTACAAAGCAATCTGTCAACAAGTTAAAATGAATACATTGAAAATAAACTGATTATTTCACTGTCAAGGGAACATCAAATAGTAAATATCTAATTGGAATCATATCAGATAGGGGGCTTCCTAGAGTACTTGAATTTTTGCTAATTTTAGAAAGTCTAATGGCCCCAGTCTCCCCTGCTGAAGCAATGAGTCCCAGTTGGCTGTGTAGGTGGTGATTACGGACATGGGAACTTACTGTTTGTGATCAGATCCCGCCAGTCCCACCACTATGGGCTATGTGACCTTGAACAAGTAACACAGCCTCTTTTTGCCTCAGTTTCCTCATCTGCAAAATTAAGATAATATTGGCACCTACTTCATAAGGTGGTTGTGAAGATTAAATGAAATAATTAATTTAAGGTGCATAGAACAATGACTGGGACATAGTAAACACTCAGTTAATGTTAGCTGCCATCATTATCATTGCTATTATTATCATTAGATTCAGGGACAATTCCAGCTGCCCTTCCTGCAGATCCCGAACCTGGTGTTGGGGGCTCCAGAGAGGAACAATAGGGAAGGACGTCTGCCCTGAACCGCCTCCCTCCTGAGGCCCCCATTTTCCTCTCCACCCTGGCCCGCCCAGCCCCAGCCCTGCTTCCTGTGGACGTCAGGCAGTGATGCTCTTCCCCTCAGGCCTAGATAAAGGTAGGGTGGGCAAGGCCCAGCCACTCAGCTTGCGGAAGTCAGCACCGGGCACCCAGGCTGGCGAGGGCACATGGTATGGTGCCCAGCATACAACACTGCCTTGTACATGGCTACAGGATAAATCTAACTGAATTTTGAAAAGATTAGGCAATGGACAGTAAATGGCTCCCAACTGCAGCTTCACCTGCCTTCTTGTTCTCTCTTCCAAGGTAGCGGGGACTCATCTCTGGAGAAGGAGTTCCTCGGGGCCCCAGTGGGGCCCTCAGTGAGCACCCCCAACAGCCAGCACTCTTCTCCCAGCCGCTCACTCAGTGGTAAGTGTACCCTCCATCCCTCCCCTGGCACTGGGCACCCCCATTTGTGTTTGGCCCTCGATTCATCTTCCATTGGCAGCCGTTTCCCCATCGCTGCCTCCCTCTGGTTTCCTGCTCAGAGTCTCTAAGAGCACTGAGGAGCTCAGTGTCCAGGGTTGTTCTGATTTCTGAAAGGAGAGTGAAGAATCACTGCTAGACTAGGGTGGAATTAAAAAGGACATGGGTGGGATTAAGTTTGTAAAGGCCGCAAAGAGAAAGTCTGGAGTTGGAGTAGCAGGTAGATAGAAAGATCATGAGCTGGAGTCAGGTAGGAAGTAGAGATGAGGAGGACCTCCTCATCACCTCTCCCAGTTCTCCTGCTCAGATGGGGTCCCCATGACTGCCCCTCCTTAGCTGGCCTTAGATCTGTGACATTCTCTAAATGGTTGAAATATCCAGGAATGTAGGTCAGAGCTAGAGCCAAAGTTTTCTCCTCGATGGCTCCTCCCTTCTCCATCCCCCTCTCCAGATTTTTATGGAGAGAGTAGAGGGGTTCAGTCTTATGAGGTGGGAGGATAATGTGAGCCATGTCTGTCTTCCAGTTTTGTTTTCTCTTTACCCCTGTCGCTTCGGTCTTCCTAGGACCATTTTCGTGCCACTGTTACTTGCTGGTTTCCTGCCCAGGGCCAAGTCAGACATCTTTCTTAATGACAAGAGAGTGGAGGAGTAGGCTCCCCTTAACCTCCTCCTCTCCCCAGTGACAGAAGACATCCTATGTACCCCAATGTTTTTCTCTTGAAGCCGATTTGCTTGGTCAGTGGGATAGGAGGAAAGGGTTGCGTCAGGTCCCAGCAGACCCTGACATCGCCACGCAGTGGTGATGCCTAGCGTGTTGGCCCCTTATGAAGCCCGAGTGTCTTAGGGCTTGGGGAGTCCTTTTGGACTCTCCGAAGTGCCAATCCGGCCTGGGGACAGGCTCTCTCCTTTGCCCGTCTCTATCCTAAACACCATCCCACCCTCTAGCCAACTCCATCAAGGTTGAGATGTACAGTGATGAGGAGTCAAGCAGACTGCTGGGGCCAGATGAGCGGCTCCTGGAAAAGGACGATAGTGTGATCGTGGAAGACTCATTGTCGGAGCCCCTGGGCTACTGTGATGGAAGTGGGCCAGAGCCTCACTCCCCTGGTGGCATCCGGCTGCCCAATGGCAAGCTCAAATGTGATGTCTGCGGCATGGTCTGCATCGGACCCAACGTGCTCATGGTGCACAAGCGCAGCCACACGGGTGAGTAAGCCAGAGGTCAGGAGGAGCTCCCAGGTGGGCTGGGGAGGTGGAGGCAGTGCTAGGAGGCCATGCCTACAGTGGGGTAGCCTCAGAAAGGGAATGGTCTGTCCTGGCACGTTTTCTAGCTGAGGGAAAAAAAAACGGGGGGAGATGGAATTTGGACGCCCTGAACACCTGATTTCCCTGGCACATTCCTTAGCTGCTGTTATAAAGAACTGATATTTATCTCAGAAGTGAGGGAGGGGAAAGTGTTGTAGCTTCAAGAAGGATCCTATAATCCAACGGGGGTAAGACTCCTAGGTATTGTTTAGGCCTTCTCATCTCATGATGAAAAAACAACACAAAAACCAGAAAACAGAAACCTCTTCTCAGCTTCCTCGGGCTTTGGGCTCCTGGGGCAGAGGTAGCCCCAGGGGTTTGGGTTTGGATAATGGTCTTTTGGCCCAGTGTTCCTTGCCTGGTGCCCTTCTCCCTGCCACACCCCCCTAATCCACACCTTCCCGGTAAGACTGTACCCAGGGGATCTTTCTTAAGCAGGATTTGTGTTAGTGGCACAGCTCCGTCTCTCGGAAACGTGTTCTGAGCACCTTCCGTCCCTCGGGCAGTGTGGGGCAGAGGGTGGGGGACTAGGCTCAGTCCTCGAAGTTGCTCTGCCCAGTCCTCTGGAGTCTGCCCTTTCACTTGCAGGGGAAAGGCCCTTCCACTGCAACCAGTGTGGTGCCTCCTTCACTCAGAAGGGGAACCTGCTGCGCCATATCAAGCTGCACTCTGGGGAGAAGCCCTTCAAATGTCCCTTCTGCAACTACGCCTGCCGCCGGCGCGATGCACTCACTGGCCACCTCCGAACACACTCGGGTCAGTGACCTTCCCAGTGGGAGAGGAGGGTGCGGGACCCCAATAAACCCAGTATATAGAGCTCAGCTACTTCTCTTCTATCTGGGGAGTTACATTATCTGTCACTGAGGCGGGCAGAGTACTGCCAGAGCAGATAGGGCCCTGCCTCTCCAACTCCTCCTCTAGGCAGCAGGCCCCAGGGGGAATTTGGGGGACTCTTTGATGAGGTATTTTACATCTGCCACACTCTGTGACATGGAGCAAAAGGAGTATGGGCGATGTCCTTGGCTCTTTAACAGTCACCCTCCCTGACTTTTTAAAGTTCCTGCTGATGGCAGAACCATCTGTGCCCCCTCACCCCTCACTTCTGAGCATCAGGGAAACTCCTCCTTCCACTCCCACTGCCCCCAGCCCCACACCTGTGTTCACCTCCTCCGGCAACGTCAGAGTTCTGTCCTCTCCTTTACTTGTTACTGATTCCTGAAAATATCCACAGGCTTCCCAAACTCTGTTCCCCATCCCAAGATGTTTCCCCTTCCCAATGGCAAGAGCAGGGGCCTGGAGGTCAGTGTTTGGAACAGTGCCAGGGAACTGGACTAACCCGATTTTCTAGCCCAGCCAAGACTGAACCTACATCTGCCTGAATCAGTGGGACAGATAGCACTTTCGAAGCATTTTACTAAGTTTTAAGCTTTTGGCTTGGACTTGGGAAGATGCCAGGAGCTGAGCTGGCTGGAAAGAGGGAGCTCAAGATTGGGAAAAGTCAGGAAGAAGGGCAGAGGGGAGAGAATTAGCAGGGTCTGTCCTTGGAAACTTTCCTTGCTATTTTTCCCTTTTTCTAAACTCTCCTGGGCCAAGATTTAAAGGGACAGAGCAATCACTTCACCACCCTCTACTTTTTACAGCCACCTACCTTGTTCTAGATTCTCTCACCTTGGAGCTGGGACCTCTTTATCTCTATGTATGTGAAGAAATGGAGAGAAAAGCATCGTTGATTCATGTTTTATAATCCACAATTTCAATTGTGTCTCCTTATGTGATCCTCAGAACAGTTCCAAAGTAGATGTTGTTATCCCCATTTTGCTGACAGCTCTGGAAAAAGTGAGAAAGATTTGCCCATCACAGAGCTTTCCTGCAGCCTCCCTAGAACCCCAACAAGGTCTAGTGCCAGAGATTCCTTCCTGCTCCTTTCCCTCAGAAAAGGGGCGGCTTCCCCTGCTGGTTTGAACAACGATGTCTTGGCCCCTAGAATTCTTACAGCCAGGCCAGGGGGAGGGGGATTTTGGATGTTCTGTAGGAGATTATATTAGAGACAGAAGAAGGCACAGATATATTGCAAGATCCCATTATGTGAAATGCTTTCTATTACAACCCATACTATAAGAAAACAACGGCTCCTCTGCAGGTGTTAAATCATTTCCTCAAGAGTCTTGGGTGGATGGGAACCATGGCTTTCATCTCAATCCCCCAAACACTGGGCTTTACAGAGCAAGAGCAAGATGGTAGTAGATTGATTGAATCAAGGTCAAGTTTAGGCAGGGGGATAGGGGCACTCCTGAAGATACCTTCTCCAGTCTCCCTGCTCAGTAGTAGCAAGATACATAAGATAAAATATACAATACCTTGTTTCTTTCACTTTTTTCTCTCCTCTCACAAATGTCATCTCTCAAAAGTTATCTGTAAAGGAAGTGTCGATCTCAGTTTTCCCAACCTTTTCTCTTCAGTAGAAACAAATCTTTATAACCTGTTCTTTAAAAAATAAAAAAATTTTAAAAAGACCGCCCCCCCCCCCCAAAGTTGTTCTCTTCCTTTTACTCTCCTCCCTTGTTTTCCTTTCTGTTCTTTTACTCTTTTTCTCTTCTCGGAATTTCTCTATCAGTGATGGGTTCTCTGGGGCTCTCTTGGTATCTCAGTGTAGAGAGACAGAAAGAACAATAAGCAGTAAAACCGGGCTAGGAGTCGAGGTAAAAAAGCACAAGTAAAGGTCAGTGAAAACTGCCCCTCCCAACATTGGCAGATCTAAGGGCTCTCATTTCTGTTACGCCACCTACCAGTTTCCCCCAAACCAAAGCAGATCGTTCGTAAGCAAAAAAACCCCCTCGTGTGATAAACAACACTGACACTGTCTGCCACGCGGAAAGGTGAAACCGCAGTCTGGGCCCCAGACTCTGAGCTCCTGGGGTGGGGCAGCCCGCCTGCCAGGGATGATCCCCTACAAAGTCCCTGGGTCCATCCTTCCTTTGAGCAGCAATTTGGCCATCTTGAGGCCCACTAGCAGTCCCACACTATATGCCCTGGGTCCCCTCTCTCCTCCCATAGCTGTGCATTGTTCTTCTCTAAGGTTTGATCCTCTGGCCTTGCTCACAGCTGAAGTTGGGGAAGGCAAGACAAGCAGAAGAATTCAACTGAGCAAGATTCCTTTCTCCTCACGCCAGTGTACCTTTCCTCCTAGATGATTTTGTAGCGCCAGGGCACAGGAAGAAGTAATTTTGATGCTATTTCTCTCCTCTCTCATCCACAGTCTCCTCTCCCACGGTGGGCAAGCCCTACAAGTGTAACTACTGCGGCCGGAGCTACAAACAGCAAAGCACCCTGGAGGAGCACAAGGAGCGGTGCCACAACTACCTGCAGAGTCTCAGCACTGAAGCCCAAGCTCTGGCTGGCCAACCAGGTGGGCTGTGACAGGACTGTGGGGGAGTTGAGGGCAGGGCCAAGGCAGTGCAGAACAAGGTGGATTCCAGCACCTCCCCCCAAAGGGATAAGACCCTTGGAAAAGGGACAGTTACCTCAGGAAATCTGCCAAGTGCCCCAGTTAATGCAGAGCCCCTGGTAGGTGCTGCAGGGAGACCCAGAAGTAGGAGAGGATTTGATTTATGTCCTCAGTCTAATGGGAGAGAGGGTACACAAGGAAGTATAAAATCAAGGGTCAAGTGTATATAATTGTCCCCAAATTATCTGACATATTGCTGGGATGAATTCTAGATGGGGTCAAGTAAGCAGAACCTAATTTCCCAGGCATGGGGTATGACCTTCCTTGGCTACTGACTTGCTGGTTTTCCCCAGGAGAAGGCTCTTGGCCCAGTGCTTCCCCCACTCAGCTGCCTATTCCCATCTCCTTCCCCCTAGGTGATGAGATACGTGACCTGGAGATGGTGCCAGACTCTATGCTGCACTCGTCCTCTGAGAGGCCAACTTTCATTGATCGTCTGGCCAACAGCCTCACCAAACGCAAGCGTTCCACCCCCCAGAAGTTTGTAGGTAAGAGTCCAGTTGGAGAGGAGACATCAGCTTTAAGCCACAGCTCATTTAAATCTAAGGTCTGGTAGCCATTAGAGCAGTTGGGTCTGGAGATTTGATTGAAGGAAAGAAAGTCTGGTGGTCTCTGGTGCTCAGAATCTGTCCCCAGAACAGGAGTGAAGAGGGATAATGACCTTGAGAAGGTACAGAAGGATTAGTGTTGAAGATTCTTGTAGTGGTTCTATGAAGACGGGGTCAGGGAACTCTGGCTCTCCCAGTTTTTGAGGATACCAAGGGCTTGTCTATAGGGGCTGAGAGAAGGGCCCTTAGAGTCAGAGGGAGGAGGTGAGTATGGGGTCGCCCACCTGGCCCTGGTCCCTAGCTCTCTAAGGACCTGGAGCTTTATAGAAAGTAATGACAGAGGTAATAAAGATCAGTGGGCTGGGACTGAGTCCTTCTTGAAGATTACAGCCTACAGTCGGGGAGCGGCCCCACAAGGGACCTGACCTCGAGGGAAGTAAATGAGGGATGGTAAATAATGTTACAGCCATCCCATGGGTAAGAAAACAAAGAACTAATCCTGGGGAGCTGAGGAATTCTCCAAACCCAGCCCTGCTGAGAGCCTCTTCTCTACAGGCGAGAAGCAGATGCGCTTCAGCCTCTCAGACCTCCCCTATGATGTGAACTCGGGTGGCTATGAGAAGGATGTGGAGTTGGTGGCACACCATGGCCTGGAGCCTGGCTTTGGAGGTTCTCTGGCCTTTGTGGGGGCAGAGCATCTGCGTCCCCTCCGCCTTCCACCTACCAATTGCATCTCAGAACTCACGCCCGTCATCAGCTCTGTCTACACCCAGATGCAGCCCCTTCCCAGTCGACTGGAGCTTCCAGGGTCTCGAGAAGCAGGTGAGGGACCCGAGGACCTGGCTGACGGAGGTCCCCTCCTCTACCGGGCCCGAGGCCCCCTTACTGACCCTGGGGCATCCCCCAGCAATGGCTGTCAGGACTCCACAGATACAGAGAGCAACCACGAAGATCGGGTTGGGGGGGTGGTATCCCTCCCTCAGGGTCCCCCACCCCAGCCACCTCCCACCATTGTGGTGGGCCGGCCCAGTCCTGCCTACGCCAAAGAGGACCCCAAGCCGCAGGAGGGGTTACTGCGGGGCACCCCAGGCCCCTCCAAGGAAGTGCTCCGGGTGGTGGGCGAGAGCGGTGAGCCCGTGAAGGCCTTCAAGTGTGAGCACTGCCGCATCCTCTTTCTGGACCACGTCATGTTCACTATCCACATGGGCTGCCATGGCTTCAGAGACCCCTTCGAGTGCAACATCTGTGGTTACCACAGCCAGGACCGGTACGAATTCTCTTCCCACATTGTCCGCGGGGAGCACAAGGTGGGCTAGCGACCCGCTGCCCTCCCCTCACTCAGCCCACCACTCCACTCTGCCCCCCACAGGGGTCTAGCCCTGTCCCTACCACACCCAAGGAGTTTGGCTGCGTAGCCCTCACCACCGGCTACCTGACTTCACCCTTGACCCTGAGCCCTCCTCACCTTTTCTCCCCCACCCTGACTGATTTAAGCATTGTGATGAAACAGGTCTTTTGCTTATGTTTCTCCTTTTTCTCTTCTTCTCTCACCCCAGCATACTCACTGAGTTATTTATTAATATAATTAGTTGATTTTGCTTTTGCTTTTTTTTTTTTTTTTAACCTTACATCAGTTACTTGCCACTCCCCCATCCTCCTACCAACAGCCCCTTTCCACTTTAGACCTAATTTTTCTCTCTTTGATCTGGCTTTCTCCAACAGCCCTGAGGGTGGGAAGCTCCTCTTAGTACTAAGGGACCTTGAGCTTCTTGCTCCAAGTCCTCACCTTTTACATTATGTGATTCTTCAGTTTGGACGCCGATAGCTCCCTCTGGCCCTACCTTAGCTCTGTGGCATTATGTCTCTTCTCTGGGACCCTTCAACCTGGTACTCCATACCTCTCGTGCCCTCTCACTTTAGGCAGCTTGCACTATTCTTGAACAAATGAAGAATTCCCTCACGTGGAAGTAGGGGCTGAAGAAATTCTCCCCAGTCATGGTGGGACTGAGGGTCCTCTTGACTCCCCCCTATGAGTTCCCCAAAGCCTACATTCAGGATTTCCCTCTAGGATGTGATATCTCTTCCCTCTCCTTGAACAACCCCCAACACTGCTCTACTCTCTTCAACCTGCCCGTCTACTCAGTGGTAGTTTTTCTCTCCTTGGAGTGCCCCAATTTTCTATTTTCAGGGGCCAAGGCTAGGTCTGCAGTCCTCTGTCTCTGACACATTGGGAGCCACAGGTGCCTAATTGGGAACCAGGGGCATGGGAAGGAGGTGGATCAAAAATTCTTCTCATACTCTTCCACCTCTCAAACTTCTTCACTCTAGTGACCTTCCTAGGCTCTCAGGGACTCCTGCAGTCCCCGTCCTATGGGAAACTAGTGGGTTGCTGCCTGGTGACAAGGGGTATCTCAACCCCTCAGTCATGCTGCCTTCTTTTCTTCCGCCCCAGCAAGACTCACCCTCTCATTTCCGGGCTCCTGGGCCTTGTCCTTAGGATCAGTGGCATGGAGAAAAGGGTGTCTCTTTTCTCTCTTCTATTTTTCAGTATAACCAAAAATTACCCCAGGATGAGCACGGGCATCTGCCCCGCACCCCACTCCACTTTTGTCCCAGCAAGAATGGGATGGGCACAACTGAAAGGGGGGTCATCTGTTACTGCCCTCTTCTACACTCAGCCTCCAGACTTAGGGCAGGAAGGGGCAATCTCCTGGCTACTGCAGAGACCCCTGGCTATTTGGGTAACATAGTGAGTGGGGCAGGAGGAGATACAGCTCCACTGCAAGTGGAGGTCTCTTTCTACAAGAGTTCTCTGCCCAAGGCCACAGCCATCCCATTCTCTGCTGCCTCGAGATTCAAACCAAAGGCTGTTTTTCTATATTTAAAGAAAAAAAAAAAAAGAAAGTAAAAACCAAACACAACACCTCACAAGTTGTAACACTTGGTCCTTCTCTCTCCTTTTCTCTTCCCTTCCGTCTTTCTTTCCAATGTCCTTTCCTTATTGGCTCTTTTGCCTCCTACTTTTCTCACTCCCTATCAGGGATAACTTAGGGGGATAGTAAAGGGTTGGCTAAGGAACAGACCTGGGATTGGGGCTCTTAAGGGCTCTAAGAAGAGTCTACCTTACCCTCTTATGGGAAGGGAGACCCTAATAAAACTCCTCTTCCTCCTTTTTCTCCCCCATTATGTGGCCTCCCCAAGAGAACCAGATTGTCAGGGAGGGGCATTGTCAGTTGATTGTTCCTCCTTGACAATGTAGCAATAAACAGATGCTGTCAAGGGCAGAGGATGGGGGAGTTAGCGGGGTGGAGAGTGGTCTCTAGAGAAGGGGAGGGTTTTCTCAACAGCACCCTGGGGATCTGGCTCCTTTTTTCAGGATGACAGCAGAACTGAGGTTAATATCTGGAGTTCTCAACTGTTCTGGTTACTGAGCCCCTTTCTGTTAGACCTGCCCCCTACCACCTCTTCTGCGTCTGCTGTGTATCTAATCTGGTGACACCTCTTAAGGACCAGTCCCTTCTGGGGTATCAGAGCCTTAGGGGGCCCTCATCCCCTCCTCCAGTCAGCTTTGGCACCTGTAACCTCCTGGAACATGAAGAACTATATTCTGAGCCCATGAGAGCAGAGACTGGAAGGGCAAGACCAGGTGCTAAGGAGGGGAGAGAAGGGCACTTTGTCTCTCTCCAGACCATCACTGCACTTTAACCAGGGTCTTAGGTACAAAATCCTACTTTCTAGAGCCTTTCAGCTCTGGAACCTCAAACACCCTCATGCTCTCTCTCCCAACTCCTTTTGCATAAAAATAAAAAAAGTAAAGAAAAAGAAAAAAAATACATTGAAACCCACGGGGAGAAAAGAGGTGTTTTCCTTTTATATTGATATTCAAAATCAACACCACACACAAAAATTTCTAAGTAGACACTTTTCCAGACTTCTGTTTTTTTGTGTCAGTGTCCAGAGCTGCAGATGGGATTTTATAATACTTCTGGCAGCTTCTTGTGTAAATAATATATATATTATATATATATTTTTAATCAGAAGTTATGAAGAACAAAAAGAAAAAAAATAAAACACAGAAGCAAGTGCAATACCACCTCTCCTCTGTCTCCCAGGGTTTCATTTGTAGCCTATGCTTGGTGTCTCCTTGGACCTTATCCCTTCACCTCCTCTTCCTCTGGTTCCACCTCCCCCCCCCCTTTTTTGTTTTTTAAGTTTTTCTCCTTTCTCAAGGGGAGTTAAACTAGCTTTTGAAACTTATTGCAAAGCATTTTGTATATGTAATATATTGTAAGTAAATATTTGTGTAACGGAGATATACTACTGTAAGTTTTGTACTGTACTGGCTGAAGGTCTGTTATAAATAAACATGAGTAATTTAACACCCCTGGCTGTTTCTGCAGATTTTCTTTGCCTGGCTTTTCTACTTGGAGAGAGGGGGGCCTCCTTGCAGCATATTGTACTAACTACTAAACATTTTGAAACTGAACAAGTCTAACATTGAGAGAGGAAACCAAACAAGAATGATCAAGTTGTTGCCACAGAAGAATTTTCAACCTAGAATGGGAAGTGCAGATTTTTCTTACCAGGAGTGCCTGCAGGATAGGAGAGAAAGCCCAATTTGCCTACGTATCCGAAGCAGAGATTTATCAAATATTTGATGAGTACCTATTATGTGCAAAACACATTATATGCCCAGGGAGACACAAGTTACAATAGCATGAATGATGGTAATAACATGATCTACCACATCTTGAACACTCATAAATGCCAAGCACTGTGCCAAGTATGCATTTAATTGTGGAAACAACCTAACAAAGGAATGATCACCATTACTAGTGAAGAAATAAAACCCCAAGAGAGAATAAATAACTAGTCCAAGACTCATCAGCCAATAAGTAACAGAACCTGGATCTGAACCCAGGGATGTGTGACTCCAAAGTCTGTGCCCTTCCCTTTATGCCAGGAATGCATCCAGTGAAACCCCAGGCTATAAAAATTCCAAGAGGGTAAAGAGGATCAAATATATGGTGATGGAAGGAGAAATGACTCAGTGGTGAACACACAATGTGATATATAGATGACGTATTACAGAATTGTACACTTGAAACCTATCTAATTTTACTAACCATTGTCACCCCAATAAATTTTAACTTAAAAATACATACACACACATACACACACACACACACACACACACGAGGTTGGACAATTAAATTTGTGAACATCTTAGAAAAAGTGCTACATACCTCATTGCTGAATATCACTATGGTTACCTTTGAAATACTCCCCTTGGGAAACTATGCACCGATGCCAGCACCTAGTCCACCCTTCAAAGCAATTTCAGAACTCTCTGAAATGGCCATCAGAGCTGTTGTCATATTACCCTTGATGTCCTGAATGTCATCCAAATGTTTTCCTTTCAGTATTTCCTTTATCTTTGGGTAAAGAAAGAAGTCATTGGGCCAGATCAGGTGAGTAGGGAGGGTGTTCCAATACAGTGATTTGTTTACTGGCTGAAAACTCCCTCACAGAGAGTGCTGTGTGAGCTGGTATATTGCCGTGATGCAAGAGCCATGAATTGTTGGCGAAAAGTTCAGGTCATCTAACTTTCACACAGCCTTTTCAGCACTTCCAAATAGTAAACTTGGTTAAATGTTTGTCCAGTTGGTACAAATTCATAATGATTAATCCTTCTGATATCAAAAAAGATTAGCAACATCGTTGCAACAACTTGGCAAACTTAATTGTCCGACAACACGCGTGTGTGTATCCTTATGAATATAATAAAAATGTCAGCATGTCAAAAAGAAAATTCCAAGAAAAGGCAAGATAGGCACATTAAACTTGGTTTTGTCTTAAATACTTATTATTTTCTGCCCCCTTCACTCTGAAATTTTTCCTGTTCTCTCCTACCTACCTCACTTCCATTCACTATGGTAACATCTGTCTTCTATTTCCATGAGACTATATTAAAGTGAAAATTGGAGACACTCCCATCTAGAGTCTATTTTCCATTCCCCATTGAAACTAAGAAATTAAAAATCCAAAGAGACTGTGAATGCAGTTGTTTTGAAGCCAAAACAAAAGTTAGAAAAAAAAATATTAACCCCAACAAAGTGGGTTAGAGATTAAGAGAAACTATGATGAGTTGTTGGAGAGAAAATGAATCTGGTGTATTCAGACTCCAGAAAGTCTCATGAATGGAAAAAAAAGTTGGTCTCCATCTGTACCAACTGAATGCTGAGAGGGTCTGAATGCTGAAAGGTCCCCTTGACACCCTGGTTTCTTCAATTTTGGAGACAAGTAGGTGGTTGGCTGCCCAGGGGTAGCTACTCCTGCTCAAAGTTAAAGACTTTCTGAAGGTTCTTCAGAGATAAATAGAGCTTATACATAAGACAGTGTGTTTCATTGGCGGTCAGACTCAACGAGTGACGAAACCACTTCAGTGGGACTTGATCAGCATATATTAAAAATAAAATAGAAAATTGAACATACCAGTGCACCTAATGTCATAAGGGTAAGTATCATTTCATGAAGTTAGTGTTTCAGTTGTGTTTGTGTGTGTGTGTATTTGTGTTTGCATATGTATTGAGTACCATGTAAAATATATTTTTAGGGCAGGCCTGGTGGCTCAGGTGGTTAGAGCTCCATGCTCCTAATTCCGAAGGCTACCGGTTGGATTCCCACATGGGCCAGTGGGCTCTCAACCACAAGGTTGCTAGTTCAATTCCTCGACTCCCACAAGGAATGGTGAGCTGCGCCCCCGGCAACTAGCAATGGCAACTGGACCTGGAGCTGAGCTGCACCCTTCACAACTAAGACTGAAAGGACAACTTGAAGCTGTACAACACCCTCCACAACTAAGATTGAAAGGACAACAACTAGACTTGGGGGAAAAAAAAAGTCCTGGAAGTACACACTGTTCCCTAATAAAGTCCTGTTCCCCTTCCCCAATAAAATCTTTATATATATATATATATATATATATATATATATATATATATATATATATATATATATATTATTTATTATGAATCTGAGTCAAAATTGTTTAAGTCACTGGTCCAGGCTATATGTCTCCATCCATTTGTTAGGTGAGAGACAGCATAGTACAGTGGAGCCATAACACCTCTTACTAGCTCGGTGACTTTGGCCAACCTCAGTCTTAACCTCTCCACAGTACACCTCAGTTTTTTAATCTGTAAAGTGAGGATAATAATAGTACCTACTTTATAGGCTTGTCGAGGGCTAAATTAGTTAATATTGATAAGGTGCTTACTTACTACAGTACCTGGCACTGTGCTAACAGGATCCAGGGATAAAAAGACGAATGAGAAACAGCCCCAGCACCAATACACTTGACCATGGCCCCTTATTGTGGGTTTTTCTCCATACCGGAAGGAGGAATTAACAAAATGTTTTGTTTCCCTAGCTCCTCTGTTTCTCAACCTTACACCGCCTAACAGGATTGAATACGAAATGAGCCAAGAGCGTCTCCCGGTGGCACAGCGCCGCCTCGGGTCTACGAGATTGGGGTTAAGGGCCCGCCAGTTTTGCACTACAACTCCCATCATGCATCTCTTCCCCTCTCTGGGCTCTAACTAGGAGCACGATTTGGGGTTTTGCGTCGTGCAACTTCCGCGCCTACCGTCGCAAAAAAACGGATAATTGTAACGCCTGGTATCGAGTCCGGGGTAGGGTGTCGCGGTGCTTTTTGGGTAACGTATAACTCTAATTTTCTTCCGCCAGCTACCAGAAAAATAGTCCCATGGTTACCGTGTGCGACGCATAAGTAAACTCCGGAAACACCTTTTTGCCCTAGATTTCAGCGGAGACGCTGAATAGTAAAGAAAAGTTGAGTACAGTAGGTTTCCATTTTGGGCGTTCGTCAACTAAGGATTCTTCCGATGTGTGCGTAGGGATCTCGTGCTATATAAGAGAGGAGAAACGAGTGCCGGGTCCTCTCTCGGGTCCTCGCTTCCAAGATGGTGAGTGCCGCCGCGTGGTGATCGTGGGGGCCTGGGTAGAGGTTGAGAGGAGCAGATTTCGGGCTTGTGGGGATTTAAGAGCCCGGCCATGGTGGAGTGGATAAGGATGTATGTTAGTTCCGGACTTGGAGAGTTGCGGAGGGATTGGAGATCTGATTAGCCCCTTTTTCGGGGAGCGGGTGCGGAATAGAGCGGGGAGGGAGCTACAGCTGGGTAAGTTGCGCCTCCTTCGTTGACAAGATTTTTATCCTCATGCAGACCAAGAAAAGAAGAAACAACGGTCGTGCCAAAAAGGGCCGCGGCCATGTGCAGCCTATTCGTTGCACCAACTGCGCCCGGTGCGTGCCCAAGGACAAGGCCATTAAGAAGTTCGTCATTCGAAACATAGTAGAGGCCGCAGCCGTTAGGGACATTTCCGAAGCGAGTGTCTTCGACGGTGAGTGAACTCCCGGCGTGATTCATGCCAGAATCCTAAACCCTAACCCCCACCCCAGCCCCGCAGGCTGTGTTCGTTGGATCGTCCCGTGCGGTTTCTATGCACTTTTGCGGTTGTTGCCAGTGTAAAAAAACGGTGTCTTTGCTGTGTTAGCCATTTGGAGCCTGGTCTGATTAAAACTGAATTTTTTGTGGTAGTGCTTTGTCATAGCTTGTTTGTCATAGTTTGTGACGGCTTTTTTAATAGGAGATGAGATTCCAAAAGCACTTACAGAGCTTATTCTGTAGCAACTTGAGGAGCCCTAACTATATATATTGGTAAATATAACAGTCCTTTAGAATTGTTGAACATTTGAGTACCTGTTGAGGAAAAGGCTTAAGTCTCGAAAAATGTTTCGAGACCAGGCCCACGAAAAGCCGTCTAGTTTGGTGGACAGAAGTGTTTTGGACCAATGTATTATTTTGGTCATTTGGGTTTTCTTGAAGACAAATTGGCTTTCTAGGCAACAAGAAAGGGGTCCAGGAGAAGGTATTAGGGCTGGTGCAACTGCTGAAGGAACTGAATTCTTTGTTTATCTAAGAAGTGGATTTGGTCCCCTTAGTAACAGGATGAGTTACTAGGGGGATGTTACTTATTTGTGAAACTTAATATGTGTTTAGGTATTAGAAACTGAACAATTGTCTTTGGGAGTGAAATTTTATAGATGTGTCTGACAGATGTAGGTTTACTTTTTAAAGTAGGTTTACTTTGACAGAATGAACAAGAAAGAACATTGCAGGGTTGGTGTGTAATAGTTAACATATTGTTTTCTGTTTCTTAGCCTATGTGCTTCCCAAGCTATATGTGAAACTACATTACTGTGTGAGCTGTGCCATTCACAGTAAGGTAGTCAGGAATCGTTCTCGTGAAGCCCGAAAGGACCGAACACCCCCACCTCGATTTAGACCTGCGGTAAGTATCTTCAAAAGGAGATGTGGAATCCAGAGGGGTAATGTGCAAAAGATACATGAGGACCCAACAATAATCAAAGTCTCTGGTGAGATCAGCTAAGTCTGATGAGGCAGGTGGGACCCACTCCTAAAACATTTGCTTGGAGTCACTTGTCAGACAGTTAGAATTTGTTTAGGAATGAAGAGCATGGTTTCCTTCCACATCTACCAGTTTTCCATGTGTTTATGGCTCAAATACATTAGTTATGGTAGGGTAGTGGTCAGGTTCCTTGAGTGGGGGGGTCTTTCGTGGGTGGTTTTTAATTTACTTTCATTCTTTTGATTTTCAGGGTGCTGCCCCACGACCTCCACCAAAGCCCATGTAAGGAGCTAAGTCCTTAAGGACTGAAGAAATGTTCTTGGAGAAAAAATAAAATGGAAATTATACTTTATATACCGTTAGCATGTTGAGTGTATTTGTTGCGAGCTAAAGTGGGGGTATGTACGTCATAAGGACTGAGATTGCTTTTACCAAGTATTCAGGTGTAGAGTGCCGCATTGTCTTTTCCTGGGGGAGAAAACTTAACCATATACCTTACTCTGATTTTTTTTGTATTTGTATCCTCTGGCTCCCCAGTTTGTATACAGTGTTTCTCTGAAAATAAGAGCTAACCAGAAAATAAGCCATAGCATGATTTTTCAGGATGCTTGTAATACAAAATAAGCCGTAATATGTCTTTTGGAGCAAAAATTAATATAAGACCTAGTCTTGTTTTCGGGGAAATACGGTAGGGCTTATTTTATATTACAAGCATCCTGAAAAATGCTAGGGCTTATTTTCCGGTTAGGGCTTATTTTCGGGGAAACATGGTAGTGATATAGGAAAAAGGGGATTAAAGCATCTGAGTGTTAGGCTAATTTAACCTGGCTAATTATTTTTAAAATGGAAACTAGGAGAGTAAGGAAAAAGTATTGTTGAATAGAGAAGCACATCGGGAAGTGACATAGACTGAGGTGTTTATCCCTGGTGGGGGGAGCACAGACTAATAGGGCATGACTTCCATAGTTTGTAAGGGGATCTGATCCAGATCCTTTATACAATTATTTCATGAGAGTGATAATAGTTTATTGTTCTACAATTCAGGAATTGGAAAGTTACCGAATAGGGATATATATGTTTATTTTTAAAACTTATTTAGGAATGGAATAATAAGGACTGGTGGTTTTGTAAGTGTCTGTATTCAAAAGAGTATGATAGCAAGGAAGGGGTGGAGTATTTCAGGATAGAGGTGGTCCTGTTAATTGGAGAACCCTTTAGCTGGAAAACCCAAGGGAAACTGCTAACCTTGGCTTAATCATGGTCAGTATACCAGTGCATGTGCTGGAATAGCTGGAGCAAACCCTAAATTTGTCAGAACACTGAATGTCTCCATTTTGGGCAGCCAGATGGCCCAGTTGGTTGGAGCACGAGCTCTGAACAACAGGGTTGGTGGTTCGATTCCCACATCGGCCAGTAAACTGTGCCCTCCACCACTAGATTGAAGGACAACAGCTTGGAGCTGATGGGCCCTGGTGAAACACACTGTTCCCCAATATTCCCCAATAAAATTTATAAAAACAAAACAACAAAAGAGTGTCTCCATCCTTGGGGGAAGACCATAAGATATATCTGTCCTCGTTTCCTCTATACTACAAAGCCTTTATACTAGAGGTAAATGCAAAGTATGATCTTGTCTCCAAGGATCCTATATTGAAAAATCTAACACTGCTAAGAATTGATTTAGTAGTTCTGCTTGAAGGTAATCCCAAACTAATCTTGGTTTTTGGAATGCCAGAGATAAAAAAAGGGCTTTCCATGTGCTTCAGGCTCTAAAGTAGCCCCATCCCACCTGCCTACCCTGTACCAGTTGCAAATAACCCAAACCAGTGTTTTGCCCGATGGGTAATCAGGATATCTAATTTCTACCCTTGGGAAAATTGGATGCTACATAGGCATCCATCACCTATCCCAAGGAGAAAGCAACATGCTCTGAGGAGTGGCCCACAAGTCAGCTTGAGGTTCTCCAGATGTTTGGATAGCAAAAGTAGTCCGTTCTGTTTAAGGTATTGTGGATGAAGTTCAAATAGTTGGTCACAAAAAAGGTAATATAGACCTCTGTGTCCCCACCTCCCACCCAGTTGTAATGGAACTTGTAGGGGAAAAGTTAATTGGCATTTCCCTACCATTTTTGGTAAACTCTCCAGGCTCAATGTGTGACCAGTATTCAAGTCAGGTAGAAGCCTCTGGACTCTTACAGCCATTGGTCCAATGTATGCCTGTGAGGTTATTAGATTTCAAGTCAATTCCCTGTGGTAGTTAGGATTCATTGTGGTCCTGGGCTACCCCTTTTCCTTTAACGCCCAAATCCTGGATTTTAATTTTGCATGATTTAGCATGTATGAGGAAGAAATTATTGCTTGTCACTATTTAGATTGATGTCATGCTTCTTTACACATTTAGCTTATTCCTTCAGTAACTGTTAAGTATAGAGGTATGTCTACTTCGTATGTAATAACAAGCTAATAGGCTTGTCAAAGGAAACAGCCAGTAGATGAAAGAACGGGCTAGGATCTAGGTTGATTCATTCATTTGTTCAACAAGTATTGCCCATACACTTGGCACTTTGAGGCCAGGAATTCCCCCATTAAGCAGACACCTGGTTGAGAACTTAAAGATAGCTGACTCTTAAATGTAAATCTCACCTCTGATACTTGAAGCTGTGTAACTTTGGGTGAGTTACCTACTGTGTTCCCCCGAAAATAAGACCTAGCCAGACCATCAGCTCTAATGCGTCTTTTGTAGCAAAAATCAGTATTAGACCCAGTCATGTATTAAAATAAGACCGGGTCTCATAATACCGGGTCTTATATTAATTTTTGCTCCAAAAGACGCATTAGAGCTGCTGGTCCGACTAGGTCTTATTTTTGGGGAAACAGTATATGCCTGAGAGAACTGAAAACATATCCACATAAAGACATACATGAATATTGATAGTGACATTATTTATAATAGTCAAAAAGAACCCAAATGTCAACTCATGAATGGATAAATGTGGTATATTCATAGAATGGAATATTATTTGGCCATAGAAAAGTTTTGCTATGTGTACATTGATGAACCTTGAAAACTTACTAAGTGAAAGAAGCTAGTCATAAAAGACCATATATTGCATGATTGCATTTATATGAAATGCCCTGAATAGGCAACTATAGAGACAGAAAGTAGATTAGAGGTTGCCTAGGAATGGGGAGGGTGGGGTTGGGGGAAAGGATTGACTGTTAAATGGTATGGGATTTCTTTTAGGGATAAAGAAAATATCCTAAAATTGGTTGTGATAGTTGCATATCTCTGAACATATTAAAAACTATTGAATTTTACATTTTAAGTTTGGTATGTAAATTACAGCTCAATAAAGCTGTTACAAAATTAAGATAACGTAATGGCAATCCATTGGAGAGTTCTGAGCAGAACAGTAACATGATCTGACTCATATAGTCAGTTCATGACAAATAGCTATTCTCCTTATCCTTATTATATCACAGCCATTTCTGAATGTTAGATGAGTATTTCCCAAACTTCAGGCATTTGTGTACCTCTTGATATTTCTACCATATCTATAGTGTCTTTTTGAATTAACTTACTTTTACATATTTTTTTTATAAAAGAAATCATACCAGTATTCTAAATGGAAAACTAATAACTCTTGGCATAAGTAGAAGGTAATGTTCTGTTTTTGTTTTTGAAACTACATGGCTTTTAAATTTTAAAAAAGTGTTGGTTTATCACTTTTTTATCACCAGAATGATTTTCATCACTAACAATGCCACCATCCAAAATCATCCTGTAAATAACCTTGGGAAATGTCTCCTGAGCTGTAAGCTTGTGAGGTCAGAGACAGTATCTAGCTGGTCAGTTATTTTACCTGACATACAGCAGCTCGAAATTTGTGGGTAAATAACTATGCTCAGCCTATGGAAAAGTCAGCAATTAATGAGATAATTTCCTTTGCACGAAAAGGAATCACCTCATATAAATAAAAAATCCTAAGCTACACCTCCCAAAAACATGATTCAAAGTGCTTGGGGTAGGGTCTGGAAATCTGAATTTTAATAGCATTGTGTCATAATTCAAGTGAAGAAAATGTCGCAAAGGGGGGCAAGTGATCAACTGCCAACTGCTGCTAATAAGTCAAATAAGGACAGAAATGACTACCAGCTGGACGAGAAGTTTCAGTGCAGTTGTGGGGGCAAATCACGATCAGTGTGGGTTCAAAAGAACGGGACAGAAGGTCTTTAACATATCACTAAGTATGATACTAATTGTAGAAAGAATGGGAAGAGAACATTGCAGACATTCAAGGAGTTTTGCTTAAAAAAGGAAGGAAATAGGGCAGTGGCTGAAGGAAAAAGTGGGGCCAATTAAATAATATTATAATTATAATTATATATTACATATTATTTAATTATATATTATAATTATTTAATTTCATCTGTCTCTAGGGCCAGGGACCCAGACTTCACAGCTCCTCCTCAGGAGGAGCTTATCTCTTTGCTTTCTTCCCTTGGTGGGTGTTGCACTCATCATTGCTAAAATATGGGGGTATCTGCGAAGGCAGCAAGGTGAAAGAGGCTCAGAAGCACTGGGATGGAGGTAGGGATCACTAGCAGAGGAGGAGAGAAATTGGGATGGGGAGGAAGAATGTGGAGTGCCCCCTTCCACTTCCCTACTCCCCAAAGAGAAGTTTTGAGGACATAATCCTTTTCTCCAGTGTAAAGTACTAAATAACCCTACCCTGATCCAGGCCACCTGAACGAAATTTAAGTTAAAGGTGATGTAATGCTACCACAATGAGATATCACCTCCCACCTGTCAGAATGGCTATCATCAAATCAGCAAAGAGCAAGTGTTGGCTAGGATGTAGAGGAAAGGCAACCCTCGTGAATTGTTGGTGAGATTTAAATTGGTGCAGCCACTATGGAAAACAGTTTGGAGGTTCCTCAAAAAATTAAAAATAGAACTACCATATGACCCACCAATTCCACTTCTGGATATTTATCTGAAGAAAACAAAAACACTAATTCAAAAAGATATATGCACTCTATGTACATTGCAGCATAATTTCAATATCCAAGATACGGAAGCAACCTAACCCTCAATAAATGAATGGATAAAGAAGCTGTGATACATATATGCAATGGAATATTAGCCATAAAAAAGTATGAAATCTTACCATTTGTGGCAACGTGGATGGACCTAGAGGGTATTATGCTAAGTGAGTGAAATGAGTCAGAGAAAGAAAAATGCCCTATGATCTCATTTATATGTGGAACCTAAAGAACAAAATTATTGAACAAACAAAACAAAAACAAACTCATAGGTAGAACAAATTAGTGGTTGTCAGATGGGAGGGGGGTTGGAAAGATGCGTGAAAAAGATGAAAGAGATTAAGAAGTTCAAACTGCCACTTAAAAAATAGTCACAGGGATATAAAGTACAACACAGGAATATAGTCAATAATACTGTAATAGCCATGTGTGGTGTCAGATGGGTCCTAGACTTATCAGCGTGATCACTTTGTAAGATATATGTCTAATCACTATGTTGTACACCTGAAACTAATATTGTATGTCAACTGTAGTTGAAAAATACATTTAAGAAGTAATAAAACTAAAAACATAATGTATAAAAATGATGTCATGGGCAGGAAGCTAGTCCTCATCAATTTCATTACCTGGGGTTGAACATAGAGGGCAGTATAGTGCAGCAGTTAAATGCTCAGTGTTGGAGTCAGACAGACCTGTGTCTGAATCTTGCTTGGCAGTATGTAGCCTTGTGACTTTGGGCAAATTATTTACTCTCTTTGAACCTCCATAACTTCATAAAAAATGGAAATAGTTATACTTCACAGGACTGTGTTGAGAATTAAATTAAATAATGTATGTAAGGGAATTTGCGTAGAATCTGCCAGGTAATGTAACATTACAAAGGGTGGCAGTTATTATTCCTGGCCCAGTCTTCAGCTTTGCATGTCTTAAAAACTCAATTTTTAAAATAGCTTCATTGAGGGTAATTTGCATACCATAAATTGTAGATATTTAAAGTGTACAATTTGAAAAGTTTTGACCTATATATATCCATAAAACCATCATCATACTCAAGACAATAAACATATAGGTCACTCCTAAAGTTGCCTCTTACTCCTTTGTAATCCCACCATCCTGTCACTCCAGCCCCTTCCCCTCCAGCAGATAGCGACTAATCTGCTTTTTGTCACTATAGGTTAGTTTGTAGTTTTAGAATTTTATATAAATGAAACCCTACAGTATAGGAGAGTCCTTTTGTCTTGCTGTTTTCACTCAGCATAATTATTTTGAGATTCTTTATTGTTGCATGTATCAATAGTTGGTTCCTTTTTATTGTTGAATAGGATTTCATTGTATGGGTGTAGCACAGTTTGTTTATCCATCCACCTGTTAATGGGCACCAGTGTGTTTCCACTTCTTGGCTATTATGTGTAAAGCTACTATAAACATTTATGTGGGCCGGCCCGGTGGCTCAGGCAGTTAGAGCTCCATGCTCCTAACTCCGAAGGCTGCCGGTTCGATTCCCACATGGGCCAGTGGGCTCTCAAACCACAAGGTTGCCAGTTCAATTTCCTTGAGTCCTGCAAGGGATGGTGGGCTGTGCCCCCTGCAACGGCAACTGGACCTGGAGCTGAGCTGCACCCTCCACAACTAAGACTGAAAGGACAACAACTTGAAGCTGAACGGCACCCTCCACAACTAAGATTGAAGGACAACAACTTGATTTGGAAAAAAGTCCTGGAAATACACACTGTTCCCCAATAAAGTCCTGTTCCCCTTCCCCAATAAAATCTTAAAAACAAAAACAAACAAACAAAAAAAACATTTATGTACAAAGTCTGTATGGACATGTGCTTTCATTTCTCTTGGGTAAATACCTAGGAATGAAATCACTGGCTGGATATGTCATACTGTAGGTGTATATTTAACTCTTAAAGACATTCCCAAATTGTTTTCTAAAGTATTTGTACCATTTTACATTCCTACCAGCAGTGTATGAGTTTCAATTTCTTCGCATCCTCTCCAACATTTTTAAAAAAATTTTAACCATTCTAACAGGTATGTAGTGCTGTCTCATTATTAATTTGTTTTTCCATAATAACTAGTGATGCTGAGCATCATATGTGTTTATTTGCAAAATGTGTATCTTTTGTGAACTATCTGTCTGAATCTTTTGCCCATGTTTTTGTTGTTGTTTTTTTTTAGATTTTTATTGGGGAAGGTGAACAGGACTTTATTGGAGAACAGTGTGTACTTCCAGGACTTTTTTCCAAGTTGTTGTCCTTTCAATCTTAGTTATGGAGGGCGCAGCTCAGCTCCAAGTCCAGTTGCCGTTGCTAGTTGCAGGGGACGCAGCCAACCAACTGAGCCATCTGGGAGCTCAGTGGCAGCTCAGCTCAAGGTGTTCAATCTTAGTTGCAGGGGGCGGAGCCCACCATCCCTTGCGGGACTCAAGGAGTTGAACTGGCAACCTTGTGGTTGAGAGCCCACTGGCCCATGTGGGAATCCAACCAGCAGCCTTCGGCGTTAGGAGCGCGGAGCTCTAACCGCCTGAGCCACCGGGCCAGCCCAGTTTGTTTTTGAGAGTCCTTTATTCTGAATGCAAGTCATTTATCAGATACATGATTTGCATATTTTTCTTCCAGCTTGTGACTTATCCTTTCATTATCTTAACAGTGTCTTCTGAAAGCAGAAGTTATTAATTTTGTTGAAATCAAGTTTGTTTTAAAAAAAAGTTTATTTTCTTTTATGGATTGTGCTTTTGAATCTAAGGTATTTTCCTTACTCAAGGTCACAACATTTTTCTCCTGGAAGTTTTATAGTTTTAGGTTTTATATTTAAGTCTGTAATGCATTTTAATTAATTTTTGTATCTGGTATGAGGTATGGATCAAAATTCTTTTTTTTACATATGGATATCCAGTTGTCATTTGTTAAAAATACTATTCTTTCTCTGTTGAATTGCCTTTGCATTTTGTCAAAAATCAGTTGACTATATATTTGTGGGACTATTTCTGGACTCTATTTTGTCCCAGTGATCTATTTGTCTATCACATTATCTTTTCTTGTTTTTAACTTTTATTTATTTAAGTGTGTGTTTTTCCGGAACCCATTAGCTCCAAGTCAAGCAGTTGTCTCAATCTAGTTGTGGAGGGCGCAGCTCACAGTGGCCCGTGTGGGGATTGAACCAGCAATCTTGTTGAGAGCACTGCGCTCTAACCAATGAAGCTATCTGGCCACCCCCCAATGCCACATTATCTTGATCTCTGTAGCTTTATTGTAAGTCCTGAAGTCAAGTAGGGTAAGCTGCCAACTTTGTTCCTCTGTCACTTTCTACAAAAAAAAAAAAAAAGTCTGCTGAGATTTTGATTAGGATTGCATTGACTGCATAGATGGATTTGGAAATAATTTGACACCTTAACAATATTGAATCTTTTCATCCATAAACACGTTATATATCTCCGTTTATTTAAGTCTTCCTTAATTTCTCTCAGTAATATTGTACAGAAAAACTCAGTTTTTGAGAGCTTACTCAGTGTCAAACTAGTCACCCACTCTGGGTCAGAAAACTAGACAAATCACTGAAGGTGTAGACTCAAGTCAAGACTGCCTGGGTTCAAACCCCAAAATGTACTGTCTGTATTATATTGTCAAGTTATTTAACCTTTTGGTGACCCAGTGTCCTAATGTGTAAAATGTGGGTAATAATAGTGAATTCCTCATGGTGTTGTGAAGAATACATGAGGTACTATATACAAGGAACTTAGTATTGCAGCTAGCACACCGGAAGTGCACAATAAATAAGTGCACACACTAAGTGCACAGTAACATACCTATTACTATAATCTGCTAGACACAATCTTCTCATTTCCTCATATCTCAATTCCTCATACATCTCTTTTTTTAGATCCAATCTTTAATGACACATTCCTAGCATTTCAAACATTCCCTTTCATGTTGAGCCTACCCTTCACACTAAAAACAGTTTATTGGCCTAACTTCCACTGAGGCTGAAGACACTGCTCTTTCACTATATTTGTTTATTTTCCATCCCTGTATATTCCATTTTTCTGTTTTCCACTAATTCTTATTAAATCTTATAAAATTGCAAAATGCAATGAAACTATCATTTTCCATTTTTAAAGTGGCAGAACCTTTTCTTCAAGTGAGTATCTCTCAGAAGTTCAACATGTAAGTGGTTCAAGTTCTGCTTTTGCTGAAGCAGAATGTATGTGTACCTATGGCGTGCTCACACCTTTCCTCTTATCCTTCCTACCCTAAAAAAGCTCCTGAAATACCTCCAGGGTTCCCAGAAGCACAGTTTGAAAAATACTGGAAAGAAACAAAAACAACCCCCCCAAACCCACTTAAATTCTACAGTTGCAGAACACCTCCAAAAGCAAAGAAGATGACACTGCAGAAACCAAGCTGTCGGCTATTAGGAAGTATCACCATGTCACTACATGACATGGGGATCATTCTGCTGCTGCTGTTAAAAAAGACGATTCTTTTTATTTGTTGAAAAGACTATTCTTTCTCCATTGAATTGACTTTTAAAAAGGAGGTTGAGGGTGCGAATATATAATGTGCAAAAGCACTGGTGTTGAATGCTGAGCGTAGAAAAGTTGACCCCTATGTTGGATGGACCCTGGGGACAGGCTTAGAATTCTGTGGCCCAGGTCCTCTGAGGACTTCCCTTCCCGACCCTCTGTTCTGTTAGCTAGCGTGACCTGCAGCCTTATCTCCACCAGCCCCCAGGGCCTTTACCTCCTAACTCTAGCATAATCCAAATGTTCCCTGCCTTCTATATGAAGGTCATGGTTTTCTGGTCACTCCTGCTCCCCCCATTCTACATCATCGTTTGTTTGTTTGTTGTTGTTGTTATGATTGTTGGTTTTTGTCTTTTTGCCTTTTCTATATCTTCAAAAACAAGTAAATTGCAAAGCCCAGATTGGACCTGCCTAATTCCAAATTTTGTCTTTATTTTGTGGCCAGCTGCCTTCTAAAGCCAAGGATATCTGTGTATATCTAAAGCACCTATCCTTAACAAAAGAATTAATTATAAAAAAAAAAGAATTAACACCAGTCAGTATCTTGGGACAATCCCCTCCTGCTGGGTAAGTTAACTCAGGAGACCAAAGTATAAAACTAAGGGTTGTTTAATCAGCAAGGGCTGAAGTAGTAAATTGCCCCTCTCTACCCTAGGGATGATTTTTATCTAGGAAAGATCATCTTTTCTGTATAAACACAACATTTCCTCTATGACTCTATAAGCAGGATACATTCCTGGTAACTTTTCTAAATTCTCGTTTTAAAAAACATTTAAAAATGCATTTGCTATGTTTGTACATGGAACATTTCCAGGAGGATCCCCAAGGAACTGGCAACAGTAGTTGCCTCCGGGGAGAACTAAGTGACTGGAAGACAGGTGAAGGGAGATTTATTTTTTAATGCTGTGACACTGGTGCAAGTCACCATCGCCTCTCACCTAGATTACAGACAGCAGTGACCTCTTCCAGCAGGAACTGATCTTCCAGCCCTTCCTCTTACTCCCCACCCTCACCCTCAGAGTTCATTCACAATATAGCAACAAGATTGATTATTTTGACAAATAAATCCAATGCTGTTACTCTGCCACTGAAATCTTTCCAATGGCCTCCTTCTGTAATTAATATAAAATCCCAACACCTTACTTACTGTGGATGCAAGCTCCTGTTTGACCTGGCTTCGCCCTTCCCTTCAACCTCCTACCCATTATTCTCTCTGCTGTAGCCTCTGGGCCTCCTTTCTGTTCCTCAGATACTCCAAACTCATTCTTCCCTCAGGGCCTGTGTCCTTGCTGGTTGCTCAGCCAGGAAGCTCTTCCCTCAGATCAACATACAGCAGGCTTCTTGTCATCATTCAAGGCTTGGTGCAATGTCACCTCAGAGGACCCCCCTCTGACCATCCATCTATCTTTTTTCTCCCCTTCTTCCGCCTCCCCCTCCACACTCCTGTTCAAGCCGTTGTTTCTCAGTCTAGTTGTGTAGGACACAGCTCCCTGGCCTACACTGCTGAGGCAGTCGGTGGCTGGTTGTTGATCGGCTGCTCACAGCAGCTCACAGCAGCTCACAGCAGCTCACAGCAGCTCACAGCACCTCACAGCAGCTCACAGCAGCTCACAGCACCTCACAGCACCTCACAGCAGCTCACAGCACCTCACAGCAGCTCACAGCAGCTCACAGCAGCTCACAGCAGCTCACAGCAGCTCTCGCTGCCTGCCGGCTGCTCACGATCATCTAAGGGGCTTTCCCCATGCACACCAGCAATCACTTCCCCAGTGCCTTGTTTTGTTTCCTTCGTGCCACTTCATATTGAAATTATTTCCTGAGTTGTTTGTTTACTGTCTAACCTCCTTAGAATGTAAGATCGTTGAGGGCAGGGGCCTGTCTCTCATTTAATGTCTGTGTCCTCAGCGTTCAGAACAATGCATGGCACTGAATGAATGAGTGCATGTATGAGGGTGTGTAGGAAGGTCTCAGGTGGTGGGCTGTTGTGTTAGTTTCCTATGGTTGCTGTAACAAATCACACTCAGTGGCTTAACACAACACAAATTTAATATCTTACAGTTCTAGAGGTCAGAAGTCTGAAATGCATCTTATAGGGCTAAACTCAGGATGTTGGCAGAACTGGGTTCCTTTTGAAGGCTCTAGGGAAGAATCTGTTTCCTTCCCTTTTCCAGCTGCTAGAGGCTGTCTACATTCCTGGGTGTGTGGCCTCTTCTTCCACCTTCAAAGTCAGCAGTCTAACATCTTAAAATTTCCCTGTCTGACAGTCATGCTTCCCTCTTATAAGGACTCTTGTGATTTCATTCGGCCAATCCAAATAATGCAGGAAAATTTTCCCATCTCAAGATTCTCAGCTTAATCAAATCTGCAAAGTCCCATTTTCCATGTAAGGTAACATATTCAAAGGTTTCATGGATTAGGATTTGGACATCTTCAGGGGCCATTAATCTGCCTATAAAAGCCATAAACCTCTGTCCTGGAATCTATCCTGGTCAGCCTAATTCAAGCTCTACATCCACCCTGAAACCTTCTCAGACTCGGTCCCCTGCAAAAACAGTTAGCTAGCCCTTTTGTGCCTGTATGGTACTGTATGGTACAGCATTTACTGCACTTCGTAGAAATTATTGAATCTATTTACTTGCCTGCTCCTCTATTAGGCTATGAGCCTTTTATGGCAGGCTCCAATGTTCATCTTTGTATCTTCAATACCTAAAATGCTGATTAACTGATTGATTGATTGATTGAATCACTCATTCATTCAAAAAAATCTTTATTGAAGGCCCAGGTATTGGGGATATAGTGCTAAACAAACATAGATATGGTCTCTGCCCTCAAAGAGCTTACAGTCTACCTGGAAAGAGCCAATTTAACCATCGGTAAACATAAAAGGACACCAATGATAGGGGAGGTGCCATGGGAGAGCAGAGCAGGAGCATCCACTCTTTTTTGGAGGTGTCAGAAAGGGCTTCTGAGAGTGACATTGTCTTGGCTGCTGCCCAAAAATGAGAAGGAATGAGTGCAACCTGAGGGAACAACGGAAAACAAAATACAAATGGCTACCATCATCACTACTGTTTAATATATAGTTTCTTTCTGCAAATAGATTGTAAACTTTTTGAGGTCAGAAGCTTCAGAAATGTTTGTATAACACAAATATTTGTATAACATGGTATCTCCAGTATCTTGAATATAGTTGGTGGTCAATAAATATCTTTTGAATGAATTCGGAATTCAATTTATTTTGTAATTGCTATCCCCATTCTCCTCCCATTTTTTATGACTATAATATTTACATTGTCAGATCATATGGCCATTACATACTATTCTCTCTCTTTTAACCTTCGTTTAGTCTTAGTAGTTCTATAAGGAACTACTAATACACAGTGTTCACTCACAGTCCTTATGTGCTGTCTCTCTGGACAGTTTGGTTGTCTGCAGTGCATTCTCTAGTGGATTTCTTAGGAACAATATTCCCTGAGTTCCTGCCTATTGATAACAATTTGTCTGTGTCCATTATAGTTGAAGGTTAGTTTGCTTTGGCAAACTGTAGTTTGCCAAAAAGTATAGTTTGCTAAAGTTGAAGTTATAGGTTAGTTTGCTTTGGCTCACACATTCTTTTGATTATTTAAAATATGTCAACTTCATTTTCTTACTGCATAAAGTATTGCTGTCAAAAAGTCTGACAATAATCTGATGTGTCCTGTAAAGTCACATGTTCTTTTTGTCTGGTCAAAGGAAAATTTTCTTTCAAGTCTAATAATATTATTAGACTCTGTCAAGGTGTTAATCATTTTAGGTTAATATTTTTAGTTTCCTTCTATATTCTTTTACCATGTAGTTTTGAAAATGTTTTTAATTCCAGGAAAGTTTTCGGGTGTTTTTTCTGTTCCCTTGTTTCGGTTTTCTTTTTCAGAGATTTCTATTAACCTATTAGTGGAGTCCCTGAAGACACTCAGAAAAGATACCTAAAAAAAAGAATTTGCGATCCAAGGATTTTATATCTTCCTTGTCTGTGTTTAATATTTGTCACTTTCTCTCAAAATCCTCTTACTGTATTTCCTTTTACTTTAAAATTTTTCCTTTTTCATCTTTAATTTCTGTTAAGGCATTATTTGTTGTTTATTTGCTCCTGTGTTCCTTTCCATGAGTTCTATTACTTCAAACATTTTTGAGTTTTTTGCAATTCTGATGTGTTATTCTTCCATTTCTACACCTGATCTTAGCCAAAAGGCCGAGAAGCGATTATTATTCTTCCATTTCTCATATCACTTTCTTAATGCCTTTTAGCTCATTTTGAAATAAAATGTTATACTTTTCATCTATTTTGTGAGATGTCTCTCTGGCATGCTTTCTTTGTAGGGATATTTTTCTGTTCCTTATTCTTTTCTTTTTTTTCTTATAGTAACTTGGTATAGGATTTAACTTGATACTTTCTGTTGTTCATTTTTACCTGAATTTAAGTTTTCTGAAGGATGTGTTCAGTTAGCTTTCCTATCTTGATTATAGCTTCCTGTTCTGTTGCTTTTGGGTAGTGTTAAAAAATATGGTGGCTTACTCTCTGAGATTGCCTGGCTCTTTATCCCTACCCCACTTTTATGTGGACCTCTCTTCCTTTGTCTCTGTTGCCCCTGTCCTGCTTATTTTGATACCTCCCTCAGCAGTTTTTCTTCAGTATGGGGCCTGTGCTGAATGGGAGCCCCTGATGGTCAGTTTGGAGAGTTCAAAGGAGAGAGGTTGCTCCAACTTCTTTAGACGGTACTGGCATGTGTGGGCCCTTGCCTTCACCTCTTACTGGAGATGTCAACATTTCTGTTAGTTTCCACTGTTGTCAGATTGGCCTGCCATGCTTCCTATTGGTTATTTGAAGTTTCTCCTGTTCTTATATATCTCTGACACCCCGGTTGCTTCCTCTGCTCTCTCCTGCGTAGACCCCCATAACAAGCAGGTCCTATGGCTCTTGGTGGTTTGCTCCCACTGCTTGTATTTTGGGGTTTGTGGTCATACCTGGTCACCTAGTTTTTGTAAATGTTGTCCAGGAACTTTTGGTTTTCCCAACTAGTTGCTCTGTTTTGTTTTTGTGGGGATTTGAGAAATCCAAAACCTAGGCTGCTACTGCTGCTGCCATTTCCCCACCATCACCACACATCCCCACCCCAATTTTGCTTGTATTGGGCTCTGCTTGTGCTCTATTCTTTTTTCATGTTGGAATGATACATATGTGTACTTGTCTATTATCTGTTTCTCCTTAGATTGTAAGTGCCATAAGAGTCCAAGAATAGTGTCTGGCAATATAATATGGGCTCAATAAATATTTGTTGAAGGAAAAATGTTCCAGAAAAAGCAGCATGTTTGGAGGCTGAGAGAAAAAAGTCCTTATGTGGAAAAAACATAAAGCGAAATAGAGAAGTGGTAAGAGATAAAGCTGGAAGATTGGGCCAGGTCAGTGTAGGGACTTGTAAACCAGTTAAGAAATTTGAACTTTATCCTGAGGGCAATGAAAATCCTTTAAAATACTTTTTTTTTATGTGATCTGATTTATTTTCTCCTTTAAAAGATTAAGCAAGGGAGTGGTCTGATAAGATTTCTGTTTAAAAAAAAAAAAAAAGAAAACCACACCACAAACTACAGTATAGAGAATGGATTGTAGGAGGCAAAACTGGAAACAGGATTAGAATCAATAGAAATAATCCAGCATTGAGGAAGCAAAGGGAAACAAATTACAAAATAATTTAAAGCTAAAATATCTGGTTTTAAGTGCAAAAGGAGTTTAGAGGTGTGAAGCCATGTAACTGAAAGCACAAATCTAGGGGTTAGATGGACAAATCTTGACAGTAGGTATGATAGACTAGAATGGTGAATAAAGAAACTGTTGCCCTGTGGGTTAGACTATGGACAACTTTCGTAGCTAGGCAAAAAGCCTCAACAGTGGAGGCCAGCAAAATGGCATAATAGTATAAAATAAGAATTTTGTGAAGAGTACTTTCAGTATGTGTCAGTGTTTCAAATATATTCAGAAAAAAGATTAGACTAATTCTGCTTTTTTTATTTTTATTTTTAAATTTATTGGGGTGACAATGGTTAGTAAAATCACATGGGTTTCAAGTGTACAATTCTAAAATACATCATCTATATATCACATAATTCTGCTTTCTTTTAATACTTGAGACTACAAAGCAAATAATATTAATGTACTAGTAGTATTAATGATAAAAGAAATGGATTACCAGAAATTTAATGATGAATAACAAATTGATGAATAAAAAATTGAATTACAGTGATCTGATTTTCAGAAATGAATAAATTGAATTACAGTGATCTGATTTTCAGAAAGCTTGCACAGTGGAAACATAATCAGAATCAAAAGGCAACAGAATGGCCAGAAAAAGGATCTTAAAATGACAGTAACTTAGCCAAGATCATTAATTCAGACCCCCAGTTCATAACTGATGAACAAAAATGTAGGCTGATTTAATAATAGCTTGTGGAAAGACAAGTCAATAGGAACACTACTTGAAGTAACACTGATGAAATTGACCAAAATATTAATTCACTCTTTTTAAAAACAAAAACATTTTGTTTTTAAAATTCACATTGAGATAATTCATGTAATTCATATATAATTAATGCATTTAAAGTGTACAGTTCAATGGTTTTTAATATATTCACGGATTTGTGCAGCCATCACTATGGTCAATTTTAGGACATTTTCATCACCTCAAAAAGAACCCCATACCCATTAGCTGTCACCCTCCTATTCTCCCATCACCCCTCTCCCCCAAACCTAACCAGCTACTAATCTACTTTCTGTTTCTATAGAACCCTTTTCTGGACTTTCATAATAATGGACTTTCACATAATATACAGACTTTTCTGACTGGTTTCTTTCATTTAGCATAATGTTTTCAAGGTTCATCCAAGTTGTAGCATTTATCAATAATCCATTCTTTTTATGGGCAAGTAATATTCAATTGTATGGATATACCACATTTTGTTTATCCATTTTTCTGTTGATAGACACTTGGGTTGTTTCCACTGTAAAGGAGACAAAACTTTACTTCTACTCATCTAGGTTCTTAGCTGGGTCTTTGTAACGAAAAGATAGATTAACAAGAGAAAAACAAGTTTATTAATACATGCAGCGTACATCACATGGGAGAAACCTCAACAAAGAGTAACTCAAAACAATGGTTTAGAACTCTGGCTGATATAGCCTCTTCAACAAAGAACAATAAATTTATGGAGAAATGACAGGACAAAGAAAAAGAATTCTAGGTTTCTAAGGGTGGCAAACTGTGGGAAGGTGAATATATGGGAGGAAATTAATGGAGTAAGGTTGTTTGCAGATTTCTCTAGTGCTATCTCTGGGCTGATAAGGGTCTGGTGTGTCTCCAGTAAAGGAGAATTTACATCCGGCCTTTAGGCAAAAAAGGAGGAGGATAGAGAATGCTTCCTTCTAGTTGGAACTGCCATCTTCCAGTAATTTGCCAAAATAACCACCACAAAGGGAAAGAAAAATTGACAAACCTGCTAGATGTTCTCCAGGCCTTTTAGAAAATATGGAGTTCCTTTGGCCACATACATGTGAAACTACAAGAAATGCGATATTGTAGACACCAAGGGAATGGGCACTATTTAAAAAGGAATGCCCCACAAATGTTCCCATGGCAAAACTAGAAGGGTCTACAGTGTTACCCAGCATGCTGTTGGCATTGTAAACAAACAAGTTGAGGGCCAAGAGAATTAATGTATATGTTGAGCATATTAAGCACTCTAAAAGCTGAGATAATTTCCCAAAACATTTAAAGAAAAATAATCAGAAAAAGAAGAGGGGAAAAAAAAAGAAAAAGAAAAGAAGGGTACTGGGATTCAACCAAAATTCCAGAGAACCACACTTTGTGAGCACCAGTGGAAAGGATCCAGAGCTGCGGGAACCCATTCCCTGTGGTTTCATGACATGATAGGTATAAAAAATAAATAAACAATCTCTGAACTGTAAAAGATTTTAAAAATAAAAAATAATTTAAAAAGAGTGCCAAGGTCTTAGTCCCCATCATATCTTCATTTAATTTATCAATCTGGTCCCTGCAAAAATCCAACAGATTCCGGAGAATAACAGTGAACAGCAAAGTCAACCAAGTAGTAACCCTAATCTAGTTGGAGTGTGGTATTATCCTACTAGAGCAGATTAACAGGGCCTCAGGCACATGGTATGCAACCTTTGATCTGGCAAATGCATTCTTTTCCATCCCTATCAGAAAGGAGAACAGAAACAGTTCACATTCCCTTGGAAAAGATACTATACATTTACAGCCTTGCCCCAGAGCTATGTTAACTCTACTGACCTCTGTCATAAAATAATCTGAAGAGAACTGAGTAGCTGGACATCTCTCAAAACATCACCCTATATCGATCTGCTCTGTTGATAACATTACGCCAATTATACTGGTTGAGCAGGAAGTGGCGAGTATGTGAGATGGATAGGTAAAACAGTTGCTCTCCAGAGTGTAGGATATTAAAAAACCTCTTTTCAGAGTTCCCTTCAGAAGGGAGCTGAAGCATTGTGACTGCTCAGCAGTCCAATTTCTCCTTCTGCCCAATCCCACTTCCTTCCTTTCCTACAGTTGTTGATCCCAAGAGCACTCACTAATAAACGACCTGCCCTCTAATCTCCACTTTAGAATTGACTTTCCTGGACACTCATTCTGTGATCAAGGGAAAAGCTTTACCGGGCAAAAGATAAACCAAAAGTAAATTTGGATTTTAATATGTGATAAATTTCGAGGCAAAAAATTATGGGACAAAGGAGAGAGTATTACATTGCAATAAAATAAACAAAAAAGCAAGAAAATATAATCATCATAAATGTGCTTGGCAATATAGATTCAAAAATATATAAATAGCAATAATTAACTTTATTGAGTACCTTCTATGTGCCAGCCATGCTCTTTAATGTCTAGTCTTTACATGTATTAATTCACACTCTTCATTACAATCCTATGAGAAAATACAATTATTTTACAATTATAAAACAACTGTCAGGGCCCGCCGGGTGGCTCACGCAGTTAGAGCTTCATGCTCCTAACTTCGAAGGCTGCCTGTTCGATTCCCCCATGGGCCAGTGAGCTCTCAACCACAAGGCTGCCAGTTCAATTCCTCGACTCCCGCAAGGGATGGTGGACTGCACCTCGTGCAACTAGCAATGGCAACTGGACCTGGAGCTGAGCTGCGCCCTACACAACTAAGACTAAAAGGACAACGACTTGGAGAAAAGACCTAGAAGTACACATTGTTTCTCAAAAAAAAATCAACAAATTTAGGAAAGAAAAATATCAACCTGGAACTGGAAATATTTACCTAGCTCTCAGAGACAAATGGATCAAGCAGACAAGCAATAAGAGATATAGAAGATCTGAATAATATAATTGACAAGTTCAATATATTCTATCTGGAGAATTCTACAGCTAACAAACGATAACACACTTTTTCTAGTACATGTGAAACATTTACAAAAAATGACTGCTAAGTTACAAAGGAAGCCTTAATGCTACATTTTAAGGAATTAATATTACAGCCTATGTTCTATGACTCAATAACATGAGAAATTTACTAATTAAAGGATAGCTTTTTAAATCCTCAAATATCTGGAAACTAAAAACATACTATTAGTAAACCTTGGGTTAAAAAAGTAAGGGAACTTATTGGGAGGATCACTTCATAAATTATATAAATGCCTAACCACTAAACTGTACACCTGAAACTAATATAAAATAATTCTGAATGTCAACTATAATTTAAAAAATATATAGTCATGGAATGTAAAGTACAGTATAGGAATATAGTCAATGGTATTATAATAGCTATATATGGTGTCAGATGGGTAGTAGACTTGTTGGGGTTTTCACTTTGTGAGAGGTGTAAATGTCTAATCACTATGTTATTTTGTACACATGAAACTAGTTTTAAAAAGTAAGGGAAATTATGAAATACCTTAAATAAAAGTTTGTCAAATTTTCTAGGATATAACTGAAGAGATGTAGAATATGAAATACATTCAAAAGAAACAAAAAAGTTTGGAAACTAATAAACAAAGCATTCAACTCAAGAATGAATCAATGATTAGAACTGGAGATCTTAACATACCCTTCAGACACTGATGCATCATGCAGACAAACAATAAGCTGCAACAGAGAAGATCTGAAGGATATAATTAACAGGCTAAATCTATTAGATATGTGGAGAATAAAAGGAATGATATAATCAATGAACCAGAGAAGAAATCAGGAGAGCTCTAACTAGAATGATAGACAAAAAAGAAAAAAAGACACAAATAGGCAAAATACAGAATGAAAATGGGAAATAGACACAACAGATTTAAAAAAAATAGCAACAGTATTTATTATTAATAATCATACACTAAGGAATTTATAAACCTAGATGAAATAGATAAATTTCTGGGAAAGTATAAACAGCAGAATGGATCAAGAAGAAATTCAAAACTTGGGGGTAGCTGGTTAGCTCAGTTGGTGAGAGCTGGGTGCTCTTAACACCAAGGTTGCCAGTTCAAGCTCCACATGGGCCACTGTGAGTTGCGCTCTCCACAACTAGATTGAAACAACTACTTGAGTTGATGGGTCCTAGAAAAACACAAATAAATTTAAAAAGTTAAAAACAAAAAGAAATTCAAAACTTGAAAATACATTAAAGAAATTAAAATGTTAACCAGAGACTTCTCTACCCAAAAGTCTCAACCCAGATGATTTTACAGATATGTTCTACTGACTTTAGTCAAGTTCAAGAATAGCTTCTGTTGATAAATGGTTTCTTACTACTTCATACAAGTTTTTCAGAAACTAGAGTGTGCAGATAGTTATTTTTTAATACACAGTTTGATTAAGTTAATTAGTATTCTACTTAGGATATTGTATATACAAATATAAGTGAGATGGATCAATAACTTATTTCATGCATCTTCATTATCCAGCTTTAGAATCAAGATAACTACTATCGATTGGGTAGTAGTATTGTTGTTATACTCAGAATTTTTTTTTTTTAATTTTATTGGGGAAGGGGTACAGGACTTTATTGGGGAACAGTGTGTACTTCTAGGACTTTTTTCCAACTCAAGTTGTTGACTGTCAATCTTAGTTGTGGAGGGTGCTGTTCAACTTCAAGTTGTTGTCCTTTCAGTCTTAGTTGTGGAGGGCGCAGCTCAGCTCCAGTTGCCAATTGCTAGTTGCTAGTTGCAGGGGACGCAGCCCACCATCCCTTGCGGGAGTTGAACCAGCAACCTTGTGGTTAAGAGCCCACTGGCCCATGTGGGAATCGAACCGGCAGCCTTCGGAGTTAGGAGCATGGAGCTCTAACCGCCTGAGCCACCAGGCCGGCCCTACTCAGAAAAATTTTTAATGTTCTTATTAGTTCTAATTGTGTATGTGTTTTGTTTTCTTTTTTGCATTAATCACTCTTGCAGGGGCAATATGTTATATGAAACTTACTTGGTATATACCTTTTACTTTGTCTAAATATTTACTTGACAAGTCCCTGAAAACTTCTCCCCTAAAAATAACTAAACACAAATACCCATTTTTACAATGTAGTACTAGTATTTTTTATTATTAAAATCTACTATCAACAAGTGATGCTCAAACAACTGAATATATACATGCTGGGGTGGGGCTGCGGGAGATTATGGGGACTAGGAAAATGATTACCAAAGGGCAAGAGAAAGTTTTCCTGGGTGATGGATGTGTTCATTATCTTGATTGGATTATATACCTATGCCAAAACTCATCAAATTGTGACTAAAGATGTACAATTTATTGTATATCAATTATATCTCAATAAACATGCTGCAAGCGTGGGGAAGAAAGTCTCTAAAAATATCAAGATCACAAACCATAAGTAAAATTGACTAATCAGATTATACCAAAGGACTTTTGTTCAATAAACAAGTTATTGACAGAGTTAATGAAGAAAGTTGAGAAGAGATATTTGCAATGTTTAAAACCAACAAAAGGAAGAGCATTTGAGATTTTGCTCCCTGGCATATGTTGTCAGTTTGGCTCAAATAAACTCATAAAAATTCTAAAATAAATAAATAAATAAATAAATAAATAAATAAATAAATAAAATTAAACCAACAAAGCACTAATATCTGAAATATATAACAAACTGCTGCAAATTGATATAAAACATGAGAATCCCTATAGGAAAATTGGCAAAGGAAAATGAATAGGCAATTCATAAAAGAGAAACAAAAGAAAAAATTTTAGAAGATGCTCAAACATATTAGTAATTATAGAAATGCAATGTGATAGTTATTTATTTATTTTTAAACATTCACCATATTTTTTTTAACTTTTATTTATTTAAGTGTGTTTTTCCAGGACCCATCAGCTCCAAGTCAAGTAGTTGTTTCAATCTAGTTGTGGAGGGAGCAGCTCACAGTGGCCCATGTGGGGATCGAACAGGCAACCCTGGTGTTACCAGCATCATGCTCTAACCAACTGAGCTAACCGGCAGCCCCTGCTATGTGCTATTTTAAATTCATGGCAAATTTTAAAAAATGAAAACCTGAATGTCAAGTATTGGTGAGGAAGTTGGGATACAGAAATCCCACTACTTATGGTGTAATATTCCAGAGAGTGTGGTTTATTATGTGTAAGAACCAAAGGAGACATATACAAGGGTATTTATTTCTATTGCAACATCGCTGTGGTAGCCGGAAACAAGAGGCAATGGTTGGAGTGATGAACAAATAAAGCATAGGCATCCACATGATGAATACCTTGCAGCAGTTAGGAGCAAAGGCCATGGGGTCAAAGAAAGTTTATTTGTTTTGTTGTATTTTTTAAAAAGACTGCAGGTGTTACAGCACATTTGTATATTAATGGGAATGATCCAGTAGAAAGAAAATTTGATAATATAGGAGAAAGGGGATAATATAGGAGAAAGGCAGGAAGGAATGGTCTGAGGTGTAGAACTTCAGTGAATTGGGGGTAAGGGATGGGAATGGAGGAGTGACAGTCAGCTTAAATAGCAGCAAGCACAATTCATTATAACAAGATGGAAGTCAGAGTATATAAGTGAAGATGGAGGAAAATTGGCCAGATTGGTGGTAGAAAGATAAGGATGTTTTCTTTTGATTACTTTTATTTTCACAGTAAAATAAGAACCAAAGTCATCAGATAAGAGTAAGGAAAGATAAAGGGATGCTGGATAACTGTAGCTTTTCTAAATACGGCCTCCTTTTCTTTATTTATTCAGTTAGGGTAGCACCCAATAGAGATGGCCCCTCACTTGTCAGCTTTATCCAGTGTTTATATCCCTATGTTTCTCTAATTATTGAAGAATGGATACCAGCAAACACACCTTGGGATCTAGCTGGAAAAGGGAGAGGTGGGGTTGGTGATAGCTGGAATAAATGCAGCTAGTATTCATTGAATTCTTCTTTAAAAGTCCAGCACAACACAATAATTAAGAGCTCCACCTGCCTTTTCTCATTAAATTCAAACAACAACCTTTATAAATAGACAAAACTATTTTACAAACAGAAACTAAGGAGGGTTTCCTCCAGAAACAGGGTCTTTGAACACTAAATTGAGATGGGTAGTAAAACGAAAGGCGCCGTAAGATGGTACTTGTTCAGTTATCTGGTGGGAATTTGACCAGAAGCAGAGGAAGCTCCAGCATCAGTGTGACAGAAGAAATCCTCAGCCAAAACCTGAGCCCCTCTTCCTAATCACCTGATCCACTGTCACCAAGTACATGACCTTGGAGAAGTTACACATTTTCTAGTTCCGTAAAATGTAGACTGAGGTCCTTTAGCATACATTTTTATGTTAAGTAAAACACTCTGTAAGTTTGAAAACGCTTGCAGATGAAGTGGTATATGTGTGTATATGTTAAGGTTTCGCCGATGTGATTACTACCGTATTATGATTGTTATGCCAGTGGTCAGGGCCAGGCCAACGCCCTCCGGCAAAGGTAAGCCTCCAGCAGAGAGTGCACCCTCTGGGGTGTATATCAATACCGAGCAAGTTTAAAGAATTGTAGCCGGTAGTCTAGGGTCGGAGTGAGAGGCGAAATTTTTCTTCATCAACTGTTCTCGACGTCTTCAGGCTAAAAACGGTGGAGAAAATAATTAGGCTCTCTGGCCAAAATCCAGATTGCCAATTGTGGAGCCTCACTGCCGCGGGTTCCGCACCAGGGGGCGCCCAGCGGATTCGTCCCGAGGCTAGCCGGATTTGGGGCTGCCACTCGCAAAGCACCCGACCGCCTCTGGCCAGGATCCGGGAGCTGGTGGTGGAGATGCCAGGGATCCAGGCCACTCGTGGACTTAGTCTCTAGTGCCCTCTCCATGTCCTTCACCACCCCCTCCTCCTTCCCAGCTCCAGCCCGGGCTTGGAAGGCGCCTGGGAAGGTATGAGCTCCTGTGGTGGGGATACTGTGCCCATCTAGGTCCCCAGAAGAGCTTCAGGAATTCCCGCCGCCCCGACGGCGCGGTCAGACTCCTGTGGAAGGGGAGGCAGCTGTTCTCCCAGGCGGCCGTGGGGGGCAGCAGAGGGGACGGCGACAGGTGCGGGAGCCCCTCCCGGGGTGGAAGTGGAAAGGCGGGCTCCGGGTCTGTTCCCAGGCTGGAAACCACCCCCGCCCCCCAACCAAATCCCCCGGAGAGACCCGGCCGGCGCCGGGTCTGGAGGAGGAAGCGGCCGGAGACAGTACAATTTCACGCGGCCTTGGGGCTCGGGTTCCTCGGCAGGGTAGATGAGTTATGGGGTTTCGATGGGTTTCCGGGGAAACTGAGGTGTACTGAGCGTGAGGCAAAAATATCCTCCCCCTCAAAAGCACAGAGAGAAACGTTCACATTCGGAGAGAAAAATCCCCCAAGTGACCCAACCGGCTAGGGTAGTTGAGTGATTTGGTTAATGGGCGAGGCCAACTTTCAGGGGGCCGGGCTTTGGCGTTCTCTCCCCACCCCCATTACCTTACCCCTTTGGAGTCATTTGGGGGCGTTTGGAATCTTGACCTCCTCTTAGTCCAGCTCCCAAAGAAAAATTCGGGTGAGACCCATCTTGGATCCGCTTGGCCCAGCTGCGGGGCACTGGGCGTGGGGCGTGCTGGCGGCGGGTGGAAGCTCCAGCAGTCCCCACGCCAGCCTCGCGCCCGCGGGGGCGCGGCCGTGACTCACCCCCTCCCTCTGCGCTCCCTCAGACACACACCCCTCCCCTGCCATCCCGCCCCGGACTCTGGCTCCAGCTCCGGTTGCAGTTTGCAACCTCGTCCGCCGCAGCTACCAGTTCGCTGGAGGCTCAGGTGGCTCCGCTTCGATGTCTTAGTTCAGGGGCCCCCGGGGCCGGATTCGGCTGGGCTCCGCTCACCCTCCGCTGGAGTCATGAGGGCGAACGGGGCTCTGCAGGTGCTGGGCTTCCTTCTCAGCCTGGCCCGGGGCTCCGAGGTGGGCAACTCACAGGCAGGTAAGCGGCGCGTGAACACAGGCAGGCTCGGACCTGGGATTCCGAACTGAGTGCGCGGAAACCTGGGGCGGCCGCAGGAGATGGGGTGGCGCGAGGCTGGGGATGCTGACCCCGAATCTGCTGGGATCACCTGGGCAGGGACCGTCTGGCTCGGGTTCTCGGCGTGGGCCCGGGGGTGGCGGGATTCCTGGACCACCCCCTCCAGCACCACCTCCTCCCTAGTGCATCGCCGACCCTGTAATTTGCCCTTTGCGATAGGACTGATGCCGAAAGAGTTCACACTTCTGGGGGGGCCCTGCAGGGAGGGGAGCTGGGACTTCCATTCTGTAAACGTAAGATGATTGGAGGTGGAGATCTTGGAGAAAGGGGGGTGTCTCAGTTTGCTCCCCAATCCCTTGCCCACCTTCACCCCTCTCCCATCCCCGGGTTTCAGCAACCTCCAATTTTGTTGTTTTGCCGACAGGGTGGAGCTATGGAAGGGTTGGAAGGGGTTGTTGTTCTCTAGTGTTGGAAAAACAAGAGAGGCACCTCCTCTTCCGTGAGTGAGCCTGCCCTGGGGAGGGCTGAGATTAACCAGTGAGCCAAGTCCAGGTGATACCAGGGTGAGAGGCCATGCAGCGTCTGATTGTCCTCTTTCCCTAAAAATCATAAAGCTGGCTGCTCCCAACATGACCAACCTTTCTTTGTCAAGATCCAGAGCAAATCAACTAAAATTTACTGAGCATCTACTATACCCAAAGTCCTGGACCTGGAGCTAAGCTGTAGCCTCAAGGATTTCCCGCCTTATTTCTCACTGTTTGTCTTTTCTCTTCCCAACGTGAGGGCTAACAGGGCTCCTCTCCCACCCTCTGAACTTCCTGTCCTTCCTGGGGAGTTCTTCCTAGACCCAGCTTCTCTCCCACCACCATTCTGTTTATTGTCTGTCTCTAGGAGTCTAGAGGAGTCAGATTGCTCTTCTATTCCTCCTCCCACTCCCATGCCATCTGAGTCCACCCCTTTGGGGTGTCTCTGGACACCTGAGGGGTGCTGATGTTCCTGGCATTGAAGGAATCCTGTTGATCTCCCCTCCCCCTAGATCTCAGCTCTGGGGTTTGGCACAGCCAGGGCCCCTTCCCCAGAGTGGGAGTGGGAGAAACACCTGTGCTTCCCCCACAGTTGCTGGGCCTAAATTTAGACCCTGGGATCTTGAGATGTGAACACTCCCAGCTGGTGGAGTTGGGGGGGGGAGGGAGGGCTGGGGACTAGAGTGGGAGGGACCTAGTAGTGGGACTCTATCATTGTCCCTTTCAGACCCATGGAATCTTCTACCAGGAACCCTGGCTACCTTCCCTGAGGGAGCCAGGGGGCAGGCTTGGTTGGGTCTCTTTACCCTTTATCTGGATCATGCAGCCTCTGGGCATCCGGCCCTGTCTCAGTCCTTCTATAGCCCCTTTGTCCTGACTGTGATGGGGGTGGGGGACGTTGGAGTGGAGGCCTGTGCTTGTGGAGGGGCTGCAGATTCTTGCTGTGACCCACCCCAGTACCCTACCCTAGGAGGGCCTGTGACACTGCCCCTCCCTGTGCCCCTGCTCTCTGAGTACAACAGGGATTGTTATAATTCCCCTCCCCCCCTTCTCCCAAGGTGCCTCTTCAGAGGTGTTCATACTCTCTTTCCGCTCAGGCCCTTTGCTCCCTGTTTATGTAGTATGGACTTTACCCTGTGGGTGGCAGGGAACTGGGACCTCTAACACTGTCGACTTCCAAGCACAGACTCAAAGTCTGCACAATGGGCAGGTGTGATGGATGGGGCCACCTGAAATTCTTCCTAATAAAGAAACCCAGGAACAGAACTAGTATAGATTTCTGGGCCAGCAGAGGAGCTATCTGTGTGTCTCACGAGTGTGTACACGTCCACACACACAGCCCACTTCCCTGTGCAGAAATCTTGGCTCCTCCCTTATCTGGAGAGAAGGGTTGGTGCCTTGACTTGGAAGAGGGGGTATCCTGCCAGGAAGGGGGTTGGGGTGGGGCTGTTTCAGAAATGACTAACCTTCCTAGTCTCTTTCATTTCAGCCCAAGGACCCTGGAGTCCCCAGGTTCCCCTGGGAGTTGCCTGTCTACTTACCCTTCTTTGTCTGCCCCCTTCCCTTTGTGGGGAATGATAGGGAATGGGAGCCCTTAAAGTGGTCAGACCAGGGGTGTATTTAGGAGGAGGGGTTGGGACCTCATCAGTCTTCCTTCATTCCCACTCCTGCCTCCCACTAAGCTGCCACCGCCTCAGGGAAGGGTGGTTGGAACAGGTGGTATCTTCCCCACACCCTCCCCACAGTCTGTCTCCGAGCCAGAGGAAAGAGATAGGGATAGGGCTTCAGGGTCAAGATTTCCTGTAGCCCCTACATCTTGTGTACTTACAAGGGGAAGCAAACCCCCAGACTGACATTCCTCATGGACCTCAATTCTAGGTTCTACCTAATGTGAGTGAGGATTGCCATGTTGGAGGCTTTTTAACGACTCTTCAGACAGTGAAACTGAGTGGAAGGCTTAGAATGGGGGGAGTTTGCTGCTCTTTTGCACCAGGCCTCTCTATATTTGCTGAAGAATACTCTAGGCTGGAAAGTGTGTTGGGATAGGGGAAGGGAGTGAGAAGGGAAGCCGGAGTGGGGTAGGCAACCAGCTCCTTATCTTCCAGCTTTAAAGACAAAGCTCACATTGACCCCATCACCACTACCAGAGCTCCCCCCTCTAGTGAGGTCACTTGTCTGTGCCCAAGGCTTGAGGGTAGAGGGGGGTGCTGCTGAGGACTGGATGTCTGGGGACAGGGTGGGGCAGCCCCCTCCTCCTAGATAGAATTGCCTCATTGTGGGCTGGACTGTGGCCCCAGGCACTGCCCCCTTCCCACCCTCAGTAGACACAATAGGGGCTGTGTGCTAGCCCCAAAGAGATATTTATTCCAGGACCTAGAGAGAGGCTGGCCGGGGGTAGAGAAGTAAGTGCCCTGGTTGGAGGGGGGAGGGGAAGAAGAGAGTAACCAAGCTGTGTCCTTTTCCAACTTCTTTCTAGGGAGGGGTAAAAACCTCACCTCTTCCTTGATTAACCCCCTAGTATCTGAAAAAGGCACAGAGGAGGTCCTGGTGGAAAAAGGAAACCTTTTCACCTTCCTATTTAGGAGGGTGGTGAGGGGATTCTGAGAAGAAAAAATTCAGGTTCTCATGCCAGTAGGCCTTCGTGTCTATTTCTAGGGTTGAGGGTTGGAGGCAGCTGCCTCCTTCTGATCCTATTGAATGTTACTGGAAAGGGGCAACTAACGGGGTGGTCTTGGGGGACGGGGCTGAAAACTGTGTTCAACCCTCTGCCACTCTTACTTCCACTTTGAACAGTGTGCTCTGGGACTCTGAATGGGCTGAGTGTGACGGGTGATTCTGAGAACCAATATCAGACGCTGTACAAGCTCTACGAGAGGTGTGAGGTGGTAATGGGGAACCTGGAGATCGTGCTCACAGGACACAATGCTGACCTCTCCTTCCTTCAGGTTAGAGTGCCCACCTTTCTCAACCTGTTCCCCTTTATACTCCTCAGAGACGCCTCCTTCCCTTCCTCAGGACTACACTCTGTGGAGGTCAGCCTTCCTAAGACTCCATAGTCCCTCAGACCCAGTGTGTTTGTGGGGACAGTGACTGGAATCTGGGACCTATGGTCTGGTCGCTATAACCTGGAATACACGGGCTGGCCGTGAGAAGGAGGAAGAGGCATGGTGGTGTTTCGCACCAGGGACTAACATAGAGGCATGAGGGCTGGGAAGCACTTGGGGAAATGGGTAAGGGACGAAGCAGGGACCTTCCTGGTATGAGGAGCTCTGAGAGGGTAAAGTTAAGAGACTAGAATTCCTTCATCATTTCGGCTGCCTATCTTCATTTGCAGAAGGGACAGAGTAGTGTGACACCAGCTCTCGATACTCCAAAATAGGAATTAGAAAGAATTGGAGAAGTTAGGGATTCCTTAATGCTTTAGGGAGGGGGAGGGGATTGAGACTTTTTGCCCTGTCATCCCTCTCACTGACACCGTGTGCTCCATCACAGTGGATCCGAGAAGTGACTGGCTATGTCCTCATTGCCATGAATGAGTTCTCTACACTGCCACTGCCCAACCTCCGAGTGGTGCGGGGGACCCAGGTCTACGATGGGAAGTTTGCCATCTTTGTCATGTTGAACTATAACACCAACTCCAGCCATGCTCTGCGCCAGCTCCGCTTCACTCAGCTCACTGGTCAGTTCCTGATGACTCCTGGTCTTGCCTGGCAGCCAACGTGCTGGCAGATGCCTCCTTGATGATGACTGCTCCCTCTTAAGTGCCCCTTTCAAGGTGCCCACCACTTTGACTCCTGTGACCTAAAGGTTCACTAGTCAAACAATAGAGGGCTTCAGTAGAGAGCTGGTGACCTCTGCTCCAGGGAGAGGGTCCTTTATCCTGATGGGGCTAGAGTTGGAGCTGGATCTGTTACCCATTCCTCTAACTTCAAAATACAGTGTATCTTGATGTGCCTCCTTCCATGGGAATGAGAATCCTACTTCCTCCCCCTCACAACTGCCCATAAGCTGAAAGAATATAGGGGTTAAATACCACCTGGCCACCTACTTCTTGTCCCAGTCAGTTGAAAAACACACAGGTAGGGCGGGGTTAGGGGGGTGTTGAGTCAGGAATCTTCTCTCTTCCTTTCCTTTCCCCTCCCCCACTGGCTAAACCGGATCTGGACAGGTGTCTGAGGAGGCAGGAATTTCTTTCTACCTGGCTCCTCCTCTGTCTTTCAAGGCGAGCCTTCGCTGCAGTTTGCATTTAATTGGACATCCGTCTGCCCCATGTCCCCTGCTTCTGAGTCTGTGGTGGGGGGCTTTTGGACTGGTGGGGAGGTTATGGGAAAGGAGGCCTGCTGTCTAGCGCTTAACCTTGTCACTTCTCTTTCCCACCTCAGAGATTCTGTCAGGGGGCGTTTATATTGAGAAGAATGATAAACTTTGTCACATGGAAACAATTGACTGGAGGGACATCGTGAGGGACCGAGTTGCCGAGATAGTGGTGAAGGACAATGGCAGGAGCTGTAAGTGGCCATGATCAAGACTGTTTCCCCGCCCCCACCAAACCAGAGTGACTTTCCTGTCATCCTTATATCCCTAATCTGAACCCATCTCTCCACTGAACAAACACCTCAGGCCCTAGACCCCAGGAGCCTGCCAGGAGGGAGCAGGTCAGTCTCCTGGAAGCCAAACCACAGAAGCAGTATGTCAAGAAAAAGGGCCAAAGACTGTGTACTAAGTGGGGAAGCCAGGTCTTTGGACCCCACCTCCATTTCTCTTTCCACTATAACAACCTCCCTTCTTCTTAGAACCTACCTACCCCTGACCGCAATCTGCTGCCTGTCCACTCAACACACACATAATCCTACTGGGTTCAGCTTGCCAAGGAGGAACCAAGTTCCTGGGTTGGGCCTGGGGCTGAGCTTGGCATTTGCCCCATACCTTCCCCTTTAGCTGCCTTGTGGGTGGTGTGGAGGTGTGGCTCCACCCTTAGTTGACAGGTTCACTTGAGCCCAGCCCTGCTCTGCAAGGGCGAGGAGGGGCACTGCCCTGGCTCTTTGCTTCCTAGGACTTGGGTGGCTGTGCTGACATCATACCCTGTTGATTCAAGCAAGCCTTTCTTAGCCCTGATGGCCTCTTGTGTTGCTTTCCTTCCTAACCAGGCCCTCCCTGTCACGAGGTGTGCAAGGGGCGATGCTGGGGTCCTGGACCAGAAGACTGCCAGACATGTGAGTTTACTTCCCTCTAAAAACTTCAAACTCGTGCATGTTTATATCCCTGCTTACCTCAGCCTGTGTCACCACTGGGGGTAGGGATGAGCCTGGAGGACAAGAGGGTGAGCAGTGGCCTCAGAATGCAGTCCTGAGAACTCTGACAGCTGTGTTTTCTCTCCTTCCACAGTGACCAAGACTATCTGTGCCCCTCAGTGTAATGGTCACTGCTTTGGGCCCAACCCCAACCAGTGCTGCCATGATGAGTGTGCAGGGGGCTGTTCAGGCCCGCAGAACACAGACTGCTTTGTACGTACTATTAGCACCATTTGCCTGGGTTCTGCAATGAGGACGTGGGCTTTGGGGAGGAAGTAGTTTTATGAGTCTCTTATGTTCCTAGGCCTGCCGACTCTTCAATGACAGTGGAGCCTGTGTACGCCAGTGTCCACAGCCTCTTGTCTACAACAAGCTAACTTTCCAGCTGGAACCCAATCCTCACACCAAGTATCAGTATGGAGGAGTTTGTGTAGCCAGCTGTCCCCGTAAGTGTCTGAAAGGAAGCAACAATGGTAGTGGAACCAGGATTTTAGACAAAATTTTAGATAGAAGGGATCAAGTTGGGTGGTAAGTAGGAGCCGTAGAGAGCAAATGGTCAACCATCCCCAGTGAGTGACCCCTATGCCCTGTCCCCCCATGTACTTCCCTATGACCTCCAATATTACTCTAGTTCTGCTTCTTAGAACAACAAAGAGCAAAGGGCTTCCTAACCCATGGGACAGCACTTAAGGAACCTCAGGTGCAGAGGACGGAGCAAAGTTCACTTGGTAGTTGGCAGTGTTTCTCCCTCATCTCTAAGGATACCTGCTCTCCTCTTTTCCTAGATAACTTTGTGGTGGATCAAACGTCTTGTGTCAGGGCCTGTCCTCCTGACAAGATGGAAGTAGATAAAAATGGACTCAAGATATGTGAACCTTGTGGGGGGCTATGCCCCAAAGGTATGTAGGAGATGGTAAGGAGTTGAAGAGAAGAGAGATCCTTTCTCTCAGATGACTCAACCCCTCCGAACCCCCATTGAGCCTCTTTTTTGTTTGCAGCCTGTGAGGGAACAGGCTCTGGGAGCCGCTTCCAGACTGTGGACTCTAGCAACATTGACGGTTTTGTGAACTGCACCAAGATCCTGGGCAACCTGGACTTTCTCATCACTGGCCTCAATGGGTTAGAGGTTCTGCTTTCCCTCCCTGATCCCCCACCCCATCCATTTCCTCACGGTTCATTGTATTCATTCAACCCTTCATATGTGAAGCTGATTAAGAACCCAAATCGTACAATCTTAGAGGTCCCAGAGGACTTGGCAGTGCTTCACTCAACCTCCCACCCAGGGCTAGAGTCCTCTCATAGACAATGCTAAGCGATATCGTATCATCTAGCTGAATGACAAAGGACAGGAACACTGTGGCCTCCTCCTTCAAGTTTTCTACAAGTTCTTCCTTAAATTCAGATAAAAATCTGCCAGTTATTTCCCTGAGTTCTATTCCTTAGAGCAGAGCCACAAAGAAAGAGCAAAGGGACTTTCTAATGCATAGAACAGCGCTTAAAGTGTGTGTGTGTGTGTGTGTGTGTGTGTGTGTAACATTAGGGCAACCTGTTTTGACAGAATTTTAGATCTACGCTAAAGTCGCAAAAGTGGTATAAAGATTTCCCATACACTTTTTTAAAAAAAATATTCTTATTGGGGAACAGGGTGTTTCTCCAGGACCCATCAGCTCCAAGTCGTTGTCCTTCAATCTAGCTGTGGAGGGCGCAGCTCAGCTCCAGGTCCAGTCACTGTTTTCAATCTTTAGTTGCAGTGGGCACAGCCCACCATCCCATGCGGGAATTGAACTGACAACCTTGTTGTTGAGAGCTCGTGCTCTAACCAACTGAGCCATCCGGCCGCCCCTCTCATACATTCTTTACTTAGATCCCCCAAACGTTAACATTATTCTATATGCTTTATATTTCTCTCTCTTTCTCTCTCTCTATACACACACACACACACACACACACACACACACACACACACAATAAGAGGCTCTTATTTTTCTGAACCACTTGAGGGTAAATTTCCAAACATAGTATTCCCTTACCTGTTATATTTCAGTGTGTTTTCCTTTAAACCAAGAACATTTTTAAATATAACCACAGTATAATTGTTTGAATCAGGAAATTAGCATTGGTACGTAATGTTATGTAATCTACAGACCTTATTCAGATTTCACTAATAGTCTTATTGTCCTAAATCACACATTGTATTTCAGTTGTTACATATCTTCAGGCTCCTTTAATCTATAACAGTTCATGAGGTTGGCATTATTGATGGGTACAGGTCAGGTAATTGTTAGAATGTTCCTCAGTTTGGGTATGCATGGTGTTTCCTCATACTACTTAGATTCAAGTTATGCATTTTTGTTAGGACTGCTACAGATGTATCCTCAGTGCATCATATCAAAGAGTCATATGATATTGATTTGTCCTATCACTGGTGATGATATCTCTGGTCACTTGGTTAAGGTGGTGTCTTGCCAGGTTTTTCTACTGTAAAGTTAATATTTTCCCCTTTGGAATTAATTAATTAGCATCTTATGGGGAGATTTTTGCCGGAATTAATTTTTATAATAAGAGTTGCCAGGTGATGCTTTTCTAATTCCATTATTCCTTCTGCATTTATTTATTGGTAATCTAGTGTTAGGAAGAGTTTTCCCTTCCTATCTATCTATCAATTTACTCTGTGTGGATACTTGTTTTATTCAACAATTTGTGCTATTTTACAATCATTATTTTGGTGTTCAGTTGTCGCTGATCTGGCGTGGCTCCTGCGTTCAAGCTGGCGCCTGTGTTCTTTGGGCTTATACACTTCACTCTTTGAGCACTTCCTTACTTTTTTACAGAAGATGCTGTAGGCTTATGTTATATTTTTCCTGCCCCAGTCATTTCTCTAAGGAGCTTTTCTTCCTTTTAGTAGAGAATGATATTTAGAAACTAAGTTCTGAGGCTAGGCATGCTCATTGCTACTGGGTTATACCACTGCCTTGTTGACTGGTTTTTACTGTTCTCTCCAGAGACCCCTGGCACAAGATCCCTGCCCTGGACCCTGAGAAGCTCAATGTCTTCCGGACAGTACGGGAGATCACAGGTGAGTGGGAGGAGAAGCTGCCCTTTCTGAAAAGACTAGGTCAACCACTGACACAAATTGCGATATAACCACTTGAGAAAATCAGGTCTCAAGCAACAGAGGCGGGAACAGGAGAACCTGAGAAAGAGGAAGGGGAGAAGGAAGACTCCCTGTTCATATACCTCTTCAACTCCTCAGGTTACCTGAACATCCAGTCCTGGCCTCCCCACATGCACAACTTCAGTGTCTTTTCCAACCTGACAACCATCGGGGGCAGAAGCCTTTATAAGTGAGTAAGAGGTATAGAGGTGATAGCATCTCTGGGTAATGAACCCTGTTTCTTAGGCATCCTTGAGCAAAATACAAAGCATTCTCATAAAGTAGACCCAAAGGGCTTGAGAGTTTGATGGGGAAAAAGCAAAGGGAAGGGGAGTCCCTTTCAGTGCATCTGACTAGCCCAGAACACATTGTTGAATGAAAATGAATCCACTGCACAATTTTCCCTTCATGGTCTCCCCTCTCATCCCATCTCCTTGTCCTCAGCCGGGGCTTCTCATTGTTGATCATGAAGAACTTGAATATAACATCTTTGGGCCTCCGATCCTTGAAGGAAATCAGTGCCGGGCGTATTTACATAAGTGCCAATCGGCAGCTCTGCTACCATCATTCTCTGAACTGGACCAGGCTGCTCCGAGGGCCTTCGGAAGAGAGACTAGACATCAAGCATAACCGGCCCCGCAGAGACTGTGGTGAGGGAAAGGGCCCACTGGGTGGAGGGAAGAGGGGGAAGAGGGAATCAGAGAGGAAAGGGGTGTAAGGGCTGTTCTGCCCTGGAAGTGGGAGTAGGGATGGGGGATGAAGCCAAGGAGAGGGGGTGGTAGGCTGGAAACAGTAACGAGGAAGTGTTCAGGAGACGGCTTGTTAGGAGACCGCAGACTCCTCCTGACGCACTTTTTCCTTTCCAGTGGCAGAGGGCAAAGTGTGTGACCCGCTGTGCTCCTCCGGGGGATGCTGGGGCCCAGGTCCTGGTCAGTGCCTATCCTGTCGAAACTACAGCCGAGGAGGCGTCTGTGTAACCCACTGCAACTTTCTGAATGGGTACAGTGAGGGGAGATGGAGTCAAGAAGGGGTGGAAGGGTGGGGTCCTGGGATGGAGCTGTTCAGGTGGTACCTGAAAGCCTTCAGACAACTTTCTGCATATGCTTTGATGGGAATGAGGGAGGAGATCCTGTGTTTGGGGGATCAGGGCATAAAGGTCAGGACTTGGAAATGACTGTCCCTCTTTAACCCCCACTGCAGGGAGCCTCGTGAGTTTGCCCATGAGGCTGAATGCTTCTCCTGCCACCCGGAATGCCAACCCATGGAGGGCACTGCCACATGCAATGGCTCGGTACAGTAGCAGCACCAGGATCTCTAAGGGAGAGAGGGCAGAGGCAACACTGGAGGATCTAGGGAATGATGTGGCCAAATCTTAAGGCCAGCACAGGGAGGCCAGATAATGCTAGAGTTTGTGGATGGAGGATCCTGAATGGCTGGGTTTGTCCTTGCTGGAAGGTATGGAATTAACCTTGGGACTCCATTCTTCCTGACCTTTTGTTTCCCACCCAGGGCTCTGATGCTTGTGCCCAGTGTGCCCATTTTCGAGATGGGCCCCACTGTGTGAGCAGCTGCCCCTACGGAGTCTTGGGTGCCAAAGGCCCCATCTACAAGTTCCCAGACGTTCAGAATGAATGTCGGCCCTGCCATGAGAACTGCACCCAGGGGTCAGTGACGGGATGTTAAGAAGAGCGGATGGGACCAAGGGAAGGGGGAGGAGCATAGAACTAGGAGGAAAAAAAGAGGGTGAGGGAAGCAGAAAGAAGAAAGAACTGTGATTTAAGAATCGCTCCTGGCTGTGTAGTGAAGGGTTGGAGAAAGGGATACTCAGTAACAGCACAAAATTACATCACAATTCTGGGAACCTGGAATAAGCTCAATTTAGGGGAGTTTCATTCAAGGGAGGTGGGGTGGCCTCTTAGCTCAGTTGGTTAGAGTGTGGTGCCAATAACACCAAGGTTGCCAGTTCAATCCCTGCGTGGGCCTCTGTGATTTGCACCCTCCTTAAAAAAATAAAAAAGCAAAACTCATTCAACGAAGGGACTCGGGAAGAGTTGGTAAGCTAAAGATGGAGGCCATATATTGGGACATGCTTGGGCTCCAGGATAGGACACCATGGTAGGATCTGAAACAATGTTATAGCTGTTGGAATTGAGTCTCCCATGGGAGCCTGCCAAGCTCCCATTTAAGGAGGTGACTTTCTTCTCTAGGTGTAAGGGACCAGACCTGCAAGACTGCTTAGGCCAAACACGTGCCCTGATCAGGTATGATGGGCTTGGAGACTTAGGAAGCTGGGCGTGTTTGGGAGAGGAGCTAAGGAAAGGGCGGTTATCTCCTGAGAAGAGTGGAGTACTGATTCTGGCCTTCCATGATACAGTTCAATATCACTGGACTCAGGGCACAAGAATCCAGATTTCTGGCCTTCCTAAAATTAACTTGCAGTAGCCTCAGGATCCAGATTTAGGTTAACCCCTTCAGTGCTCAAAGGTATATGTATATGTGAATGTTAATCTCTTGCCCCAGATCTGCACCATACCTTTAGTGCAGGTATAGATGACATTTGTAAGGGAGGTGTGGACCCGCGATAATGCTGGGCTTCTCTATCCCACAGCAACATCCATCTGGCTATGGCTTTAGCAGTGGTAGTCGGACTGGTAGTGATTTTCATGATCCTGGGCAGCACTATTCTCTATTGGCGTGGGCGTCGGATTCAGAATAAGAGGGCTATGAGGCGCTACTTGGAAAGGGGTGAGGTGAGTGTCTAGCTTACTCTTGAAAGGTACCCTATACCATCACTCTTTAAGATCCGACTCCTTCCCCAGAGATCTGACCCCTTTCTTCAAGGAGAGGTAGTATGATCCACTAGCGCTCTTGCCAGAGAAATGGGAGATGTGCATTCTCCATTAATTTGACACATGGCTTTGAAGAAGTTACTTTCCTTCTCTGTGCCGTAGTTTATGCATTCATACAGGATGGCTGTAAGGGTGAAAGGGGGTGATGAGTGTGGAAAGTACTTTGAAAAATACAGAGCATTGTATGAAAGTACTCATGGTGATAATATTACCACCTCTCCATCCTTTCCCCCATCAAAGGAAAATCTCAACCCTCTTGATTTCTGATCTCATGAGCACAAACAACTTCCTCCATCCTTGGGGTCCTTTATTCCCCAATATAACTATAATGCTTTATAAGACTAAAGATAATTCCTCTTCCTGCTCTTGGTATCCACCTATGGGAAGGGAGATGGAGGGGGACATGGGAGTGGGCTTTCCTGAGTATCTCCTTCCCATCTGTTCCTCAGAGCTTAGAGCCTCTGGATCCCAGTGAGAAGGCTAACAAAGTCTTGGCCAGAATCTTCAAGGAGACAGAGCTGAGGAGGCTTAAAGTGCTTGGCTCAGGCGTCTTTGGAACTGTGCACAAAGTGAGTGGCCCACAGGAAGTCTGGGGAGGTAGGGAAAGGATCTAGGGCAGTGGGGAGAAAGATTTAGAGAAAGGACTAGCCTCGGATGAATGACCTTAGGCTGACTGTTGCTTAAAACTTTCCAGGGAGTGTGGATTCCTGAGGGTGAATCAATAAAGATCCCAGTCTGTATTAAAGTCATTGAGGACAAGAGTGGACGGCAAAGTTTTCAAGCTGTGACGGATGTAAGTGAAGGAAGGGTATTCTGTATGCCACTAGGAGAGAGGTCAGTGTTACACATGATTATGCAGAAGCATGGTCCTGTGTTAGCAGATACTATGTTAGCTATGTTGAGGTACTTGAATGTTGGGCGATCTGGTTATATGTGAACCTGTTTGGTCCTTGGACAACCCCTCTTGTGTCTCTTAGCATATGCTGGCCATTGGCAGCCTCGACCATGCCCACATTGTACGGCTGCTAGGACTGTGTCCAGGGTCATCTCTACAGCTTGTCACTCAATACTTGCCTCTGGGTTCCCTGCTGGATCATGTGAGACAACACCGGGGGGCACTGGGGCCACAGCTGCTGCTCAACTGGGGAGTACAAATTGCCAAGGTGAGAGGAGCCTGGAGGAGTTCTATGATGGAACCGCCCGGCTGGGGGCCAGCAGGGAGGGGTCAGAAGGTTGAAGTTCTGAGTGGTACCTTTAGGGTTTGGAGTGGTTTCAAGGACTGATTCCCGCAACCTTGAGACTACTTCTCTCCCCTATAGGGCATGTACTACCTTGAGGAGCATGGTATGGTGCATAGAAACCTCGCTGCCCGAAATGTGCTGCTCAAGTCAGCCAGTCAGGTTCAGGTGGCAGATTTTGGGGTGGCTGATCTGCTGCCCCCTGATGATAAACAGTTACTACACAGTGAGGCTAAGGTAAGGTGATACAAAGGGCTGGTAGGGAGGTGGGGGTGGAGTGAAGCATGGGGATGGGAGTCTCTTTCAGAGGCAAGCAAATGCAGCATGGTAAGTTCAAGGAGATGCCAGAAATACAAGCTCAGAGGGCAACAAAAAAGAACGTAGAAAATTTGGGGTTTAGAAATGCTAAGAAAAGTTGTGGAAATAACTGGTGACACCTTTGTCTTTAATTCTCCAGACTCCAATTAAGTGGATGGCCCTGGAGAGCATCCACTTTGGGAAATACACACACCAGAGTGACGTCTGGAGCTATGGTTAGTCCATCTGAATGCCCTTTATACCATCACTGGCCTTTGGAATTACTTTTGGAGACCCCTTTTTAGAATTTCCAAGGCCTTCAGATCCTTGTGTCAGAACAAGTTCTGCCTTCCCTTCATCTTCATGCCCATTTCTACTATTTTGCCATCAACTAGTCATGTCTTCCTGTTCCAGGTGTGACAGTTTGGGAGCTGATGACATTTGGGGCAGAGCCCTATGCAGGGCTGCGATTGGCTGAAGTACCAGACCTGCTGGAGAAGGGGGAGCGGTTGGCACAGCCCCAGATCTGTACCATTGATGTCTACATGGTCATGGTCAAGTGTGAGTTACCTGCTGATGCCAGCCATATTGTGACTTCCCTCCCTATGCCACTCCCCTCTTAATGGTTCTACTTTCTACATCTTACCTCCAGGTTGGATGATTGATGAGAACATTCGCCCAACCTTTAAAGAACTAGCCAATGAGTTCACCAGGATGGCCCGAGACCCACCACGGTATCTGGTCATAAAGGTGAGTAGGGACTACGAGGTGTCAAGGATATTTAGAGCAAAGGGGACTTGGCGGGAACCAGGATCTATCTTAACAATCACCTGTCCCTGCAGAGAGAGAGTGGACCTGGAATTCCTCTTGGGGCGGAGCCACCTGCTCTGACAAACAAGGAACTGGAAGAAGTAGAGCTGGAGCCAGAACTAGACCTTGACCTGGACTTGGAGGCAGAGGAGGACAACCTGGTGACAACACTAGGCTCCGTCCTCAGCTTGCCAGTTGGAACACTTACTCGGCCACGTGGGGTAAGATACTTTCAAGTTACCCAAGACTTTGTACACCCTGAGCGTTCTGCACACCTGCACTCTCGTGAACTCCACAGATGCCCAGATTAACTACTCAAAGGCCCTGTGCTAAGATTTTCCCCTTTGTCTAAACCTCTTTCTTACATTTTTCATCCTAGAGCCAGAACCTTTTAAGTCCATCATCTGGATATATGCCTATGAACCAAAGTAATCTTGGGGAGGCCTGTCAGGTAAGGCCTGCCTTTTTAAGGAGCTGCTGGGAGGCTGGGTGACAGAATGTTTTAGGATCAACGGGTAGGAGATTTTAGAAACTTTTGAGGTTTAATCAGTGTCCTACAAAAAAGGAGGCATTGAGGGGGATAGGATGGTTCAGTAGGTTAGAGCGCGAGCTCTTAACAACAAGTTTGCCGGTTCAATGCCCTCATGGGATGGTGGGCTGCTCCCCCTGCAACTAAGATTGAAAACAGCGACTGGACTTGGAGCTGAGCTGCTAGATTGAAGGACAACGACTTGGAGCTTGATGGATGGGCCCTAGAGAAACACACTGTTCCCCAGTATTCACCACCCCCCGCAAAAAAAAGGCTTAAAAAAAAAGGCATTGAACAACCTAATCTCTTTTCTTAGTCTCTGTGTAAATCTCCGTTATTTTCCTTCTTAGGAGTCTGCAATTTCTACGGGTGGTGAACGGTGCTCCCGTCCAGCCTCTCTGCACCCAATGCCACGGGGACGCCTGGTATCAGAGTCATCGGAGGGCCATGTGACAGGCTCTGAGACTGAGCTCCAGGAGAAGGTGTCAATGTGTAGAAGCCGGAGCCGCAGCCCACGGCCACGTGGAGACAGTGCCTACCATTCCCAGCGCCATAGCTTGCTTCCTCCTGTCACCTCACTCTCCCCACCAGGGTTAGAGGAAGAGGATGTCAATGGTTATGTCATGCCAGATGCACACCTCAAAGGTACCTGACGCCCCCTACTCCCCACTGCCTATTATGGTGAAGTTTCCCACATAGCTAGCCTCTCTTCTCAACCCCTAGGTACTCCGTCTTCCCGGGAAGGCACCCTTTCTTCTGTGGGTCTCAATTCTGTCCTGGGTACTGAAGAAGAAGATGAAGATGAGGAGTATGAATACATGAACCGGAGGAGAAGGCACAGTCCACCTCGTCCCCCCAGGCCAAGCTCCCTCGAAGAGCTTGGTTATGAGTACATGGATGTGGGGTCAGATCTCAGTGCTTCCCTGGGCAGCACACAGAGTTGCCCGCTCCACCCTGTGCCCATCATGCCCACTGCTGGCACAAGTCCAGACGAGGACTATGAATATATGAATAGGCGACGTGGTGGAGGAGGTCCTGGGGGAGACGACTATGCAGCCATGGGCGCATGCCCCGCAGCTGAGCAAGGTTATGAAGAGATGAGAGCTTTCCAGGGGTCTGGACACCATGCCCCCCATGTCCATTATGCCCGCCTCAAAACTCTACGTAGTTTAGAAGCCACAGACTCAGCCTTTGACAACCCTGATTACTGGCATAGCAGGCTTTTCCCCAAGGCTAATGCCCAGAGAACATAACCCTTGCTCCCCGAGGTACTCAGGGAGCATTTGATGGCAGCTCACGCCTCTAGAGGGTACCCCTCTTCTCCGTAGTCCCTGTCCCTCACAGGTCTCAGTCCCATTTCCTCCCTAGTCCTAGACAATTCCATTCAATTTCTGGAGGCTTTTAAATACTGACACAAAATTCTTGTGGTATGTAGCCAACTGTGCACTTTCTTCTCTTTGCCATTTCCTGGAAAGGAGAAGGTTTTCCCTACTTTGTGTTCTTTCCCAATCCCTTTCCTCTGCTTTCTCAGGGGAACTCCCTGGAGATATGAAGGATTATTCCCTTATCATATCCCATATCCATACAATTACTCCCATATCATGTTCCGTTCTCTCAGACTCTTAATTGTGGAGACTGGGCTTCACAGTGTGCCTTTGTTTCTCATCAGACTCCTAAGAAAGAGAAAAGGGGCAAAACCTGGCAGGGGGAAAGTAAAATTTTGGTATAAGACTCTTAACCCCCTAGAAAGAATGGGAAGGTTAAAATCTTGTGAAGAAAAAGCAGATATTAATGATTACTATTAATTGAGCCTTTACTTTGTGCCAGGCATCTTGCTAAACTTTACCTACATTATCTCACTTAATCCTTACACCAGTTCTGTGAGCTAGGTATTATCCCATTTTACAAATAAGGAAACTGAGCCTTAAAGAGATAAAGTAAATTAAGTGGCAGGTCCAGGATTCAAAATCTTGCAATCCATGTGCTCTTACTGTAAGGTATCAAGGAAAACTGATACAAGTCAGAGCCCTTGTAAGGGGCATTTGCGTCTTCTTATTTTTGCACTGAATCAAGTCTAACTCCAACAACCACAGCCTCCTAAACCCAGACTTCTCATCTCAGGAAACGGGGTGGGGTAGTCAGAAGGAAAAATAAGCAGACATCTTTGTAAACCATAACCTTTGTGTGCTGTAAATGATCTTACCCAAAAGACAGATCCACAAGGGTCCTAGGAGCCACTTGTAGGAGCTATTCTCACCCAGTAATGGGAAGCTTCCAGTTGGAATAGAAAGAGGACCTCTCTTCAGACCTCTGTCCCATTGGATGGGAAACTGGGGGTATCTGTTATATCACTGAAGTTTTTTGTTTTGTTTTTATACGTGTCTAAATAAAAATGCCAAAGTTTTTCAGCTTTCTGTCTGTTAAATGAAGAAAACCTTTAGAGTGTTAGACCACCCCTTTTCTCTATTCCTCAGCAAACAATAGCTACTTTCCCCCCACTGCTTTCTCTATTTTCCCATGCAGCTTTCTCCAGCCCTCCACTTTCCTTGTATTCCCTTAAGAGAAGCATAGCGCACAGTTCTTTTCATTGAAGGGTTTTACTAGGAATCTACAAGGCGACCAACCAGGAATAACAAAAAAAGTTTGGGAAAGTTTGAAAAAGCCCTATAGATGTGCTCCCTCAAGAGGTGGAACATTGAAACTCCCAGGTTTCAGAACTCTTATTCTCTTAAAAAAGTCGCCGTGAACACTTCGCTTAGGTGCCATCAAAGCTTATTTGTTGGAACAATAGTGCCATCTTCTGTGGGAGTCCGGTCTCTAGATTGGGAGGCTGTAAATGGATAATCCCTTCGGAGTCCGCGGGCCCAGTTAAGTCCCTGCTCCTTGGTCTCCTTCCAAACCCGTTGGGCCCCTCCCGGTTCTCCCAGTATCGGAGAACGACTGGACCGGCAGGGCCGGTCCTGCCAGCCGCTCCAGGGATCCGGGAACGGGCGCACCCAGCATCCCCGCCCTGAGCGTAGTCACCCCCAACCGCCTGGACTCCACCCTGCCCCGCCGCCTCCAAACCAAATTCCCCGTCGTAGCTCCGCCTCTTCTCCCTCAGCCCGCCCCCCGCCCCCTCCATTAAAGGTTCCAGTTCAAGGCTCCTGGTGGACACGGTTTTTCCGGCAGAGACCACGCTTCTTAAACTCCCAACGGCTCCGCCTTCCTGCTGGAGCCTGACCCTTCCCAGCGTGCCCGGCGATTCCAGCGTGCGAGGCCCTCGGAGGGCAAGGCCCCAGGGCCTGGTTTAGGGCCGCGAAAGGCAGGCTGGGAGTTGTAGTTCACGAGTCGGCGAGGGCGGCTAGACGCTGGCTGTGGAAAGGACTCGTTGTCCCAGCGTGCCCTGCGCCTCAGCCCGCGCGCTCGCACCTTCTCGCTTTCGCCCTCCCGCCCGCTCCCTTGCTTGCTCGCGCTTTTGCTCGCGCTCTCCTCCTCGCGAATTGAAGGGGCTCTGGCCACAGCCTGTGGCTAGCGAGGGAGACAGAGGCGGCAGCTCGGGGGGACGAGGCTGCAGTGGTGGTGGCTGCGGGAAGATGTCGGGCGAGGACGAGCAGCAGGAGCAAACTATCGCCGAGGACCTGGTCGTGACCAAGTATAAGATGGGGGGCGACATCGCCAACCGTGAGTGCGGCCTCAGGGGTCCGGGGCTCTAGGCTGAGAGGGAGAGGCAAGGAGGATGGTACTGGGCGGGCTCTGGAGGGGCTGGAGCGGTGGGGTCAAGCAGAGTGAGCTACTGAGGGCCCCGCGCCTGTCCGCTGAGGGTGGCGTGGTGGGAAGACTCCTGTGTCGCGCCTGGGACCTGAGCGTCCAGGCCTGGGCTGGAGTCTGGAGGTGCGGGCCGGCGACGGGGAAGAGCTCGGAGCAGGGTCCCTGGCCGTCGCGGACCCTAGGACGTTAGTAAGGAGGCAAGGCTCGTCTCCTGCCCCTCACCCTTTGGTCCGGATCCCTGTCGCCTCTAATTCTGGCAGCGACGAGGCCACCTCGAAAAGGAAGCACCCAGATGTTGGCGACGGGAGCGCCCCTCTATTTTGTCGCGGCTCTCGGGGCGTCAGGAGTCGAGCCGGCACGTGTTGCCGGGTGCCTGTGCTGATCGCCGGCTGCCTTCTTCCTCCGCTTACCGTCCCTGACACCAGCTTCTCTACCACGTGCTTTACTGAAGTCTTGCGTTCTTAACTTCAACTCTTTCCCTGGTGGGCGCCCCATTCTACTCTTGGGCCCGCTTTGGGACCGTTGGAAGGCACCCGTGGAGCTGCTCACGACCTCTTTGAGATGCATCTGGCTTTTCTTGAAGATATTCGTTACTGCCGTCCATCTGTGCAGATAGCCTTTCTTAGCCTTCGTATTTGATCTCGAGCTTGACAACTCTAGAAAGGTTTTTGAGGCCCTCACCCCAACCAGACAAACTTGTGAATAGTACTGGAAAGGGGAGCGGGGACCGATTTTAGGATCTCAGAAGTCATCCTTATTAGGACCGCTCTGACTTTCTCAGCAGCTGCCTGCCACTCTAGGCAGATGTCTCACTTTCTATTTTCTCTATTTCCTATTCACCTTTCCAACTTAAAACCCAGTTGAGAGGACAGAAACTGCTTGTCTTTGGGCTTTTAAATGCTTTTGACAGTGAAGCTAGGTATTTAGAATGCTTCTGGTCCCATGGCTGAAAACATGAGTTTCAGGCTTCCAAAAATTCACCAAAACTTAGATCTCAAAAGTCAAACCTAAAGTTCAGGATGGGCCATGGAGATGCTTTGTATGTAACATAATGGACATTTCGTATGGTACCCCCGTTTTTGGTACGTTTTTGTATTTGATATTAGTGGTTTGAATCAGAAGAAAACTTTTTTGCAATTTAGAACTTCTGAGGTACTTGCGATTGCAGATAACAGTTTAGAACTTTTGGGTCACATACCTTTTTATGGTCTGCTAAAAGTTGTAAGCTCTGAGCCTGCTGAGGCCCAGGGACCTTAGATTAAGTCCCCTTGGCTTATTACACTTGTTTGTGAGGAAATAAGTCTACATAAGTTGAGTTACTAACACCTAATTGGGGTGTCTGAGAAGGGAGAAGGTAGCATTTCACAATGCATCACAATGCAGCTTGGAGTCAGCAATTCTGTGCCTACCTTCCTGTTGTCCCTGACGCCTATAAATTTCTTTCGGTCTGCTTTGCATGTATGTGGGATTCCTTGATGAGGACCCCCTTGAAGTTCGTAATTCTGTCCTACCACACTGTAGGTATCGTGTGGAAAGTCTCCATTGCCTAGGGGGACAGATTGTGTACACCCAGTTATCACATATAAGGAAGGGAAGGCAGTGTTGACTTCTTTATTTTAGGAAAGGAAGGTAGAAATTTAGAGATTAAAGGTAGGTACATTCCAAGAGGCAAAACTTGTTTCCTCTTTCAGTCTTAGGGCAGTGGCACTAGAGAATATTAGAAATTCTGGGTCCAACTCTTAGGTGTTGCGTGGATTGTAACTTCAGACAGCACATGCGGGACTGACATGGTGGGGTTCTGTCCTTAGGGGTACTTCGGTCTTTGGTGGAAGCATCCTGCTCAGGTGTGTCGGTACTGAGCTTGTGTGAGAAAGGTGATGCCATGATTATGGAAGAGACGGGGAAAATTTTCAAGAAAGAAAAAGAAATGAAGAAAGGTAATAAATCAGTCCCTCACTAATTTCCCAAGTTTGACCCTTATTTGTTTGTTTGTCATAATGATGCAACTCTCACCCCAGCTCTAGTTGAGATATTTGGAAGTTGGGAATGGCAAGTGGGTTACAAGCAGTTTACTACCCAATCCAAACTTATTAAATTTAGGCAAGACCCTGAAGAAAATCCTTCCATTCTTCTGAGGGGCGACAGAAGAGAGCAAGGCAGTAAGGCTGATGATTCTGTCTTTACAGGTATTGCCTTTCCCACCAGCATTTCAGTAAATAACTGTGTATGTCACTTCTCCCCTTTGAAGAGCGACCAGGACTATATTCTCAAGGAAGGTGACTTGGTAAAAATGTAAGCTTAAACTGTTTTAGAGCACTTGTCTTTTTCCTAAGCATTTATATAGTCGCAGTTGCTAATGCTGTTCTCTGTTCTTGCTTTTCAGTGACCTTGGGGTCCATGTGGATGGCTTCATCGCTAATGTGGCTCACACTTTTGTGGTTGATGTAGCTCAGGTAGGTGGTCTGCTTTGAACTTTGTTCAACCTATGAGGGTGCACTGCTGCTTGCTTCTTATCCCCCAGCCCTACCACCAAATGAGTTTTGAGAGAGTCTCTGGAGAAATAAAAGGGAAAAAGGGTGATTTCTCCTGTTCATTGGCTGACCTTACATAGTGGGCACAGAGATATTAACTGAATAACCAGCTGAGTTAAAGAGCTTTCCAGGAAGACACTGATTGCATTTCCTTATCTACAGGGGACCCAAGTAACAGGGAGGAAAGCAGATGTCATTAAGGCAGCTCACCTTTGTGCTGAAGCTGCCCTACGCCTGGTCAAACCTGGAAACCAGGTAAGCTGTTTAGTCTAGCTCCAAAGTTTGATAGAGCTAAAGCTACACTAGACATCTACAGCGATTCTATATTGAAATGCCAACTTTGCCCACAGCCCTCTCGTAAAACCGTTTTTTAAAATCAGCTACCACTTCAGATGGGATTTCTGTAAGAGAAGAGGCAGGAACTAAAGAGCTTAATCCTAAACAGCAGTTAACCCTGATGTCTACCATAGACAGTTCCGTGCTGGGTGTACGAGGATATGTGGAGCCTACAGAGATCCTTCCTTTTTCATGTTTTGGTTGTATGTTTTCCCCTAAAATTTGAGGTAGATAGCTTAAGATAAAACACAGATATATTTTAAAACTCAACTTTAAAAGGTTATAAAACAAAAATAATAGTAAACTGGTGGCAAAGAGGCTCAAAATTAGTTCTGTACCTTGCAAGACAATATTAGGAAGCCCAGGGATCATAAACTTTTCATGATTTAATACAATTTAGTGTATTAGACTATCAGTGGAGACATTTCTCTAACACTTAAATTTCCAAAGACTTGTTCAATACTTAAAGTATTGTCTTTTCTTGCTCCTCTTCTGTGCTTTCTTGTTCTTCACACTTTTAATCAGTTTGTAGTTCATCCCCATTGTCAATTAATTGTATCATTTTCACTTAATCCTCTTACAGTGATACTACTTTATAGAGCTGTTATGTTTGAACAGTGCTGGGCATATAGTGAACACTTGTGTTAACTATTATTATTTTGCATATTGATTATTTTTATAACTTACTATTGTGTATCTTCACTAAAAGGTAATGTTGTCTAGTGGTTATTACATAGCTATAACATCAGACTTTCTGGGGTCTCACCCTGTTGCCGCCTCTTACTATTTAAAAATAACTTTGAGTTCAAATTTCTTCATCTGTAAAATGGAAAAAATAAAATTGTGTCTTATTCTCACAGCGTTGTTGTGATGATTGAGATGATCCATGTAAAGTGATTATCACAGTACCTAGCACATAGTTTAATAATATTAGCTGTTATTTAGTTATTCACTTTTCTTTTTGTCTAAAAACTTTTACCTATAGTTTAGGTAAGGATCAGATTATGTTTATGAGGTAAGGAGGGGAAAATAAGAGTTTGCCGTCACTTCTCCACAGGTTAGAATGCCGAGTATAATGGAATACACACTGAACTTACCATCATAAAACCTGGGTTTATAGCAGGTTCTTTTGGTTAACTGGTTTAACCCTGGACAAATCATTTAACCTTTCTGAGCCTCAGTTTCTTCATCTTCCAGAATTGTCTAATTAGACCATCTTTATGAAAGCACTTTGTAAAAGGCTGTGAAAATGTAAGGTATGTTTACGTTGTAGGAATGATAGGGCTATGACATGAAAAAACCAGTGAGAATCATTGTACTTGATGGAGGATGTTAGAACTCTCTGGTCTTTTATGCTTCGTATTCTCATGGTAGAGAACTTATTAGCTCCTGGTATCCCACCTTTTATTTGATCTTATACTTCTAGAACACACAAGTGACAGAAGCCTGGAACAAAGTTGCCCACTCATTTAATTGCACGCCAATAGAAGGTAAGACCTCAGATAACAGAGTTGCAGGTATAAGTATGAGTGACTTAGCAGAATTAAGGTTTTTCCTCCTTTGAGGATCCATCCTGGCTCTAGCATATTCTAAGCCAAAACCTATGTCCTGGGTTTCCATAGCCAGGCAACTTTTCTTTCGTTGCCTGCCCTATCAAACTATGTATGTGGGTGGGTTTGGAAACCTTTTGGAATTCCAGCTGGCTGGTATCATCGGCTCTGTCCTATGTACAGGTATGCTGTCACACCAATTGAAGCAGCATGTCATTGATGGAGAGAAGACCATTATCCAGAATCCCACAGACCAGCAAAAGTAGGTGTCAATCGCACCCTTCACCTTGTAACATACCAGACTAGTCATGAGTTTTTTCTTCCATACTCCCAGCTTAATCTCGTCCACCTTCTGCTCCAAACTCCAGGAACTACTTATTGCTCTTTATGGTTCCCTTTCTATTCTTTTTAGGAAGGACCATGAGAAAGCTGAATTTGAGGTACATGAAGTATATGCTGTGGATGTTCTTGTCAGCTCAGGAGAGGGCAAGGTGAGAAGAGTTTACCAGCGCTGGCAAAGAGGACTGACTGAGGGTGTGTTCCAAAGCACCGGAACAAATGTGACCTAACTTACTCTTTTAGGCCAAGGATGCAGGACAGAGAACCACCATTTATAAACGAGATCCTTCTAAACAGTATGGCCTGAAAATGAAAACTTCACGTGCCTTCTTCAGTGAGGTCGAAAGGCGTTTTGATGCCATGCCATTTACTTTAAGGTAATTGCACTTAACAGAGACAGGACTTGGAACCAGTCTGATTCATAGACCACGCACCCGGGAATACTCTTCCCTCCTCCATCCCTCCCTCCTTCTCCCCTCCTGCCTAGACTTGTAGCTCCAGCCTGCGTGCACACGTTCTCTTATTCTCCCCATCTCCCTCTTATTGAAAGGAAGGTAAAAGCAGTCCTATGCATGATTTCTGTCTGAGGGTAGGAGCTGTTTAAAAACATGAGCAATCATTGAAAAATAAAAAAAGGAAAAAGGAAAAACATGACCAAAATGGTGAGACTTGAGAGGAAGTTAAGGACATCTTAATTTGTCCTCGCCTACCCAGAGCATTTGAAGATGAGAAGAAGGCCCGGATGGGTGTGGTGGAGTGCGCCAAACATGAACTGCTGCAACCATTTAATGTTCTCTATGAGAAGGAGGGTGAGTTCTAAAGAGCACTTTGGAGCCCCTGGTTATATGTTCTCCTCCTTCCCTATAACTTACAGAAAAAGAGTGACCCTGGAACATTTTATCAAAACACTTCTGTCTCCCATAGGTGAATTTGTTGCCCAGTTTAAATTTACAGTTCTGCTTATGCCCAATGGCCCCATGCGGATAACCAGTGGTCCCTTTGAGCCTGACCTTTACAAGTCGGAGATGGAGGTCCAGGATGCAGAACTGAAGGTTAGTGTGGGATGGAACATCGTGAGCACGTGGTACCTGTCCTGGAAGTGAAAACTATATGTCAGCAAAGTTCTAAACAGCTACAATATTGAGAGTGACATTGTTTCCTCTACATTCCTCAAAATTTGTTTTCCTTCTTATATTCCAGGCCCTCCTCCAGAGTTCTGCAAGTCGGAAAACCCAGAAAAAGAAAAAAAAGAAGGTATGTTATGATCATCCCTCTTTGGCCGGGTGAACCGGATCCCTCTTTCTTCCACTTTCCTGGGTTGTGGTGGGGTGTAGATTGCTGTATATCCTTATTTATCCTTATTTTCCCCCTTCTCAGCCCTGACCTAGAGAATTAGGATTTTTGTCCTTGGTCCCCCAGACACTACCCCAAGGTGTTGGAAACTGACAAGTTCTTCTTTACATGAATATAGGCTTCCAAGACTGCAGAGAATGCCACCAGTGGGGAAACATTAGAAGAGAATGAAGCTGGGGACTGAGGTGGGTCCCATCTCCCCAGCTTGCTGCTCCTGCCTCATCCCCTTCCCACCACACCCCAGGCTCTGTGAAGTGCAGTTGTCTTTTCCACCCAGGACCACCAGCAGAGCAGGGGTCTCCCTGCCCCTCTCCCGGCCCCTCAACCCAACCCCCTTCCAACAACAACCAGCTCCAACTGACTCTGGTCTTGGGAGGCCAGGCTTCCCAGCCACCGAAGACTACTTTAAATTGAAAAGAGAAATTGAATAATAAAATCAGGAGTCAAAATTCATCGTCTTCAAGCCCCTCTTTCTAGCCTTTTTCTACCACTCTCTGCTTGGTCAAGGTTTATAGCCCTACGGTAGAACAGGGAGGAGGCTAAAGTAGCCACTACCACTAATAATTCAGCTGCAATTTTTTTATACACTCCGATGTCAGCATTTTTCCATCTCTTGGGGCTTGTTCCTCTCTTTTACTGCTCTCCCCAAGTATGTTACCTGGCCTCAAAATAGAAACTGTTCTTCAGATTGTTTTTATTCACATGTGGCAGATTCCTTTTCTGATCCAGGCTATATGGTCAGGCCCCTCCCATTTTTAGGAGCTGGAGCCTGCACTTATCAAGGGATTCTCATCTATGAAATGGATCCTCATTTGTAAATCTTTTTAGTCATTTTTGTTCTGCAGGACTTTTCCCCCTTCCCCCCACAAAGCTGTAAAGGAGGAGTCCGTTTCAACCTGTCCAATTCTTTGGAGTCAGTGGGGTCTTCCCTTGCTCCATCTTACAAACCTGAGCTGGAACCTCAACTGTGGTTTTGTTCCTGTTTGAAATATTTTGATCTCCCTCCCTTGAAAGAAAGACCAGGAACCAGAGGAGCAGACTGAAGAGACAACTCCTGGCTTTCTGAAGCTATGGACTTGAATTGGATGAATCGCTAGGGGATTGGAGAGAAAGGTGACGAATTTCAGTACCTCTGGCATGCTGTCCCAGGGAACTAGAGCTCCCACTAACTTATGAGGTTTTTAAACACGTTGAAAATGACATGGTGTTAAAATAAATTTGGATTTGCTCATACTCATGTGCCTTTGCTACTCTTATTTGATGGAGGTGCTGGGGAATGTCCGTTGAAGTGAGGATCACGTGGAGCTGTTTTTCTGTTGGTATATTCTACCTTTAAAACAAGGAGTACTTCCCAACCCAAAAAACATAAATCCTGGATTCTCTGGATTAAAATAGTAAATGTTCTATGTGAGTATGATTTAATTTTCTAAAGTAAAAACATCAACCTTGCTTCTGATTATTTGTTCAGGATTAGCACATTTATGTATACTGCAAGAAATACTATACAAGTGTTTACCTTGACTTAGAAAGCCAGGAAGAATTCCTTGAGTGTTATGCAATTTTTTCAGGGCCAGCCTGAGATGAATAATTTATTAGATTTGAGATTTATTCGATCTTACATGTGAGGCATGCAGATCTGGAGATACTACAGTGAACAAAACAGGACTCTTCATAAGAGCTTAGAGACGAGTGGGCAATCACAGGTGAAATCCTGGGGGACTTGATATAAATTGTGCTAGGGTTTTTATTTTTGTCTTCAAAAACTTGTTATATTCTGATGGTGAAAATAATAGAACTTCTTAAGCACTTGGAACAAGGGCCCCAAAATTTTAAAAACCTTACTTTAATAGTTGAATAGTGACATGTTATTGAATAAATTATGAAGGGAAACCACCACAGAGGGATTATAAAAACTAAAGTATCAAAGTGAATAAGGTGAAGTCAGTGGTTAAGGATTCTTTTCCATTCTTCAGAACTCGTTCACTGTAGCTAAATCTTTGGGTATATTATTTACCAAGTGCTTCTGACCTGTCTGTACCCTGAGACTGGGAAGTTCTTTATCTTAACACCAAATACCACCCTTGCCGTAGAGAAGAGCTGATCTTTCTTCCCCTCTCCATTGGTTTGATCCTTACCACCAGGTAGGGAGAATCACTGAAGTATCTTGAACCAGATGCATTGTGACCAAGATGCATTGTGACATTCTGCCTCAGGTATTGTGGGGAAAGACCATAGTTGAAAAGTTTACAATACTGACAGTTTTGGGTTTTTTTGGTCGTGTGACAGCTTACTTAACTCCCCAACTTTACATTCTTCCGTGTTCTGGAACCTTAGGACATTCGGAGGTTCCGCGATCGACTCTCGTTGCAGCAATTTAGTTTGGAAAATCAGGCAAACCAGTAAAACATTTTTGTACAGTCTGCACCCATTCATAATAAAATGGAGGGTGTCGCCAAGGAAACTGCAACTCCCATGAAGCAATGAAAGGGAAGACGGAAGTCGCTGTTTTGCTCGTCTGCCCCTCTAGGTCCCATATTGGAAATAGGTGCTCACGTTTAAATAATACAATGTCCTCATAATAAAACGGGAGGGGGAATTTTGTAACTCAAAAATACTGCTTTCCAAGGGAACTAAATCACTTACGCACCTGAGAAGGGCCGGAAGCCATTGTTACTCCCCTCGGGCAGCCCCGCCCCTGGGGTGGGTAGGGCGAGGCAAAGGAAGTGACGACACTGAGTGCTCCCTTAAATGGCGGTAGGCGGGCGCTTAGCGCTCTCTCGGCCTTAGCGTCATCTTCTTGGGTGAGTGTACGGCTTGTGTGCGGACTTCGGGTACAATCCATTAACATCTCGTCTCTGCCCTTGCCATCGTTACGGCAAACTAACTGTAGCCTTTTTCTCTTTACCCGTAGATACTTCCGCGCCATGAGAGCCAAGGTAAGCAGTTCCTGGCAGTGAGCTGAGGCTGCAGAAATTGATGGCTGGGGGTGGAGACCCAGGCCAGGGAAGTCCGCCATGATCCCCTGAACCGATGGGTTCTCAAGGGTGTCAAGACGTAGTGGGAGATGAAGGATAGTTTGGGGAGAAGCGGAGGGGGTTGGGTAAGTGTTGTGTGTAGAGCGGGGAGTGGAAGAGCGCACGCGGGATTCGGTGTTTACTTCGGGGTGTTGGGTTGGGAGGCCAAATTGTTGATGTAATGACTGAGACTGAGCCGTCATGGTTGGTCAAGAACTTGCCTGGTTCTAAATAACGCTCTTCACATCCCTACCTAATCCTGACTCTGAAACTAATGACCTTTTGTTTTATTCCTTGCCTCTGGTTATGATCGGTTGCCAGTGGAGGAAGAAGCGAATGCGCAGGTATGTTGAGACTGTTGGCACGGGAGGAGGGAAGTGGAGCGTCCCTTGGCTCAAAACTTGGGAGGAACGTTTGGTGAACTTTGGTGGAAAATGTTTTGAGCATTGACTTGTCAGAGCCAGGGATTGGACACAAGACAGTAGAATGTAGTGTATGATCGTTTTATCACCCTGCGTATCGTATGTACGTGTAAGATGGGAGGGAAAGAGTGAACCTCGGGTTTATGGGCAGGAAGTGTATTCCCGTGTCTGCTTTTCAGGCTGAAGCGCAAAAGAAGAAAGATGAGGCAGAGGTCCAAGTAAACCGCTAGCTTGTACACCGGTGGAAGCCACAGGAGCAGAAATGAGGAAAGCCAGAGGCCAGGGATACTGCAACAAATTGTTGGACTGCATGCCTAATATCTAGGACTTCTCAATGGATCTAGAACATACATTGCCATCTGTTCTCCGCTACCACCTTTTGAGAAACCCACTTTGCTCCTACAAAAACAATCCTTTGCTCTGGACCTGTGACGTTCTGGACAGGTTCTGTTCTCAGTTGTGGCTGAATGTAATGTGTACAATAAATCTGCTGTCTTAGCTGAAGAAAAAAAGTCTTGTGTTTTGTGGTTTTTATGGTTCCATTGGCTGGTGGACTTGTATCAATACAGTCGGCCCTTGTGTTGGGCTACATTGGGGGCGGGAAGGGGATCACACCCCTAGCCAGCATCTGGTCCCTGGCCCTCGGGAGTTAATTAAAAAGTATGGGTAGATCATACTGAAAAGCGTGTAATGGACGTCTGGGGACGTGTCGAGGCTGTTAGGGGCAAACCGTGGTTCCGCCCCTACTCCCCTGACTTTAGGCCTACGTTAAATTCCACTTTTTGGGTCCTTTGCTGTGCTGTTGGGTTGGGTTGCCATGGTGACACGCAAAGCATGCTGGGACTTCCTGCGGTTTGTCGCGCCAGTATTTCGTACACCATAGAGTATAGTTCCGGGTCTGGTGGCTAGAGCGTCGTTTCTTCCGCAGGAAGCGGAAGGGCGATAGAGTGGGCAGCTCTTTGTCGAAGCTAGAGGACCGGCAGGCGGCAGCAGCAACTACGGCGGCGGCGGCAGGTGAGGGAGGCGGGAGACTTAGGTGGAGGCCGCGCCCGGAGGGGAGGAGTCGGGGCCGGCCCAGCGGCTGGGCTCTGCCGGGCTACACGAGGCCCCCCAGGACCGAGCTGGTTCCTCATGCCCCAGGGCCGAGCCCTTTTTCTGACTGACCCCGCTTCCCGAGCAAACGCCTGCTCCGTGACGTCACAGCCCTGCCCATCCCCTCAGCTTGATGTCATCTGGAGTCCCTCTCCCTGCTTCACTTCGTACTCCTTTGGTGTCCTATTCACCTGTCCCATGGTTGAGCTCTGTGGCACTGTACAGAACCTGCCAAGCTAGATTTGCTGTGGGAAACTCCTAGGACTTTTTTGACAAACTCTGGAGTGTTGCGAAGCTTCATAATCACCGCCTCCAAGTCTAATCTGTCATCTCACTGCACTGTCAGTCGCTGTCCTTGCATTGCTCCCTGTTGCGAGTTCCTAACTCCAGCCCCAGGCCGAGCTCTGACTCCCACATCCTCCTTCAACTTGAGGCAGGGCTCCCCTCCCCTTTGTTCGCTCAGAGCTGGTTTTCCAACCCATCCTCTTAGGCTCTCCAAATTCGTTCTGGCAACTTCTCCCTTTGACTGGTGAAGTTCGGTTGGAACCCTGAGGAAATGTTGATGTGCCCAGAGCTCTTGCCATTTTGTCAGTCTTTCTTGTAACGACCCCCTATAGTTCTCCATTCTTACCCTTTCTCCCGCCCAAATCTTTTTTTTCTTTCCTGTTCAGAACCCAGCAGTGATGTGGAGGTGGAGACCCACAGGAGCCCCGGACTTCACCTGAGCTACCTCAGGTATCGAACAATCCTGGGCGCGTTGGGTGGGGATGAGTAGCATATCTGATGATCTGCGTCTCGAGGGACTTGCTACGTGGGTTAGGCTTGGATAGTGGCATTTATTTTTCACCAGGTCATTTCCCTTTTCGTCAAAGTTTGTATCATTTACCACTCTTTTCCTGGATTGTTTCTGTTATTCTGGGACTACCTCCCTTTGGAGGAAGAGGACCCCTCTTCTTTTACAGATTCTCTTGTAACTCTGTCCTCTGGATCATTTTAGAGCGATTTGGAGGCAAAGTCTAGGCAATGGGGCCGATGGTTGGGGGGAGATGAAGGCCAGAGTAATTGGAAAGATTCCCTTATACTCGAGGGGAAACAATGTGAACTTTTCCTATTTGAACAGCAGAGGGAGCCTGAATACCGCCGGGGAAAGGCTTAGGAGGTCAGACACGTGGTAGCAGGGACTCACAGTCCTGTGGGGGGTGGGGTGAGGGGAGGGCTAGAACCAGGGCAGTGGACTGACATTCCAGAGCTCTCTTGGGAAAGATGAGACTTAAAAGCTTTTATAGAGTCTATAAATAAAGAGGATCTTTATGGGCTGAGGAGTGGTGTGGTTAGATGTCAGTGGTATCTTCCCATGGAGGGTTAGAAGGGGATAGAATGGGCAAAGTAAGGTCACTTGTTCCTATGAAATTAACTCCTTCCTCCTGCCTTGACCTTGTCACAAATGGTTTTGTTCTTGGGAGTCTGTAAGTGGACATGTTGTCACTGTAGAACTCTTCCCCTGAAATGGAGGGGAGGGGGCTGACCACACTGTGGTTGATAGTGGTGGTGAGCTGGGAGAGAATACTAAAAAAATGACAAGTTTAGGGACTGACCTCAAGCCGGTGACACAAGTCTCTTAACTCAGGATTTCCTGGGTCTAGAGATATGATACGTTACAGAGCCCTGATCTGAAATCCCACGGAAAGAGGGTTAAGGGAAGTTTTGTCACCAGTATCTCATTATCCACAGCCCTAGTAGCTCACCAGCCCACCTTGGCCACGATTCCCAATCTTCTTCTAACGTATTCAGACGCCGACAGCAGTTTTAATTTTACTTCCGCAACTTTAATAAGGTCAGTTCAAAGGGAAAATAAAATCCAATACTATCTCTCCCTGCCCCCTCCTTGGCCTGTCATCATTAGTGAGACGAAGTGGCTTCACCCCAGCTCCCTCCCTTCTCCATTCGCCCGGCAAGTGTGAATCATTCCTACCCAGACCAGGTGCACAAAGGCCTGGGCGGGACTTCTGACAAGTCAGCCAGTCCGGGCAGAATTCTCATCCCTTAGGTTCTCCATCGCCAAAGCCATTGCCTCTCTGTCCTGCTTCTCGTCAGACGGCCTACTCTATAGTTAAGAAGAGTGGCCTCTGGAGGATTCCTGTTTGACACAGTTCTCCTCTTTCCTAGTGGTCACCAAGGGTGGCAAGAAAAGGAAGAAAGCCCTGAATTGGGGGGGACCACGATGCCTGATCGGGACAGCTATGCCAACGGCACTGGGAACAGCGGTGGAGGCCCTGGAAGCGGTGGCAGCGAGGAGGCCAGTGGGACAGGGGCAGGCAGTGGCGGGGCCAGCTCGGATGCCATCTGTAGAGACTTCCTGAGGAATGTATGCAAGCGAGGCAAGCGTTGCCGCTATCGCCATCCAGACATGAGTGAGGTGTCCAACTTGGGGGTAAGCAAAAATGAGTTCATCTTCTGCCATGACTTCCAGAACAAGGAGTGTAGTCGCCCAAACTGCCGGTTCATCCATGGCTCCAAGGAGGATGAGGACGGCTATAAGAAGACAGGAGAGCTTCCCCCTCGGCTGAGGCAGAAAGTGGCAGCAGGCCTGGGCCTTTCTCCAGCTGACCTACCAAATGGCAAGGAGGAGGTCCCTATCTGCCGGGACTTTCTCAAGGGTGACTGCCAACGAGGAGCCAAGTGCAAGTTCCGTCACCTGCAACGGGATTTTGAGTTTGATGCTCGGGGTGGAGGAAGCACTGGTGGTGGGGGCTCAACAGGCCCAGTCCCCCCAGGACGACGTCATGATCTCTATGATATCTACGACCTCCCTGACAGGGGCTTTGAGGACCATGAGCCAGGCCCCAAGCGCCGGCGAGGTGGATGCTGCCCCCCAGATGGTCCCCATTTTGAATCGTATGACTATAGCCTCGCCCCACCCCGAGGGGTGGAGTGCAGACTGCTAGAGGAGGAGAATGCCATGCTCAGGAAGCGGGTAGAGGAGCTAAAGAAGCAGGTCAGCAACCTTCTGGCTACCAATGAGGTACTCCTGGAACAAAATGCCCAGTTCCGGAATCAGGCCAAGGTCATGACCCTGAGCTCCACTGCACCAGCGACTGAGCAGACTCTGGCCCCTACCGTGGGCACTGTTGCCACTTTTAACCATGGCATTGCCCAGACTCACACTACTCTCAGCAGCCAGGCTTTACAGCCTCGCCCCGTGTCTCAGCAAGAACTGGTGGCCCCCGCTGGAGCTCCAGCTGCTCCCCCAACTAATGCTGCACCTCCTGCTGCTCCACCACCCCCACCCCCACACTTGAACCCAGAGATCACGCCACTGTCAGCTGCTCTGGCTCAAACAATTGCCCAGGGAATGGCACCCCCACCTGTCTCCATGGCTCCTGTGGCAGTGTCTGTGGCCCCTGTGGCTCCTGTGGCTGTATCGATGGCCCAACCCCTAGCAGGAATCACAATGAGCCACACCACCACTCCCATGGTGACTTACCCCATCGCTTCCCAGAGCATGCGTATCACAGCCATGCCACACTGATGGGGCGAATGGACACTCCCCTGATATAGCCTCCCAGGGCTGGGGTCGAGGGGCCCTTACCCATCCCCTCGCCTAGCTCTCCCAGGCCCTGTCTGAAGGGCTCATTCAAGAACTAGGACAAGAGACTCAAGGAGTTTGCCTCCGAGAAGGGTTTGAGCTGGTGGGTTTTCTCTCACCTCCCTTTTATGAGGGTCCTCTTGTCCATCTTCCTTCAAGCCTCACAGAGGGGGCTTGCATAGGAGTGCAGACTGAAGCCAGCAGAGAGGAAGGACTGATTGAGGGGCTGTATGTCCCCTAATGGGAAGTTGGGGACATACCTGGTCTTGTCCTCTTTTCTGCACAGTACAGTTTCCAGCACTGGCTTTGGAAGAAAAAAATACCCCACCCAGAGGGAAAGCCAGGAAAGATTGGGAAGTGGGTGACCAGGAGAGAAGGCCTGATAGGAGCCTTCAGACAATTTGGGACCCAGTTGAGTTGGACAATACAGGAACTGCTCCCGGGCCCGTGGGAAGGTGGGGACCATAGTACTCCAGCCCAAAGACTAGGGGAGCATTCGTTATCTTGGCTTGGCCTGGAAATCCAGGAGGCAGGGCCCACCACTTTCCAAAGAAATAAAAAAACAATTATTTTTAACAAATGGAGGCAGTGAAAACTTGCTTAGATATCCTGTGTGGAAGATGGGAGCAGTAAATAGATGTCATGCCAAAATGGGATAAAGACTCCATGCTCACGGAGCTTGAATAAGGTTGGACAGAGGCCAGTGAAAAAGGGTAGGGACCCAGAACAAGACCAGATGGGACTTTGGGGAAGGCACTTTGTGGGGTAAAAGCATTGGAGCCACTTAGTCTAGTTTAAAAATAGTCCCATCTGTTCTGGTTTCTATCTGCATGTACTATTCCCAGGTTGCCTTAGTAACCAGGGCTCCTAGGGTCATTTAGGGAGGCAGGTACTAAGGAGGGTGGATGTGCTGGGAAATGGGAATGGGATATGTATTGACAGATCTTTCCCTTATTCAAACAGAGCAGGGCGGGTGGCGGTTACTCTCTGTTATTGATGGCAGTTAATATCCTTCCTACCCCATCCTTTCCTCAGTTACCAGTGCCTTAAGTCCAAGGCTTGGGAGGTGCTGAGAAAGGGACAGTTCTGGGGACACGATTCTCAGGGTTCATCCCTTTTTATTCCCTCTGCTTCCACATAGGACCACAGAGGTTTCAAACCCAATTAAGAATAAGTCTGAAGGCCAATAGCCAAGCCTCAGTACCTCCTCAGCTCATGGCTGATATAGGGGAAACAATTCAGGTGTCTGGTCTAAAGGGACAGTGGCTTTGGTGGTGGAGAAAGTAATCCTGGGTGGTTCTCCCCCCAATGTATCTCTTGCTGCCTCCTCTTCTCGTGCCCACTTGATCACTCAGCTTATACCTGGGGTTGGAAGATGGTGGGCTACATCAAGTCCAGTCGGAAAAAAATGGGTCTAAAGACTGAAAATGGGCAAATACTGAAGTATTGTTTGTGCGTTTTTTAGAAACCACACCTTGGTAAGCTAACTGTGGATTTTCTGGCACAATTCTGGATTATTAAAAGAGATAGTTTATGAAGATTTAGAGACAAGTGTGATCCTAGATGCCAACATGAATTTATCCCAGCCAAATGCTGACACACTAACTTTATTTTCTTTTTGCCAAGTATCTCCAACGAGGTAGATTTAGGAGACTGTACAAATTGTATGTCCATTATTAATCTCCTCTAGCTAAAGACTACCAGGAATACACCTGGAGTTGGGTTCAGTGCTCATTGCAGTGATGGAGAGAGCGTGCCAGGGGGAACCATAGTGTCTCAGCGAGAGGGTGTTAGAAAGGAGTTACAGGACTTGGACTTGGATTAATTGATTTGGGCGAAGGTTTAAGGAAATGGGGCTTCACTCTGGATTGGGTGCTGTCATGAAAGCAGGGATAATGTCATGACTGGATATCTTATCTATAAAAAGGGCAGACTAGAGTGAAGCAAAGCTCTAATTGGTAATGAAGCACCAGTCACTCTTTAGATGACAGAGGGGGACGTTTGCTATTTTGTGGTTTGCACACTCACCTTGTTTTGTGCTTAAAAAAACTTGTGAAGTGATCTTGTTTTTTGCCTCACTTCACCACTTTCATGAGTTCACATTCCTGTGTTGGTGTTTTGTTAGACTGTGTCCAACAGGAGAGCACCATTTCCTACCTGGGAGCCCAGGTCAGCCCCGTAGAACTCCGAAGCCTAGCTCTGTCAGGCCGGTTCCCCGATGTCAGGAGCAGTTTTCCGCTTTCTCACCTGCTAAGTTATTACAGATAAAAGAATAATTATGGGTCAGTTAAGCAGTAGAGTTTGGTGAAATCCAAACTAAACATTTGTGCCTAGTAAATGTTGATTAGCACATTCATGTTAGAGAAATCTCTAGTCTAGTGATATACCCAAAGGTTATGTCTTATTTGAAACAAAAACCTTTGTATGAAAACATGAACAGCTCTGTTATCAACAGTAACACAAGTACTAAGTAATGTTGAAAGTGTATGTAACTTGGATTGACTAAATTAATCCAAGGGGTCCATATGGACCCATTTGGATTGACCCTCCCCCTAAAACATTGCTTGAGCCTAAGGAACAAATGCAGAGATCTACATTAGCAATAATTCACATGAGAACAACATGGGACTCCCACTGGCTACAGCAAGTGAAAATCTTATTCCTAATGTCAGTTCATAAACACTGAGAGCCTGCTATGTTCTGGGCACCTTTCTAGGAGCTCCATAAGTGTAACACAACCAGAGTCATGCACTGTAAATATAGCAGTTCCTCCATGTCTGTCTGAATGGAACCATTCCTAAAGTATTGTGTATTCTTCTAAATGTAATTTTTAAAGAGGACCATTGACAAACTAGGAGGTCAGCTGAAAGAAAAATTGACAAGAGAAGACTGAGGAGAGAACCAATAGATGTCTTCAAATATCTGAAGGGCTGCCCAATGGGGAAAAGGCCCTCTTGCTTTTTCCTATGTCTTGCTGCATAGGAAATAAACAGGGAATTCTAGAATAATAGCTAACATTTACTGAGTACTTAATAGGAGGCGAGGCACTTTACATGCAATAGCTCATTGACATGATGAGTATTATCATTGTACCCATTTTGCAGAGGAGAAAGCAGGCTTAAAGAGAGAAATCAGCTATGGGTTCCACAACTAGTGAGGAATGGAGCCAGGCATCTATTCAGGCAGTCTGACTCCAGACTTGGCATAACAAAGTTTTAATGATAGAGCCATCCAACAATGGGACCACTATTTTGCTGTAACTTGCTAGGAATAATACAAAGGAAATCTCCAGTCCTGTTGCCCTTTCCATCTTGGAGAGTGGGCTGGGACCAGATTACCGCATCAAACCCTTAGGAGGCAATCGTAGTTTACATATAAAAGCAGATTGCAAATCCAGGAAGTCTCAGTACTCTTGCTCATTTAGACATTTCTTCTAACAAATGGTCATCCTTTTTCCTGTTACCCAGTTTACCACCAGGGGGCACCTGGGCAGCAGAATTGTCGGTGGGCAGGGACGCACCCTGTTCACTGGTTCTGGTGCATTGCAGCTGCTGATTGTGTGGCTCCTGGGACCCAGGTGGAAAGAGATATGCCTGAGGATGAGTTTTTTGTGCCCCAGTACTGTCTTCAGTAGGAGGGTCTGATTATCTAGATGGGGTGAAAAAGGGGAGAAGTTTGGAAGGGAACCCCATAGGTCACCCTCTCTATCTCCCAGCCTAAGTGTACTTGGCAAATTTCAGTGTATAGAGAGATTACCTTCTAAAAGGAGGTTCATCCATTTTTCTGCTATAGTTCTGCTTCATCAGTTGGCGAGCAGATCTCTCTTACCTCCTCTAAATTCTTTGAGCTCCTTTTCTATCTGCTCACCTCAGAATATGAAGGACTTAGGCAGATAGAAAATTGTTCCTTACACTGTTCTACAAACGGAATGAAGCAGTCTGAATACTGTTAGCCTCAGGGAAGTAGAAAAAGGAAGTGAGAAAAATTGAAGGTTAAGGGAAGAAGGCTGGGCAGGGATAGGTTTTAAGCAGCTTTGGAAGCACAGCTTGATGAAATCTATGCGCTGCAGAGCCAGATAAAATGTATTAGCTGCAGATGTAGTGTCTTCCCAATGATCAACCCTAGTTCCCCTGCTGCATCAGAGTAATACAATAAGCCCCTCAAATACTGCATTAAGAGGTAATCATCTATGACCAGCCTTTCCCTCCTGGGCTTCCAGTTAGTCTAGTTTCTAAGACCTGGGACGACACCTCTAAGCCCATTAACTAGTAACAATGGTCATGGTCAATGTACCCTGCACTTTTCCCTACACAGTACAACGTATAATTGCATTAGTTCTACATATGACTGTATCCAAATCTTCCTTCTAATAAGGGCAAATGAGAAATGGAGTTATCTCATTACTCTTGGTTTCTCATTTTAGTGTCCTAGTAGTTGTCAGGATCAGAAAATTCTTGGATAATATAATTATTTCTGCTGCAACTGAGCCCCCCTTCCCCCTTTTGGAACCGATTTAGTTTTAATCTTCCCTCTATGATAGAATGGACTAGCTCTTGGATATGTCTAAATAGAAATAAAGCCTCACTTCCTAGTCACTCTGCTTTTTCCCCCTCTTCCCTGAAGGGTTGGGTTATCTCAACTCTATTGTATTCTCCAATTTTCTCAAGCGTCTGTCGTTACACTGCGCAGACAAGGTAAAGGACTGGGGACAGGACAGGCAGGGTCGGTTATGGAGCACATTCATTTTCCAAATAGGGTAATTTCCTTTCCTGTTGTAAGGACAGCCAGGAAATTAAAAAATTGAAGGAATGTGCTTAGAATATGAAAACTCGGGAAAACAGACAAATGAACATGTAGGAATCTCAGACCAAATCATGCCAAACCGCATGGAGTGGAAGGGAATCCTGACCCTCCACAATCCCTTAACTTTGCAATTCTAGCACCCTCTAAAACCGAGTAATTGGCGATGCGGCTCTGCGTGACGTCATACCACAAGCACTCCAATCCCACGTGGGGGAATTCCTGGTCCCGCCTCTCCTCTTTAAATGGTACACGGTCTTCTTTTTCTGGCCAATCCAATGCTGCTCTTTAGCCTCTTTCCTCCTTTTCCCGCCATCCTAGGCCTCCCTTTTTGGCACTCTGGTCCAATCAGGTCCTATCTCTCCGGAGCCCTCTCCCTTCCCGGCGGAAGAGGGGCGGGGTGTCGATCTTTTGACTCCACCTTGATCTATGCGGTGCGGACCAACCCAAACTGTCAGAAAGAAAGGGCGTGGCTTGAAGTCCCCTCCCCCATTTTGGGGTTTACGGTTTGTGCTGGGGCGGCGGGTCTTAATACTAGGCAACCTGCAGAGCGGGTCTCTGCATCAGACGGGTCCTCCCAGAGGTGGCACCATGGAGCGTTCTCCTGGAGACGGCTCCGGCCCCAGCCCCGTGGACCAGCCTTCTGCTCCCTCCAGCCCCTCTGACCAGCCCCCCACTGTTCACACAAAGCCGGACCTGAGTTCGGAGAACCAACCTACCGGCCCAGGCGCGGCCGGTGAGGCCCTGGCGGTGCTGACTTCGTTTGGGCGGCGGTTGTTGGTGCTGGTGCCGGTGTACCTGGCTGGGGCAATGGGACTCAGCGTGGGTTTCGTGCTCTTCGGCCTCGCCCTCTACCTGGGCTGGCGCCGGGTCCGCGATGAGAAAGAACGGAGCCTTCGAGTAGCGCGGCAGCTGCTGGACGACGAGGAGCGGCTCACGGCGAAAACACTCTACATGAGCCATCGGGAGCTACCTGCCTGGGTGAGCGAGCACTCTCAATCCTCAGCGCAGCACAGCCCCTTCTAGCCCCTCAGTTCTAGGGCTCTTCATCCTTCTGCCTCACGTCAGCTCCCCACCTTGGTACAATGGGCCCCGCCCAGGCTTTCCGCTCTCGCCCGGCTAGCCGTTTGTCTTTTGGGACCGACAATGCACTCTCCCCACCTTCCCTCCCCGTGCCTTTCCGCACGCCCAGATCCCGATCCTTCCACAGAATCAGGACTTCTTTCACTGGGCAAGAGCAGTACTAACTCGGCCCAGGCTCTCCCTCCCAGCCAAGCCCCTCCTCACTTCTAGTGCCACTTGCGCCTTTGCTGCTCTTGGGAATCCCCGTTCCCGCAGCCGCTCAGAGGATTCCCTCGTCTCTCCTGCCCTCCTCAAGACTTTCCCCCGCCTTATTCAAGATCGTTAGGTCCTTGTCCCTTTTCCCGCACTTATCCCTGGGGACCTGCTGGGACCCAGCCCTAGGAGCATTACCCAGCCAAGCCTCCGCAACTGGACCGGCCCCCCGGCCGTCGCCGCCTTCCAGCCTCAGGCAGCCGGGCCGCAGCGCAGACGGCTGCTGGAAGAAGGGGGGGAGGGGAGTGCGACTGCTGCAGTGCCCGCTGCCCACACGCCACCAGCCCTGGCCGGCCCCACCCTTTTCCGGACTACGGGCTGTGCTTGCTTGGTTGGGGCCGGGATCCTTATCTCTATACCTCTCTTCTTTGGTGGGGGGCCGGAAGCCTTCTTTAAGGCCTTGCAGAGCCCGTTACCCGGTCCCTCCCTGCTCCTCCCAGCAGAGGTGCCAGTCTAGCGGGATAATGGCAAGAGAGAGGAACCAAAGTTGGCACTAGGCAGACAGCCATGCTTCCCAGGGCTGGATCTGGAGAGGGGGAACGGGGAGAAATGGTCCCAGGGGACTTGTAGTCCAGGTAGCAACTGTCTTTGTTCCTCCTACTCCTCAACATGGAAACTAATCCCCCAGAAGCAACTGCCAGTCCTCTGGCCTAGTATAAGGGACAGGTATCCTTTCCCATAAAAGGACTCACACTAATAAAAAGAAAGAAAAATCTTGGTCAGGGCCTGCCTAGATAGTTCTTCTTGCCCCTCCCTGACTCAAGGAGCTGCTTTTCTGTTCACTTTACTGGTATAGAAGCCCCAGCAGAGGAGAGGAGGGAAGGCTGCAAAAAGGAACCAGGCCTTCTCCAATCCCAGAATTTCCTCCTCAAACTGTTTTGGCAGGACCTCCCCCTCCAGAAAGAATGTGCCCTTCTCCTCCCTCCTCCTCTCTGCCTCAGCAGCTGTCATTTCACATCCCTGAGCTATCCACAAACGAACTTTGTGTGGCCTCCACCCGCCAGCTCCCCTAGTCAGAGAGACCTCAGTGCCCCCAAACCTTGTGGAGGAATGAAATCTCAGGACATCTCAGCACCCCGCCCCCTCCCCCACCCCTGGTTGTGAGGAGGTCCTGTCACATTTATGTTTCCTTTCCTCTGTGGGTATCCCAACCCTTGACTCCAGCATCTTAGTGGGAAACCACAGGTGGCGGGTGGGTGTGCTCATCACTGTTTCTGCCTTCCCCACCTCTAGGTCAGCTTCCCAGATGTGGAAAAGGCTGAATGGCTAAATAAGGTGAGGGTTGTCTTGATTTTTTTCATGAGGGGGAAGGGGGTTCATTCCTCTTGTGTGACCCCGCCACACTTCAATTCTAGCCCCAACCTATTCCCCAGTGCTCTCTGTGGGGAGGAACTTGACTTTGGAGGGAAGATTGGGCTCTCCTATAACTGGTTCTCCTTCCTCCCAGATTGTGGCCCAAGTCTGGCCCTTCCTGGGCCAGTATATGGAGAAGCTGTTAGCGGAAACTGTGGCCCCGGCTGTTCGAGGATCTAACCCCCATCTGCAAACATTTACATTTACACGAGTGGAACTGGGTGAAAAGGTATGTATGTAAGAGGGAAAGTAATGGAAAGGAGATGGGACAGGGAAGGTGGTGACTGGGGGTGGGGGGGCTGAGGTACTCTATTCTTTCCCTCTCTCTCAAAAATTCGTCTCTCTCCAGCCATTGCGCATCCTAGGAGTCAAAGTTCACCCTGGTCAGAAGAAAGAACAGATCCTGCTGGACTTGAACATCAGGTAATGCCACTCACCACTCCCTCCTTCCCCTGGCAGGATGCTGGTCACTCTGATTACTGCACTCCTCTGACCCCCAGGTCAGCCTAGTACTAACCTTTGTTCTCTTCCCCACCAGCTATGTGGGTGATGTGCAGATTGATGTGGAAGTGAAGAAATACTTCTGCAAAGCAGGAGTCAAGGGCATGCAGGTGGGCCCCATAATAGGGAGGCTTTGCCCTCAGTTTCCTGGGATATGAGGAAGTGGGAGGTTGGAAAAACCAAGGCTGGGGAAGTCTGGGGACGGAAAGAGTGCCTTTTCTGAGGAAAGGCTTTGATCTTCTCTTCTTGTTCCAGCTACATGGTGTCTTGAGGGTGATTCTTGAGCCACTCATTGGAGACCTTCCTATCGTGGGGGCTGTGTCAATGTTCTTTATTCGACGCCCGGTAAGGGAAAATGTTGGGGGGGATGGGAAAGCAGGGGAAACAGGATAGGGAGGGTGAGTGTAGCCAGCTATGGGGAATGGAGGAGGGAATTGACAAGAAGGCTGAATTCTGGCAACTGTTGGCCGGATGTGACGATGTCGCCATATGTTCTGTCCTGACCCCCCTGCTCTTTTCTTCCAGACCCTGGATATCAACTGGACAGGGATGACCAACCTGCTGGATATCCCAGGACTCAGGTGTCAAGGGTTTTCTGAGCACCTGCTAAGTGTTCCAGCCTGGCTTGGGGGTTTAAGGGTTACGAAGCAGTAAAAGATGCAGTGATGCCCTTCAGGAGCCTTGACGCTAGCTGCGGAGATAAGACAAATACCCCTGAAAAACACCATGCTGTGATTTGTCTTCTGTGGGGGGAGAGGGCATTTTGGTAGAGAATGAAGAGGGCTAAGTCTGCTCAGCAGAAGCAAAAAGAGAAGAGCTGGGATGGCAGTGAAGGGGCAGGGCAGTAGTGGGAAATTAGGGTAGAAGAGTAGCATAGAAAGATTTTTAAGGACAGACTTCCTTCTCTTGGTTGTGGGAATCCTAGTTGGGGTTGAGGGGATATTGGAAGTTGGAGCCACCCTCACCTCGTTTTCTCCTCCCCCATTCAGCTCACTCTCTGACACCATGATCATGGACTCCATCGCTGCCATCCTGGTGTTGCCCAACCGATTACTGGTGCCCCTTGTGCCTGACCTTCATGATTTAGCCCAGTTACGTTCCCCTCTTCCCAGGGTATGGATGGCCTCGCCCCCATTAAATAGCTTCTTCTTTCAGAAATCCTGTGCTGGGCCCTTAGTTACTCACTATCTGGTTCCTATCCTTAGGGCATTATTAGGATTCACCTGCTGGCTGCTCGAGGGCTAAGCTCCAAGGACAAATATGTGAAGGGCCTGATTGAGGGCAAATCAGATCCCTATGCCCTTGTGCGAGTGGGCACCCAGACATTCTGCAGTCGTGTCATCGATGAGGAACTAAACCCCCAGTGGGGAGAGACTTACGAGGTGGGAGAGCTGAGGAGTGGGGCTGCGTGACATGGGGAGGCCTCGCGGGGTTGGGAGAAGGTGCTGCCTGGATGACCCTCACAGCCGCAGCCCGTGAAGCCCTTCCCCCGCTGTGCCCTTCAGGTGGTCATACACGAGGTCCCAGGCCAGGAGATCGAGGTGGAAGTGTTTGACAAGGATCCAGACAAAGATGACTTTTTGGGCAGGTGAGACTTGGCCTGTTGGGATTTGAAAGCCCCAGTGCTACCAAGGTCACAAAGGTCATTATAATCCTTTTCTGGGCCTGGGAATTGTGTATCGTTTTCCTTCCCAACCCCCCCATGCGCGGCGCACACACCTCCTTACACTTCCTGAGTGTTAGGAGAAGAGAATCTGAGATCTGACAGTTACTTCTGTGTGGGTGAGTGAGGGCCAATGACATGCTGCTAATTACAACATTCCCCTTTTCCCCTTCTCACTGCCCCCCCCACCCCCAGAATGAAGCTGGATGTAGGGAAGGTATTGCAGGCTGGAGTATTGGATGATGTAAGTTGAGAGAAGATGGGGGGGTGGTCTCACCCATTCAGCAGACAATAGCTGCTACGTTGGCAGGGATGAGGTTGGGTGGGTGTCTGATCTCTACTACACCTCACTGTCTTCTACTTCTCCCTTCAGTGGTTCCCTCTACAGGGCGGGCAAGGCCAAGTTCACTTAAGGCTAGAATGGTTGTCACTTTTGCCAGATGCAGAAAAACTGGAGCAGGTAACCAACATGGGTAGCAGAAAGCTGGCAGGGGAGATACAGGTATGTGGAAGTCTGGCTGCGTGGAGCCAGGTCTGACTGCTGCCACCCCTGCAGGTTCTACAGTGGAATCGAGGCGTCTCCTCCCGACCAGAGCCCCCATCAGCTGCCATTTTAGTTGTCTATCTGGATCGGGCGCAGGATCTTCCTGTGAGTGTGGCTTCTGAGGGCGGGTGAACAGGGAGCCTTGGGTGCAGCATTCCCACACCCTCCCCTGCCCCTACCTGCTTTGCTTTAGAAGCAGCAACATGTAACTCAGGGTTCCAAGGAGGGTATCAGAGCCACCTCAGGGAAAAGATCCTGGTAACAGCCCACCTTCCTTCACTGAAACAAAAACACCCACGATAGTGACTTCTGAATTCTACCCCCCACAGCTGAAGAAGGGGAACAAGGAACCCAACCCCATGGTACAACTGTCAATTCAGGATGTGACCCGAGAGAGCAAGGTGAGGACCAGAATGTGTTGAGAGGTATCATGTGTTTGAGGCGTGGAGGACGGAGGACTGTTCCTGGGAAAAGAACAGTCCCCAGAAGTCTTCCCTTTGGAAAGCCTATGAAGGCTAGCGCTTTCAGAGGAACAGGAATGGTACTGTGACATGCCCCTGAATCCTGCACGTCCCTAGGCTGTGTACAGCACCAACAGCCCGGTGTGGGAGGAGGCCTTCCGGTTCTTCCTGCAAGACCCTCAAAGCCAAGAGCTTGATGTACAGGTGAGGTCATCACCTACTCCCCCTCCTGAATACCCTAGCCTGTCTTCCCAGATGTGCACCATTTCTTCTCTCCATGTTCTCCTTTGATCTCTATTTTCAATCCACCTATCTAGACTCTTCCTCCCCCCCCCTTCCTGTTCACCACCTATCTAGAATCATTTTTTAAAAACCCACAAATTTTAGTGGGGAATGTTGGGGAACAGTGTGTTTCTCCAGGGCCCATCAGCTCCAAGTCATTGTCCTTCAATCTAGTTGTGGAGGGCGCAGCTCAGCTCCAAGTTCAGTCACCGTTTTCAATCTTTAGTTGCAGGGTGCGCAGCCCACCATCCCATGTGGGAATTGAACCAGCAACCTTGTTGTTGAGAGCCGGCGCTCTAACCAACTGAGCCATCCGGCTGCCCCTCCGGAAGCTCATCTGCAGCTGGTTATCTTCAATCTAGTCGTGGAGGGTGCAGCTCCCTGGCCCATGTGGGAATTGAACCAGCAACCTTGTTTTTAAGAGCTCACGCTCTAACCAACTGAGCCATCCAGCCGCCCCAAGAATCATTTTTTTATAATTGAGAATTGTACACTTAAAATAAGTGATTTTATGATATATAATTATGCCTCGAAGTTATTTTTTTTGAAAGAACATATTGAGTACCTATTAGGCACCTAGCATTTTAAAGATCATAGAAACAGCATTAAACAGTATCTGCCTTCATGAAGTTTATTGGCTAGTTTCATAAACAAGACACACATATATAAAACCATCCAAGAACAATTAAATATTAACCAGCAGGAGTAAAATGCCCACAGTATAGTGCTAAGGATAGCCAGAGAAAGGTACAGAGGCTGGAATAATGAGGGATTTTGTGAAGGAAATAGGATTTTACATGGTCCTTGAAGGATAAGTAGGATTTAAACAGGCTGAGAGGAGGAGAATGAGAACTTTCTAGGTAATGGGAGCAGAATGAGCACAAGTGGAAGGGACTGTGGGGTGGGCAAAGAACTGTAAACAGATGGCCCGGACTGTAGCAAAAGTCTGTCATTGGCACAGAGAATGAGGCTGGAGCCATGTTATAATTTCCCCAGGATGCCCCCCTTTTCCCTAATCTCGTCACGACATCACCTCCTGTGCCTACAGGTAAAGGACGACTCCAGGGCCCTGACGTTAGGGGCGCTGACCCTGCCCCTGGCTCGCCTGCTGACCGCCTCGGAACTCACCCTGGATCAGTGGTTCCAGCTAAGCAGCTCTGGCACAAACTCCAGGCTCTACATGAAGCTGGTTATGAGGGTATGGAGATGGAGGAATTGCTGACGGTGGGGAAAGGCCTTGTGGGCTCCTTGGTATTAAGAGTAAGGAAGGGGAAGCCTCTAAGATTAAATGAGCTCGTATATGTGGAAGTACCTAACAGGCACAACAAAAAAATGTTTGTAGATCTAACTGGGGAAGAAATGGGGTATGAGGAGGATGCATGTGGAGAGAACCCCGCAGAGATGAGCCCAGCTGAGGCAGAGACCTGGTTTCCCCATCACCGCCCCTGCTCTGCGGCCCCCGGCACCCACATACCTGCCGGCTGGTGGCTAGCTGCACTTCTTTGATTGGACAATCACACTCCCCTTCCCAGATCTTGTACTTGGATTCATCAGAGGTGCATTTCCCCACCGTGCCTGGTACTCCTGGCGCTGGGGACCTGGACCGTGAGAGCCCCGTGACAGGCAGCAGTGTGGACGCACCCCCCCGACCCTGTCACACCACTCCGGACAGTCACTTTGGGACGGAGGTGAGTCTGTATCTGGAAAGGACCTATGGTCTGTTTGCCCACCCTACATGTGCAAAGCCTGTTTCCGGGCTGGTTCCAACCGGTTCCTCTCTGACTGCCATCTGGTGCCCGTCTGCCCCTCTTGCAGAATGTGCTTCGGATCCATGTATTAGAAGCCCAGGACCTGATTGCTAAAGACCGTTTTTTGGGGGGATTGGTGAAGGGCAAGTCAGACCCCTATGTCAAACTAAAGGTGGCAGGACGAAGCTTCCGGAGTCGTGTTGTTCGGGAAGATCTCAATCCCCGCTGGAACGAGGTTTTTGAGGTGAGAACTGAACGGCGAGGACCCTCCCAGTCCTGCGCCCTTCTTGCCCATGGTTCTGAGAGTGGCTCCAAAAAGCTCTGGAGTCAGGCGACTGGATGGGGGTTCTAGTTATTTGGAGAAGAGACGTAGTGAATCTGCTTTGTCTGCACTATTTGTTCCCACTAGGTGATCGTCACCTCCATTCCAGGCCAAGAGCTGATGATTGAAGTGTTTGACAAGGACCTGGACAAGGACGACTTTCTGGGCAGGTGAGAGGGTTGGGGTCCAGCGGGGATAACGGGGGGTAACAGGCTGGGTCCCCATAGGCCTTCAAAGTCTGCTTCAGGGAGACAGCTTGGCTCTGACCACGCACCTTGTCTTAATCTCTCTCCACAGGTGTAAAGTGAGTCTCACCGCGGTCCTGAACAGTGGCTTCCTTGACGAGGTGAGCGGGGAGTCGGAATCCACAAGCCCTTCTGATCGTGACCCAACTCGCATTCTCATAGTCCCTCCGTCCCCACACCCCCAAGTCTTAACCCTGCCCACTCCCACAGTGGCTAACCCTGGAGGACGTCCCATCTGGCCGCCTGCACTTGCGTCTGGAGCGTCTGAGCCCCCGTCCCAGTGCTGCTGAGTTAGAGGAGGTAAGGAAGACTACGGGAGGAAGGAAGGGACCCGAGGGGCCAAGATGAACACTTCTGTCAGCTTTCAAGGCACACGCCAGGCCTCAGGGTGTCAGTCCCCAGTCCCCAACCTCCTGTGTGTCTTCCCCCAGGTGCTACGGGTGAACAGTCTGATCCAGACGCAGAAGAGTGCAGAACTGGCGGCGGCCCTGCTGTCTGTGTATGTGGAGCGGGCCGAGGCCCTGCCGGTGAGATCTGCTCCCCACACCCCATAGCTCCCTGGCCCTTCTACCCCCTCGGGTCGGATGCTTCTGCTGCATTTGGAATGTACATTTCAAATTCCTCTCTTTCCCAGGGTGGTGCTGGGGTGGGAAGAATTATCTGTTCAAGGAGGGTGGTGGCTGTTGAGTGATAATGAGGACATGGTCCCTGGCTGTGGATATAATTGGTGAGAGGAGGGGGGATCTGCCTACTGTGGTTCAAATTTAAGACAATTTTTAATTAAGTACTAAATACTCAATATTTAACATCATGTTCTCTTTCTAGCTCCGAAAAGGTACCAAGCCTCCCAGCCCTTATGCTGTTATCACTGTGGGAGATACTTCTCATAAAACTAAGGTATTAGGAAAAGCCCAAGGGCTACGAATGGGAGGGGTAAGAGGACTAGAGCAGAGAATATCAACCACTGATCATTGCCCCTCATCTCCACCAGACTGTTTCCCAAACTTCAGCCCCCACCTGGGACGAGAGTGCCTCCTTTCTCATCAGGAAACCAAACACGGAGAGCCTGGAGTTGCAGGTACTATAAATTCATGCTACAAACATTTTGCAGATTCCCATGATGGGCCAGACACTGAACCCCAGGCACAGGGCATTCGAAGATAAAATATCTAGTTCTCATCTTTATGCAGCTGACACTCTTTTGGGGGAAAAATAACCAGAGAATACTTCCAAACTGATAACTGCTGGGATAAAAGGCACTGTTGGGGGAAAAAGAGGGGTTCTATTCTAACTCAGAGTAGGGGGGAAAGTGGCGATATTAAGAAAGACATCCTTATCTCGAGAGAATAATGCTAAGTGAAACAAGTCAGACAGAAAAAGCAGAGAACCCTATGATTTCACTGATATGTGGTATATAAACCAAAAAGAACAAGACAAACAAATGAGAAACAAAAACTCATAGACACAGACAATAATTTAGTGGTTACCAGAGGGTAAGGGGGTGGGGGGTGGGTGATGAGGGTAAAGGGGATCAAATATACGGTGATGGAAGGAGAACTGACTCTGGGTGGTGAACACACAATGGGATTTATAGACGATGTAATACAGAATTGTACACCTGAAATCTATGTAAATTTACTAACAATTGTCACCCCAATAAAATTAATTAAAAAAAAAAAAAAAAAAAAGACATCCTTAGATGACCCCTAGCTTTAGGGTCAATAGGATCTAACCAAGAAAAAAAAGGGCAGGGAAACGCTTCAGGCTGAGAAAAGAATGGAGGAGAAAGAAGGCAAATTCTAGAGAGGAAGGTAGGAACAAGATCATAGGGGCTGTTGAATATTATGCTAAGAATTTGGATTTTATCCTGAAGGCATAGGGAAACATTTGAAAGAACGAGAGGTGACATATCCAGATTTGCACTTTAGGAAGATCATGCTGAGAGCAGGGTACAGAGGGACAAGGCTGGAGGCAGGCAGGTGCGTTGAGACAGAGTAACTGGAGCAAGCAATGGCAAAGGCCAGGTGGTGTTTGTTGGGTACTTTGACTTGGAGGGGAAAGAGAAACAAGGAACAGCCTAGGTGCTGACTCCTGGGATTTTAGGATAAGGGGGCTAGACAGATAAAGGTGCCATTGCCACCACAGCGAATGCACATAACAGGAGTTTTTGAATTTGAGATGTCTGAGGGACATCCAAGGGGAGACAGCCATCCAGGAGGTAGATCTGTGTCCTCTTATGGTGTTCTTCCCTCTCCTTCTCTGTGAGCATCATGAGAGACACAGGTAGCAACTGTAGTCTAGGGTGTGAACAAGATCTAGTGCGCTGTGTGCAGAGAAGAAAGACGGACACGCTGGGCCCCGTAACAATGAAAGGGCAGATGGAGGAATTAGAGCCTTCAAAGGGCCTGACGTGTAGCCAGGACGGGGACACTCACCGTGAAAGAGTGGGTTACGGACACCAGAAGAAAAGTGTTTCAAAAGACAGCAAGTGGCCAAAGCAGAGGTCAAATTAGATGATTGAAAACTATTCATTAAAAAGAAAGAAAACTGTTCATTGACTTTGAAAACTAGGAGGTCACTGATTTTGCAGCAAGTTCAGTGACATAAATGGACTAGATTTCAGTGGGTTGAAGAGTGAACCAAAAGTGAAGAGCATGGGAGGTAGGAGAGGAGAGGTGATAGGTAACACAGGAGTGCTGACTTCCTCATCTTATGGAGGAGTGAGTGAAGAAATGCCTGCCAAGTTGACAGAACAGTAAGTAGAGAATTACATTAATAAAAAGCAGAAGTTAAAATAATGTACCTGTTAGCACTAGCAGAGGTAGAGATGTAAATGAGCTCAGTTCCTCCTCTCGCATAGCCGGGAATCAGTGGGTACTCAGGTTGACAAATCAGGAAATAGAGATGTAGGCATGTTAGTTAGAATTATGTTAGAACAAAGGAAACATTTGGAGTATGGAAATGGGGGCAAGATGGGCAGGGAACATTTACTTTAAATTTAATTCCATTTTTACTGTCTTTTCTTTCCCCGTGCAGGTATTACCGGTATAATTTGTGAAAGCTTAGGAAGGAAAGATAGTATAGTCTACTCTGGTTAAAGGAAGGGAAGCGACGGGACCAGCAACTGTTACCAGGGCTTCCCAGCCCTTCACAATGGGGAGTCTCCCACCAAAACCCTGAGTCCAAGCGTTTGGACCTGGAACACCAGGATGAAATCCTTTGTTGATCACAGTCCTGTTGCTCCACAGGTTCGGGGGGAGGGGACTGGCACATTGGGCTCGCTGTCCCTGCCCGTCTCGGAGCTCCTCGGAGCTGACCGGCTCTGCTTGGACCGCTGGTTTACACTCAACAATGGTCAAGGGCAGTTGCTACTGAGAGCACAGCTGGGGGTGAGTGGCAGGAGGTGTGTGTGGGGGTGGGTGGGAACAGAGGGCCGTGTCCTCAGCGAGGGAGCGGAGCGGAGCGGAACCTGCTTGGCTTACAGCTTTCTTGCCTCCTAGATCCTGGTTTCCCAGCACTCAGGAGTGGAAGCTCACAGCCACAGCCATAGCTCCTCATCTCTGAGTGAAGAACCAGAGCTCTGGGGGGGCCTCCCTCAGACCACCTCCTCGGCCCCAGAGCTCCGGCAGCGCCTAACACATGCTGACAGGTAAAGGGCTGGGACAGAAAGATGGATACCAGGCAGGAGAACGCGTATAAAGGATGGGCTACAGGTTCCCTAGGCACTACCTTCTCCCAGGCCAATCTCCATCTCTCCACAGTCCCCTGGAGGCTCCAGCTGGGCCTCTGGGCCAGGTGAAACTGACTGTATGGTATTACAGTGAAGAACGAAAGCTGGTCAGCATCGTTCACAGTTGCCGGTGAGACCCCTCTGTCTGATCCTCCAGCTTCTTTCCATCCCTCTCCTTGTTGGCTCTTACCTGCAACCTTCTGTTTCAGGGCCCTTCGACAGAATGGACGGGATCCCCCTGACCCCTATGTGTCACTGTGGCTACTGCCAGACAAGAACAAGGGCACCAAGAGGAAGACCTCACAGAAGAAGAGGACTCTAAATCCTGAATTCAATGAACGGTCGGTCAGTGGGCATTGGAGTGGAGAGACGGCAGGCTTGGGAAGGATGCCTGCCCTAATACCCAGTTCTTCCCTAGGTTTGAGTGGGAATTGCCCCTGGATGAGGCCCTCCGGCGAAAGCTGGATGTCTCAGTGAAGTCTAATTCCTCCTTCATGTCAAGAGAGCGTGAGCTGCTGGGGAAGGTAAGAGGGTGAGGATGAGCAGGCAAAGGTGAGAGTTAGAAGCGCTGGTATGAAGGCTGCAATCCCTGTTAGAGAGGAAGCACCCCGGTGACATTACATTGTAAGTGACCCAATGACCTTCTGCACTGGTTTGGGACCAGAAATGCATGATGATGGGACGTGGTCTGTCCACATATCAAAATAACGTCTTGCCTCGACTCTCCTCCCACACAGATGCAGTTGGACCTCGCTGAGATCGACCTTTGCCAGGGTGCGGCCCAGTGGTGAGTATTGATGGGCCCGGCCTGGATATGAAGGAGGAGAAATCCCAATCATAGGAAGGGAAAAAAGGACGCAAAGTGAGCCGAACCACTGACTGAAGTATAAAAGCCCTTGGATGGTGTCTCATAAGACACAAGAGTGAACTTCCTACCTGAGCGTTCTCCACTTGTTCCCACAGGTATGACCTCATGGATGACAAGGACAAAGGCAGTTCCTAGGAGCTGGGGATGACCAGTCTGCTGTCTCCTTGCCTCTCCTGCTGCTGCATTACCCCGTCAGTGGGATGAGCTGAAAGCTAGGGCCTGAGGGCAGAGCCTTTGCCCCTCAGCCCTCTCACCGCCCAGGCCCGTGCTGGGGCCTTTGCCTGACCAAAGAGGAGGACCTTATGTTACCCTTTCTTTACTGCACGGCCTTTATCCTCTGGGGTCCTGGGGCAGGGACCACAGCTGGCTATTTCCTGCTCTGCCTGCAAATTCTCTTTCCTCCCAACTCCTCAGGGCCTTCTGTACCTGTGCCTGGCCACTGGCAGTGGCATTAGCTTATGCCAAATACACTTCTGGGAAGATCTTTCTTCTGTAAAGAAAAAAGACAAATAGGGAGGGTAAGCACGTGGGCGGGAAGGTGGACAGGTTAAGTACTCGAGCTCTGAGCCTCTTGGACCACTGCATACAGCAAATGTCTGGCAACCCCGGCCCCCATGTCTAGTTCCCACTTTCCTCAAGCCTGTCCCGAAAGTTACACCTGCTACGACTGGGGCCAGCCAGTCTCCTGATTCACTCTGGAAATTGGGAACACTTGGATTCTATCCAAGCCTTCAAGTAGCAGGTTTCAGTCTTGGAGCCTCTAGCCGGTGCTGTGCGGAGGGCCTTGGGCAGTAAGGCCCATTTTCCGTCTGGTGCCCGGCTGTTAACTCACTGACTAGAACTGAATCTGTTTTGCACCAACTCTGCCAATTCACTGTATCTTACATTAAACAGTATATGCAAACCAGCCATGGCTCTTTTCCTTCAGGACGGGAATCCCGCCTACCCATCAGGTGTTTGTGCCAAGTGTCTAAAGCCTGTATTCAATTCACAAATCATTTCAATTTACTTAGTGGTCAAAACCTACTGTGGCTGCAGCCACAAAGAATGCTGGTTCCACTGAGGATGGTCAAGGGACCTGTGCTGCTGAGTTTCTGGTGAGATTCATTCCCAGTCACGGTGATGAAGTCTGTTACCTACCAAACTTGTCTGCTGACCATCATTTCATGGGCTCTCCAGGGAAAGAATTCCCAAACCCAGTGAACCTGGAAGCTCTGTGCCTCAACAGACTCAGAGTGTCTCAGCGGTATGTTCAGCCACAACCAAAAAGGCTTCAGGCCCACCCAATGGGCAGCTAAACGAGAAGTCTTAGACCCATTCAGATCTGCTCACCTTGAACTCTGCTCCTTTAGGGACCCTTCCTGGAATGCAAGCTGTAGAAGCTGCACTCCATCTGTTCGCTAACCACACGAAAGGAGAGTGAGATGGAGGAAGAGTAAACGACTAAAAATGGTCACTGGAATAGGGGGTGCTTTATCATCTTCTCTGGAAGAATATAGACTTTAAGATGCTGGCCACTGGGAGGAGAGGAAACGCTCGGGAGAAACAACTAAACTCAGTTCCACAGGGAGCTGTCGAAATTCACCTTAATAGCAAAAGCTGAATTTAAACACCATGCCATCCACTTAACTCAGCTCCTATTTTTTTCTCTCAATAACTCTGCTGTACTCATTGATGGTTCTTCTGCCATCTCTACTTCCTTCCCACCAACTTAAGAGGATCCCAAGCCTTGTCCATAAGCAAAAGGTTTCAGTTGCCCTCCCCCCGACCCAGAAACTAAGTGGGGAAAACCCCCAAAACACAGGGCAAAGGAACTATTTCTAGGGACTCTTATTATTCAGTACTAGGCCTGTGGCCCAAGGCTTGCTGTTCTGTTTGGCTTCAGCTAATACAACCAGGGATCTCACAGTGTGTGATTTTAAGAAGCACTCTTGACATCACTTCAAGTAATTAACATGTCCAGAAAACTAGAGGACACAGCACAAATTCTCCCATTCCAGAAGGGTCCCTACTCTTTCCCAACCTTTTCAAGTTCAGGATACATAAGGAAGTACTGATCTACATATTAAATACAAGATGAGATAATTCAATACATTGTTGCATTTATATATATATACAAAGATGAGACAAAGTAAGAGTTATTAATCACAGGAAATAAACATGTATTTCTGTTATTTCTCCAATAGCTGGCTTTCACACTGACACATACATGACGCCTAGCTCTTCCAGAGAAAGGCAGATAGAATTGTATATGGGTACACTGTTAAGTGGTGTTTACAAATACTCTCCTCTTGGAATGTGGCTTTATTGGCCCAAACAGTGTGCTGTAGTTAACTGGATGTAGCAACACAGTTTTCTCCACAACAGCCATTTCCCCTCTTCCCTACATACAGAAAACCCCAGAACATTCCTGGTGGCAGTGTGCCAGCCCCAAGGGATTAATCACGATTCTCTTTGTTGGATACCCACTTTCCCAGCGTCCCCTGCAAGTTGGGGTGGCTCTGTGACCCAGTTCTGATCAACAAGATGTAATCAGAAGTCAGCTGGGGACTAAGTATCAACTGAAGCAAGTGCTCATCGCTCCCTTCTTACAGCCGTCTTATTTAAGGCCGTGAAGTCACTAGCACGAGGAAAAGCTAACGTGATTACAGGAGTACATATTTTATAAATTACAGTCATGTTAGAACCTGCTTTTTTCACTTAACACATAAGCATTTTTACACTTCATTAAATATTCTTTGGAAATATAATTTATAATGGTTGTGTATAATTCCATAGAATGACTGCACCATAATTTAACTGATTCTCTACTGTCGGAAATAGAGGTAGTTCCCAATGTTTTCCTATTCACTGTGGGGACAGAAACAAAAATATTCATACACATCTCAAATGATTGCCTTAGGGTAAGTAGAACTGGTAGGTCAACTTCTATACTTTAATGACTTTTAATACAGTCCTCCAAACTGCATTCTAAGGAGATTACGTGTATATGAATTTTCTGCATTCCTACCAGCATTACACAAAAAATGTGTTTCCCTATTTTTCTCCTGGATATTTTAATTAAAAAAAAATCCTTGCCAACTGATGGACAAAAGTTTGCCTACTTTTACAGATTTTCCTGTTTTCCCTCACTATCAAATCTGTCATTTCTTGATGCAGTAAGCCCTCTCTCTAACAGCAATCCTCCCCCCCACCCCCACCCCCACACCTGTCAATTTTCTTTTTAAATCTTGGACTGAAATCCAGATAACATTTGTGGAGCATTATACTAGGCAGATACTACTGAAATGTAAAGGTAAGCCTGGAACTGGAATTGAAAGGAACTAAAAACCAATCTGACACCAAAAGCTGAGGCAACAAAAGCAAAAATAAACAAGTGGGACTATATCAAACTAAAAAGCTTCTGCACCGCAAAATAAACAACAAAATGAAAAGGCAACCTACCAAGTTGGGAGAAAATATTTGCAAATCATACATCTGAGGCTTTCTATCCAAAATATATAAAGAACTTATACAACTCAATAGCAAAACCCAACAATCCGATGAAAAAAATGGGCAGAAGATCTAAATGGACATTTTTCCAAAGAAGACATACAGATGGCCAACAAGTATATGAAAAGATGCCCAACATCACTAATCATGCAAATCAAAAGCAAAAGGAGATATCGCCTCACACCTGTGAGAGTGGCTCTTATCAAAAAGACAAGAAATAAATGTTAGCAAGGATGTGGAGAAAAGGGAATCCCTTTTGTGCATTATTAGTGAGAAAGTAAATCAGCGCAGCCCCTGTGGACAATAGTAAGGAGATTCCCCTAGAAATTAAAATTAGAACTGCCATATAATCCAGCAATTCCACTTCTGGGTATTTATCCCAAGAAAAGGAAAACACTGTAATCTGAAAAGACATCTGCACCCCCATGTTCACTGCAGCGTTGCTTACAATAGCCAAGGCAAGGAAGCTACCTAAGTGTGAAGCAATGAATGAAGGGATAAACATGTGATATATATACACAAATACACACACACACAAACACACGTGCGCGCACAAACTGGAATATTAGTCTGCCATACAAAGAAGGAAATCTTGTCATTTGCAGCAACATGGGTGGACCTTGAGGGCATTATACTACATGAAATAAGTCAGATGGAGAAATACAAAATATCTTCAAAATATTTTATGATCTCACATGTGGAATCTTAAAAAAAAAAAAAAAAAGCTCACGGATACAGAGAACAGATTGGTAGTTGTCAGAGGTGGGAATTGGGGATGGGCAAAATGGGTGAAAGGTGAAAAGGTAAAAACTTCCAGTTATAAAAGAAGTTAAGTCCTGAGGATGTAATGTACAGCACGGTGGCAATAGTTAACGATACAGCATTGCATATTTGAAAAATGCTGAGAAAGTAAATCTTAAAAGTTCTCATCACACACACGTTTTCTGTAACTGCCTGCAGCTTAGCCCTGTCTGCCTCTAGGAGGGTACCCAAGGAAGGAGCTAACACATGGAAAACAGTAGCAAGAGAATTAGAGATCAGATCCCTTTGTTATATCCTGAACTTCTGGATTAAAATAAACCTAAAATCAACACAACCTCTTGACTTCTCAGTTACATAAGCCAATAAATCCTCTTTACTCTTTAGCCAGTTTTAGTCCGATTTTTGCTATTTGCAATTGAAAGATCCCTAAGGGACATTCTCCACAAATCCAATGACCTTCACCTCACTACTGTTTCAACCATTCACTCCCACCACTCATCCTAATTCCTGTCTTTCTCTATATCCTTTGAAATTTTAATCTCAAATGCACTAGTTTCTCCAACTACAACTTTGAGACCTCCCACCATCTCACGTCTTTAACCTCATTCAGATTCTAGACTCTTAGTGACTTTTCATATTCTCTCAATCTAATAGGCCACTTCCCTACTCACTCCCTTTCTATTTGGCCTGGACCACAAACCCTCTTTCACTTAGATTCTCAACTCTCTCGCTCCCATGTTCATCCATCATCTCTATTCCACAAAACTCCAACCCTTTACCATTCTTCCTGCCTCTTTTCTCTAGTTCAGTCATCCAAGCAGCTGAGGACCGCTGAGGAAGGAAATCACGACCTTGTCTACTGGCGCCACCACAAATTCATGATCTCCCATTGCACCCACCCCCCACGGCTCAGCAAGCTTGCGGACCACAGCGTCGGCACTCAGTCAATAGTAAATGAGTGTGTGTGAAGGGGTCCCCAGTAAGCTGTCTCCTACCTTTCACAGCACCTATTTCTAACCTTTACTACCTTCTCAAGTCACCTCCTTCAACTTCTTCTCTTAGCAAATCAATCACCTCACTTTCTACTTCAGGGTAAAAATAAGAGTTCAATACATGGGAACTCTCTCAATCTCTTAAACCCCCAACCTACTTTCCTATCGACTTACTAGTATCAGTGTCCATCCTTGACTATTCCCTTTCACCCAGATAGCCATTCATCCTACAGATATTTGAGCGTCTAGTACATGCCGGGCATTGTGCTCTGATGACTGACTGGCTCTGGAAATAGTGTGTGTTGGTGGGGAGGTGGGCAGAGACATCAAAGACAGGCAACAACCTGAGCCAAGAGGACACAGACAACTTTGAAGATCTGAAAGTTAGTAGGCCTGACTGGTACAGAGGTGCGGCCGGCACAGGCAAGGAGTATTTGAACTGTGCTGGCTTTCGTGGGCCAGTGGAAGCATTTAGTCTTTATCAACACACATAGAAGGATTTTAAGTGGGGAGATGTCATGCTCACATGCACATTTTGAAAAGATCACTCCTTTTATTAAAGCTGTGGTTACCTATGTGTGTTAGTTTATTCTGTGTTTTCCAGTGGGCTAAAATATTTTAAATAGATTCCCAGACCCTAATACAGACCTAGAGTCAGCATCTCTGGGGATGGAGTCTGGAAGTCTGTCTATTACAAAGCTCGCAGGAGATTCTGAAAAACAGCTAAGTCTGAGAACCACTGTTTTAGAACATTACAAAATGAATCTAGCATTACTTATCATAACATTTATTTTGTTTACATCCTGCATATTTATATGGGCCTATAAATATGGGACTTGGAAAGGGCTTTATAGACTACCCGTGTATCATAAAACATACTCATTATCCTCCCTCTTCTTTTCATTATGGGTCACCACCAATACCACTTTCTAGTCAAAATGCCACAGGACTGTAAGACATCTTTGCTAACAAATTCTTTCCTATTTGCTTAGGAAATAATGTCCTCTCTGGATAATGTGTTATCCATATTAACACATTAGCTAGTGTTTAAAGGGCTAGTGAAGCTATATAGGGTGAACCCACAATTGTTCAAGTTATTGAAGATCCATAGTGCTGTGTAATTCCAAAACTTGTTCTATCAGGTTTTTAATGATCTTTTTCCTAATTATTTTGAGACTAATAGTATAATAAATATGCAATCCCTGAGAACATACAAATCATATGCTAGGTGGGGAAGGAAAAGAGAGACAGGCATTGGTCACAGAAAATCCACAAACAACATCGCTTCTCGGCCTTTTGGCTAAGATCAATCCACAAACATGATATATAAATCACCTAGGACAGTTAAGACCACATTCTGTCCAGTTTGCATTATTTACAACAGAAGACAAGAATAGTACAGAAAATGAAGGATAATTCTCCAACTTGTGTTTGCCAAGGGTCCTCATCTTTTCTCCTTGTACTACTTGTCTATAAAGCAGACAACAATACTAGAAAGTCAGATGATGCCACTTCTACTTGGCAAAGTGCCAAAAAGAGGGCTATAGCTAGAGGAAAGGAGAAGGAGGAAAAAAAATCAGATAAACCACGTTTTCAAAATCAACTTCTGTGGAAGTGATGAAAGACACAAGAAGGCTAATCTATGATGTGGCCCTTCTCCCAAAAGTCTGCTACTCAAACACTTAGGAGAAATACATTCTTTCCTGGTCTCCATTTCTTCATGTCTAGAGACCCTTTATGGACGTAAAATGGGGGAAATACCAGCTACCTTGTATGTTGGGAAGATTACAAGGAATCTTAACACTTATGTACCACTTACTCTGCTCCAGGCCCACTCTGTTTTACAGTACTAACACATCGAGTCCTCCCAACAGCCCTTTGAGGTAGGTACTATTATCCTGATTTTACAGATGGAGGAACTGAGGCACAGAGAGATAACTAAGCTTGCTGGACGTTACCAGCAAATGCCTGACAGTACCTGGATTCAAGTCTAAGCAGGCTGGTCTGAGCCCACACTCTTTTAGCAACCCCTCCGCTGCTCTCTGAGATAAAGTAGCCCCTCATGCAGCACGTGCTCTGTGGAGGCCTCCAGGAATGGTTGCTAACCCTTCCTCACCATGATCCTTATTTCTTCTATACAACCCACTCATAGCTCACCTATGCCTCACCCTCCTGACCTCGAGCTGGTTTTCTACTGTTTCATTGCCTGCATGACGATGTAACCCCAGCCTCCAGTAGGAGATGCACCCCCAGGGGTGCATTCAGATCCAGCGACTGAAGACGGGCCTGGCCTGGCCTGGCCGGCACAGCGACCTTCGATAAACATCTGGGGGAATGAGCTGTCCAATGATGGGCAGCGCTGTCTCAGAGCTGGAGATCCTAGCCCTCCTTTCCAAGCAGATCTGTGAAAACCAGACAGGATGGATGGTGGACATGCAGTAGCAGTATGGAGAAATTTCAAATTGGAGTGACTGGGGCAGGTGACACGGCTTAATTCCAAATCTTACCATTTCCTTCAACTATTAGCGCATTTCAAAAACATGAAAAAACCTTGGAGTTACTGTTTCAAGTTACACGGCAACTCAATGAACTCTGTTCTCTACCAAACCGTAAGCGGAAGCGAAAGAGACCGCACCACTCTCCCCGGGCCAGTAAGTGCCTCCTACTATCTGACCGCCAACCGGCCTGCTGCAACTGCAGCTTCAGCCTTTCTCCTGGTTCTGAGTTCTCTTACCAGGAAAAAGTCCCCCCGCCCACACTAAACGGGGAACTCAGGTCTACGAAACCCCGCGCAGTTTTAGCGTCAGGGGTGGGGACTGTAAATTGCTTACTGCCTTTCAGTTCCGGGACAAGAATCGCGCCTGAAAGAGATTGAATCACTAACCGCAGCTACCAGCCGGAAGCCACCGCCCTGGCGTCCTCTTCCGGCTAGAGAAGCGTTTCCCGTGAGCCCGCGGGCGCGCGAGGACTACGACTCCCGGCATGCTCCGAGGCCGCTGGGATTAACCCTTCAGGGCCGGAGGCAGCCCTGGGCCCCGCCTCCGCCGCTTACCTGGATCCTGCAGGGTGAGTTTTGTGGAGCTGAGAAGGGGGACTCTCTCCTTTATTTCTTAGGAGCGTGGGTGACTCTGTGTGTGTGCGTGTGTGTGTATTGTACTCCCGAGAAATGACAAAAATGGGACATTTTGCAGTAATGAGATTCAGACGCCCTTTTTTTCGCCAGTGGGAGACTCAGCATCTCCTCTCTGAACCGCAGGGCCTAAATGGAATCACTTCTGTCTTCCTCAAAATGTTACCTAAATCCTCCCTTTTCCCCCAGAACAAAAGCAGCCAGCAACCCCTCCCCGCTCTGAACGCCCCTCCCCCCACTTGGACCCTTCCCCTGGCCCCCAGCAGGTTTTGTAACCTGGCTCCGGAGACAAGATTTTTATTATCCCTTTTGTTTGGGTGGAGGGCGTGGGGTGAGTACTCCTGGAGCCCATAGGACCCCCACACCTTTTTGGATTGGAGATTTTAGAATGTAGGCCCTTTGTCTCTCGGAGCCTGCCCTTCTCCTCAGGTGCCAGCACGGAGTCCCTGAAGGTTCAGCTGGCACCCTACCTTTGTCTGACTTGAATGACCACGGGCTTGTGGAAAAGGGTTTCTTCTTGCGAGTATGGGTGGTGGGTGTTAAACTGATCCTTGCCTCCCCTCCCTCCCGCACCCCTGAAACAACCCCTCACAGGAGACAATGGCTGGGGAGGTGGGGGGTGGTCACATTCCTTATTCTATACCTATATTGTGCACAGTTCCAGTTCCGGGCTGGCAGGGAGGAGGACAGGGGCTGTGAGTATTGGAGATTATGAGGCTGTAGGGTCAACTACCCCTCCCTGCTCCTCATCCGTGGTCAGAGGGAAGTAGAGGGGCTGCTTGTTTCTGTCACTTTTCACTGCTCCCACACCCCACTCTAACTATCCCAGTTCACAAGGCCCCCCTCCCCGCCTCAACCTTCAAGAGTCTAAAGCTGCTAGAAAAAGGGTCTACTCTGACTCCGAGGGTTGAGGGCCTAGAGTGCCTGGATCCCCTTTGCCTCACCCCTATCTCTGTCACTGGTAAGCATCCTGTCCACCCCAGAGGTTAACTCCCCCATTCTGGGCAGCCTCCGGCTTCCTTCCCATGCCCCCAAAGGGACATTGTTCTGGCCAGCGTTTGGGGCGGGGTAGGCAGAAGGGAGAAGACCTTGGGGCAGGAGTCTGAACCATAGGAGGCTAGGGGAGTGAGGGCAAGCCGGCACCTCTCTCCTCTATCTCACCCTCCCCACCGCCAACTGGCTCCCTGCCCCTGCCCCCGCCCCTTGACATCCCAGACTCCCTGGCTATTTAAACAGAGATGGGTGCCCCCATCGGCACACTGTCCTTTGGCCACCGGACATCATGCCTCCCAAGAAGGATGTTCCTGTGAAGAAACCCGCGGGGCCCCCTATCTCCAAGCCTGCTGCCAAGCCAGCCACAGCAGGGGCCCTTCCAGCCAAGACCAAGGCTGAACCAGCGGCGTCGGTCCTTCCAGCCCCTGAGAAAACCCGGGATCCCCCTGTCGATCTCTCCAAAGTGGTGGTGAGTCCCTGGAAAGTAAAGAAATAATTTGGAGGGGGTTACAAGGGTCGGATATAGCCTAGGGGATCAGGAGGCATCTAGTCGGTAGGAACCCGTGAGCACTGGAATGATACTGGGGGTTCCCCTTGGTCTCCTCCTTTGGAAATATCCAGGCTTGTGCCTCTGCTATTGTCTTTGTTGTTCTCTTCTCTAACCTATAACACGTGTGTATGTACACACACACACACCCCTGCTGGAGGCAGGGACTAAGATGGGGAACATCTGGGTTCTGAGGACAGTTTCAAGGTGAAGGGAGGGAGCTGCTGCCTGTGACTGGCTGACTGTTCAACTCTAAAGGCCACATCTCTGAACCCCAGGAGGGGAGGCTGAAGAGGACAGACTTGTTAGACAATCACAGCTGGGGGCCAGGAGTAAATTTAGCCTTTGTTCAGCCCCCAGTTATGTGAGGGATGCAGGCCTCGGGGCAGTAGAGGGGGCAGTAGAGGGAGCGGAACAGGTGGCCTGGGATTAACCCTGTTCCCAGGAAACCCTCCCTCCCAACCCCCACTCCCCCGACAATTCCTCCTCTTGGGATTCTCCCAAGGTCCAGAGCTGGGAATGGGCCTGAGGTGGCTGGGCTCCCAGCCTGGTCCTTGGGAGCCCCTCCTCAGGAGTGGCTGGCAGTGGTTGGGAGGAGTGCTGGAGAGGGATTGCATGAGCCCTGTCATTCCTCCTCAACTGCTCTTTTCTTCCACAGATCGAGTTTAACAAGGACCAGCTGGAGGGTGAGGAGAAGCTGGTCCCCTGTGCCCACTGTCCAGTCCCAACCCCTCGTCAGATCCTCTTTCTATTCCCCTAACTCCAGTCCCGACCTTGAAACCTCTCACACTAGTCCTGTGTGTCCCGGTCTGCCCAGCACTAGCCCCGAGTTTCTGAACCCGCTTTCTGTCTGGGGTGATGGGAACCCCTGGTCAACACTGACCCTTCTTTATACCTCAGAGTTCAAGGAGGCCTTTGAGCTCTTTGACCGAGTAGGGGACGGCAAGATCCTGTACAGCCAGTGTGGGGACGTGATGAGGGCCCTGGGCCAGAACCCCACCAACGCCGAGGTGCTCAAGGTCCTGGGGAACCCCAAGAGTGATGGTGAGGGGACCCTTGGAATAATGGGGGGTTTAGTTTGGTGGTGGAATGTTGGTAAGGTGACAAAGGATGCTGGGGTGGGTCTCAGGATTTCAAAAACTGTCAAATCGCGGGGCAGAAAAATATCCTGAGTGTTGAACAGGATGAAAGATTTCATGGTAGGGATGAGAGCTGTGTCCTGGGCAACACCACAGTGACCTCCCTCACCTTTCTAACCTCCAGAGCTGAAGTCCCGGCGTGTGGACTTTGAGACTTTCCTGCCCATGCTCCAGGCAGTGGCCAAGAACCGGGACCAAGGCACATATGAGGACTACCTGGAGGGGCTTCGCGTGTTTGACAAAGAGGGGAACGGCAAAGTCATGGGAGCAGAGCTGAGACATGTCCTCACCACCCTGGGTGAGGCAAGGACCAGAACTCCTGTGGAGTGAAGAGGGTGAATCAAAACGAGGGTTGCCAAATAGGCAGAGCCAGGGAGGGATTACTGGCCTGTAGGTCATGGGCAGGACACTGAGAAGGTCAGAACCCTGGGGGCAGAATCTGAAGGGCTTCCTCCTTCGGAGCCTAAGTGAGGGGGACGAGGATACCTCCCGAAGGAAAGGGAATGAAGTGGGAGAATTGGATTTGTTTTGGAAGAGATGCTTGTGCTCTGTGTGAACCCTCTGGAATTTCGTTTCCTTGTCTGTCAAAGGTTTCACCTGGTGCTAACGCAGGTGAGATGGAAAGCAAGTTGCAGGATCACATCCAAGCCATTACCATTACAAGGGGACGATTCCTTTGGGACTCTTGTTATGGGCAAATCTCCAGGGTGGGAGAACAGGAGATGCCACCCTGAAAAGCGTGGCCTGGTTGGTGAGGGAGGGAAGGCAGGGGCTAAATTGCTGTGTCTGGGGCTCAGGAGAGAAGATGACCGAAGAGGAGGTGGAGACAGTTCTAGCAGGACACGAGGACAGCAATGGCTGCATCAACTATGAAGGTGAGGGGCCAGAGGAGCACAAGGGACAGGGGAGAAGGGGAGGCAGGAGACTTGCGGTATGGTATGTGGGTGGGGGGCAGCTTGGGGCCTGAATTATCTACAGTCAGGTGGATAAGGGCCTGCTTCTGAAGGCCCTCTTGCCTCCTCTCTCTGCAGCCTTCCTGAAGCACATCCTAAGCGTCTGAGCATTACAGGTAGGGCCCTCCCACTCTGCCTCGAGAGACAAGTCTCCTTCCCTTCCCTCAGCCAAGGTAGCAAAGCAGGGAAGTGCTTAATCACGTCCTGCTGCGCACGAGCGCCAGAGTTTGGCAACTTTTGTCTTTTTCCACAGATTCCGTGGGGTCGGACACTGGGCCTCCGGCAGGCGGAAGCACGTTCCTACCACTAGGAGGCCACCTATTGTTTCAAAATAAAGAGATGATTCCTCCCTTGGCCTCCGACTGTTGCTTTCTTCAGAGGTTGGGGAGGGAGGCAGGGAAGCTCTCCCCAACCTGGTACCTTTGATCCTCCCGCTGCTCGGAAGAGCAGATTCCTTGCGCCCCACCCTACCCCCTAGTGCAGTTTCCGTGCCCCAGGTAAGGCTGTTCTGCGGGAAGGAACAGCAGTTGGCCCCGCCCCCCTTATTACTAATGTAACAATATTATCTGCATAAGCCCAAGCCAGGGATCCTATTGGCTGGATCAGCTGAGGGTGACGTAATCGGCACGTACTAAGACTAGGGTTGGGCCGGCGGTCGGAGCCATTACTGCAGGAAAAGGTCCGGCAGAGCTGAGCAGTCAAGATGGTGGGTTCCAGGGCCTGGGAGGATGAGCGGGGTGTGGGGCGAAAGGCGGGGAGCCGGGGATGGGGGGTGAGGAGAAGGCAGAGCAGGGGGGAAGCGGAACCTGAGGGCCTGGAAGTCGGAGGTGAGATTGGAAAGTCTGGGCTCCTGTCCTGGGAAGCGAGTCTCCGGCCTGGAAAAGGAGCTTGAGGTTCAGTTTGTGGGACTGGGATAGACGCTGGGGGAATCGGAGTTCCGATGTTGACTGCTCCCCTCTTCTCTGAGCAGTGTGACTTCACCGAGGACCAGACCGCAGGTAGGTATGGGACCCCTACGGAGGTCACGCTTAGGGAGAGGGGACACCCCCTCCGGCACCTGTCCCCTCACGCCAACCTGTCATCTCTTCAGCACCCCCGGGGGAATACCTCCCGGATTCCCTTCTCTCTCCTTCTGCAGCCTCCATTTTCTTTTCTCACTCTTTCTTCCTCCCTCCTCTTCCACTCTAGATCTGAGCCCCAAGCACTGGGTGAGTTTTAGGTGGCGTGGGTGTGTGAAACAACTTGGTCTCCTAATGCTTGCTGTGTGTGGGGTTTGAGGAAGGTGTGTGAAGCTGCTTGTGCACCTCCGTGCCTTAACCAGCCTCTTTTGTCCTCCTGTGACAACTCCCCTGCCCCCAGCTTGGGACTGTGAAGATTGTAAAAAGCAGTGACCTGATACTGTGTAAAAGTAGGGCCAGGGGAGTTTGCCGAGGATGCTCTTTGTAGCTGTTCCCACTGAACCGGAGGGTGGGAACTGGCCGGCTGGGATGACCCCAGTCCCAGGCTGCTGCTCCCACTTCCTTATAAGGACAGGACCCAGACAGGGCGGTGGCAAATTCCTGCCCTGAGTAGTGTAGTGCGCTGGCTGGGCAGCCTTGCTGCAGGCCGAGGGGGTGTGTAAATGAATGTTACTGCTGTGCCTCGAGGGGAGGAAGGCGCTCTGTGTGTGACACCTGAGTTGGGAGGGACGGACACTGGATCCCTCTTACTGGCCTTGAGTTTACAGTGGGCTAAATATCTGGTTTCCTTAGCGTGATCAAAGTTGAATGGGCAGTGGAAACGTGGAGGGAGGGCTGGGGTTAGCCCCCATGTGCCAAGTGCTGATGTTTATGTGAATCCTCAGAGTTCAAGGAGGCTTTCCAGCTCTTTGACCGAACAGGGGACGGCAAGATCCTGTACAGCCAGTGTGGGGACGTGATGAGGGCCCTGGGCCAGAACCCCACCAACGCCGAGGTGCTCAAGGTCCTGGGGAACCCCAAGAGCGATGGTGAGGGTCCTCAAGAACAACTCAGTGTGGTAGGAGTTCTTCAGCTACGAGCTTCCCTTTACCTTCTTAGGCCCCACACTCAAGCAGGTCTTGTCTGAATAGCAAATCCCATGGATTTCTTCTGCTTTGAGTGGGAGCCTTCTATGGAGGTGTGATCCCTGTCATGGCCTCAGTTCTGAGAACTCTGTGTGACTTTCTGTCTGCCTCCTTTATGGCAGAGATGAATGTGAAGGTGTTGGACTTCGAGCACTTCCTGCCCATGCTGCAGACAGTGGCCAAGAACAAGGACCAGGGCACCTATGAGGACTATGTCGAAGGCCTTAGGGTATTTGACAAGGAAGGGAACGGCACTGTCATGGGTGCCGAGATCCGGCATGTTCTCGTCACACTGGGTAAGGCTCTGCCCTTGCTTCTTGAACTGAGGTGCCACCCTATACCTCACCTGTCACCCAGTTCCCCAAATGCTCTCTTTCCCTCTTCAGGTGAGAAGATGACAGAGGAAGAAGTAGAGATGCTGGTGGCAGGGCACGAGGACAGCAATGGTTGTATCAACTACGAAGGTGAGGGACGAATTGGGATGCTGGTGGAGGAAGCAGCCGTACCGGGCAGGTCAAGCACAGCGTCTGAGGCTTTTCCTGTCCTTGGACTTGGGCTCCAGCAAGTGCCAGGAGGCAAGGGGCAGGGCCCAGCCTAGCCCAGCCCAGGAGCGGGAGGCTGGGGGGTGTGACAGGAAAGGAAGGGGCAAGGTGGTGTGAAGGGTGGGGAAGGCACGGGAAGTCCAATACGTGGAATGTCTGTGTCCCACCGCCTGACCCCTCACCCCATGTGTGTGTCTTGTCTTCACCATTAATGTCTCTTCCTTCCTGCAGCGTTTGTGAGGCATATCCTGTCGGGGTGACGGGCCCGTGGGGCGGGTACGGCTCCTCCCAGCCTTCCCTACTCTAGTTGACCTCCCCAGTGTTTTTCTTCCCAACCTTTGCTCTCTGGCCCCTGCCCTTCCCCTACTACCATCTGACTTCCTCCTGGCATGTTTTCTGCATGGAGCTGACTGGGGAGAGGAGGGGTTCCTCAAAGAGGAAGACAGCCTGGGGGTGTGGTACCTCCTCTCCTAGAATGGGCTCTGAAGTCTTACTTACAGAGCCCTGGGTGCTAGTGCCTGGGAACGCGCACCAGCCCATCCCCATCTTGCTTTAGGGTGAGCCTTTGGCCCTGGAACATTGGCGGTTGGCATGGGGGCCGGGGGGTTGCCTGCCCCATAGTGCTCTTGTAGCTGAACAGTGTCTTCCCCTTCCTTCTGCTGGGCAGCTTGGAGGTACCCTAACCCAAAACTCTGTCTTCTCCTGCCAGTGGCTGACAGTAGCTATAGGTGTAGTTGAGAACTTTTCTGCCTCTGCTGTGTTCTTGCTGCTCAGGGTGGGGTGGGGAACTAACAGCTGGTGGGAGGGGAGCTGGGGGCCTAGAGAACTGGTCAGACTCAAGGTGGCTCCTCTGCAAACTGACCCCAAGGTTTGGTTGCTGTGGGCATGTCCCTTCTTTTGCCACCTTCGTGGTCATGAGGTCTCCTGGCTCCTGGTGGACCCTCCCTTGACCCTGCTCCCTAGTTCACGCCTCTGTCCCTTCCACAGAGCTCGTCCGCATGGTGCTGAACGGCTGAAGACATTCCTGGTGTGCCCAGCGCCCTGTGCCTTCCCCTGTGTGAGACTGTACGTAGCCCCGAAGGCTTCCTAGCTTCTCTTGTCACAGCACTTTCCCCAGCTTGTCTCTTGATGTTTGCTATCAGCAATCACCAAATAAACTTGCTCTCTGTGCCCTAAATGCGGTTCTGCTTTCCTTCCTGATCAGGGTGAAGGAGAGGAGGAGAGACGGTCCAGGGCCAGTGGACCTGGGGCTGGGGAAGGGCCTATAGGAGCCACCTTTGCCTCACTGAAATGCTGACCCCATTCACTGGTGCTACAAAGGCCACCCCTGGGGGATGAGGAAAGCCGTAAATCCCTGTGGGACCAAGGCTGGCCACCGTTGTTCCGGCCCACATCAGGCTGAGCCTTCTCCTAGTCCTCTAGCTCCTTAAACACAGCCCGCACCCTCCCAAGCACTGCAGACCTTTTGTGGGAGACGCCTGGAGTGTTTGTTAGTGCTAAAGCCAGGCCATATTAGCACTGCTTGAGCCTTTCTCACCCCAGCAGGGCCAGGGGCCAATAATAACAGAAGTAGGTAAGATACTTGCCTTCTCCCTGCCGAATAAGGGAAGAAATGAAGCCACTACTTCTGAAAAGATTAATATACAAGACCTCCAAGATTGTGAGAGCCTCTGCCCAGCTCCTGCTCCAGTGCCTGGAGAGGGCACACCGGTGGCCGTCCGGGGGCGCCTCCCCAGCCCAAGTGAATGCCCCTGGGAAGGACTCCAAGAATGCTGCCCCTAGCCCGATCCCCCTACCTGCCAGCCCCAGGTCAGAGAACACAGAAGGCATCCACAAGATAAAACTGAAAGCAAATTAATTTATAAAAAAAAAAAACAATTTACAGAAAACTTTTGAACAGAAGAAAGGTGCCAAGACGCAGAGGAAGAGAGACATGGGGACATGAGGAACGAAGGGTCTGGTGGGAGGGACCAGGAATTGGTGGAGAGCCTGGAATCACATCTGCCTGGATAAGAGCTGGTACCAGAGGCACCGGAACTGGGGAGCAGCGCTGAGCTGCCTGCCAGCCCTTGGCTGGGTACTCCTGCCTCCCCTGCCTCCAAATCCCAGGGAGTCCCTAGCTACCAGTCAAGGTTTTGATGGTCCTGGTGGGAAAGGAAAGAGATTGGGGGGTGAGGGTGATCCACCAAGTCATAAGAAGGAGGTGCTTAAGTGCTTTTTGAAAATTTCAGGTTTTTAAAACTTCCCATCCTCTTCTAGCTGCCCTCTCCATGTCTTCCAGGAGCCCCCTGATAGAACCCAGGGAGGAGAAAGAAGAGCCCCGAATGCCCTGTCCTTTATTACCTCGCACAGGAATCCCAAAAATTGTTTCCCCACCAAATGCACATATGCTGACATCAATTAGGCCGGTGACTTAAAAACGAAATCGACAATCAGGGAAAGGGGTCATTGGCTAGCGGGTGGCCTACAACAGCAATACTGAGGAAGCAGAAGGAGATGAGTCGGAATAAATGGGCTGGGGTGTCTGAGGGGGTTCTGAGCTGACTCACTAGCAAGGGGCTAGAGGAACCAGGTTCTGCACCCTATTCTATCCCCAGAGCTCTTCCCAGAACCTTTATTTCCTTTTCCTAAAATTGTCATCTCCCTCCAAAAAAAATGTAAAAGTTGGATTTTTTTAGTGGGTGGAGGGAGCTCCAATGTGGCTTAAAAAAAAAAAAAACTACTTCCTTTAGCAGGGCTTCATTTTGTTCACCCATAAGAAATGCAGTAGTTTGAGGGGTTGTACCCTTAGAAGTGGTTAATCAGAGCCATGTATAAACACCTCCCAGCCTTTCCTTTGCCGGGGGCATCCCTGTCCTATCCTCTCCCAGACAGGAGCACTTTGAAACAGAAGTCCTCGAATAATCCGATAGAAAAATGCGTACCCCTGACAGGCACGGTGGGGGCTTTGGAGGGGCAGGAGGAGCTTTCCTTACGTAGTGATGAACTCCAGGCTGGGGAAGGGTCCCAGTGGTGGGGGGAGGGCTGTTCCTGGAACCTTCATCTCCATGGGGGGTGAGGGAGATGTCTGGCGGGCTCCTCACTGTGGAGGTGGCACAGGGGTCACTGTGCCTGGGCTCGGGGCTGTGGGGTCTGAAGGCAGAGGGGTGCCTGGGTCTGTGGAGAAAGGGAAGATGAATCAGCGAGGGTGAGCAGGAGGGGGCTTCAGACCCAGGCTACCACGGGCAAACAGAACCGGGCACGGCATGCAATGGGTGGGTAGATGAATGAGGTACCCACAACCTACAACCTTCCCCAATACCCTCACCCACCTCACACTGGGAAAACTGATACACACCAAATTATCCTCTTGCCCCCAAGGGAACTCTCTAAATGGGGCATTTGAGTGTGATGGGGACAAGCAAAGGGGAAGGGTGCCAATCATCATGCAAACAGGTAGCTGTTTTTCAAGTTTACAACTGAGATGCTCTGTGCCACAGGCCTCCTCCAGGACCCACCAGTGAAAGGCCCCGTCATCCCAGGGGTGGCAGCTGCCAGGCTGGGGAATGGTGGGGACAGCCAAAGAGGCCTTTCCTCCTATATTCTAATTTTGCCAGAGTGCTCAAAAAGGATCATGGGAGCTCTGTACCCAAGCCCTTCCCCACCTGCCCTCCATCCCTCCATATGGACCCCTCTTCCCTCTCCCTTCTCCCCTCCAGGACCCTTCTCACCTGGCAGTGGGCTGGCACTGGGCAGAAGGTTGCCCTGAACAGCTGCCACAATGGCAGGGCTCTGGGCTGCGGCGGATCCGAGCCCCGGCCCGAGAGGCAAGGAAGATGGCATGGTGGTGGTCGCCGGCAGGTTAGGATGTAGAGGGTTCGCCATGGACACAGGCAGGTTAGGTGGGGGGAGAGTGCCCGGGGCGAATGGGAGATGGTGATGATGCCCATGCAGGTTAGGAGGAGGGGGAAGGTTAATACTGATGGAGTCGGCTAGACTACCAAATGGGATGATGGATGGAGCAGGAGGAGGAGGAGGAGGCGGCATGCCAAAAGGCAAACCCAAAGGAGCATTACCCGCCACGCCTGGGTGCCCGCTGCCTGGCACTGCCCCTGGCATCATTGAGGGAGGAGTTTGTTGGTTGGGGAACGGTGAGGGGCCTGGGAATGAAGAGGAAAGATCAAGGTTAGAGGCAGAAAATCTCACTTCAACTCCCTTTCATAGCGAGGATAATCTAGTGACTCTTGGGCACCACCTTTCCTTTTCCTGAAACTAGAATTAGTGGCAAATCCCTGGAACAAAATTTCAAAGCTCTGGATTTGGGGAGGAGACCCAAATGGCGTAGGGATATAACAGAGGTGGGCCCATCTGTAGAAACGGAGGCTGATCCTCATCTCTAGGCCTATTGTGTACCCCGTTCAAGGGGGACGGAACATGCACCTGGAACCCTCTAGGCAGCAAGAGTTCCAGAACCCATCACTTACCATGGGGTCCAGGGGGTGGTACCCCTGGTGGGACTGCCCCAGGCTGGGGGGCTCCGGCTGGTTGCTGCTGCTGTGGCCCTGCGGTTGGCCCTGCCTGCCCAATCTGTTCAGAGGGGCCCAAGCTTCCAGGAGGGGCCCCACTGCCAGCAGGAGCAGGGGCCACAGAGGCTGGAGCCATCGCCAAGCTGTGGACGGTAGGTGGCCCAGCAGCGCCTGTAGGTGGGATAGGCTGGGAGCCTGGGGGCAGGGCTGGCGGTGGCTGCTGCTGCTGCTGGTGCATTTGTTGGAAGTGCTGCTGCCGGGCCCTCATCTCTGCATACTTCAGCTGCTCCATGTGGAAGGCTTGTCGGTCGGCCAGGAGCTGCTGCCTCTGATACTCCAGCTGCCAGCGCCAATTGAGTACTGTTACCCGTGTTCAGAAGATCCTGAAGGCAAATGCCTTGTCCCTGCTTTGTCTTCTGACAAACCCATTCTGGTGGTTCCCCACATCAAATCCAAATCACGTGCTTGCGCATCTCGTCCTCCCCGCCTTCCCCTCATCTTCTGGCTGCGCACATGGCTTCTCTCTCATTGCAATGTAGCTCTTGCTCATTTCAGCTCCAAAGCTTTGAACTTGTCATTAATTTAATTTGAAAACCCTTCTAGTCCTCTTGTCATGTTCTTTTCTTCCTTAAAAATTGGCTAAAACCTCACCTCTCTTAGGAAGCGAACCCAGATCAACTCACTAGCCTGAGCTTTTGCCCCTTATTCTGTTATCTCCTCAGAACTTATATACTTGATTTGAAATATCTTACTTTGAATTTGTCATATACTTTAAGCATTAACTGTTTTTGATGTCTCCAATTAAAACATAAGTTCTCTGAGGTCAAGGTCCCCACCTTCTATTTGTTTTTACACCTTCTCAAAGTGGTCCACTCCTTGTTCATCTCATCCTCGTTTCAAGTTCACCTCCTAGATCCAAAGCCTCTACCCTCTTGTCATCCCTTAAACCCGTTCAATCACTCAACATATATTTATTGACAGTCTACTATGAGCCAACACTGGTCAAGGACCTGGAGATGCAGCAATCAACCACCGACTAGGATCTCTGCCCGATGGAGGAGCTGACATTCTGTGGGACCTTAGTCTCCACGCTTCACCTGTGGGCCACTTGTCTTGAACTGCGTGGGGCCAGCTCCTCCTGCCCTGGCCTGGGCTGCTCTACTCTGCTTTGAAGCCCTGTCCGTCTCACGCTCTCTGCTCTGCTGCTCCCCACTTCCCTGCTGCCCCATCCTCAACTGAGGTACAGCTCAGCATCAAGACGGGGTCCTTGGACTCCTGACCCCCTAGGGGATGTTACTCACTGCTTCTCGCTCCCGGTCCATGATCGTCTCCAGCTCCTCAAAGTGCCGGAGTTTGATCTCCAACTTTTTCATCTGGGTCTCCACCAGCAGGGCCACCAGAGATTTGATCTTCCTCTCCTCAACGGCAGCCAAGTGCTAGGGAAGGAGAGATGGGACTGTGTCAGTGGGAGGACCCAGCTGAAGACATTCTGGGGCAGAGAAAGGTAGGGTGGAGGCTGACAGGTTTTAAGAAAGAACTTGCTGTGGGCACAATCCAGACAGTAGCACAGGCTTGATATTTTTAAAAGAACATGAAGAAAAAGAAAGCATGGCAAAGGATAAGACAAGGTCAAATAATCAGAGGGTGAAACACAGGCCCAATGGTAAAAGCTTAGAGCAGCAATGACCAACTCTCCCTCTCAGGATCAAACGAAAAAAGAAACAGCCAGCATTATTCAAGGGATGAGCAAGGAAGGACTTCCTCCAGGGAAAATGAGATCAGAAAAGGGGGCATGTCCTTCCTGAGGTCTTCTGAGTCTCTGGCCCTCACCTTGGCCTTCACGGCAGCAGCAGCCAGGGCAGCGGCAGCAGCAGTGGAGAGATTGCCCTCACCGATGTCCCGCTCCACCTTGGTCTTCCTTTCCCCCTCTGACTCCACCACTTCCTTCAGCACTTCCTCCTGCCCCTCCTTTGGCTCCTTCTCCTTCTCAGTGTCAACTGGGCCAGGGAACAGGGCTGTTAGTCCTACAGCCTTCCTTCTCTCTCCTGGACTTCAACCACCCTGCTGGGAGACTCACCTATGGGGTCCCCATCGCTCTTCTCTGACTCCTTCTCGCTGTCGCCTTCTTTCCCTTTCTCTTCATCCTTTTTGGGAGCCTCGCTGGTCTTCTCCTTTGCTTCTTCCTCTACAGCCCCAACTCCTTCTCGGGGTTCCTGGAGTCCCAGGGAAAGAAAAATAGGGGGTACCAGGGTGGGTGGTTTCTCACACAAAGGGACCAGACGGGGAACTGAATTTATACCTCTTACTTGGGAGGGCATCTGGCTCCAGGAGAAGCCCCCACCCAAGCCCAGGCCTCCTCTGCCTGAACTGGACGAAGCCAGTTCTCCATTAGCATGGTGCCACACCTGCCCTCCGCCCTCCCAGCCCAGGTCAATCTCACTGTACCTTGGGCTCCTTCTTCTCCTCTGTGGCCTGGCCCTCCGCTCGCGTCTCGTCAGTCCCACTCTCCTCTGGGCCCATGGGAAGAGGAAATGGGAAATGACTGATACAGAGTCTGTCTCTACAATACTGTTCCCATAGCCCCTTCTCCTGACTGAAATCTTAGTGAGAGGACCAACAGGGAGCCATGGTCCCTAAGGTAAAGTCCTAGGGAAAAAAAGCCACACCAATCTCCTATTCATCTTGTGTTCTGAGGCCAACCTGAGGCAGCGATAGCACAGGGAGGCCCGGTGGCTCTGGTTCTTGGTGGAAGGGGAGAAATCTAGGCACTTGCCAGGCCTTACCAATCCGCTCAGGCTCATCAGAGGTGGTTCCAGCAATGCCACTGCTTTCCAGACCGAAGGCTGGGTCAGCCTTGCCTGTCACTTTGGCTGCTTCTTCCACTTTCCGAACATGGGCCTCCACCAAGGCTGTGGGTACCTCTTCCTTCATTTTGGAGAACTCTTCTGCAAGATCCAGAGGGGATGAGGCTGGGAGTGGGGGGCAGGGAGGCAGTTCTGGCTACCCCAAGTGAAAGCCCATCTCTTCATCTAGACCAGCGCGGAGCTAGACAGGTAACTGAGCTGATGCCAGCAGAAGACAAGGTCAGTAGGGCAGCCAAACTTGAGGGGGTTTCAAGGTCTGAGTAAACTAGCCCTTCAAACACAAAATAAGAAGGCCAGGACCCCTCCACATTACCTAAGGCCGACTTTGCAGCAGCAGAGGCGACTCGAGGATCGACAACAGAAGCCAGGAAGGCAACAGTGCTCATAACAGGGTTGCCTGACTGACTGAAGGGGATGGGCTGGTAGGCCAGGGGGCCCAGAGAGGCCTCTGAGTCCTCCAGGTATGGGTCTTCAATGGGAAGACGAAGGAAATGCAAGATGCACTCGTCCTGCGTGCGGCTTCCCACGTGTTCTGACACTTTGTTCCAGTCATCTTTGTACATTTCCAGTGCCTGGTGGTGGTGGTGGAGACACAACTTTGCTTATTTAGCCACTTTCCTTACAGGTCAACTCCCCCCATTCTACTAAGAGTAGCTGGTTTCAAAGCTGTCTGTGTTGTGGTTATTTGTGCACTCTTGCTGGGTCCAAGGGAACTTCCAAGAAGCACTAAGAAAGGGTATGGAGTTAAGGAAACGGCCCAAATCCATGGCCTGGAGCTGTTCCCTGGTGCAGGTGCGACAGGCACTCTCCCCACTGACGAGTGCGTCTGGCACCCTGGCCACTTCTGTTTTCAAAGAACTCTCCTTTCCTTGCCCCAGTTACCTCCAGGAGTAGCAGAGTCTCCTGTTCTGTCCACTCTCGAGTGGCACTGGCCGCAGCTTTGCTCTGCAGGGGAAACACAGGCGGGTCAGAGAGAGGAGCCTGTGACCTCTGAGGAGTGAAGGCGCTCTAGCCTGAGTCAGCCCACATCTCCATACCTTGGAGGGGACGTTCTTCTTTGTGTACATGTCTGTGCGCAGCCCAAAGTTCTGCATGTCTGTTGGTTTCTCTTTGCCTTTGTCAGGGAAGTTGAGCATTTGTTGTGAAGCAGAGGTCTGCTATTTGTGGAGGGGAAAAAAGAGGTGAGTACAAGTGACCACCAGGAGCCAGGGGCAGACAGAAAGAGAAAACAGACAGAAGGAGCTTCCTTCCCAAAGACAGGGACACTCCTGGGCGCGACTTCCTCCCTCACTGCTGTTGCTCCTCTGCTCTCATGTCTCTTCTTCCCAGGCAGGGCCCCCCCAATAAAGGGGCAAATAAGAAGCCCAGCGGGGTCTACACCCCACCTACCAGCTCTGGCTTGCCCTTAGCGGTCTCTGGCACCAGGTCATCCAGCTCTTTGCCCTTTCGCCCAGCCTTGGTATCAGCATCAACCTGGCGGCCCTGGGGGACAGAGCTTGGCGTCATGGAGGCTGGGCAGGAAATGACCAGGCCAAGGCCCTAGAGGCCTCAAGACCAAATGCTGGGTGGCCCACAAGCTCTGGGGGTACTCATGCCACTGTTCCATGTTCACTTAATGATTCATTAGATCTGTAGTGGGCATGATATCCATTTGTATTCACATATATCTTTACAGGTTCTCTTAGGAGCTGGACACTTAGATTCTAATCCTAGATTTAGTACTCAGTGACCTTGGGCAAGCCACATAACCTTTCTCTTAATTTTTGTAATGTATGAAATGGAAGTGGAAAAATGGAAGTGATAATAATTATGAGGCAAAAATGAAAAAATGTTGGAAATATGACAAAGTTAAAAATTTTCATGCAACGTAATTTTAAGCCATTTTTCTCTATCTGTTCCATCCCCTACATTAGTCTGTCTGCTCCTTGAGGACAAGGAGCATCTCTTCTTCCTCAGCAATTCCTTGAAGTCTTAGGGACAGAAGCTAAGAGAGGCTAAACACCCGGGGCTGATTCCTGTCGCCCTTGCATCCCATGGAAAAGGAAAAAGCCTCAAAACACTCCTGAACCATTACCCTAAAAAAACAGAAAAAGAAAAGTCCAAAGAAGCCCAATTTTACCCAACCCCACCCTGTCCCCACAGCCCCTCACCCTACCTGTGGGGTCTTGGGCTGCAGAGGGACCAGCCCTGAGGGCGTGTCCGCCAAGACGTGGAAGTGAGAGGTGGGTGGAGGCCCCATTGGGGTTGGCCGGCTCTCAGCATCCACCTGGTAGTTAATAAGACCCCACTGTTCTAGGAAGGCGTGGACTCTGTGAGGATAGGAGCCGAGACAGGGTCACATGATGATCAGAAAGGTATGTGAGGAGGAGGGCTGGGGGCAGAGGTGGAGGCCTGAAGCTACCTCTCGCAGGCCCTCTTCTCTCTGCTCATTCTACTCCCTGGGAAATCTCTTCTCCTCCCACCACATACGTGCCAGTGACATCCAAGTACAGCCCCAGCTGGGACATCTCTCCATATCTACCCACCTACCAAGTATCTCTTCTTGGACAGTTAGTAAAATCGAATCAGTATCCTTCATCTAGAGACGTGCTTTCTCCTTTCTTCCACACTTTAAGAAGTGCCACTGCCATTTCCTCACGTCACTCATACCCTGAACCCAAACTTCACCTTTCTCTACAGGTGTTTTTCCTACTCATTCCCCTGTGTTCCTTGCTGGCATCTCTACTTCTGCCAAGCGGTATCTGTGGGCAGACATCCCAACATCCCCCCCTCCTCTCAGCTGCAAGACCTACCTCATGATGGCACAGACATCACCCGCCAGATTCCTGCGGCAGGCGGTGGAGGTGAGGTACTCTTGGGGGTTCAGCCGGTAAGTGTCAATCATGAAGTTTCGATAAGCCAGGTAGCTTAGAAGAAAGAGATGAACAATGAGGTAGAAAAATATGTATCTGTTGAGGGCTGAATGGTAGGAAAAAAGTGGACCATTCGACTCAATAAACAATATGGATCTGCTATGTACTAGATGCCAGGGGTTCAAACCTTGCTTCTTTTCCTGGATGGCGTTCTTAGTTAAATGAATTATGTCCTTGGCTATACTTGGGGATGTTTCATCCAACTTTTAAACAAGGAATCAAAAGGTTAAAAAAGGAGCCCTTATTTCCAAATGTAGATGTTAAAAGGACACCCATATCCATGTATCCACTAGTCAGCATGACATGGTATAAAGGGTTTGTTTTAAAGGTGGAAAGATCTAAGTTCAAATCCCAGTTCTACCATGACGGCCTTGGGCAAGTTACTTACATTTCTGAATCTCGGTTTCCTAATCTGTAAAATGGAGTGTCTGTTGAGGACGACAAAGGTCTGTGAAGATCTAGTGCGATGCCAGGAATGTTGTAGGTACTCAAAAAATGGTAGTTTTTGTGTGGTATAGTGTAAAGTTTGAGACCATGAGTCAGACCAATGGATTCAGATCTCGGCTTTACCACTTACGAGCTCTGTGACCTCAAGCAAGCGACTTACTCCCTGTATACCTCCGTTTCCCAGTCAGAAAACTGGCGACGACAATAGGACCTACCTCTAAAGCTGATGTGAGATTAAACTAGTCAATGTATGTAGGACACATAGGCTAGCACCTGAGAGATAGTAAACCCTCAAGACAATTATCACCATTTCCTATTTTATACCAAGAGTGAAAAGTGCAGAACAGGTCTAGTTCCAACCCTGCCTGCAGATCAATCATGGTAACTCATGTCACCTCGTCACTACATCCTTTTCCCCTGGAGAGAGCAAGGCTTCTTTACACACACTGCTTTGCCCAGGAAAAAGAGGAGAGAAGCATACTAGGCTACAGGAAAAGAAACATGGAGGGAAGGGAACAGGGCCCCAGAGAGAAGCTGAGGAACAGCTGGCAGCAAGCTCGCTGGGTTCTCAGGGGGCCTTGGCTCAGCACTGTCTCACCACCTCATCATGGCACTGATCCTGGGCCATCCCTAACCAGAGAAGATGGCCACATCTCATCCAAAGCCAAGCAAGTTTGGCCTGAAGCAAAACACTAAGGGAGATGAAGACTTCTGAGCCCCAACCTTACGTAACACTTCTCTTCAGAGAGCCCTCTCTGTTCCTTAAGTCATAAACTTGGGTCTTCATCATTGCTGCTCTCGTTTTTCTATCAAAACCTACTCCCAGGGACCAGTGTGGTAATAGTCACTTACGTTTCAGTCAAAGCTATTACTTATACTAGGGATATCTGCATTTTGGACAACACCAGTAATTATGAATTGAAAGGCTTCGTACCCTGTTAAAGGAAATGGAGGGACTAGAGCAGGTACTTGCTTTGTGCAGAAGAGCATGCTTACTATCACCACTGGGAAAATCCTAGAGGGCAAGCCACCGCAGTCACAGTGCTAGGCTGGGATCCCGTCTTGGTGAGCCTCACATGGTGTCTGGCTCATGTAAGGAGCTCGAGAAATGTTTGCTAAGCTGGATGTTGCTGGATCAGGAAGAGTGAATGGGGACACGGAGAGAAAGGGACTCGTGAACTGAGATTTCCTTACATTTCTGGAGTCTTGGACTTGTTCTTGCCGTTGAAGAACTCGGGGAGAGCCCTCCGCTCAATGGCATGAACACTGCAAGAAAGCCAGAGTGGATTCAGAAGGCACTAGTGGAGAGATGGAAGCCCCAGAGAGGAAAAGCTTTACCACTTACTAGCTCTGTGACCTTAAGCAAGCGACTTACTCCCTGTATACCTCCGTTTCCCAGTCAGAAAACTAGAAGGTGGGGAGGGCAAACAGTTGGAGACAGCAGGAAGGAATTAGACACTTGTGGAGAACTTCCTGCCAGGGATCCCCTAAAATTGAAGTGTACCTCGGCCCATCTGGCTGAGGAAGAAATAACTTCTTTGGAGACAGGAGGTGGAACGACACGTGGACCCCAGGAGGCAGGGAGATAAGGACTCAGTGAGAAGTTGGAGCAACAATACCTGTTATAGTCAAACCAGGCCGCATAGCTGGGAATGATGATGTGGTGGGTCTGTTCAGTCACGTTATCCTCATGCAGGTCCGGGTTCTTAGTCTGCTCCCCCTTGTTCCCCGTACTGTTCTCATCCTCATCCTACGAGTACGGATGCTGCTGGACACTCAGCATTCTCACTGTGCCCCTAGAGACCCTCTGCTTCTCCCACCCCCCAGCAATGTGGGCACTAAAGATGGGTGTGGGAATGAACAGTTATGGGCCCCAGGACTCAAAAAGCGTCAGTTTGAGCTACAGGTAGAATTAGTCTAGGGAGGGAAAAGTCTAGGCAGTGCAAAGTTCTGGGAAGAGGGAACTTTATAATCACAAGTCAGAATCACATAGAGAGGGAGGGCCTTTCTAAACTGGCTCCACCTTGCCCGTGGTCTCCATGCTTTCATCCTCCTGTTCATCTGAAAGAGAGAGACAGCAAGATAGAAAGCTGGAGCACCCTAAGGGGCCGAGAAGAGCCCTACTTTCTGCAAAGCCCCGGCAGGCTCTGGGAAGGTGGCGGCTGACCTCCCCTCCTTGGGGCTCTGACTGCCTTGCCCGAGGCTCCCCGTCTTACCCAAGTCAGTCATGGTGCCTCCTTTGACTGGGGCTGACTCCGAGTCCTTCTTCGTGTTGACTGCCAGGAGAGAATCATTTTGTCAGACAGGTTTTGCCTAAATTAAGCCCTCACCTCTCCGCTGTTAACAGTTCTAGAGATCTCATTTTCTCCAAAAACTTTCTCCATCTGATCACAAAATGGAGTAACTTCCTGCAGTCACAATCATTTTAGGGCTTGAAACTCACTTGCCCCTTTTCCCCCTTCCCCAACCAAAAATTGATTTAACTTTTTTCCTATAAAGAAGCATCTTCTACCCTATGGACATTTATACATCATCTTGTCTTTGATAGGCCTTTATCTTCATCTGCGTGTCTGTAAGTTCTTAATGGATTGAGACAGCCTGACCAAATCACTCCGTAGAAGAGTGGTTGGATCTTAAATATTTTCGGAAGCAAAGGACACTCAACTGAATTTATATGAAAGCTCAGGAGAAAACACAGAGAGAAGAACTGCTCTGATGGATAAGAGGATGGGAGCCAGACTCCTCTCTCTCCGCGGCCCCCTTTACTCCACTCCTGAAATCCACTCCTGGACATTTGGGGCTACTCTGTGGAATACAGACTGTAAACCAGTACTGGAGAGCAGTGGTCTCCAAAGCGGGCTTCTCAAGTGCACAAGACGCTCCACTAGAACATAGGCAGAGAATATCAGAACTTCTCTACCTATTTGTTTTCTAATCTTATCCTTTACATTTTCCCAATTTTAAGTAATGTTTGCATGTGTTTTATACTGCTCCTAAAGGAGTGGTATAACAGTTCATGTATATAATTTGTGTTCAAATACATTTTACTGACAGAGATGCAAAATCAAAAAGAGTTTAGAGACAACCCCTGTCAGGTACAAAGCGGCCCACAACCCAAATATGAATGTGAAGTTAGAGGACTGTCCATGGTGATGACAATAATTTCAATAATCAGCTAAACTGAAGAGAAAGAGCTTCTACACTTGGAGTCGGGCCTGGGAAATCAGCCCACTCAGGGGGTTTGACAGAACAGGGGCAGGACAGGGAGTGGGGAAGAGCCCAGGAGGTAGGCCTGGCCCATACCTGTTTTGGGCAATGTCACCTCTTCTACATTGGGGACCGGTGAGGGCTCATCCATGTCCTTTGTCAGGTCTTCTTGTTCCTCTTCTCTGTGGCCACGCTTGGACTTGGTGTAAGGTGTTGAGGGACTGGAAAGGAACAAGAAAAGAAAACCCAGTCATCCTTGGACAAGGGGTCCCTGGAAGGAGAAGAGGAAACAAGAGAGAATCCCAAGGGCAGAGCTGAGCAAACACAGAAACCAATCACCTCATAGTGATGGGAAGTGGCCAGGGTTTTCACTTGGAGATTAAGCTGTGTTTGAGTTTACTAATGGCTGGGACTAGAACTAACAACTGGACAGCTAAAGAAGACCTCCTCATCCTCCCTCTCAGGACACCAACAGGACAAGGCTAGGTGGATATGGGAAGGGATTTATTTGTCCTTCCGTCTTTCAGCGTGGTGTGGAGAGAACGGTGAAGGTAGAGGCTGGTTAGGGGCTGGCATACCCTTTCTTAGCATTTTTCTTCTTAGCTTCTGGGGTTGGTGAAGGAGAGGGGGAGCACTTCCTCTTCTTATAGTTCCCTCCCTTCTTGTCCCGTCGATCTGAATCTGGGCTGTTCACCTGCAGGTTGGAGAATTGGGACAAATGTCAGCCAATAATCTCCAGTGAGACTTGTTCTGAAACTCATGCTAAGGGCTGCAGGAAGAAAGAAGAGGAATTTTCACCTCATCTGTCAATGTCTTGGCTGAAATCTTCTTTCGGCGGGAGACAGCGTTTTTATCATCATTTACTTCGTAGTCTTCCTCATTCATCCATTCATTGAAGGTATCTGTGTCCAGGATCCACTTTGCATGAACCTAAAAGGACAAAGGCAGACTATGCTGGAGAAAAGCCTGGAAGCCACAGTTCTGTCTGCGGACCCTTAACAGAAAAGTCCAAGGGCACAGAAAACTCTGTTTCACCTCCAAAGAGTGGTCTGGTTCTGGCATTCTCCTTGGGACAGGAAGGACAAGAAAAGCTCACCTTCCTGGGTTTCTCAGGAGTTGGAGCATCTTCCACAGACGCTTCAATTTCACTGGCTGGGATCCAGGTGTCGTAACTGCCAAGGGAGATTCAGCGGGAAGTAGAATCAGTGAGATGGAGTTGTGGAAAAGGAAAGTGCAAATCTTTTACCTTTTCCATTTACAAAAAGTAAATGGTTGTTTTTTGGCATGATTATTTTTCTAGTTAACACTGGGATTCTTTTCATTACAAAGTAATAGAAAGAATTACAAAACATTTCAAAACTAAAAAAAGAATGAAAAGAATCACCCTAACACAACTACATGTGACATTTAGTATATATTTTTTCCCAGTATAATTTTGATTTTACATAACTGCAATAATACTGGGGTTATTTTACATCCTACTTTTAAAATATTAATTTAATATTCATATACAAATTATCCATGTTATTTATGTAAGTTTAAAGACAGCACAATAGCCCACTGAGTAGATATACAAATTGGCTGAAATATTTTCCTACTGTTAGACATTTGGATTGTTGCTAATATTTACTTATCAAAAATTATACTGGGCTAAAAAAAAAATTATACTGGGATAACCATTTCACACCTCGTCCAGTAAGCCCAAACCTCCCCAAGACAGAGGATTCGCATAATAGGAAGAAGAACAAATTAACAAACCTAAAAATAACCCCAAAAGATAATAAAATAAAAAATTAAATTAAAAACAAAAATAACCCCCCAAATAACTTGCTTTGCTAAATGTTCTAGGGCTTCTCACTCTGGCTCTTGTACTTGCACCTGCCCTAGGAACCCGTCCTCACCTGTCAGGATAGTAGCCCCAGTGCAAAAGAACCTGCTTATCCCTCTTCATGACTGGTCGTACCCATTCCTCTGGGGATAGAGACAGAGCAGGGAGAGATATAAGCTGAAGGGGTACAAAAAAAAATAATCCTGTGTATGACTCCTGTTGCATGCAGCAGGGGACCCAGAAATAGGAATGTAAAGCGGTAGGAGGATTCAGGGTTGAAAGGAGCGGAGCCCAGGCACAGCATTGGATTAGCCCTCCACCTCCTAATCCAAGCCATTCACTGCAGTGGCCAGGAAAAGTCAGTTCTCACCTTCTTCCAGGTTCCCTGGGACAGGATACACAACATGGGAGGCGTTGTTCTTATCCTCAGTGACCGTTCCCTGGATGTCGTAAGAAAAAGCAGGTAAATATGGTCCCCTCTAAATTACTCAGGGGTGTAAATAAACCAAAATAAGATTTAACCACAGACCTGCCTTCCCAATCATATTTTGCCCAGACTGATATTAAAGTTAGTTTGTATTCTCTAAGCACGCACCAGCTGAATGGCAGAGGGAAATAGCTGGGATTGTGCTAATAATGGAGAAAAGTTAAAGAATTAAAAATTGCTACAGATAATCCCTGAATAGATAATCTACACATGGGAAATGTAAAGTTGACCTGTATGTCTCGAGCAATGACCTCTGCTTGTTATTCTAGAGTTCCAAAGAGCAAAGATTTAATTTTTCTGAAATCAGACAATCTCTAGTAGCTCAGTGGAAGTAGATGCCCCCCCCCCCATCCTGCCAGGCCAAGGCAGACTAGGAACAGTGACCCAAACCTGTGAAGACTGGGAAATGGGAGGAGCGATAGCAAAAGAGTGGCTCAAGCAAAAGAGTGGCTCAAGTCTAGTCATTTTTCAGAGGGGTAGAGCTACCTCTGCAGTAGAAAATATGGCACCTCAGGGCTGCTTATTGAATGGAAAACATCAGGAAAAGTCATGGAGCTTCCAAAACCTCTTGTCTCACCCACTCACCTGGTGTCTCTTGATAATGTCCTTTAATTTTCCTAGCAGTTTGGGTTCAATTTCTGGGCACAGAAAAATGTTTGGTCGAGACAGGCAATTATTCTGTGGGGAGAAGAAACAGAGTGAATGAGATTATGGGAGAGGGTGTTTTGGATTCCTACTGAGGGAAGGAAAATGGATGGCTGAGGTTCATGACTGTTACCTGCACCAAGGACTTCTCAATAGTCATGAACATTTCCACGTTGCGGTCCATGCGTGATGGATTCTGGAAGTCGTAACGCCGCCTTGTGAAGAGGTGATAATCTAGTGAGTGGTATAGCTCAGGTCTGGGGATAAGGTTAGGGTATGTGACTTTTTAACATGGGAAATTAGGAGGCAGTCCTGCTCACAGCTGGTGACAAAAATCACCAGGGTTTACTGATATCAACTCACTTTGTACTCAGTTCAAAAGGACAAAGGAAAGCTTGAGATACTAACCTTTTCTTCTACAATACACACACTGATACACACACATTCACACTCACACTCACTTTGGACACTTATTTTGGCTGTGACTCTAAGCCATTTTTCTGACCTAGCAAGTCAGGCCTACTGATGTAGCAAAATAAGATACTCATAAGAATGTCTACCTATGCTCTCCCACCCCAGAACGACCCCAAGGAATCAAAGGGGGAAATTCCCTCTAAACTAAATGTAAGAAGCATAGAGAGAGGGCATCTCACCATCCCTGGTCACTCTTGAATTTGTAGGCAGCTGCAAGTATGTGGCACAGGGAACCTCCTGCTTTGAAATCTAGGAAACATTTGATCTATAAAATTGAGACAGGGAAGAAGTATATGACAGTTACATCCAAAATTCTCTTGTTACTTAACAACCCCTTCACAAACCCCGTGCCATTGTATCATGTGGCCTGGAAGAGGGGAGAGAAAGAAACTAACGTTCACACAGCCCCACCTTCTGCCAAGCACTTACTGGGTTACCTCACTGACCATTACAGAAACACAACAAGGTAGGTATACTAATCCCATCTAAAGATGAAGGAACCGAGACCCAAAAGGTTTAACCCAAGATCACAGTGACACCAATTGGCAGAGCCAGGATTTGAACACAAGCCTGTGTAAATTCAAATCTCATATCCTTTTAACCATAACACAATAGTTTCATGCACTGACCTGACACTCTGAGATAATCTGTTGCACAAAGTATTACTAAGACAAAGGGAGTGGTAAGTTGGGGACTAGACCAAGCTCCGTAATACGCTGACCAAGGATAGAGATGCTAAAAAATTTACCCAAATATCAAAAAAATCATGAAATTTACAAAACACTCCCTCCCCAGTTTGGAGGACTCCCCCCTTGCTTTTGCACTCACCGGCAGTTTGGTTAACGGTGCGTTGCTGACATGTTTGCCAAAAACTTCTTCCTGAAATTGTAGCAACTGTACAACCAGGCTAGACAGAGACTTGTTGGTGGGTGGTTCAGCTTGTATATACTGGGGAAAAAAGGGAAAGAAAAGAAAAATAGATCCCAGAAAAACTGTCCACCATTTCCCTTATTACTTTCCCAGGAGCTCTGGAAGCATCTGGGGCAGAGAAAATTGTATCTTCTTTCCCACATGTCAAGTGTCTATAACGAAAATGGTAGAAGGGAGGCCCTCTACGCCCCTCACCAGGAAGTTACAATTCTGCTGCCTCCAGCACAGGCTACCAGTGTTGGGTGCTGGGGACAAGGGAGGGCCTTGGCTACACCCTGAAATTGGAGTTGCAGGACCCTAACTCTCTAGCCAACAGCACTGAGGGTTGTAAAATCCTGAAAATTCGACAGGCAATGAAAGCAATAGCTCTGAGGCTCTAAGCAAGACAATAGTGTATTTCTTGGGGTAACATTGTGGAAGTCCAAAATTCCCCCTGTAATGTGGCCTAATAAGAAAGGTGCACGGAAATGAGGTAGGGAAAACAGACTGAGAGAGTGAGCTTGGGCAAACAGAGAGGGAGCTTGTGCATTCTGCTTCTGCTAGGAACAGGTCACAAATGTCTTTGCAGGTCCCCCTAAACAGCAAGGACCGGCTACTACTCAGCCTGGTGGGAAAGAGCAAGACAACACCTGTCTTTTCTGAAGAAACCTTATCTGAGACAAGTAACCCTGGGCCCTCTTAAACATTTCCATATTATGCTACCTAGCATCCTAGCCTTCTAATTTAAAACTGAGCCAGGACGCTAACTTTCTCTTTGCCTTTTGAACCCTGTTTCCTGAACCCTAATCACAGAGAAGAGTGCTCCTCTCAGTGCAAGGTGTAAAGAGATCCTTGAAGGAAAAGGTAAACGACAAAGCTCAGAGCTTGAAAGCTGAACCAGGTCACAGGCTGTCACTCCCCTGCGGGCCAGAGACTAAGCCCCTAGACTGATCTCCCTTCCAAAAGGTCAAAGGTAGAAGCCTGGGAACCAGAGCCTCAAACTGGGGTGCAGACAAGCCACAGACCCGGCAGCTATTTGTCAGGATCCTGACACCCAGAGAGACCTCTGAGAGCTCATAACCAAGATCAGCGGCGCATTCTCCTACAGCACTCATCACACTTCTGACAGGCTGCAAAGCTGGGCAGGAAGAACTGGGAGCTGAAGGAAAGCCAGAAAGAGAATCCCTCTCAGGGTAGTGAGAAGGAAGTCAGGCAGACCATCTCCAGAGACAAACCATATGTTTAGACGTTCCTTTCAACAAGGCCTAATGACAAAGACAACACCGGGAAAAGGTTCTGTAAAAGACAGGCAAGGCTTCCTGAACTCTTTGTTCACTACCTTATTATCTCCAGTTATGGTGTCGGGGGGCGAGAGGTATAAAGAGTGCCCTAGCCTCTGAACCCCAAACCAAGGCAATTCAGGCCAGGTGGGGGAGACTGCATTGTGCAACTGAGGAATGGTTTAAGAAGGGGTCGCTGCCAAGAAACTCCTATGGCTCCCAAAGAGGATTTCTTGTCGCTTGGCTGGAGGTGGGGACGAATGGTAGACAGGTGATCTCAGGGTGGGGGCCTTTTTCAGGCTGATGGAGCAGCCAAGGGCCTGCTCTGTGGCTGTTAACCCTCCTGCTTTCATCATCTCTCTCTGAACGTACACAAAGCACCAGGGAGGCCTCAGCCCTGCTGGTACCTGGCTCCGTGAGGGGCTGTGGCGGGCACCGTGGCGGGCACGCTGATGGGGGGGGATCGACACCGGGTCCACCGCTGGCCATCTCTCCCGGGAAAGCCCGGAAGGCGACAGCTTAGGGAAGGGTGGGCTGCTGGCACCGAGACCCGCCGGGGCAGTGGAGAAAAACAAGGGGCAGAGGGCGCAGCGTTTCTCCGGAATCCCAGGCCGGAGGGGGGCCGGTGAGAGGCTGGAGGAGGGGCGCAGGCCGGAGGGCGCGGTGGGGGCTGCTCCCGAGGCCGCGGGGGAGGGGCCGCGGGCCGCGGGCCGCCAGAGGGTGGGCAGGATCCCGGGGCGCTGCGGGGCCGCGGTCCCTTTGTCCCGCCCCCGGTCCCTGCGCAGCCTGCCCGCGTACCTTCTTGTAGTTCTTGCCGAGCCAGAGCCGCACGTTGTCGAACTGGGTCACGGTGTCCGCGGCCTCGTAGTACTTCACGTTGGGGCCGCCGTCCTTCTTCCGCACCGCCATCTTCTCGGGCTCGGGCCCCGCCGCCGCCGCCCGCCCCGCTCAGCTCAGCTCCCGCCTCCTCCACCTCCTCCTCCGCCCGCCTCCCGCCGCCTCCCGCCGCCACGGCAGCCGCCTCCCGCCGCCCTGGCCGGCCCCGGCCCGCGCAGCGCCCCCTGCTGGCCGGCAGGGGGCGGCGGCGGCGGCGCGCAGGGCGCGGGACCGAGCCTGGCGGCCTCCCCGGCAGCGGCGGCGGAGGGAGCCTTGGCGAGGTGGCTGCTTCCTGGAGGGGGCGCCCACTCTCCCGAGACCGCTCTTGACCTGACGTGTAATCTTCTTCCTTTTTGCCTCTCTGCCCGGCAAGTGGCACCTCTATCCTATCCTATTGGGATGCCCATCGCCTGAGGCACCCCCAACTCCAAGTGGTCGTCACCTTGCACATTCCTAACCCCACGGACCTCCTAATCCCAAGGAATCCCCTTTCCCCAAGATGTTTCGTCCTCGTCCTTTCTTCCAACTCCAGGAGTTCCCGGTTTAAACCCTAAGTTTTCCTCACCTTTAATGCTTTGTCCCAGCACTCCTTTTCACTCCTTAACTCGAGGAGTCCCCTAGCCGCCACCCTCGGGGCCCAGCCCCTTCCCTCCAAGTGCTTCCTCTGCAGGTCTCGCCATCACCTCCTAAATAGCTTTGCACTCCTTGAGACCCGTTTCTTTTCCTATGACTGGCGTAGAGAGAGGTAAGGAGCGGGGGCGGGGAGGGGGCCACAGGATGTTATGTGTGTATTGGTCTGTGGATATGGGTATGTGGATGGGGCACGGCTTCCCCGCAATGCCGACTCCTGCTGTAAGTGTGAGGAGAAGAGCGGTTTTGGAAGTCACGGTGGCCGAGTGGTTAAGGCGTTGGACTCGAAATCCAATGGGGTTTCCCCGCACAGGTTCGAATCCTGTTCGTGACGTTAGCTTTTTCCGGGGCCCCCCCGCGCGCCCACTTCAGGAAGTGTAAAGGGAATCCCTGGTTTTCGCACGTGCCTTTCGTGCACTTTCCTTTCTGTCTGGGAAAGAAAAGCCAGAAGATCTCAAGATCTCACCTTTGGATTTGGGGCGGGGATGAGGGTGATCACGAAGCTTAATTATGCACAAGTTTATGGGCTGCTAGGATACAAGGCAATTTCAGAATTGTAGCTTTGGCATTGTTTCATGCTTTTGGGAGGGAATAGCAAAGGATTTGGTTGAAGAAGGGTTAAGTTTTGTTTGGGAATGTAAATGCCTGTTGTGCTATAAAAGTCACAACTGGAGTTTCCAGGAAAAGAGGGCACCTCTGGATTTCATGACCACAAGTCACATCTTGTAGGTCTGATTACAAATGAAGACCCAAGAAACAGGGCATTCTCTCACTTGGATTTCCTCGAGGAGGCGCACCTCAGGTACAGAGCTAGGGAGAGTAACCTACTGAAACCAACACTGCAGATTGAGCTGGAGCTAGTGTGCGAAGATAATTATCACTTTATTGAGTGCTCATTATGTGTCAGGTAGTTAACCAAGCTAGGGAATTAATCCCTTCTCTAACCTGTCACACTGCTGTACCCACTTCCCCTGGTTCTTCCCACAATTTCTGATTGTGGGGATATCTAGGACACTCGTGGAGGATGCACTTTTTGTATTTCATTTTTTTTTTGTACAGCAGCATCTTCTCCAAAAAGAATCCCCAAAGGACAGGGGGTTCAAGGGTAATTCATAGAGCTTTCTAAACATTTATACTTTGGAGTTTCCCGCCTTCATACCATTGCTCACGCTGTTCTTTCCTAGATCACCTTCACCACTGTCTCCTTCCCCCTCCTCCAATCCACAGTATGATCGCTTTCCATGTGCACATCCTTTTACCCCTTCTCTTTGAGGCTGTTGATTACTCCAGCTGGAACCTATCAGGCTACCATCACCATCCACTAGATTGCATGCAAGGCATCTCCTTTGACACGCCTCTGCAAACATTAAAATAAAAACAAATTATATTCTACCTCTTAAATATGTTCAAGTCTGTCCACTTTTCTCAGGAGTTAGTGCAGACTGGACAACTTGCTGGAGCCTTTATGTGGAAAACGGGTCATTGCGAGGACGACAGAAGTTAATACATGCAAAGCTGCACTAAAGCATGCACACTGGCCCGAGACCTTAAACTTTTCCATAGCTGCTTTTGGTGTTTCATGACCTGGTCTCTTTTCTCTCCCCACTCTTCCATATTTTCTACATTCCACCCATGGCATTCTTTTAATTCCTAGAATAGTATTTGTTCATTCTGTTCCCTGCCTGCAATAATTTTGCTCATCCTCACCTTCTACTCAGTCTCCACTTAAATGTTGCTTCTCTTGGGAAGCCTTCTCTAACCATCTGTCACTCACTACATCCTAAACCCTAATCTTATTATGTGAAGTCTTTCTTCCCCTGTAGATGTAAATTCTTGGCACATATAACCTCAATAGAAAAAGAATTTTGTTGAGTAAATAGATGTTTTTACAGTTTTTATGTGTACTTGTTTTAATCTTCACTCAGACTGGACTCTAAGCTTCTTGGGAATTAGGACTGTGTATTTTATTTGTTTGTATCTCCTGTACTAGGTCTTACATATAGATGTGATCAAATATGTACTGTAATAGAATCTTATTAGCTCAGTGCTCAGCTTTCTAAAACCATCCAATTTTGCAGACGCTCTCAGATTTAAATATCTGGAGAGCCAAGACCAACAAGGACCAGCAGAGGGCAACCGACAACTATGTTGTGAAGGGAAGAAGGCTCCAGGGTTTACAAAATGGAGGATCTAAACTGAGAAGGAGAAACAGACAGAGGTTGTTTGGTGTTTGGGAGATACTACCTTTTGCTCACAAGTGCTTCCCTTGTAATTTTAGAGGACTAGAGGCCACGGCTTTGAACTTTCATGAACAGTAGATAATTGCCAATTTTCACTATATCCACAGCCCACCCCAACTCCCCAATTCTTTCATCCTTCCCCTTCCATCCCGACAAATCCTGTCTCTCTGTGTTGCACGATCAGGCCCACCTCTCTCTCTCACCATTCTTACATATTTATTACGTTCTACCCACTGGTATTCTTCAGTTTCTGATTCAGTATTTGGCCTTGCTCATCTGTCTGCCCTTAAATAACCTTCTCTGTCTAGGCTTGCAATCCCACTCATTTCAACCTCCTAGGGAACCTTCCATAAATAAACCTTCCATAACACATTCAAATTCTACTCCACTGAATCAATCCTTATTTCAGAACAAACAAAACTACACTTTCACTTCCAAACCTTTTCTACCTCCTTTTTTTGAATAAAATGTATACCCTCTACCTCCAGCTCCATACTATCTTAATACCCCATGGTAGAAACCTGTGCTGTTTGAAACCATTTATTTCTTAATGGATTTCAGAGACACTGTACTCATTGTTTTTCTCTTAGAACACCTTCTCCATCTCATTTGCTTTCTCCCTCCTTCTGTGGAATTCTACTAAAACTTCATTCTTTTCCCTCTTCCCAAGAAAAAAATCCCAAGCCACTGTTCCAGGCAAGGCCTCCCAAACAAACCATGGTCCTCTATCTCCATCTGTCTATATGTCTGCATAGCTGACCTAATGTCACCTAAAACACAAACAAAACTTCTCTTCCTTTCCCAGAATCGCATTCTCAATCTTTTCCATTTATGCTACTGCTATTCTTAATTCCATCTAGTTTCCAACCTTAAGAAATATCTGACATTTTTTCTCCATTGGCCTTCTAAGTGCCCCAGTTTCGCCACACTTAAATCTCTAAAAACACTGCTTTCTTCATATTATTCCCATGTCCAGGAACTTCAGCGCCCCATCTGATTAAATACATGCTCCAATTATCAATACACCCTGCCTAGATCACTTTTTTTTTAATCCTTAATTCTTCCCAGTAAAATACCACAATCTAATCGGGTGATATCTTAATTCCTTCTTTCATGAAGTTTTTTCTATCTACCTCATAACCAAAGACTAGCTAATCCCATCCTAAACTGATGAAAGCTACAAATTCTGGGATCTTAATCAGAATTGCTTTTATGTAACTAAAAGGCTAATGGGGGAGAAACTAACACACAAGAATTTAACATAATCCCAAATTGTTGACTTGTTCCAAATGTTAAGAGGCTTGGATTTCTGTAGTTTATCCAGTAAAGCAAATCATTAGAGGACTTGAGCTAAAATGATCTCAACTGACACTTGTTTCAGGAATGCTGTCATTGTACAAAACATTTCTGGAACTCCTTCACAGCTAGTTTATGAGCCACATTTAAATGATTCATTACTTCAGAATTACTTTTTAAAAAAGCTGAGGCATTAGCCAACTTTTATCATTTATCTATTTTCCAGATTTTGTTCTAGATTACTCCTGGAATTCCCCCAGGTCTCATTCTTAGGCTTCTTCCTGTTCTTTCCTTTAATGTTTATATTAATTCGTAGAATTTCTTGATAACCTCTGGGCAGGTAACTCTTAAATCCACATCTTTAACCCTAACTTCTTGCTCTTAAGCTCCAGACCCACATTTCCAATTATTGGCTAAACACCTCTTTATGGAAGTACTTCCAATCCAGTGTTCCCCAAATGAGTTCATTACTTCACCCCTGAAACCTGCTCATCCTCTCCTCTCTATTTAGGTTAATGACATGGTCTTCTCATTCACAGACTAGAAACCTGTCTACCTGTGACTCATCTTTGGTTACGGCCCCTTGTTGAGTGCAGTGGTTAGGAGCTCAGGCTCTGGAATGAGTTTCTGGGTTCAAATCTCAGTTCTTTGCTGTGTGTATTTTGTCCTTTGTTTCCCCACATAGAAAATGGAGATGATAATAGTGCCTTTTTGTAAAGTTGGGAAGACTATTTAATACTTAGAATGGTGTCTGACTCACAGTGAATGCTTAATTTAGCTGTTATCCCCTTTCCTCGCAGCCTATATCTTGTTCAGAAAGCTCCAGTGATTCCTGAGAAGCCTTCCCTCCTATGTACCACCAGGTAGGTAGGTGACCCCTTTCCTCCTCGTTGTCCCATTGTACTTAGTCCTTATCTATTAGTAACATACTGTTTTGTATTCCCCATTATTTGAACAAGTGCACCTAGTAAACTGCAAATTCCTTTACAGACTTGTTTCTCAATTATTTGTGTACCTCAAATGCCTAGTGCCATTTCTGGTACGTGACAGGTAAGCTATAAATGTGGGCTGAGTGAATCTATTCAGTTACTAAGGCCTGTCTGTTTTTCTCCCTGAATGTCTCTTCTCTTTCCTGTTCTATTTCAAGCTCTAATCCTCTCTCGCATGAATTACTGCAAAGCTTACTAATGTTGTCACCAATTTTCACTGTCTTCCCACTGCCACTAGAATTATGAGTTGGAAGTCACTCCTCTTCTCAAAAACTTACCTAGAAAATTAAAGTCCAAATTCCCTGCCATGTATTCAAGGCCTTCTAAGAATTGGCCACCAATTATTTCTAGCTTTATCTTCCATTACTTCCTTCAAAAAAGTTATGCTTCAGATCCCACTAGTCTTTTTATTCGCGAACATAGCCTTCATCTCCACTTGGTTTTATTCATGCTGTGATCTTAGCCTAAAACAGAGGTTGCAAACTGATGGACCTTAGATTTTTGTAATTGAAACATTTAAAAGTTATGTGATTTAGCATAAACAGGATGTCCAAAGATTCGTGAAAATAAGATTTGGCAGTATTGGGCCCCTGTTCTTATATAGCAGCAACCAACTGGAGCTTTACCACCAACCAGCGGCCCCTTCTCTTAGGGCATATATTCGTCACCTAGCCAGCTTTAAAAAACTCTCTCTATAAGTGCACAACGACCAAGCTAATGGAGGGACAACTGGGCCCATCTCCTGGTGTTACACAACATAAAAAAAAACATCTCTCTTATGATGTCTTCTGTCCCCAGAACTGTTAAACTGGAATCTCTCAGACTCTACATCTAATATTTAGTAAAAATAGGGACTAGAGGAACAAATTAAAGGACATCGTGAGAAAGCAGTCAGTCAAATCCAAAAGACCACTCTCCAGGACTACTGGCCCAATCTCTTCAATAAATTAGTGTTACAAAGAAAGGTTGTTCCAGGAATCTGGATTAAAAGAGTTAAGACACATAACCTGGTGTATAATGCATGGTTCCTGGATTGGATCCAGGGTTGAACAAAAATTAGGTCTGAAAGTACTTTTCTTGGGACAGCTGGGCAAGTGAGAATATAGGTTTGTGTTAGATTAAGGATATGTTATTAATTTTAAGTGCTAATTTGGGCAATGTATAAGATGTTTTGCTTTTTCAAATCTATACACTGAAGTAAGAAATTAAAACAACCCATCCTCTTCCTTTTCCTGCCCATTCTCCTGACCCTAGAATGGGTTGGCAAACTTTCTGTAAAGGACCAAGTAGCAAATACTTTAGGTTTTGTGGGCCATAGTTCTGTGTCAATTACTCATCTCTGCTGTTGCAATCTAAATGCAGCCGTAGACAACACGTACTTAGCTGTGTTCCAATACAACTTTTTTACAAAAGTAGACAGCAGGATGCAAGCTGTAGGTTGCCAACCTCTGACCTAGAATAAATACCACTACTCCTAAAAAAGTCTTTCCTGGTGCACATCGGAATCGGTGGCTTTATTTTTCCCCTTTACATATTGCTTGTAAATCCACTTGCCGTATTTATTACGTCTTTATATACTCATCTCCATTAGGGAGTCTTTGAAGGTAGGTGCCATTTTGCTACATGAACTCCCCTATCCCCACCCTAGTGAGTTCCTTGCAGAATATTCAATGAATATTGTTTCCAAAAACCAAATCTATCCTAAAAGGAAGATTTGGTACCATTCATGACATTCAAAAGAATGAGCAGCAGGTTCTAAAAGTAATTTTGAAGGAAATTGGGGGGTGGGGGGGTGGGAAGCTCTACTGGTATCACTCGAGTAAATATATTGCCTCTTATGCTCTATATTGTGATGTGTTTATCGTTATTTTACAGTCAGACCTTGTGTGTGTGGAAGTAGTAGGCTCAGTTGGTATAGGAATGCTCTTATGCCCCCTTTTTTAACCCCGCTAGAGTATCTAGAGTACTATTAGATTTACATTAGGTGCATGATAAATGCTCAACAAATTTAAAATATAGTTTTGGGGGAAAAGAATATGTTCTTTTTCTCATAACAGGGAGAAGGTGGCAGCAAATAAGGGTTTATCAAGATCTGACAACCATAGCAGGTAGCCATTCCAGGTTTCCTTCCTCACATTTACTTTGTTGGTTAGGAGGCATTGGAGGGTAGAGGCTTCCCTGCATGCAATGGCATCCCAGATTCCAAAGCAAAGGTGGGACAAGGGAGAAAGGTGCACGTACATCTTCTGTGGCAAGTGTCCCAGAACCCAGGAGCACGTAGCATGTGGAATCTGGGGCAAAGGCAGAATACAGTTCTTATCACTGGAAAGTGTTGGCTGCCATAGAACAGGAGGCAGGAGGGAAGGAGTTAGGAGGGCACACAGGACAAAGAAGATGTGAGGTGACGACTACTCCCAGGCAGGCATCCTCCTAAAACAGAGGTTAGTTCTAAGACTAGGGTAGGTTACGAAGCAAGGAAAAAGTAAGGGGGATTAAGGTGAGAAAAAGGCCTAAGCAGAGGAGAAGCCTTCACAAGAAGGGGAGTGATACTGAATTAAGAATTTAGAGAACTGAGTGAAAGGTTTATTATTAGTGCAGTCAACACCATGGAACAGCACATGTAACACAACCAGCAACCTGCAGAGACACTAGTGCAAAGGGTGGGGAAGCCGGAAAGGAGCTTCCTGGCTCCATCTGAGGGTGATGACAGGAGGATATGGGCCTTGGTAAGGCAGGCAGGGGCAGTGGGGAGTGGAAGAAATGTAGTAACCAGACTAAGTATAGCAGCGTTTTCAAATTCCTGAGCACAATGTCCTGGAGCTAGAACATATGACTGTTCCTTACTCCTTTCAAGCTGTATCCCTCCAATCCAATCCCAGTGGAGCCATGACCCAACTACCCAGACCTATAGCAAGCTGGCCTGGAATAAAACTCCAAAAAGAGAAGAAGCTGTTATATGGCCATCTCTCTTCAACCCCACTCCCACCTGCATATTAAAATAATCACACCCACTGTCCCTCCCCTTCTGTTACTCTGCCAGTCACCTTAGGGGTCAAGGAATGCCCCAGGTAGCCTGAAATGGAGCTGAAGTCCTTAGGGGGCATGGGTGAGACAGAGCACAGCCTCTACTCAAAGACACAATTTCGATTCCACCTTGCCTGGTGAAGATAGAGTCCAGCTATGTATCTCCAAGGAAATGGGGTGAGGGATTTCTTCAAAATTAATACTTGAAATCCAGAGTTTTACAATGAGACCCTGGAAGGGCCAGGAGCAAAGTTCGCCAGAGGGCACAGGCATCGGTGCTGGACTGTCACATCCATCCCTAGAACAGTGGAAGCGCCTCATCTCAGTGGGGTTAAGGACGGTTGGGGCATACCTTATCAGGTCAGCCAAGGACTCCCTCGGCCCTTCCTCTATTAAAGCCAAAGGTTGTGCTGCAAAGGAAAAATATAAAATAGCCCCCATCCCAATCCCACCCTATCCAGAATCCCCACCCATAGGAACAGCAACAGAAAAGTTTCAAGTTTTGTTAATTTTTTTTTCCTTTCTTTAAAAAAAAAAAAGTAAATAAATTAAATTGCCAACAATGTGTGGCTGGGCTGGAAAAGTGGGGTAGCCATAACCAGGCCATTCTTTAAAAAAAAAAAAAAAGTGGGAGGGAGTGAAATATAAACAAGTAACAATGGCCAAAGGAAATTATCAAAATAATGCATTACAATCAGGGTTGGAGAGGGGTCTCTGGAACTATTAGGCCTGTGCCACAGAAGCAGTGCCTGCGTGACTTCAGCAAAAACTAGTGAGCTGCTTCTTGCTGAGCATGTTCATCCCAACAGACTAACCGCCTTCCCCCACTCCTGTCATTCCCTAATTACGAGAAAGTGTAGGAAAGAAGAGCTCACTTGGACATTTTCAGCATCCCAACTTGCACACCTACAGACCCAGTGGGAGCCCGCGCCTTTAAGGTGGGCTAAACAAGGTACTGCTTGGCACAAAGGTCCAGTCTTCCCCTCAGGGCCATCGGTGATGGCCAGTTACTGGCCCTATTATTTATTTCTAGGGTTTTGGTTCCACCCTTACCATTTCTTCAGGATGTCTGCTCCCCAGAGCTGTCCTCTGAATGATGTTTAGTCAGTAGGCCTGCTCAGATTCCCTGGTTTTGGAGGAGGGGAACGATTAGAGATTCCTCACTCCATCCTGATCCTTACAGAAAATGATTATCTTTGTGCTTTCTGAAAATACCTGGAACCAGGAATCCTTGACAGGTAAACAGATATAGAGGTGGGGACTTTCCCAACCAGAATGAAAATTTACAGACATCTTAGGGGAAGAAATTAGGCAAAAAGAAGGAATGTAGGTTTCCCACCTGAAAGGCTGAGCAAAGTGCCTCAGGGCCCTTCAGTGCCAGAAAAGCAGGGAGATGTGTGGCTCACATGTAAGCCACAGGGTTAAGGACAGTGGGGAAGACTCAGGGCCCAGCTACTGGAATGATGAGATTTTCCGATTTCCATCTCTTCCTGACAGCCTGCTGAGAGACTATATCTCTTCCACACCATGCGCAAATATCATGACGAGCCCCGGCTCCTGCACCATGTCATCACCCATATGCTGGTTCTCACAGGCCATCACGACAACAGCCTGCTTGCCAGGGATACGCTTGGCCACGTAGTTCTCATAGTACCGCCGGTTCATCTGTCTTGTCTCTAGTGTGGCCAGACCCTGAGGCCAGCTCCTCTCGTGGGCATTTTCGATCAGCTCGTTGACAATAGAGGCAGGACAGCCACTCTCCACCAGGGAGCGCTTGATTACAGCCTGGAGTACAGCATCTGGGGTGGAGATCATCCCTCCCCAGCGGGTCACTCTGGCTGGCTGCAGGGAATTCACCCACCTGTGTGGAGGGGATTGGAGGGGGTCATTCCAGCTCATCCCCTTTCTCTGCATGGTTTCTTCCCCTAATAGGAACAACCCCCCACTCGGCACTTAGCTTAGCCTATCCTCCCCTCCCCCTCCCCTCTCTCCTTCCATCATTGGTTCAGAAACTGCTAATCTTTCTGTAGTTGGTCCCATCTAAGTCACCACATGTTACTCACCAGATTAAACCTCATGAGTGTAGGGTCCCTCTTATTTTTCTTAAAAATCCCAATACTTAGCACACATAGTGACTGGCACATACTAAATGCTCAATGAATATTTATTGAATGAAGCAATTATTCCTCTATACTGTGTGCCATGTACCAGTTTGCACTGTATATATTGCTTCACCCTTAACAGTTTAGTCTATGAGTTGTATAGTACTCCAGAAGTGAAAGGGATCTTAAACTTCACTTGTTTACTTCACTGCATCTTGCTACATTTTTAGTTCACTTTCCTGGATTTGCACATTCTCTTCTCTGGATTGTAAGCTACCTGAAGATAGGGATGACACCTTCTATTTCTTTTTGGCCCTCCCAGCACTCGCAGCCTTTAATACAGGGCTTTTTGTATGTGTGGGTACTCACCTAATTCTGGAGAAATTGCATCCTTGGGTAAGCTTTCCCTTCCATCCACCCCAAAAAATAAGAGATCCTATGCTGGGGCTGAAGATTATCTTCTCTGCCACTGTCCTTCATCCCAACACCTGAAAAGTGGTGGCCCCAGCCCGGCCCCTTTTATTACCCTCCTTCTGCCACTCCCCTGCCCCTTCTCCTTTCAGGGTTCAGTGCCAGGACATGGAGTAACTCCATACCCTGAGTGACACTCACTCTAGGATCTCATTGTATTCAATTGTCTCCTCCAGGTTCTGAAGGTTGGGGTTGACACTGCGGATTGCACGCATATATGCCTTCAGCAGCTGGATGTCTCGCTTCTGTTGGAGGGAAAGAGAACCAGGGGTGATGGTTAAGGCAGATGGCAGATGACAGACAAAAGTTATCTGAGAATGAGGGCAATTGAGACATCAGAGGACTAACCAGCCTATAAACTTCATGAAGGCAGGGATATGATTGTTTCATTCATCGCTGTATCTGCAGTGCTTAGTAAACTGCTGTCATAGAGAGGCCATTGGGTAAACGCTCAGTGAATGACTGACATTGAAGAGATAAAGGGAAGGGAGAAGAGCTCCAATCTGATTCCCTGCTAGGCCACAGGCAGAAGACCCACTCAGCTAGGCGCACAGGCGCAGATCTGTGAGGTGCTCATCACCCGCGGGAAGACAGTGTACTGGTACATTAGGGACATGTCCCCCACGGTCTCTGGGCCCTACCTGCTCTGCCAGCTGGTGTTTGTGTTCGGCTGAGGTCTTCTCCAGCTCGGCGATGCGTGTCTGCTGCTGCTGCACCACTGAGCGCAGGTGCTTAATGCAGTTGTGGTTTGGCAGCTCATCTTTGGGCATCTCCAGGCTGCCGCCCCGGGGAGAAAAAGAGAACAGAAGTGTTCCATGGGACATGTGCACAAGGGCAGAAGCTTGCTGAGAGGGCTTTCTCCTACCCCCAATCTCTAACTTCAGGCCTCCCTCTTATTTATTCTCTTTACTTCCTCCTCCCCAGCTCTCCCCTCACCCCTTTGCTATCTTCTTTCTCTTTGCTTCTTTCCCTCTATAAGACTGTTTTATCTACCACATGGCTCTCCTTTCCTCCTACAGATTCTGCCTGTGCACTCATTCCTCTGAGAAGCCCTAGATTCACAGCCCTAGCTATCAGCATTGAATCAAATATTTCACACCCCAAAGAAAGAAAAAAATAGGGCAAGAGGAAATATGAGAGGGCTGGAAATTAGAGCAGTCAATCTGACAAAGACAAAGTAATACTGGACAGAAAGAGAAGAATAAAGTAAATCAGTCCTTAGTGTTATCACGCAGATTGCTGAATTGCTGTATCCCTTCTTATATTAAAGCAAGAGCAAAAAAGATCAGAGTTGGAAAAGCAGCATGAAAGTGAGATCCTGGGGCAGGAAGCCAGGAAGGCCAAAGACACTCCTTGCCTACATGCACAGGAGACTTGCTCAGCCCGTGAGCAGGGGACCAGAGACAGGGATATAAACGGAGAGGCCCTTAGCCTTGTGGGGCAGAAGAAGGTAAGGATCTTACCCGCAGCCCTGTTCACAGGTCACAGGCCGTTTTGGGTTGTGCTCACAGTCACTGAGGTGAGACATGAGGTTGTCAAGCCGGACAATAGCACTGCAGCCAAATACAGCGTTGTCGCAGGCAATCTGCAGCTTTGACAACATGTTCCGCATGATCCGAGGTACTGGGCGCAGGTGGGCGACCGTCACAACACTACGGTCCACCGGACACGTCTGCTGCTGAGAGAACCACTGGGTGATGCAGGCGTTGCAGAAAGCATGCTCGCAATGCGGTGCCTAGAGGGCGAGCAGGGCAAAAGGGCACAAGGGAATTAGCTGGAGCTAAGAGCCTGGATGTGATAACTGAAAGCCAATCAAATCTTGGAGCAGCTTCCAGGACCAGAGGTCCCTAGGTTATGGCAAAGTATAGATGCACTATGCTTTGGGTAAGGTATTGTGGGGGACAGGTTTCAGATATGTGTCCTGTGCTCAAGATTCCCAATGGATTGTGACATAAACAAGTTAAAAGTTGTATAACAATAAGATATAATGTTGCAGGACAATAGGAGAGATGACAGAAGGCAGTCCCTTATCATCTGCCAACTGGATTGCATACACCATAATTACCAAAGAAATCCAGAGGAAGGTGAGAGTCCATCAGGGCAGGTATTTATGGAGAGGACAGAATTAGAAATGGGTCTTAAAGGACAAGGCGGGGGGGGGGCAGGGGGACAGAGATTTACTGGCAAAAGGTCAATGTAAGAAAGCAAAACAAAAAAGCCTAGAACTCCTGGTAAGAGGTTAAGAGTTCTCTCTGTGTGAGCCCAAGTTCTTATTTTATGAGGGCTGCTTTGCCCTGTGTCCCAAAGGCCAAGCCTACCCTCCAAAACAGGGCTGGTTTTCCATAGAATCACATTCTTTTCAGTTTCATAAAGATTATATTTCAGCCTACTTCCTTGATAACTCAGATAACCTCTAAAGTTAATCCCTCAAAAGTGAGAGGATTCCCTGGCCTCTGTGGAGACACGGTCTGGCCTCTGGCTTGGGATAAACACAGTAGGCACTCAGAACATGTTGCCGAATGAATGGAGTGCCTACTGTATCCAGATCACTTTGCTAGGTTGGACAATAAAAAAAAATACGTCCTCAAGATGCTCATAAAAACCAAAGACTAAAACATAGACGGCTCTGTAGGAAGTCATTTTCAGTATCATTAATCCAACTATCAGTAGATTTTTAGTTTTCACTCAAAGACATTTGATTCTTTCCAAAGTCTTACAAACTCTATCTCCAAAAAAATATTAAATTTGTCTACTTTTCCCCATCTCTATGGCCACTAATCCAGTTCAAGCGATCATCTTTCACCTGTATTACTTACTATGTCTTCTAACTGGTCTCCCTACTTCTACCTTGCCCCTTTAGAATCCATTCTACAGTCAGCAGCCAAAGTGATCATTTAAAAATACTGATCAGATCAGATCACTCCCCTGCTTAAAGCTTTACAATGGCTTCCCATTATACTTAAAATAAAGCAAAACACTTCCTCAGGACATTCTGTTTGATCTGGCCGTGCCTCTGCCCTCTCCTCACCTCACATCACGCTCCCAGCACTGTGCTTAGGCCATTTTGGCTTTCTTTCTGCTCCTTGTCCACAGCCAGCTAATTCCTGCTTCAGGACCTTTGCTTTTGCTGCTTCTCTTTGCCTGAAATGCTCTTCCTCTAAATCTTAGCATGAATGGTCCCTTATCATTCAGATCTCAGGTCAACTGTCACCTCTTCTGTGACCATTCTATCTAAACCTGCCACCCCTGCAGATGTAGACAGAATGTACTACCTTTCATGTAAGAAAGGTAGGCAAATATATATAATGTATATTCATACTCCCTTGTATCTGCCCATATACATCCTGGAGGAGACCAAATAAACTACTGGGGTTATCTATGGGGGGCTTAGGTGGATTAGGACAGGATGGAAGAGTCCTCACTATATACCTTTTATACTGTTGATTGCTGAACTATATGAATTTATTACCTATTCAAAAAATAAATATGATGTAGGGAATCAGCATCCCTAGCAGAGGCCTTCTACCCTTGGAAATGCGGCTGGTAACCTGGCATCTCGATGTCTACTCCTCAGAAAGTAAACCCTGGAGGTGGGGGAGGGGTGGCTTCTAACAGACAATCGCCAACTGCCACTGACCTCTCCACATGTCACTCACCTCAAATGATAGTGCCAGAGAACGGAGAAGGCCCTGCCAGGGTGGAGAGGGAACTGACACACCCCATGACCTCTTCACACTACCAGCATAGCTTGCTCCACACCCAGCCAATCTGCTTCTAATGGCAGCAGGCTGGAAAGGCCTAGACGGGAGAGGTCCAGGGCTAGCTGCTATTGGGATACAGGCTGACTTTCATTCAGCTCAGGCATCTATGCTCCTTTGGATGGTTAAAAACTGGAAAGTGAGAATAAACTCAAAGGATCAAGAGGAGTTGGGATGTAGTGAATTGTATAAGCAGTGAGTGGGAAGGGCCATGAGACTTCATTGACTAGTGTCCTGATTTGGAAAACGGGATTATCTCTAGTTAGCTGAAGGATGATATTTACAGAGTGTGGGCAATAAGGATCATGCAGGATGATGTCCTAGGAATATAACTGTTAAGAATTCATCTCACTCATTATACTTGCCTGTTAGTCATGACTAACTTCTCCTCATACTTGCCACAGGAAGATACAACTGACTCTGGTCTGGCAAGGCTGATAGAGAAACGACCTACTGAAGGTGGCAGCTTCATATCAAATGTAGAGTACACAGCTGCGTCAAAAATTGATTTTTCCAATAAATCCCAGGAAGAAAATAGGTCAGTACATACAGTTCCCACTACCTATTTGTTGGACAGTAGGTGGCAGGCAGAAGAGGCCCATAGGGAGACTGGTTGATTACCCAAAACACTACATCATCAAAACACAGAGAACTTAGCAGGAGAGTCCAGAAGTTCAATCATGGGTAGGAAGGCAAAACCTAGTCAGAGCCCCTGCAGAGCAAAGGAAGTTCCCAAGCTACTGTCAAAAGACATAAACAGACAGATGACCATTTTACAGCAGAAAAAACTCAGAGAAACTGCAAAAGAAAACCTGAAGCAGTGGACTTCTGTGGGATCCACCTCTAGACAGACTCCGGAAGGCCCTATTCCTCCTGTAGTCTCCACTGCTCTTCTGCACCAAAGCTCTATAGTGTGTGTATGTGGGCAGGGGGAGCCAGGACACAGTGACTTCCCCTTGATCCCATTACCTATGAATATTTTCTACTAACGCCACTACCACCTACTGCCCCACCAAACGTGCCATCAGACCGACTCACCTGGACTGGCTCCTCCAAGACTCCACTGCAAATAGGACAGATAAGATCTTCGTCAACATCCCCCTGGAAACGGGTTACATCATACCCCATGTCTCATCACTGAAACCCAGATCCTGGAAGGAGTAACAGAGGAAAAGAGGCCAGTTCAGAAGAAGCCTACAAACATGTGCCAACTCAAACTCATTGCCAAGATCTATTCATCTGTCCAACAATTATTTATTGAGAGCCTACTATGTGCCAGTCATTTGGGGGCAAAAAGCTGACTCAAGAAATTTAATTCTAATGGAAGAAGACATTATGTAAGCATACATTTAAAATATGAAGTGATAAATGCTTTGATAGAGTAAGCATAGGGTATTATGAGGGCAAGAGATATAGATACCTACCCCAGGCTGAAGGGAGAGAGTGATTTTGACAGTTTTCTAGGATTAGGTGTCACCAACAGGACAAGCAAGAGTCAGCTAGGTGTTGAAGCCGTGGGCAGGACGGGCACTGGGGTTTTATGCACATGAAATAGCACAAAGGCCCAGAAGTAGGAGAGCATATGATGGGTCCCAGGAACTCTAAGTGGTTCAGAAAAAGGCTGACCTGAAGGGTGCAAGGTAGGAAGTGTCTACATACAAGGCTGGAGAGGCAAGCAAGGGTTAGGCCCTGAGAAGTCTCGTATAAGGAGTTTGGACTTTTTATCCTGAAGGCTATCGGAAGCCACTGAAAGATTTAAAAGGAATGATTGGATTAAAGGTCCCTTTTAGAATCACTCTGTCAGTAGGGATGAGACTGGAGACAGGAAGAACATCTAGGCCGGAGAGAGATGCTGAGAATCGGAACTCGGGTAGTGGCAATGGGGATGAAGGAGGGAGGTTCAGGAGAGCAAGGACTCAAAGAACAGTGGAGCTGCTATGCCCCTTCTTTGGGCTCCTAAGGGTCAAATCCAAAGAAGTCACTGACCGGTGACTGAACCTCCTGTGTGGGCGGCCAACTGGTGGGCTAATTGGATCAAAGATGGGCACGTGATTCAAGGATAGCCAATGCACAGACCAGCGATCAGCTGTGATGTCGTGGGAAAAGATGAGCTGAGTCGATCAAGTTGTTCTCGGGAATTTAGAATCAAGCTGTCCAATGTAAAAGGGTGGGGGAGGGGTGGGATGTAAAGAGGCCTTGATAGGTCAAGTGCAAGCTAAAAGTACAGCACTGGATTAAGTCAAAACTGGCTGGATTCTCCCCAGTTCTACTACTCACTAGCTGTGTGACCTTGGGCAGGCTATGTAAACTTCCTAAGCCTAAGTAGTTTTTCTTTTTATATAAATAGATAAAATGGGTACAAATAATAATGGAAGTGATTTTCATAGAGTTGTCCTCAAAAAGATAATGCATATAAAACATTTAGCAAAGTGACTGCTGACACACAGTAAGCACTCAATACATGATAATAACCATTATTTATGTATACATCTAACTTCTACTACTTGATTAAAAATTCCTTAAGAGCAGAAACTCATGTTCTGCATCCAGTGTAACACCAAGCACAGTTCCCTACAAATCAATAAAATGTTTGATATATTTAAATGTTCCTTTAACTAGGAGCTTCTGGGCAACCAGGATATAGTGAACATCTACTATTTTGCCTACCTTACATCTTGTTTTCCTCTGTTTTCCTTTGGAAACCATACCCTGGCGCCTAGTGGGCATGTGACCCAACCCAGGACAATGAGAGTGATACCTGGGACTTCTACTGGAGCTCTCAAGAGGAGCTTTTTCCCCTGGGTTGCATAGCTGGTAGGATGTACAACCCACAGTGGCTGGTGACCATCTCTGCCATTAATGAGGACAGCCTGCTTATAAAATGAAGCCAATAATGAAGAAAGCAGGCTGAAAGATCAAATTCAAATGAGATCATTTGAGGTCCTGGATTCAGTCATGGCTAAAGCCACAATCAGCTTTTGAACATATGTTACATGAGCCAATAAATTCTCTATTATGTTTAGGGTGGTCTGAGCTGGGTTTTTGTCTGTCTCAACTGATAAAAATCCTGATTAATACACAAGCTAATGGATATAAGAAATCACAAGACTCCCTTTGGAACCACTTATCTTTCTTTACCCATTTTATATAAGAACAATGACACCCTGTGACATTACTACAATTACCATGACCTCCATCACCACCATTTCTCTATATACTTGTTTCTCCATCTCTAGGGCCTTAAAGTTCAGGGCCGTGGGCTTACTAACAATCCCTCTGAAACTGTCACTGTCAACCACTTTGGCCTAGCTATTGGAAGTGAAAGTAAGAGAGCAGCGGTTGGAAGTGAACAGGTGAGACAGAGACAGGAACTAAAAATAACTCATCAAAAGCTTGATTTCAAAGGAAGAGAAAGAACTAGCTAGAGAAAGAAAGGAGGTTGAGGAAGTGGGCTGTACTGGGGGTGTTTTTCTTTTTGATGAGAAAGGCTTGAGCATGTTTACGTAGAGAGGAAAGCACTAGTTAAGAGGGAAAGATAAAGACAGGAGAGCATCTGGTCACTGAGGTAGCAGAAAGTAGGGAGGTAATCTGGAATTATGTTAAACAGGAAGAGGGACACCTCTAAAGCAGGAAGGAAGGAAGAATGGTGCAAAAAGAAGTCCAGATAGGTTTTTAAAAATCATACCAAGAAAGTTTTAAAAATCAGATAATCACATTCATTTAAATTAACAGTAAAGGTGATTATGGTAATATAAGCCCATTTGATGAATGTCTTTTAAATGATGTTTTTGGGAAATATGCTATAATGATATAATAATGATATAGTAATACGTGTAGATTGAAAAAGTAGGACACTAAATTGAATACAGACCTGTTTACAGATCTGTTTAAAAACATATGTATTTATAAGTAATCCATACATAAAAAGAGACCAGAAGGAAATATCAAAATGTTAACAGTGGTTTATTTGGGTGTAGGCTAAGGATAATGTTTTTTCCTCTTATTTTTAATTACCAAATATTTTAATGAGTATACATTTTTTAAAAATCATAATTCAACAAATAGGAAAATAATATATTTTTTAATTTAGAAATTACTTGAGGATAAAAAATACAGGAATGCTTTTACTTTTTAAGTACAGGAATAAAAGACGAAAATTTGATCATACCCAGTTTTTCCCATTGACCTGGTGAAGACAGTCTTATTTTTTGCCTTAACAGTTAGAATGGACCATAAGAGACCATCGGGTTTAACATCCCAGGACAGGAATCCTCTCAACAGTAACCAACTGTGAGTTACCCTTTGCTTAGACACTCCTGGGAAAGGTCAAGGTAGGGGGCAGCAAGAGCCCAGATGAGAAATATCTAGCCCAGCCTCACTTCTCTCATTCCAGAATGCCTATGCCCCTCTAAAACAGGGTACCCAGAGCTCCCCATGTGGACTGACCGATATGGACAGGATGAGACTATTACCACTTTTCTTCTCTACTTCAATTAATGCAACCTAAGACTGGTTAGTGCTGTTCTAGATAACTGCCACTGCCACTCTCATAGTCCAGAAAAACACACAGGGCTGGGAGAAAGGGGAAGGAGCAAGAGAAAAAGTCAAGAAGAGGATATCTGAGATAGCTTCGACATGAAAGCAAAAATATCCCCAAATATCTATAATTCATCTATTGAACTGTTGACTTTATAACACCTTCCTCAATTAAATAAACAAATTGTAATTTGGTTTCTCTATAATAGCTGGAAAATTGGTCACAGGAAAAAAAATCATTGCTGCCTTTAAAATGTACCAGCTATGAAAAGACTGCGAACATAGACTGTTAAGAGAAAAAAACTAAGGTACAGAATAGTATATGTAAAGTATGCCACAAGGAGCACAAAATCACTATGTAGTGTATGTGCTTATATATGCATGGAACTCTCCAGAAGGATCCAGAGGAAACTGCCAATAGCTGAGGAGGGATAACTAAGGAACAGAGATAGGAAAATTTTAATTTCCTTATTTATCCTTCTGTGCCTTTTAAAAAGATTTTCCGTGTGTGTGTTCACTATTTAAATAAAGAAATAAATCGGCTGCCAGATGGGAGGGGGGTTAGGGGAGTGGGTGAGAAAGGTGAGGGATTAAGAATTACAAATTGGTAGTTACAAAATAGACTATAGTCCCTGTGCTTTACTTTACATCCCAATAGTCAATGGAATGTAAAGTAAAGCACAGGGACTATAGTCAATAATGTGGTAATAACTATGTATAGTGCTAGGTGGGTACTAGACTAATTAAGGGGATCACTTCTTACATGACATAAATATCTAACCACTATGCTGTACAGCTGAAATTAATATAAAATAATACTGAATGACAACTGTAATTGAAAAATTAAAAACGGGGGGAAAAAGGTGAAGGGGAATAAGTGGTCCAAATTTCCAGGTATAAAACAATAAGCTATGGGATATAATGTACAGCACAGGGAATATAGTCAATGATACAGTGACAGCGTGATACGGTGTCAGATGGCTGCTGGACTTACGGTGATCACTTCTTTAGGTGTATAAATATTGTGCAACTATTGTGTACACCTGAAACTAATATAATATTGTGTGTTGGCTATATTTTAATAAAAATCTTTTAAAAAGATAAAGAAATCTGTAATTATTCTAGATTGTGAAAGAAAGTATTAAGGTTGAAACAATAAACGTGCCCAAAATATTCATATAATGTATCATATACTATACATGTTATATGTGTCATATAGTATATATGACACATATAACATCATATACTGTAGCAAGGTCTGGAAAAAAATGTACTCTTGCAAGAAAAAGTTGATCAAATTGAATCGCAACAACAAAAAAATAGGTACTGTCCCCCAAAAGTATATACCCTTTTACCTAGCACTCACACTTCCGGGAACTTAGCCTAAAGAAATAATTACACAATGGTATAAAAACAATATACCAGATTGTTTATCTAAGTATTATTTATAATATAATAGCAAAAATGAAATCAGAAGTACCACAAATATTCAGTAAAATTCTTTATATCCATAAAATAGGCTAACATATAGCATTAATATAACTTAGATATATTTCTTATTAATAATCGACTTAAATTACTTAAATGTATTTATTTATATAAGTAAAATAATATATTTATGCATGTTACATATGCTATAGTGCAATTTTTGTTAAAAAGTATATGTATATTTATATTTGTTTGTAACATTTATATTGGAGAGCATCTAGAAGGATATATAAAAATGTGCCAAAAAAGTACATATTTTAAGAGACGTTATCTACGTATTATTTTTGGAAGTTGAATTGAATTATGGTAGCACTGTATAGTATGACGTTTGCTCAAAAGATGGCATTAATCAAATGAGTGCTAGTGTCATTCACTGTATTACAATTTTTTCCCCTTTTTCTGTCCCCCCTTCTCCCCCGTTTCAAGCCACTGTTTGTCAGTCTAGTTGTGTAGGACACAGCTTCCTGGCTCACGCTGGTGTTATGAGCCTCGCGCTCCTCCTGGCTGAGGCAGTCGGTCGCCAGTTGTCGGTAGGCCACTCACAGCAGCTCATGGCAGCTCTCGCCAGCTGCCGGCCGCTCACGATGGCTGCTGGTGACTCACACTGGCTGCCAGCCACTCACAGTGGCTGCCGGCTACTCATGGCAGCACATAGCAGCACACAGCAGCCCGCTGCAGCTCACCCCGACCTCCAGCTGCTCATGCAGCCCAAGCTCCAGAGAGAGCCATTGTTCACAATCTTAGCGGTAGAGGGCACAGCTCACTGGCCCATGTGGGAATCGAATCAGTGACTTCGGTGTTAGGAGCATGGAGCTCTAACCACCTGAGCCACCAGGCCAGCCCTGTATTACAATTTTAATACAGTTTTTTCCTTTCTTAAAATGCATATACAGGGGCTTTCAGGTGGCTCAGTTGGTTAGAGCGCAAGCTCTGAACAACAGGGTTGCCGGTTCAATTCCCACATGGGCCAGTGAGCTGCACCCTAAACAACAAGGTTGAAGACAACGCGCTACAGCTGAGCTTCCAGAGAGGCGGCCAAATGGCTCAGTTGGTTAGAGCGTGAGCTTTCAACAAGGTTGCTGGTTCAATTCCCACATGGGATGGTGGGCTGCGCCCTCTGCAACTAAAGATTAAAAACAGCGACTGGGCTTAGAGTTGAGCTGCGCCCTCCACAACTAGATTGAAGGACAACAACTTGGAGCTGATGGGCCCTGGAGAAACACACTGTTCCCCAATATTCCCCAATAAATTTTTAAAAAAATGCATATACTTTTTTTGACACCCTCTGTATTAAAGAAGCTGTCTCTAAGTACAGACTTTTAATACTTTTAATTTCACTCAATTTTGCTTTATTGGTTTTTTTCTACTTTTTTAAACAATGATCACATTTTACTTATACAATTAAATAATAATGAAGTCAATATTTATTGAGCATTATTATATGCTAGGCACTATTCTAAACATTTCTTGTATATTAACTCATATAATTCTCACAACTCTATGAGTTACTCTGTGAGTTAGGGACTGTCATTATCCGTCTTTTACAGATGAGTAACATATGCACAAAGGTTAAAAACCTTGCCCAGCATCACAGCTAACAAGTGGCTCACCCAGATTCAAACCCAGGCAGACTGGCTTCAGAGCCCAAGCTTTTTAACCACTGTGCTGAAATGCCTTTCAAACTGAAACATGCAAGTTACAAAAATATGTATCCTATGGTCCCATTTTTATAACACAATCTAAAAAAAGGAAAAGTAATAAATGTAGTGTACATACACATTTTTAAAAATCTAGTTGCTGAGATTATACTTTTGATCTATGTTATATTATTTCCGCAAGATTGAATTTTAAAAGTATATCAGTTATCCTTAGAGCAAGGGGCAAAAATTAAAGTAACATTACCATTTTTCCCCTGTTGCTATGGGGCAATGTAGAAAACTAGCCTAGAGTTTGTACTATGCTTCACAGCACTTTCATTTTAAATCAGTGCTAACTATATTGTCTTAAGGAGAAATACAGATTCTGAAAACTTATCTTAATGGGGTCTCAGGAGATTACCACATCCCCAAAATAAACAGCAGAGAACTTGCCTCAGTTAGTGCAGAGATGGCCAGAGGATGTGGGAAGTCACCAGGCAGGGTTATAAGCTACAAGGTTCCCACCACAAAGTCAGGGTTTACAAAACTGCAGAGATACTGGGCATTGTTCTTTCTAAATTGACCCCACCACGGCCACCAATCTTATCTGTTTAGAGAGTCTCCTGTTTTATCTATCCTCCTATAAATGCATCCTTTCAGGGCTGCGCCCTCAAAAATTAAGGGGAAATTTAGATTTCTTGTCTGATGGGGGTATTCCCTGTTTGGCACCTATGGGAAACAAATGTTGACATGGCTCTGCACAACCTTGGAAGCCAGCTCCTTGCTCTGTCAGCAGGCAGATAGCCAAGCTCACAGGCTAGACTCCTTGACTACTACTCCTACTCTCTGGGACTCTCAACACTGCTATGGGTCTGTCACAGGGATAGGATATCATTCCAAGGGGTATGCCTCACAGGAATTCACTGCGCACTGCCCTGGGGGCAGAAGCCTTAATAAAACTGAAACCACAGAAACCTCAAGAGTCACAGCCAGTGACCACAGCCACTGGAAGCACGGTTTCCTAGATATTCTCCTTGAGTTAGAGAATAGGAAAAGGCCTTGGGAGGTTTCACTCAAGTTGGGGAGTTGCACACGGGTAGTGCTGAGTTGTCTCTTCAGGCTTACAGGCGTTTTGCCAGCCTTCCTGACGTGAACATCCTGAACCCAAACTGAAAAGTGCATCATTCCCCGTCTGCTATTCTGCAGGTCACAACCAAACCAGGTAATTATGTTACTTTCCTTCCTCACTGTTACACTGGGGTCTCTCTCTCTCTATTCCTGGTCAGCATTATTATAAAAATGACCCCTTCCTATACCTTTTAAACTTACTGTTGCAATTGTTTTCTCTGGTGTACACCTAGAGAGCACTAGGAATTCGCAACAGATTGTTCCTAAAGGGACCCTAACATTTATCCCTACTTATTCGGGGTTTCTTGAACCCATGTACAGGTGTGCAAACCATGCACATTCACACATACATCCAAACTCTCATTCGAAGATAAACATTAGAGAAGCCACTCCAACCCATACTTTGTATTTTTAGGGTAATTGGTCATGCTGTCACCAATTCTTGGCAAATGCATAAGGGTAAAAGCCAGATGTCTGTGCTGCCTTCTAATTCTCCTCTCTGCCCTGAATACGACAGATGTTCAGAGGGCTGAGGAGTCTCCAGCCCCAATTACTGCAAGTCACCAGTCACACAGGGAAAAGGCCTATAACCTGCCCCAGTGTAAGGAAACAGGTGACTCCTAGAACTTCAACCTACTGACAAAATTAGCTGGTGAAGTGTCTCACAAGTGTCCCTAAAACATTTCCTCCTTATCTCCCTGTCTCACAATGAAGGAATAGGTCTGGAAAAAAAAGGAAACTGAGTCAAGAATCCAGAAAACTGAGTGCTAGTTCTGTCTCTATTATTGACCAAATGTGTGACCTTGAGCAAGTTACTTCTCCGGGCCTCTGTTCCTTTACTACACATGAAATGAAACATCCTGGACTACGTAAGTTCTAAGGTACTCTACAAGTCCCATGATTCTAAAATTCAGCATATAAAAAAATAGGTATATTAGGGGCTGATTATGTTGTAAAAGGTGTCCTGGCTTTACCACTAACTGACTTTGCTCTCTTTGGGTAACTCGATTTTTTTAAGTGAAAGGAAGTAGTCTTTTTTTTTTTTTTTTAAAGATTTTATTGGAGAAGGGAAACAGGACTTTATTGGGGAACAGTGTGTACTTCCGGGACTTTTTCCAAGTCAAGTTGTTGCCCTTTCAGTCTTAGTTGTGGAGGGTGCAGCTCAGCTCCAGGTCCAGTTCCCGTTGTTAGTTTCAGGGGGGCAGCCCACTATCCCTTGTGGGAATCGAACTGGCAACCTTGTGGTTGAGAGCCCACGCCCCAACCAACTGAGCCATCTGGCCACCCGGGAGCTGAGAGGCAACTCATTTGTCTTTAGTCTAGTTGCAGAGGGCGCAGCTCGCTGGCCCATGTGGGAATCAAACCGGCAGCCCCATTGCCCAGAGCTCACGCTCTAACCAACTGAGCCACCCAACCGCCCCAAAGTAGTCTTTTTTATTTAAGCAGTAGAATCCTTAGAGTGAAGTCACAGCCCCTCTTAGAGAATTGAGTTCTTAGGAACTCAGTTTCCTCACCTGTGAGATGAGGAGATGGGCTACACTGCCTCTGAGGTTCTGTCCAATTCCAGAACGCTGTGATCCATACTGGATTTACTATAGGGAATGTTAAAGTTAGGCTTCTTTAGTACATTTTAATGGATCCACTTTACAAAAGAATCCAGAGGGCACAGTTCTTCAAGAATTTATCTAACACCTAAAATGAGGCCTACCAGGCTTCAAAAGCCAGCAAGGACCTCCTACTTGGTCAGCAGCACCAAGCACTATTTGTGTGATTGTCCCAAATCTCATCTTCACCCTATATACACAGCCCCCTACCAGGAGAGACGTGTAAAAGAAACAGAAAACACAATCCTTGTCCTCCAACTAAAGTGTAGGTGAGGCTTGAGCCCAATGAGTGAATATACAGCATATCAAATACATAAAAAGACATAAAATTTACTAAGGAATTTACCAACAAGTAAAAGTTAATAGCTAATGTAAGACATAAATATGCAAAGAACAGACTGATGTGGGTTAATCATGGAAAGCTTTTGCAGCAAAGTGTTTTAAGAATCAAGTTTTCAAGAGCAGAAGGAACCCAGATTGGCAGAGAAGAGTGTTGAAGCCTGGAATGCGGATTCTGAATCAAGGCTCTTTACCTTCCAAGTGTTGGGGGGCAGGTTCCCTGTTCACAAGGCTCCAACCCCCTGATGCCTCCACTCAGTGCCACACAGGAGATGCTCCCAGTAACCCATCTTGTTGGCTATTCTTCAATCCTTCTTAGTGACAAACTCCATCGCCAAGGGGATGGATGTGATGTCACAATCAGCACTCTATTAATAGGAACAAGGAAGAAAAAGGTGAGTCAGGGGAGCTACTTCCACTTGGCAGTGAGACTGGACAGACTTGGATCTGGCGGTTGGTTGGGGAAGAGGAGACAACTCCATTAAGGGATACAGGTTTCTGTGCTAGACATATAGGACTCCCCGGTAAGGAATGAGATCGTTTGGCTAAGGAATCACACGCATAATAGTCTAGGAGATTCAAACAGAGCTGAGAGGGGGAGAGAAAGGGACAAGAAGAAAGGTAGACAAGGGGAGCTGTTTGAAGTAGACAAAGATTCTTTTATTCTGTGCACACAACTACCAGCAATATCAATGATTCTAAATCTGTGGCTATAAGATGCCTATATCCATGATACCTCACCTGCACAGTATGATGCTCTCATGTTTCCAAAGTGCTTTCACATTAATTCATGTAAAAAGAATTCTGGTCCTTATCCTCCAATTGGAAAATACTATTTCATAAGGAGAAGATATTCAAGAGGGATCAGGGTTTTTAAAAAAATGAATAGGCAGTGAATTGGGAAATTACTCCAGGCTGGACAACTGGGAAGACGAGAGGTAGCAGTAACGATTAGGCTGACTAGACTCTCATTACTAAAAGGATGGAACCATGTAGAGGGAGATAAGCCTTCAGATGAACAGTGCTGAGACATCTATTCAACACTATGCAGGAGAACAGCAACCATTCAAACTCCTTTCCTCACAACACATGTCTATTGATAGATTAAAGGCTGTGTTAGGAAGGAATTGGATGATGATTTTTATACATAAAACAGGGACCATTTCATCTTCTGAGTCTGGTACACATACTCATTAGTTTACTATGCTCATCAGCCACCTGCTTAGCATGCTACTTGTACACTAATCAGAGAGAAAAGTGCAATGCCTGACACTTTCTCTTCCCTGTGGTTGGGGGGCGGGGGTAAATTGATGTTTCTCCCCCATTCAGAACACAGGGAAAAGTATAATGCTTCTTTCATTTTCACAACACTCTATTTCCCAACAGCCTGGTGTATGCCCCCTGTACCTCAATAAATGCTTCCAGGAACCAGTGCTGTTGGCTCTGCTCAGTCTTCTTCTAGTGACAAGTTCCAGACTCAGAAAGCAAATAGTTGCCCATACTGGGAAAAATCAATCCTACTTCGATGCTCCCTTGGCCAGAATAAAACAGTATTTTTCAACTGAGAGGAGGCCCAGGAGTCAGGAGACTTGGGTTCTGGTCCCAGCTTTGCCAACTGTACGACTTTTAGCAAGCCATGTAACCCTTCTGTAGTTTTCCATTTCTTCACCTGTCAAGTAGGGAAAAAGATACCTGCCTTACCTACCTTATATATTGTCCCGAAAAATCAAATGACATAATAAATGTGAAAGCACACTGAATACTGTACTGAGGGCCAGCAAGGAACTGCTTGAAAGAAGCTTGTTCCTTCTTTTCAATTACTGGGAACGAGGCCCAGCCACAAAGTTAGCTGGACACACAGAGTAGTAACATTATTGCATCACTCAGATTCTCTACCACTAGTCTGTCTACCCCATTCCTCTTTGGGGGAAAACTATCCGCCAAAAACACTATCAGCTTCTTGCCCTATTGTCAGACTCTAAAACCACCTGTCTAGGAAGGGATTCGCTACCACTATCACAGCCCAGTCCCCAAGAACAGTGGTTCAGTGGTGTCATTAACAGTACATTTCCATTAGGTGGAATGAAGTCAGTTTCTGAATGGGGAAGATGTCAGTCCCTCAGGCAAAACACCCTCACTCCTCCTCCTTCAGCCCCCTCTCCTCCCATTCCTCAATTTCCCGAGCGTCCTACGTTGGAAAAGGCTTCCCGGTGTGTGAAGCCTGCGAAGAGGGCTTGGCTGCAAACCCAGGGCAAGGATGTAAGGAATGTGAGATTCCTTCATGGAGGGGTGGGAGGGGGAGAGGGAGGAAGGAATGGAGGCGCAAGACAAGGCATGGGAGACGAGCCAAGCTATGGCGCTTCGAGGGCGGGGGTTCAGGTTCCACCGCCCCTGCCCAGGCTGGCCCCCAGAATGTTCCCTTCTCCTCCCGGCCCATCAATCATTGCCCATTTAAACACCACGTTATGCCCCCATGTCCCCTCCTCCCTGTCCTCCGGCCAACCTAGGCCCCCTCCCGCACTTGAGGCTCCCCTACTCCAATGAACCTCCCCAACAACCCACCTTCCAGTGACCCCTTCTCACCTTCCAACTCCTCCCTATTGCTGCTGCTCCCTTCCTCCATTTTTCATCTTTACTCCTATCCCTTAATCCTGACCTCCAATATCTCGAACCCCCGCCCCAATCCCCCTGGGACTTCGCCCCCTCCCTTCCCACACCCACTTTTAGGTGGGAGCCCGCGCAGGCGCAGTACGCACCGCCTTGGCAGCGGTCTGGACTCTCCGGACCCCAGCCCGGCTGGAGCTGAGGCCGCAGCGGCCACGGGACAGCCCCGGTGCCGTGTCCCAGCCTTTCCTGGGAGGGGAAGGGGAAGGGAAGGAGAGGGAGGAAGGTTCGGACCACTAGTCGCCTTGTGAGACAGTCCTTTGTCCCGCCCACGGCTGCTACGCAACCCGGCGGAATCTCGTCACCAAACCCCACCTCTTGGTTTTAACTCAAACCTAGACTCGAAGCTGCGAGCGGCCAACGAGGAGAGAGGAAGGCTAGCCAGGCCTCCGCTCTGGACCGGAAGTCTCTATAGCCATTTGGGAGGGAGAACTCTATGTTCTTCCCAGTGGGAACGTCAAGGGCTGATTCCCGAGGCTGACTCCCCTGGAGGGCGAGACTTCGCTTTGGAGGGGCGCGCGTGTGGGGCATCCTAAGGCGCAAGCGGCGTGGTGCGAGATCGTCTCCAGTTGGCTAGCCGGCATTGTGACCTGCCATCTGCCCGGCCTTTCTCATTTCCAGAGCTGTGGTCAGCATCTCGGAGTCTCCCGACCCTATGACTCATAGTCACGAGAGGATACTGTCTCAACCTGACTTCCACGGGATGGGGACCGGGGAGTGTCTGATGTGACCGCAAGGCTTTGATCTAGGGTGTCCAAAGTGTGGCCCGCCTCTCTCCTAGCCGCTCTCCTACCGTTATCTACGTTGGTTCTCTGAACACCTGAAACACCTAAGGGGAGAGAAGGGAGATAAAATGTCCCTCTCCCTGGGTTGTTGTTTGATTTCCTTAGGATACAACACCGTGGTTGGGGGTGTGGGCGGGAGAGAACCTGAGCTCCGAGGAGAGTCAAGGTGGACTCGAAAGCGCTTTAGTAGAAGGTAAGGGATTAATTAAGCAAGTGAAGGCACTACAATTACATGACCTCTTAGGCTAATCTGAAGCTAGCATTTGTTATGGATATTCGCTAAGTAAATGATAACACACAGTTATGTGCACTTGTTTATGTGTAACTGATTTATACGCATTACCGAGGAAGCCACCTTTTGTTAACTGACAAGTCTCAAAGGAAACTAAAGGCTTCGGCCTCCTTTTCAGTTATGGGGGGGGATCCCTGACATCGAGTGAGGTAAGTACATTAGGAACAGATGCCTTTTGAACTGTGAAAGGGACTAAAGCAAATATTGTACTCTGCCCCGTGTCCCATTTCTTCGAAAAGCGTGAGTCTGCCTATTGTCTGTGGTGTGAATGCCACTTTTCCCAGAGACCCTGATCAAGCTAGACAGTGCATTAAAGATGAAGGGAATAAAGATGAGGGTTAGAGCAGTGGGAGAAGAGGAGGAAACTCTCCTGTGTGCTATAGGCACTGCTTTTTATATAATTTGCTTGTCTGCAAAATGGAATTGCATATTTAAGAACTGTCAGGAAAAGAAGTGAAGCACTGAGGTGGGGTTCAAGCTTCTGTCCGCCGGATTCCAACACTCTTGATCCTTTTTCCACTGTGTCACGTCCAGGAGAGAAACAAAATCTTTGATCCTAAGTGCACATTCCGTCAAGGAAAGGAAAATTGGAACCCGAGGCGCCCCCTGGTGGTGTACCTTTCTCATTGCGGAGCCCATCAACTCCCAGGCTCCTTTAATACCTGAAATACGCCCCCTTCGCGGCTCACGAAACTCGGGTCCCGATTGGCTGGGCGGGGGCCAGTGGGGCGCGCCAGGGCTGCGTTGATTGGCCGGAAGAGGCCAGAGGGAAACTTCCGGGAATATCGGCACTCCCGCGTTCCATTGAGTGGCATCCGGCGGCAGCGGGGCATGTGGCTCCCCCTGCGGGCGGCTAGTCAGCATACACTGTCCAGCGGTCGGCCTGGGTGGGTGGTGGGCTGTGGGTGGGGGAGGGGATGGCCCGAGTCCCGGGTTGTCCGGATGAGGGTTCGAGAAGGTTTGGACAGTAAGATTCCATTCCCTGACTCTGCACCGGGTTCCCTACTCACGTCTCCGTCGGCTCCCCCACCTCGGGGCTTGAGACTAAAAGAGCATCCCGGGAGGGGGCCTTCCAGCTCCCAAGCAGCCTATACAGAGACCCCAAAATTCTGATCTTGAAGTTGGAGGCCCCCGGGGACGTTCGTTTCTAACCTTTTAGAAGAGTTGGAGGGTTTGAGGCAGCCTGACCCCAGTCAAGTGTCTTAGATAGACCTTGGGAAGTGGAGCTTCGGAAGAAGGCTCCAAGCGTTGAGCGTTCATCCCTTTTTCCCCCTTCTAGGTGGGGTGCTGAGGCTCGGGCAGCATGACGACGGAGACCTTCGTGAAGGATATTAAGCCCGGGCTCAAGAATCTGAACCTTATCTTCATTGTGCTGGAGACAGGTGGCTATGTTGGGGTGGTGGGCCCCCTTGCGCGGGTTCTTGAGGTTGGGGGGCAGAAAAAGGGAATTCCGTTCTTAACTTGCTCCGTGGGTGGCAGGGCACACCCCGAGACTTGGCTCACGCCCAGTCACTCTCCTAGTAGACCCCAGCCCGTAAAGTTGCAGTGAAGTGTAGGGTAGATGGAACTCTTGGCCAGATTCAGGCCTCCAGTGCCACGCGGGCCTTTCTATTCAGGGCCCTCTCCATGGTGCTGGCCCCTCCACTTCCCACTCCCACCCCAGCCTGCCCTAGAGGTTTGTCTTTGCCTTCTTTGTACGCCTTTTCTCTCACCCCACGAATATCAAGATCTCATTCTTCTGATCCCCTTCTCCCATTAATCTGTTCCCTCCAGGCCGAGTGACCAAGACAAAGGACGGTCACGAAGTTCGGACCTGCAAAGTGGCAGACAAAACTGGCAGCATCAATATCTCCGTCTGGGATGATGTGGGCAACCTGATCCAGCCAGGGGACATTATCCGGCTGACCAAAGGGTAAGCCAGCTTGTGACGCCTAGCTATCCAAGGGCAGTAATCGTCAAGAGAGTGAGGTTAACAGTCGCTGTAACTCTTCTGAATCTTGCATTTCGTGCCCCCAAAGGTACGCGTCGGTGTTCAAAGGTTGTCTGACACTGTACACTGGCCGTGGGGGTGACCTTCAGAAGATTGGAGAGTAAGTACTGTCTTGGGGATTGGGATATAGAAACACCAGGCCAACCGGGGGACATTTTAAGGTTTGCAAGGAGGCAGTGTAAGGGTGAGCAGTCCATGTCCTATATCTGGACCTTTCTGAAGCCTCCAGCAGCGGCCCAAAGGATGGGTCTGAGCCTATAGCCACTTTCTCTCCTTGCAGATTCTGTATGGTTTATTCTGAGGTTCCTAACTTCAGTGAGCCAAACCCAGAGTACAGCGCCCAACAGACACCCAACAAAACGGTGAGTCCCATGGCCATGATGTGGGAGAGGGCAGGTCAGGAAAAGAAGCAGGGTAGGGAGCAAGGTCTGAGTGTGTAATCTATGCCTTCAGGTGCAGAACGATAGCAGCCCCACAGCTCCCCAGCCTACCACCGGACCCCCTGCCGCTTCTCCAGGTAAACCTGTGCCCTTCCATCTGCTGGTCTGCCTAGCTCCTCTACTCTTCCCAGCCTGGAGAGATGGCAATGCCCTCATCCCTTTTCTAAATATCTCCTCTCTCAATATATCCCCTTCCACCCAATCCCAATTCTTCTCCCAGTTCTTTTACAAGTCCCTGTGGTGAAAAGATTTGGGGGCCTGTTTCTCACTGCTAGAGCTCTGGGACCTTTTTGCCACTACCACTCAAAGGCAAAAATTAGGACGATTTCTCCACAAAGATAGCACTCATTCATTCTGGCTGTTTCTCTCTGCTTCTTCTTTGGCAGCACCTTTCCTTTTCCACTTGCCCATTTTTACTTATTATATAATTGTAATACACGGTTTTACTTGTATGACCAACATGAAGTCCACACTACAGAGTTTTGGAGCACTAAATATTTCCTTTTTGGAGTCACCACTCTTCTTGAAATTAAAGGCCCTGCTTCTCGGCCTTGGCCCTCAGGAGTACGATTCTTCCATCTCATGTACTTCAAGCCCCTGCTTTTGGTCTCTTGAGGAATTGGGGCCTTACCGCAAGTCCTCAGGTTTTGATTAGAGTCACTCATTAACACCACCTCCTCCGTCCTCTGGCTTCTCCTCAAGAACCTGGTTTTTACTGCTCCTTTCTTCTTCTGGGTCATCTCCCAATTGACCCTACTGCTCCCTGGGTTTTTGGTTCCTTCTGGCCTTGGATCTGTGCTTAGGTTTCTCCCTGGGACACTAGACTTCAGGCGGCCTCTACCCTTCCTCAGTTTGTGTCTGCATCCCCAGTTACCATGGTTTTCAGAAGTGTTTGTGTCAGAACCACTGGGGATCATGTGTTTTTTGGAGACACCGTGAAATTATATCTAATTCCACCACAAAAATTAGCATCCATGTTTTTTTTTTATTAATTAGATTTATTGGGGTGACAATTGTTAGTAAATTTACATAGATTTCAGGTGTACAATTCTGTATTATATCATCTATAAATCCCATTGTGTGTTCACCACCCAGAGTCAGTTCTCCTTCCATCACCATATATTTGATCCCCCTTACCCTCATCTCCCACCCCCCACCCCCTTACCCTCTGGTAACCACTAAATTACTGTCTGTGTCTATCATCCATGTTTTCAACTGAAAATATGATTATTACATATTTTCAGGTCTCCATAGCTACACCATTTATAAAAATATTTTAAATAAGGTACATTTAAGCCTGTTTGCTCCTGATATTCATTTGCCAGATGTTTATTCACTCTGTCTTCTGCCAGTTGGTACAACAGGCTTAACAAAAAAACATGTCTGGCATTAAAAACTTAACATTGACTTTCTGTACACTCCCTAAACTTTTTCTGTGAATTGAGGAAAGGGCGTTGTTCTTCAGTTTTGGCTGCAGATATCTGAGTCTGGTGAAGCATCAGGGCTTAGCCAGGATATGGTCTGAGAAGCACTAGCGTATGACTCCTCCACCATTTAGGATTCATAGTGCTCTATGTATGTGAGAGGCAGGCCTCTGCCTTCATTTAACAAACTTTTATAGATGAGGAATACCAAGGAATAAAACACAGCATCTGCCTTTAGGAGCTTATAGTCTCTGAAAGAGAGAGTCACACAGATGATGATTATAAAACACTGTAGTGAGTGCAGTGATGGTGATACGCACAGTTATGGGAGCTCAGGAAGTCATCTCACATATCTGGCTCTATCAAACATTTAAAATATACACACAAATGTTATTTATTATTTTGAGGGTGGGAGAGTATGTATAATATTTTTTTTTGCTCATTCTTATCTGTATTCTCCAAAATGAACCTGTGTCATTGTGATACACACCATACCTTTTTTTTTTTTAAAGGTCCTTCTTCCATTATAACACAAGAAACTTCAGGCCCTTCTACTTCCCAGGCTTCTCCAGTTTTACAGTCAATTTTGGTAAAGGGGCATTTTGTCAGACCTCCTGGAGCCTAGAACTAAACAGCTAATTCTAGGTCTGACTCCCAATACTACAGAGGTGAATAAAAGAGAAAAATATTGTACTAGGGTTCACGTAGCAACTTAGAAAATGACTGTTTGACTTTTCTCGGGGACTTCATTTATACAACCTGCACTCTTTGCACTTGGTCCAGTTGGTATTAATGTTGTGTTTAAAGAAGACTGCACTACTCTCTGGGGCATGGGAGGATGCCTTGGGATGGAGCCCTCTCCTACCTTACTTCTCTAATTCTTGTGTTTCTTCCCCTTCTCCCACAACTAGCCTCTGAGAGCCAGAACGGGAATGGACTGAGCACCCCACCAGGTCCTGCTGGTGGCCCGCACCCCCCTCACACTCCCTCCCACCCCCCCAGCACCCGAATTACCCGAAGCCAGCCAAACCATACACCTGCCGGACCTCCTGGCCCCTCCAACAACCCTGTCAGTAACGGCAAAGAAACCCGAAGGAGCAGTAAGAGATAGCAAGACATTCTTCTCCCTTCCTGCTACCAACCATAACCCAAGTGTCTGCTAGAGAACACAGCCTTCTACTGGGCTGCTGGTTTGTGGGGAACAGGGTAGGTAGCAGTATTTTAGTCACTAAACTTCACTGAAGGGGTGGTGAGCAGTGGCTTTCTCCCCCCTAAGCCCATCCTCACCCTCCTGTCCAGCTGAAGCTGCCTGTCCCCTGGGATCCTGGGCTCTCTGCCTGCCCTCCTTTTTAGAAATGGCCATTATGGTCTGTTTCTTGTGTGTGTGTGATGTGGAAGTCTAACTGAATCCCTCCTTCCTAATAAATGTTACCACTTTATCCTGGACTCCTTTGCTTTTGGTGGGAAAATGAAGAGGTTAACAGCTGGGCGGTTAGGAAGGTGAGGTGTTCCTAGAGGGTGGAGGGGACATAGGTTACCGTCTTAGCAAAGCAGGCCTGCCGCTTTAAGGTAGTGTCCCTCCCCTGCCCCCTCCCTGCAGGTGACCCTTGCCCGCCTGTCTGCCTCCCCCCCCAGCCACAGCTGGAACCAAGAAGGCTGTGTCCCCCTTCCTCTCGGGCGTCCTTTCTGTCTCCTGCTGTCAGGTAATACCAACCTCTACCCCTGGATCAATCGCCCCAATCAGACTGTGCTCCCCTGATCTTAAGCCATGTGGGTCATCTGAGGGGAGCCCAGATACTTCTTCTCTCTTCCCACCAGAGCTTCCCCTTTCTTGGTTGTGGATTCTCAGAGCTCTGGCTCTTACACTTCTGGGGTGACAAACTGCTAAAAACAATTTCTTCCCCATGCATCTGAGGTTGCCACTTATCTTCCTCTTTACCTTTCTCTCCAGCTTAGGGATACATGGGCCCAACTTTCCCAGGGAATGTGGAGATAGGGATGGAGATGAATGAAGCCCAGTGCCGGAAGTAAGGTAGTTGGGGTGAGAGTATATTCAGGGAAAGGTTAAAATGATACCAACTGGGTTAGGGGGTAGATTCGAAGAAAAGTGCAGGCTCAGACTCTCCTTAGCCGTGTGGCTTTTCCAGGGGCAGAGGGTGGCCCCTCCCTACTGGGGGCCTCAGCAGAGACTGACCTTTGACCCCCACCCAAGAGACCAGTGAACCATTAACTCCTCTCTCATGTGAGCCTTCCCACACTTGCCCCACCCCTAACCCCGCCCCAAGGCAGGTGGGCTGGGAAGGGGGGGGCTTGTGCATGCCAACCTTCCATCTGACGTGGCTTCCATTTCACCTGGGCACCTGGAGGCTGAGCCTGGCTCCCCTCCCTGACTCAGGAACCTGAGTGTCCACTGCAAGGCCTGACGGGGACCTGAGGTGACGGGGCTCGTAGGCTTCCAGTGGGGGTGAGGTCCTGGGCATTGAGGGGGGATAGAGAGGTGGGGCAAGGTTGAGGCCCAGTGTTTAGAGGACAGGGAAAGGACTGTCAGCTTTAGATCAGGTGAAGGGAGCACTCTCGGTGAGGGAAGGTGTTTTAGGAACTGGCAAACGAGGAGACGCTGCTTCAGAGGGAGGTATTGGGGAGGGAGGATGGGGGCTGATGCTGGACTTAAGGGGGGAGCTGTATGAGTGAGGGATCCCCTCTGGCCCCAGCTGGACAGCAGAGCAGGAGCCCCGACCCTTCCTCCTTGTTCTTCCAGGGCACAGTCCTCAGGATGTTCCAGGAGGAATAGAAACTGGAAACAGCCTCTGACCAATTCCCACCAATAATGGGGCTCCCAATGAGCCATCTGCTGACTGGCCTGTGTATGTGTGTGGCCTTGGGCTGGGGAGGGGGCTCAGCCCCCAACCTGGGCCCTGCTGAGCAGGAGCAGAACCATTACCTGGCTCAGCTGTTTGGCCTGTACGGGGAGAATGGCACGCTGACTGCAGGGGGCCTCGCCAGGCTTCTCCACAGCCTAGGGCTAGGCCGAGTTCAGGGGCTGCACCTGGGACATCATAGACCTCCAGCTGGTCCGGCTGCACCCCCAGCTGAAGACAACTCCACCCACAGGTACTAGACCCTTTCCTCCACCCGCAAATCCCACATCCAAGCTCTTCTGTGTTTAGCTCAGTCTCCAGTTGCCTAAATTTTCTGGCTTCTAAAATCAGATTCCTGGGATTACAAATTTTTCAGAACCTGATTCCTTATATGCCTTCAATCCCATTTACCTCTATTGCTTTCTAATTCTCTCCTCTTCCAAATCCTGGGCCCTTCATCTCCTTGCTCTTAGTCTCAATGCTCAGTGTCTCCAGCCTGATTGGCTCTCCAATTTGTAGCATTTTTGGCTGTCCCCCAATTCCTGCTTCCTCTCACCCCCAGACCCCCCATTCCTATAAACTGATAATTCTCAGATCCTCCCAGGAGTAATAGTCCATGGTTTCTGGGTCCCAGGAACTCCAGCCAGGGACTGGTCTTCCCTTTTCCCCTAAGCTCCCTGGCAGCCTCTCGAGGGGGTTGCTCAGAGAACATGGGCAAGTCTGACTTGCTATCCCATCCATCCGTTCTAGGACACAGGACCCTGAATTGAATGTGGATGTCTGGGCTGAGCTGCCTCTGGGTCCCTCGGGGTGGGGTGACCTGGAGGAGCCAAAGGCCCCAGCACCACCCCATGGGCCAGCCCCCTCGGGCCTGGACCTTTTTCACAGGCTTCTGCTGCTGGACCATTCACTAGCTGACCATCTGAATGAAGATGTGAGTGTGATAAGCGCTTGAGAGGGGGAAGGAGCCATGAGACTTAGATGGCATGAAGTGTTTAGAGTCAGTAGTCTGATACAGTTACTTAAAAAAAAAAGTCCAGATATGGTCTTAGGGTATGTTGTTCCAATATGAAATATGTTCCCTCTGGGCTCAGAGCAGAGAAAACACACCCAGAACTCCAAGACCCAACTTAGGGGTCACACTTGGCAAAGCAGAGAAACCAAAGCAGCAGCCCACGGTGGGCTGTGGGATTGGTTATCTGGAGAGGAGACCTGCAGGGAGCTGACTGCTCTCTTCATCCAGAAAGTGAACTTGTCCCACAACACACCAGAGGGCAGCCAAAGCTAATGTGCAGCAGGCCTGGTGAGAGTGAGTGCCCCATCACAGGAAGCATTCAAGCCAAGGCTGGATAAACATGTAACAGGGCTGTTGAGAGGAAGGTTGATGGCATTTCAGGTTCTTTTCCCTTCTAAGATTCTGAACTAGAGAGCTCCAGTTGTCTAATCAACTCCATGACCAAATCAATGAAATCATCAGGTGCTCGTGAGGGAGGGAGATGGTGGCAATGTTCGCTAGCACTCGCATGCATTGACTTGAATATTTGCATTGGATTAAATATTCACAATAATTAACACACTGATTATACCTACCTGTCCCTAGTCCCTGATGTACCAGGGACCCTGGGAAAGACCCAGGAGTCTATGCAATGGAAGGGCAGACATTAAAGATCTGAATCACAGGTCCACGTATGACTCCCAACTCAACTCCCCTAGTGTCTGAATGGCTCCCAGCTGCTGGTCAATTTTGGCCTGAGCCCCGCTGCTCCTCTGACCCCTCGTCAGTTTGCTCTGCTGTGCCCGGCCCTGCTTTATCAGATCGACAGCCGAGTCTGCATCCAGGCCCCGGCCCCAACCCCTGCAGAGGATCTACTGTCTGGTCAGTGTGTGAGAGCGGGTGGTGGGGCACCCTGAATCCTGGATAGGGTGGGCTCCAAGCTAAGGAAGGGGGTTTGTGGGAGTCCTGCCTCTTGTAGCACCTCTGTCTCTGAGCCCCTCCCTCTAGCCCTGGCCTAACTTCAGCCCGATTCTCCCCAGCCCTGGTTCATAGTGCCCTGGCCGTCCTGCTGCTCAGCCTCCCTGCTCCCCTCTCCCTGCTGCTGCTGCGGCTCCTGGGATCTCGTCTATTGAGGCCCCTGCTGGGCTTCCTGGCTGCCCTAGCTGTGGGCACTCTTTGTGGGGACGCACTGCTACACCTGCTGCCACATGTACGTGGAGCCCTTCCTTGTTCCCCTGGCCCCGCTGGTGGACAGCCCCCTCGTACCCGAGGTGGTCCCAGTCGTAGGACATCCCCAGGCGCCCCCCCCCCCCCCCGTCAGCCCACAAGCTAGTGGAGTGTATGAGTGACGGCGTGCCACCTCCCACCCAGGAGGGGGATGTCGTGGGGTGTTGGGACTTCTGGGGTCTGCCCTGACCTCCTCTCTGTCAGGCACAAGAAGGGCAGCATGCTGGACCTAGCTGGCGACCAGAAGAAGATCTGGGCCCAGGGCTGTCAGTGCTTGGCGGTCTCTTCCTGCTTTTCATGCTGGAGAACATGCTCGGGCTTTTGCGGCGCCGAGGGCTCAGGCCAGTGAGTGACACCTTTTTCTCCTCCTTCGGCCAACACCAGTCGTAGCCAAGAACTGGCACATGAGGCAGGAGGTGAGGGCCCGAGTGTGCTCCTGGCACTGCTGTTTGCCTGGCTGCAGGCCCTGACCACTGACAGGGAGTTGGGCCGGGCCCCCTCAGCATAAACCCAGGACTTCTGGCCGAACAGCCTCCTCTTCAGAGTTCAAGGCAACAAGAAACAGGGAGGTGCCAACCTGGGAAGAGAGTAGAGGCCAAGAAAACATCCCCGTGTGCCAGAAAGAGAGCCAGGTGCTGCTTTTCCCAGCTGGGAGCCTGGTCTCTCCTTAGCCTCTGGCACTGCTGCCTCCTCCACCAAGACAGGTCCCTTCCTGTTTCAGAGATGCTGCGGGCAACAAAGAAAAGATCTCGGAACACCAAGCCTGGACCTGGAGGATGGCAGTGGGATGGCACTTCAACCCCTACAGGCTGTGCCAGGTGACCGGAGGACAAAAGGAAGAGTAGGCTCCCCGCTCCCAGCCTGCCTTGCAGCCACCAACACTGTCCTTGTCCTTCTCTGCAGAGGCAGGGGCTCAGGGCTGCACGGAGCAGGACAGCCAGCCTCCACCAGCCCCAGTCCCTCCTGGGCACCAAGGCCACAGTCATGGTCACCAGGGCGGTGGTGATGCCGATATAACATGGATGGTCCTCCTGGGAGATGGTCTGCACAACCTCACTGATGGGCTGGCCATAGGTGTGAGGCAAGGGGACTGAGGGAGGCACGTCAGAGGCTTCTAGTCATTGGCTGGGGCTAGGAGAGGGCTCCCAGCAAGCGGGGAGAGAGCACCAGGGAGAATGTAGGCCCTGCCCCGGGGGGTGGGGGGGGCAGGGAGCTTTTTCTGGACTACCCACCTCCAATTCTGCCAACCCCAGGTGCTGCCTTTTCTCATGGCTTCTCCAGTGGCCTCAGCACCACCCTAGCGGTCTTCTGCCACGAGTTGCCCCACGAACTGGGTAGGAATGCTGGGAGTGGGCTTGGGGTGGAAGTTGAGGCTGGTGGGGTGACACAGGTGAAGGGCAGCCCTGGCTTACTTCCTACCCTGTCTTCTCTTCCCAACAGGTGACTTTGCAATGCTGCTCCGGGCAGGGCTGTCCTTTCGGCGGCTGCTGCTGTTGAGCCTGGTGTCTGGAGCTCTGGGACTGGGGGGTGCAGCCCTGGGAGTGGGGCTCAGTTTGGGCCCTGTCCCCCTCACTCCCTGGGTGTTTGGGGTCACTGCCGGGGTCTTCCTCTATGTGGCCCTTGTAGACATGGTGAGAGGTGTGGGGTGCTGCAGAGAAACTGAGGGAAGTGGGGAGGGGGGTGTGGAGGAGAGGGAAGCATTAGTCCCTCCACCTCCACCAAGGACCACCTGGGAGGGAGCTGGGCCACAGGCCAGTAGTTTGAGAAACAGGAGCCTGGAAGCATTTAGGCGGGGGCTGCTGCTGCTTCCTGACACTTTTATGGCATTTAGGGGACAGAGACAATGCCAGGATCCTGACATTCTTGTTTCTTTCAGCTACCTGCCCTGCTGCGTCCTCCTGAGCCCCTCCCTATGCTCGAAGTGCTGCTGCAGGGCCTGGGGCTGCTGCTGGGGGGCGGCCTCATGCTCACCATAGCCCTGCTGGAGGAGCAGCTACGGCCCCTGGTCTCTGATGGCTGATGGGGGCCAGTGGAAAGGCGTCCAGCTTGCCCTTCCTTCCCCCCCAACCACAGGAATGGAGGCGGGACACAGGGCCAGTAGGAGCAATAGGATTTTAATAAACAGAACCCATCCCAAAGCCATGACTACGACAGTTGTACTTGCACCAAAACAGCATAGAAAACCAGGATGTGGCAGGAGGGAGGGCTCCAAGCAGGTCGGGGGAGGACATGAGTCGGGCCTGGAGGGTACAGGGTGCATCAATCTTCGGGGAGAGCATTGTGCTTTAGCCCAGGGAGGAGGGGAGGGGTGGGGCAATGCACCGAGGTCCCCACTTTTTCCTGCTACCCTCAGCACCCTGGGGATACAGGCCTCCGGGCAGATCTGCCCTTTATTGCTGCCCACCAGCATGAAACACCCCCGACCCCAACGCTAGCACCACAGGTGGATCCAAGGCAGGGAGAAGGGAAGGAAAGGGGAAATTGCTTAGAGAAAGATTCAACTAGAATCCAGTGACTTGTGCTCAGTTCTCTTTACTTCCTACAACCGAGTACATGGGTCACAGGGTGGAGGGTGCAACAGGACATGGGACATGCCCCTCAGTGCCCCCAACACACCCCTGCACACAGGATGGTGGTGTCTGCAGCATCACAGGTCATGCAGGGCATGGGGAAGGGGAGGACCACACACACAGAGACGCCCACAGCGGGTACCAGACAGAGAACACCCCTGAATATACATAGCTATACACAGGGAACCCCCAGGTCCCCAACCCAACCCTCTCCCCTGTCTTGCCGTCCCCCAGGCAGGGGGAACTGTATTGCTTTGAGAGAGCCACCCTGGGGGCCGCTCTGCCAGGCACCCTCCCCTCCCACCCACCCCCATTTTGGCACATCTGCAAGACACATGGCAGGCAGCGAGAGTAGGTACCCTCCCTCCCAGGCTTCTGTGGCTTGGAGTTGAGGAAGGGGGTAGGAGATTTCATCCTCCATCTTTCCCCTGGCCCTTCCCAAACCCCTACCAAACCCACTCCAGCTGGAACCCACCCCCACCCCCAAACACACACATACAAAGCTGAGCTATCCAGGAATATAGGGAACAAGGAGATTGTCCAGGATGGGAGCAGAGGCAGTGGGACAGAAAGAAAGGACTGGAAGCAGAGACCCCACCCTGGTGTGGGGGTAAGACTGGCACAACAGCTACTTTAGTGCAATTGGAGAGGGTGCCCAGAGTGAGGGATGGAGATGGGAGGGGAAGGCTCTCCCCGACTTCCCTGGGGGCCTAGCAGGAGTGGGGGCGGGCCAAGGGCAGATCCTCTCTGGTCAGCCGCCACGCTCTGCCTCCCACACGCGGTGACAGTGTCCCCCTCACACCTCAGTGGGCGACAGCAGCCTCGGAGTCAGTACCTTCAAGTAATTCATAGAGCAGACCCTCCCCACCCAGCTTCCTCCCGTCTCTGGGATTTGGTCGCTTCTCTAGGGGTTGGGTTGGGAGGTGGGAGTCCTCAAGTCAGACCCTTCCCTCTCTACCTCCCTCTTCCCAGACCACTGGGCTTGGTCCTTAAATATTCCTCACCTCCGCCCTTGCCCAACGTGGGTCAAGGCCACGGAGGGCTGGAGCCACCATGACAAGGGGGAAGGGGCTGCTTTGCTCCTTCTCCCTCCTTCTTACAAGGTAGGGTTCAAACTAGGCAGGATGGGGCCCCACACTGGTTTGCCCCAGGAGGAGGGTTTCTGGGCTAGGGTCTGTAAGGCTATTTTCCTTTGCGGTGGGAAGGGGAGGCGGGAATGAACACTGGGTGGGGGAGAGGGTGAAGAATGGCGGAGAGGGATAGAGGAAGGGGCCTCCCTGCTGGAGCACAGTCACGGGAGTCATTCAGACGAAGAAACACGCATGTGCACAAGATCCAGAGTGTGCCTGCTCCCAGCCTTTCCAGCCTGGCCCCACCCCACCTCTCAGGGCCCCTTCTAAGACCCCCGAGAAGGTTTTGTGGACACAGCTGTAGAACCGTTCACTCTGGCCCCACGCCCCCTGCATCCCCAGCCTCTTCTCCCCTTCTAGGTCTGGGGAGTAAAAAGGTGCTTGGGTGGGCAGACAGCGGTGGAAACAGTATTGAGTTTTCCTTTGGTTACATATTGAAGGCAAAGGTGAGCTGGACTTACAGTCAAAACGGATAGGGATGAGGAAAGAAGAGGGGCCGTGGCTGGGGCTGGACAGGGAGGCGGGCCCTTCTCAGCCCCTCCACCCCAAGGAACACATGTCTAAGTAGGGTGGCAGTCCCTCAGTCTCGTCTCTCCCACCCCCCACAGCACCAAACAAAAGGAGAAGCCCCCTCCCCCAGGGGCCGCTCCCCACCCCAACCTGGGCTGTACATTCAGTGGTTTTCAGCAGTCCTATGGCTCAGGGGGCCCGGGGTGGGGGAGGTGGCCCGTCAGTCTCAGCTGAACAGTGGCAGTGACCTGGGTCTGTTGGTCCATCCTGGGACCCACAGTTTGTGCCATTCATTTTTCTGAAGGATAGTACACAACCCTACCAAAGCCACCGCCCAATCAGAAACATATCCCCCAAAAATCAGAAACTAAAAACTGGCTCTTTCCATCTCGCCCTCTGATTCACTAGTCTGTTTCCCTGTCTCCTATGTAGCCCTCGCTGTCTCCTTTGCTGGGACCTGGGGCTGCTCCCAGGTCCTCACTTAAAAATAGGCTTTTTCTCAAAAGTGCTTATTACTTGAAGCAAGTGCTTTAGAGCTGCGGTGGGGAGAGGGAGAGGGAAAGAGGGCGGGCGAAGGGAAGGAGAGGTTTCCTCCCCACCCTACCCCCTGAATATTGGGGGGGCATTCTGCCTGTTTTACTTCTCCACACCCGTTTAAGTCAAAGAGGTTTTTTAAAAAAATCTTAACATTAAAATAAATATGCAGTGGCCATGAGAATGGTCAAAATGCTTCAAAAAATCCTAGGGGCTGGAGAAGCCGGGGTGGGGTGTGGGATTTCCTTTGGCATAAGGAGAGGAGGCTGCTTGTCCTCCACCCTCCTCACAGCCACATGAGAAGGGAGGAAGGAGGCCCCACCACCTGCCCCAGCACTGCTGACGGGGTGCTGAAGAGGCAGCAGGGAGCAGGCAGCCACCAGAAATCTCATCTAGCAAAACACTGGGGCTCCTGACAAATACTCCAATTCTTCCTGTCATCGCCGAACGTGGATAAAGGAGAACACGACTGATACCCCAAGAGTCTTCTTCTCCGGAGGACCCAGCTCCCCCGCCCCCCACCACCTAATTCCCAGCACCAAAATGAGAGGGAGGGGTGGAATGGGAAGATTTCAGGAGAGAGAATTGAAGTTAGGGGGCAAGCTCTGCAGAACCAGCAGGGTGAGGGTGGGGGGCTGCAGCCCTTAAGAGAGGTCACATTGATTGTCGTATAGGGGAGGACAGGGTATATGGAGGGAGGAGGGCAAGAGGGGCGTTGCAAGGCCCTTTGGCTTTGAAAACAAAAATAAAAACTAAAAAGCTGCACAATCCTTCTCACCAATAATGGTCATTTGGAAGCTTTGAAATGGTCTAGGAACTGAGGGGTGGGGGAAGCAAGACAGAGAGAGAGAGGATAAAAAGGGACCATGATAAAAAGAATGAAGGACTTGGACAAAACCCCCAGGAATCAGGGAACGAGCATGAGGTATGGTTAAGGGTATTCGTTAGGGATAGAGGGGCCCTGGGATGCCTCCCCTCCCCTTAGCCCACCCTTGGCAAGGGTGGCAAGATTTGCAGGGGCCACAACTGAAAAGTGGGCAAGACTGTGAATAAAGCAAGCACAGGTAGGGGCAAAAGACTGAGGGATCCCCCAGGGGAGACCCCCTACTGTGTAAACGAAGCCTGTCCAGTTCTCAGGGGACAATACTGATGGCAGCCAAACTGGGCAAGGATGCACTGTGGGGGTGGAGGGGGCATGACCTCTATTCAAGTTCTGTGTCTTGGCCCCTGGCTGAGGTATTGAGTGTGAGGAAAGGAACACTGGGCTACGGGAGTGGGAGTGGGTCCAACTGTCCAGGAGGCTTAGCTAGGAGATAGATGGACAGGGCATTTGAAGGGACCAGGGCCAAATTCAATGCTACATTTAGAGAAAAAACTGCCCCCTCCTCACTCCGGCCCAGTTTGGCTTTTGGGGTGCCACTTTGAGGAATCTGCTCAGTGCAGCCCCTCGCTCAATCCCATCTCTCCCTGCTGCTGGGAAGGCAGGGACCAAGCCTCAGGATCTGTTGGTTGTTCCTTAGATCAGAGCTTCATCCTCACACTGGAGGGGAAGCCTGGGTCCCTAGTAGTGATGGTGCCTAGTCTGCTCTGCCCCTCCCACCATCTTTGGCTTCAGATCAGGAGTGACTGGGGGCAGTGGGTCCTCTTAAACATAGTGGAAGGTGGTGGCAGACGGGGAGCACAAAGGATCTATGGGACTGGGGGGCACAGGAGGAAGAACACAGCTCCTCCCTCCACACACATGCAAACACATGCCTGAAACACATAGGACAGACTAGGGCTGTGGTTTTTGAAATGGGCAGGAAATTAAATTGTTTCTTCCCCTAAAGGATAAAAATGCTTACTTAAAAATTCATGACAAGCCTCAAAGGGAGAGGAAAGCCAGGGAGGCAATGGCCAGAGGCTCTGCTCTCCCAAAAGAAGTTAAAAGAAAGAAGCAAGGTTAAAGTGCGTGGTTAGGGGGCCAGGCCAGGAGGGGGAAGGAAGCAGGGAGGGGCAGGCTGTGGGGGCAGAACCAGCCCTTGATTTGCATATGAGGAGCCAGGGGAGAGTGCAGGATTGGGGCCCAGGTACAGTAGTTGCTGCTTCAAGTGTTTTGCATTTGAACTTTAGGGGTGATGGGGTACAGAAGTGGGGAAAAAGCTCCAGGCCCCAGTGCTAAATACCCTCCCCCTTCATCCACTAGCTGCCCCTGAAGGGGGAGGGGAACACCCCCAGAGTGCTCACACAGTACCAGAAATTAAGGCTTCTCACTGCTGCGGGATGGAGGAGCCGGCCGAGCAGGGAGGCAGTGATGGGTATGGAAGAGAGGGGATCTGCCTGGCAGTAGGGGCAGGGGCAGGGGGACACAGAAGGGAGAGTTAGAGGGAAGAGTTGGGGGAGCTGGCAGCAGAAAAAGGGAACTGAGAGATGGGGTAAAAGAGAGGGAGAGCCAGGCATTTAGCAATCATTTTGGGACACTTGGCAGAAGGGGCTGCCCTGGGGGTACCAAGGGCCTGGGGTGCGCCCTGTCGGTCCCAGACCCCTGCCAGGCCAGGATGGTGTGGCAAAGGGGTGAGCAGCTGCTCCCCAGTGCTTTTTTTCCCCCTCCGCCCCCCAAACCAGTCGTGTTCTCCTTTAAAGTGCCCTAAATGTATAGACTTTTTCTAAATAAATAGAATAAGATATCAAGCCACCGGCAGGGAGAGGGACACTGAAGGGGGGCTACTCAGAGTAGCAGCCATCTAACCCAATGGCGCCGTGCCGCTCCTGGCTGTAGGGGCAGGAGGCCCCGTGGGGCAGGGCCCCGCAGCCACCCACCGTCTTGGCTGCTGCAATACCGCAGTTCTTGAGCAGGCTGAAGCTGAAAGGACTCACAGCGTCCTTGGGTGGGAAAGGCTTCATGGTGGAAAGGATCAAGGCCAGGCAGTCTGCCACATCTTTGTTGGGGGCGCAGGCCAGTGCTGGGGTATGACCTGCAGGACAAGGGGGAGAACTGAGGAACAGGATTCTCTATCTCTGGGTCCCCGTTCACTTTCCCACAGGCCCTGAGCTCTCTTCTCTGTGGAGGGAACCAAGGCAGGCAAGTACCCAGCATGGCCAGAAGTCAAGGGCCATGAGGACCCAGGGAAGCTAGCAGGCAGACTGATGAAGTGTGGGGCAGAGGGCAGAGCGTGGGGCACAGAATGCTGAGGGGTATGGAGGGTCTTCCTGATGACCCTGATGGCCCCACCTAGTTCCAGCAGACTCCCCTCAGAGACTCTAGTGTGTTGGTGTTGGGTCCCTGCTCTGAAGAGTCCCCTTGGGAAGAAAATCCAGTTTATAGCAAGTTTAAGAAGTCACCTCCTCAAGCATGTCCCTGCCCCCAAACCCGGGAGAGGCGGGGGGCCCCAGACCCCACCCACCTTCTTCGTCCACAGCCAGCACTGTGGCCCCACGACTCAGCAGGGCCTGCACCACGGAAGCTAGACCATTCCGGGCAGCAATGTGGAGTGGCCTGGGAAGAAAGGACAGAGAGGAAGCAGGAAGTCAATGGGATGCCAAGCCGCCCTTCCACCCCCAGCCAAAGTAACAAGAGCGCTGAGAAAATACTGTGAGTGCCAGAGAGCCCCTGGAATGCAGGTGGCTCTTTCTTCACCCCCCCCCCCCCCCCCCCCCCGCCTCCTCCAGCCAGGAGCCCCTTCCCTGGGCACTCACATCTGCAGCGCACTGTTGGTAGCATTGATAAGGCCAAGGTCTTGGGTTTCTGCCAGGATCATGAGGGCACATTTCTCATGGCCCTGAGGGAGAGAAATAGAGAATAGGGACCTGTGAAGTGGAAGCATGACAGGCCATAGAGGAACCGGGCAGGGTGGCAGGGGGACGGGCTAGCGGGCCCTGACCCCTCCATCAGTCCTCTCTCCCATCAGGGCAGGCCCCGCCTCCTTCGTCACTTCCTGCCCTCGCAGCCCTCCTCGCCACCACTCCAGGCAGTACCTTGCTACAAGCCAAGTGGAGGGCAGTATTCTTGTTCTCATCCAGCACAGTAAGGTCTGCCTTCCCTCGATACAGCAGAAATTCTACAAGAGAAAGGGAACAGGGAGGGACTGACGCTTCCCCCCAGAGCAGCAGCCATCCTGGCTCTCCAATCTCCGATATGCATACATTTTGCATCCCACCTGCTGAAGGTGAAACACCCAAAGACATGCCTCCTGCTTCCTGAACCCCGCAGGAAGGGCTGACCCATCTTGCAAAAACCCAAGGGGAGCTCCTCCCTTCCACACACGGCCCCTACACACCCACAGCAGCGGTCTGCCCGTTCTCGGCCGCCGTCATGAGCGCAGTGCGGCCAGCCTCGTCAGTGGCGTTCACCTCGGCCTGATGCTGCAGCAGCATCCGGAGCCCAGAGACATTGTCCGCGAAGGCAGCGGCGTGAAGAGGGGTCCTGTGGAGTGGGGTCAGGGCAGTGAGATCGGGAAGGCTCTTCCGCCTGGGCAGAAAGAGGAGGCCAGAGAGGCAACACTGCTCCTTCCCACTCACCGTCCTTTGGCATCTCGGCTGTTCACAATCTTGGCACCCAGAGCTCCCAGCAGCATCTCTGTGGTGCTGTCTTGGTTATTAATTCTGGGGGAAGAAGAAGACTCAGCAGGAGGGGCAAGAGAAGTGCACTGCGTGTGCTAGGCGCAGGTCACGTACCCTTCAGAGGCTGAGGAAGCGACTTACACTGCACAGTGCAAAGGAGTGAAGGGGTTTCCTTCCAGGTATGAGAATGGGCTGTGTTCAAGTAACAACTCCAGACAATCTTCATGTCCTGGGTATGAGCGAGGAAGAGTGGTGATGGGGAGAAATCACAAGGCTCCCTTCGTCTGTCCTGTCCACCTCCTGACACTCCATTCCACTTCCAGAGCCGGATCAAACAAGGTCCCTCCCTCAACCCACTGATCCTTAGTCTGGACACATTCCTGTGTCCTGCTCTGGAAAGGCCGCAGACGCTTACCAGTGTAGGAGGCCCAGTGCATGGGCGAGTATCCGCTGTAATCCACCCCAGTATCCAGGGGGTCTGTGGAAAGCGCGGCCTGCAGCAGGGTCCGCAGCACTGCAGTGTGGCCGCAGGCCGAGGCCAGGTGAATGGGTGTGCGGCCCTTGAAGTCTCGGCACAGCACAAATGCGTCATGGTCCAGCAGGGCAGCCAGGCAGCCCTCACAGCCAGTCACTGCCTGTGGGGGCCGCGGGGGTGGGGGATAGGGGTGAGGAGCCACTCCCTTTCAATACCCAGTCACTGGGGCTAGCCCAGAAGGTAGAACCACATCGAGGGCTCCAAATGTAGTCTTTACAGCAATGATTCTAAGTGTTAGAGAACAGCATCTCCTTCCTTCACTCTCTATGCCAATTAGTGGGAAAGGATACAGAGTAAAAAGAAAACTAAGGGATCAATCCGTGAGATGGAGGGGGAGGCAGCTTTAGGACAGGCGATGGTGGAGAAGAACCAGGGTCGTGGCATCATTATCCAAAGGGACAGGGCTGGCAGGGTATCGTGGGGTAGTCTGGGTAGTGCGTATGATTACAAAGCAAGGCGAAAAGGGAGGTCCTGGAGCAAACACAGTGAAGCCCAGTAAGACCCTGGGCACAGAATCCTGGCCCACGTGCTAGACAGTCTGATGTCCTGTGCTTCCATGTCCAGGCCCGGCTATGAGCAACCCACGCAGGAGCTCACTCACCCCACGGTGGAGGGCGGTGCGGCCCCGGAGGTCAGCAGCATCCGCTGTGGATCCTTTCTCTAGCAGCAGATGTACACAGTCCACGTGGCCATTCATGATGGCCAGCATCAGTGGGGTTCTACAGAGGGGGAAGGACAAAGGGTGAGGGCCGGCAGGGATGGGAAAATCTGCACCCACCCCTGGCCTACACTCACTGTCCGTAGGCATCCATGACATCCGTGATGTCAGCGCGTTCCCCACTGTCGATCAGCAAGTGCAGGGAATCAGTGTGGCCAGAGGCAGCTAGGAGGAAAGGGGGCCTGTGTCAATGCATGGTCGGGGGAAAGAGGCCAGGTCAAGGCTAAATGATTCGAGGGTGGAGATTATGGGAAGACCTGGCGCATGGGGGATTGAGAGCTACGTATCAGGCAGGAAGTTTCCATCCTCCTTGTCCCACTTTACTCCCAACTCCAATCCCATTCAGGAGGGATTGGGGACCAGTCTCCAAGGTCTGGTGTGAGAAGGGGAGGAAACAGCCTAACTGGCGTACGAACCAGCAGCGTGCAGGGGTGTCCACTTGCGCTTGCGCTCCTTGATGAGGGCAGAGGCGCCGTGGGCCGTAAGCACCTCCACACACTCAGTGGAGCCTCGCTCGGTGGCCAGGAAGAGCGCGGTCCGGCCCCTGTGGTCCCTTACATCCAGATTCACCAGCGTCTCAGCCAGTGTCTTCAGGGCTTCACAGTGACCGTTGTAGGCCTGGAGGGGTGCAGGCAACCAACGGATACAGCTCGGAAGCTCAGAACTCTGCCCCACTCTGTTCTTGGGGCCCATGGGGATACTCTGGGCAATAGTGCTCCCCACGAGCTCCTCAGGTCCCTCAGGCCCCTAATCTGCACTTTGCCCATACCCTCTCCAGACCACTGCCCGCTTGCCATATCCCCACAAGAAGGCAGAGGCAAGGAAAGATTCACAGGTGCGTGCACCTTGGCGGGCCTGGGGCAGGTAGCAGAAAGGAAGTCAAGAGGAAAAGGATGGGACTCACAGCTAAGTGCAAAGGGCTGACTGGAATGGTGCTCTCCACATCCTCCAGGCAGTTAAAGGAGATTTCTAAGAGCTGCAAAGGACAGGACACCAGGCGCTGAGTTTCTGGAACTTCCGAGATATTATCCCTGCCTCCCACCCCCAGTAATCCCCTGAGCCCCTGATCTAAGAGACCCCATCTGATTCAGTCAGCCCTTGGTTCCAGAATCCACAAACATAAAAGGAGACTGTGTACCGTGCCCCTGCCTCCCCGATCCCGGGGCAGATCCCACACATACCAGTTCGAGGTTCTGTCTGTTGCCATAGGCGGCTGCATAGTGCACAGCTGTGTAGCCCTGCCTGTCCCGCAGGGAGGGGTCTGCACCGTTATCCAGTAAGAACTCCAGACAGCTGGGGGCAGAGGTAGACTGTGAGGTGGGGACAGGCCTCGTCTAGGAGGGCACAGTTCTGGGAGAGGCAAAGGAGAAGGGCAAGAAAGCCCCTCCAGGCCTAGGTGGCCAACACCCAGCCTCTGCTCTAGATAGGCTAACTCCTGCCCATGAAACCCCAGCTCCAGAGCCACCCCTCCTCCAGGCCCGCCCTGCACCACTCTGGCTTCAATGCCCTCCTTTATCCTTTGAACGCTCTCCTGGAGAACCTACAGCACAAGTACCAGTTATTAATCTTCTGCTGATTGACATTCTCCCCTCATCTCCAGGCACGCTCACCCCCTGCCTCAAATGCCTTCTCCTCCCAGGCCATCTGTAGAAGTCTACTCATTTCAAACTTGGTCCAGCATCCTCTCCTCTGTGAGGCCTTCCCCAGCCTTCCCAGTATACTCCCTTGGCACCCTTCTCATAGCTTAGTAGTTGTACTAGTAATGATAACACCGTGCTTAGCACCTACTATGTGTCAAGGACTGTTCTAAGCATTTCATGCACATTAAATAGTTTAATTCTCATAGTGATTCTATGAGGTAGATACTTATCCCTACTATGGTTGAGGAAATTGAAGCACAGAGAGGTTAAGTTACTTGCCAAAAGTAACACACTGATCCTCTTGGATGGTTAAGTACCCTTTTAAAAAAAGTAAACCTTTTATTTTAGAACAGTCTTAGATTCACAGAAAAATTGTGAAGATTGCAGAGTTCCCATGTACTCCATGCCCAGTCTCCCGTTACCAACATCTTACATTAGAACGTATATAAGTGCCCTTTCATTTATCTTTCTCAACAGATTAATAGCTGTCAAAAAACAGAAATTTGCGGTAATTCATCCTCTATCTTTAGTACGTAGCACAGTATTTGGTACCTAATAAATAATCAATTAATGCTTGAGGAATAAACAAATGATTTTGTGTGTTTGGTTTTTCTGATCCTCTCAAGACCATCTGTTCCTTACAGGGAGGAACTATGTCTCATACTTTTGCCTTTACCCACAATGCTTAGTCCAGGACTAAACTTAAGAGTGTTCCAAACACACTGCTGGCTGACTGACAGCATAGCAGCAGAAGTTTTGGAGCGGGTGGGAGAATAAGACGACCAGAGTTGGCACTGCTGGGAAAGCAGTACCCAGGGGTTCTTTTTAGCTACTCACAAGAAGGCCTCCTTCCTGTGGGACTCCTTCAGTGGCTCGTCCTCTTCAGCACCGTGGCTGGAAGATGAGTGGGGTTCCGCTCTGTGGGAGGGAGAGTGAAGAAATCAGGGGGAGGCTCAGGGAGGTGAGTGGGGTTGAGAGGGCCTAAGTGGGAGTCTCACCTCCTGTAGGTGTCGGAGGCGGCGGCGTAGTGGAGGGGAGAGCAGCCTTTACAGTCGGCCTCATTGACGCCTGCCCCAGCAGTTACCAGTGTGACAGCACACTGGTAGCTGCCGTTGGCGGCTGCATAGTGCAGGGGGGTCCTGTGGAGAAGTAGGGGGTGGGTAGAAGCATCATGGAAATATCCAATATATCCCAGAAGGGCTGCCAAAAGCTGCTTTGTGATATTCTCTTCACTTAAGACTCCAATTCCCCACCCCTAGCTCTATCACTTGTCTCTAATCAGACAATCCCTATGTATACGCCTGTACATCAACACACCTTCCAAATTTGTCTCTTCTCCTCAAGTCAGCTCCACTGCTCAACAGCAAATTAAGACATTCAACATTCCTAAGAGGAAGGAGGACGAGGGTTAAGAGAGTGAGAACCTCAAGGAGAAGCCACAGGTGCAGGGAGAGGCTAAGGAAGGATGGAACTAGACAGTACTTTCTGCTGTGACTGCTCCTATTGTGAAAAGGCGACAGATATGGGCAGGAAAGGAAGGCCCATCTCTCTTCTCAAGGCCTGGGAGAGAGGGAAGAGAACTCACCCTCCAGAAGCAGCAGCATGAAGACAAGTCCGGCCAAGGTTATCAGGAGTATTGATGTCAAACCCAGCTGAAAGCACGTGCTCATTGCTGAGTGAAGATACAATGCTGTACAGCTGACCTGCAGGGCCAGAACAGCCACAGATCCTATCTGAGGGCACTGAGCAGAGGGGAAAGGCCTCTGCTCCCCGGCACACCTGCTCAACCCCCAACCGGCCAGCACATACCTGAGGAAAGAAGCTTACGACAACAGTCAGAGAATCCAAAGAGAACAGCTAAGTGCAGGGGGAACATGTCATGGATGCCGCGCCTGGGGAGAAGTTGGGACTCAGTCCTTGGGTCAAGGAGGGACCAGTTATAGACCTCTTTTTTTGTGGCCCCCCACCAGCCTAGAAGAGCGTGAGCTTCCCTTTGGCCAGCTTCTTTGTGCCTCCATGTTTGATGTGAGCGATGTGTACAGATCTGAGGCAGCCTAGAAGGGGGGCCAGGGCCCCGACTCACCGGGCAGTATCTGCGCCATTGGTCATGAGGGTGCTGATGAGTAGCTCATGTCCGTAGCGAGCGGCCACATGCAGTGGCGTGTTCCCAAATTTATCAGCACAATCAATCTCGCTGCCTGAGGGGGATGCACACACACAAACTCAGACAGACCTTAGGCTTCCGGCCACGCGTGCTAGTTAGCTACCATTTGGGTGCTTTGTGTGTGCCAGGCTAAGCATTCCGCGTGTCGTCTTGTTTATAACCCTTAGGGATGGAGCACACAGAGCAGGGCCCAGCTTACAGTGCGAAGTACCCATCCTGACGGGAAGGTGGGCTGGGAGGTGGAATAAGGAAGGAAAGGGGTTTCTAGAAATGAGTTCTCTGGGGGAGGAGAAGGGAGCGCCGTCTCCCGAGTCCATACCATTCTGGATGAGGATCTGGGAGCGGGTGAAACGGCCATGGATGGCAGCCATGTGCAGAGGACTTTTCCCTTCTTTGCTCTGTGGAAACATGGCAGGTTTTTCGTTTGGTTTTTGTTAGTGCACAGCCCGGAGAATGCCGGTCCCCTTACAAAAGACACACCCTGAGGACAGTGCGGTCATACGGACATCTTCTCTACTCTCGCCCAGGGCCCTGGCGAGATCCGCCCAGGGGACAAGCAGACAATTCCCCCAGAGAGTTACCCCAAAGGGAAGGTACAGCCAGGACCCCAGAGCCAGGCTCCTCTCCCCACTGGGCTCAGCCTCATCCCCTCAGATACCTGGTAGTTGACATCAGCCCCGTTGTTGACCAACAGCTCCAAGCAGAGCGCGCCATTGGTGGAGACTGCAGCCACGTGGAGTGGCGTGAAGCCCTTGTCATTCGGCTGGTTGACATTGGCTCCTGCATTTACCAGCTCAATAGCCACAGCATCCTGGCCCAGGTAGCAGGCGATGTGCAAAGCTGTGTTTCCAAAAGCGTTGGGCTCATCGATCTGGATTTCCAGGGTGAGGGTAAGGGGGTGAGGGAAGTATCAGCTTAAACAGACAGCCTGAAGAATCCCAGAGATCCAATGACTGCCTCAGCCCCCTCAGCTTCTTGACCCAAAAGACTAAAGGCAGTATTACTTAAGGTATTATTCAGATCCTCTTACCACATACTCCATGCCTCCCCAAACCACACCTTCATATCTCTGTCACAGACTCTGACCTCCAACTCCCTGCCCTTAGCTCCCAGCCCCCGTGCTCAGCACCCTGACCTCAGCCCCCATCCGGAGCAGGTACTTCACCACTTCAATCTGGCCACTGGCAGCAGCTGTATGGAGCAGCCCATAGCCCTTGCGGTCCTTGCAGCCAAGGTCTGCTCCCCGTGCCACCAGAAGTTTCAGGACCTCCAAATGCCCTAGGAAGAGAGAGGATGCTCTCAGGGAGGGTGAACTCTCAGGCCCTGAGTGCCTCTCTCTGAAGGCTGCAACCCTCTCTCCCTGCCCCCAGGAATCCTGAGGGTCAAATTCCCGCTCTTCCTGTGAATGCTTTCTCACCTAGGAAAGCTGCCCAGTGCAGAGGCTGCCGTTCCTTTTTGTCACAGACATTCAGGCTGGCTCCCTTGTTGAGGAGCAGGTTCACCGTCTGTATCAGGATATGAAAGACACCTGTTCAAAGCCAGGTTCAAGCCCTCAATGTACCTAAGAGCAGAGAGGCCTCAGCTCCTGAAAAGGCTGAGGCAGCCTAATGTCCTTGTTCTTGAGCAGAATAATTTGGAGAACTAGAGGGAACAGAGGAAGCAGGCACTAAGGAGATTCCACACAGATTCAGAAGTTTGAGTCAAAACTCAAGGAGGTCTCTTCAGGTGATCTGGTTCTCGAGCCCTTTTGAAAAGTCTTTGAAAATGTGTTGAAAGACATGGCTCTCACTTCACAAAAAGGCATATATACCGAAATTTCCCATACAACTCCAGACAGTTTATCACCCTCTTAAATTCCAAGTCAAGAACTTCAACCCATCCTGACCATTCATTCAGTGCTCCCACTGAGGCCGGACGGCCCAGAAGCCAGGGAAGGTGAGCAGGAAGGAAAGGGAGGCTAGGCATAGACTGGGAGAGGTCCTCACCTCTAGATGCCCACTATGCACTGCGTGGTGCAGGGCACTGCGCCCACTCCTGTCAGCCACGTTGAGGCTGCTCAACAGTGGTGCCAGAGCCTCAGCACACTTGGTGGCCCGGTTGGCGGCAGCCACATGCAATGGTGTCTGCCACAGCTTGTCCCGGGCATTCACATCAGCTGAATGTGCCAGCAGCAGCCCCAGCACCTTCTGTTGAGGGGCAGGGGATTAAGAGAGATGACAGAGGGGGAGCAGGAGGTAAGACATAAGAAATGGAAGGAAGAACAAGGTCAGCATGGCACATGTGGCCCCGTTTCCCCCCTCCCCCAACACAAACAGTCTCTTCTGTTTTCCAACATATCTAGCCTCTTAATACCTACTTTCCATCTTCTGGTTCTTCTTAGAGCTTAAAATCTTCCCACTTTGCTAAGGAAATCATGAATCCCTTCTCTTCCTCAAGCCACCTAGTATCATCCCCCAACCCAGACCCTGAAAATTTTCACACACACACACACAGCCACTGCCAAACAAATCCATGCATGTAGAGGATCCCAAGCCCTCACTGCTCCTAGGAGAGATATACAATCCTGTGACGTTAATGCCCCTAACAGCTTCCCTCAGCTCTTCCATAGGCAACAAGATCATTTCCATTACCTGGGTAAGAAAACAGATAATGGCTCCTCTCCAAAACCCAGGCTAAAATGGCCCCCCCTAATCACCGCTTACCCCATTTCCACTGGCCTGTCCCACCCCTTCCCTGTTGGCTGGAGCCAGGGAAGTGACCGTCTAACTAAGAGGGAGGTCTACCTTCCCCACTCTTCAGGGTTGATGGACCCAACTGATGAGGCATGTTTGACCCCGGGGCTGTCAAATTTCATGCTGTTTGAGGGGCAGGGATGCAACAGATCACTACCCATGTCCCTCCATCACAAGGAAACAAATCTCAGTGCCCAGAGGGGGATCAGACTCCAAGGTAGCCCCCCAAGGGAGGGATGAGTCACTCAGGCCTGGCAGCAGGGCCCCCTGCAGTCTGCCAGCCCAGTGTTAAGCTCTCCCCTGACGTCACATTAGCTGGCAACACTCAGCCCCCCCTTACCAGCCAGTTCTAGGGATAGGAGGGAGGGGCCAAGGGCTGGTCTTCTCCCTCGCCGGAGTAGACCAACTTGCAAGGTAAAGGAATGAGACTCTCCAACCCTTAACCTTCACCTTTAACCACCTCATCATCTTCCGAAGGGTGAAAAGAGGCGGGAGACCTGTACCTCATTTCGGGAGGCAGCAGCACGATGAAGAGGGGTCAGCCACAGTGTGTCCTTAGCGTTGACATTAGCACCTGTGAGGATATAATTTCCTCTTTTGAGGGGAGGTGGAAAGAGGTAGGGAAGGAAGCCGGTAATCAGGCCAGGGAATTGGGATGGAGCTGTAGCCTCGCCTGGACCAAGCACCAGAGAACAATCCTTGGATACGAAAAAAAGAGGCTCCTCCCCACAGGTCCCCTCCCTAGGTGCCACACCTTCCAGCTCCCCACTTTCACCTGACATCAGTAGCAACTGGAGGATGGGGACATCGCCTACGTAGGCAGCAGCATGCAGTGGGGTTCGCCTCTCTTGGTCCTGATAAGGTGAAAAAGAAGAGTGGCTGTGGGGGTGAACTACGGAGGACCCCAGCCCATGTCCTAGAGCCCCAGCCTTCTCCCCACCTCTTCCCATTGGTTCTGCAGCCTCTAAATCCCCATCCTGGATCACTGCAAGCACCTAGGGAGGGTGGGGTTAGGGGGTCAGGGCCAAGGGGCCTGCGAAGCAGTCTCCTCCTTTCAAGAGGGGAGGGGTCGCTGCAGACACTGTTGATTCAGAAGAGAACACCGTTTCTGGGCATCCTCAGCCTCCCGGATCTGTGCTGCGAGCCTGATCTGTTCTCCAGCCCTAATGGTAGAGCAGGTGCCCATCCCGGGGTGGAAAGAGCTACGGCCTCATCCGAACCAAGGAGACACGGAGCCGCCCCACTGGTGGAGAGGGGTCCAGAACACCAGGGCCCAGATTCCGGGCTCGTCATCCTCCCTGATCTTAACTCACCAGCACATTGATGTTCTCCTTCTGCGAGAGGAGGGAACGCACTTCCTCCACATCTCGGCTAAAGATGGCCTGGACCAAGGGCGGCTGCAGGGAGAACCGGCGTTCAGGGAACGAGCCGGAGCGGAACCCAGGAGGGGGGGCGGGGGGCACCAGGTTTGGGGGAGGCATCGCTGGACGGGCTCCGCTCCGGGGTCCGGGCTGCAGGGGGCTCCCGCGGTGTCTCCGCCGGTCGCCAGGACCCCAAGGACACCGGCTCAATTGAGGGGAGCGCGGCATGGGGCGGGGCGGGAGCCGCGGGAGCCCCGGGCTTGGGCCCAGCCTAGGCCGCACATCCCCGGGCTCGCGTGGCCGCGGCGACCGGCCCTGGAGGGAGGAAGCGGGAAAAGGCAGGAAGGCTGACCTGGTCCGTGATGCTGAGGATCCCCATGGCCCGGCCCGGGTTCCGTCCGCATCGAGCTCCCGGCGGCGGCGGCAGCGGCTCCACCGGGGACACCGGGCGGCCCAGGCGGCGGCTGCGGCGGCTGCTGCTGCGGGGAGAGCGCGGCCCCGCCTACCGGGGGGCGGGCGAGCGGGAGCCCGCAGCGCTCCCTGGCGGCCGTCCCGGGCCCGGCCGCAGGGTCCTTGGCGCCGCCCGGGCCCTGGCGCCCTCCGCCCTGCTCTGGCGGCCGGAGCGGCCCCGGCTCCCGCACCTCGCGCGCTGTTTCCCGGCTTCCCAGGCCTGCCGCGTTGTGCTCTTCGCTCCAGTCTGACGGCCCCGGGATCTCCCCACAAGTCTCTAGCGGCAACTCGGGCTTTGGCCCTGCCGTGCCTTCCAACCAAACGGCACCAAATGGCTGTCCCGATCTCACCCAGCCCACAATGCCTCCGCAGGAGCTGACTCCTCGGGTCAGCTATTATACACCCCCAAATCCCCTCAGACTTGGGGAAACGCGCGCGGAGACTTGGGGATTATATATGGCAATAGCCTTAGAAGGAGGGAAGGCGCCTATCTCCACTGGCGGTGACATGAGTGGGGTAGGAAGGAAATAGCAAAAGTGCTCAGACTTCATAGAGAAAAACCCAAGGACTTTACTGCTGCAGAAAAATCCCCACAAAGAGTCTAAGATAACTGGCAGCTGAAGACCTCCAAGGCCAACAGAAGGGGCACTTTTCGACTCCCTAATTACTCTACTGCCAGGTTAAGGTGGTAGGGTGGCGGCTACCTTTTAAAAGGCTCAACGGTTTCTCCCCAGAAAAGGGTGGGGGTGCTTCCCCTTCCTCTATTGAGAGCAGCCAATCAGGGAAGATCTGGATGGAGGGCGTCCCAGCCCAGAAAGGGAAAAAGAGGGAAGAAAAGTGGATATTGGAAAATTGGTACTATTTATAAAATGTGATTCAGAGTCCTGTTCAGAGCTCAGCAACTCAATAAGTGTATTAGGAAGAAGTGTAGCACCTTGGCGCCCTGTCAAGGCATAGATATAAAAGCCCTCCCTTGCTCTCCAACAATCTGTCTCCTCCTTGCTTTCAATATCCCTCTGGAAAAACACACAAGACATTGGTACCAGGGCTATTTCCTGGAGAGAGAAACTGGGAAACAGGGAATGAGGTATGAGAGGGAAATTTACCTATCACTATATACCTTTAATAATGTTTTGATTTTTTACCGTATTGAAAATAAATGCGGTATTCCTGAAAATATTACCTCTTCCAGGAAGTCTTCCCTGGTTAACAGGTTCTTTCCCTTTTGTTTTAGGTCTCCTTGACATACTTAATTTACACTGTCACAATCACGTTTAAATCACACCCTTTTGTTCATTTCACCTTATATCTTTGACATATGTACAAGTACCCAGTAGTTCAGAATGGATTTTAAATTCCTTGTCTTTCTTTCAACACAAGACTGCACATTATTTGTTTGTTTTTCTATTAAAAAAGGATTTTGAACTTTGAAAGCCAGGGTATACAGGCAATTATTTTTGTAGCTCTAGCAGAGCACTACATGGGAAGAGGCACTTAACATTTGATGATAAAGAAGAAGAAAGAGAAGAAGAAGAAAGAGAAGCTGAAGAAGTAGAAACCAAAGGTAGTTGGGGATTAGATGGATATGGGTGTTGGGACATGCTGACTTGTCTATTGGGTATGCTAGACCTTCCAGGAAGGGCTAAGCTAGGATATGGCCTAGAGGATGGGGAGGAGGGGACTATGTAGCCTCCATTGCCTGAAATAGCTCTTGGTAACCTGAGGAATTGGGAGTCAGGAGTTAAGCTGGAGTCACGTGCCTGGTTCTGGCGTGGGTATGGAGGTGAACAAGGAAGGTTGCCAGCTGGGTTCTTTGGGCAGCTGGAAGGAGGAGGAAGGGCTAGAAGAGTTATTTTTAATATTATTCAGAGCACAGAAAGAGGATTTCCCAGTAGGGAAAAAAGGGATATGATGTAGGTAACACAGATACTTCCAGGGCTCAGGGAGAAGCACAGGGTGGAGGTGAAGGAGGCCAGAGGTGGTGGCAAAGCCCTCTTATGCAGGCAGTCCTTCTGGATTCAGCTACTGAATTCATATTTGGATAAATCTGGGCAGATGCCTACTTGTCCTTAAGACTCAATTTTCATTCTTTTAACAAATGTTGGTTAAAAACTCACCATTGTGTACAGCCTTATACTAATTGGTTTGGAGGTAAATGGTATCTATTTTTGTGGAGCTTATAACTTAGTAGAACACACATGTACACATGAAACAACTAGAGAATATGGGATATATGCTACTTTGCATGACATTAATGTTAAGGAATGGGTTTAGTCAAGAGGGTCTTCCTGGAGATGTATTTTAAGTTAGTACTTGAAGGAAGTTATTGATGTACAATGATGGGGAAATGGCATGCAATCGGTTGTTTCAAGTACAGGGAATTAACTAGGAAAAATTTAAATGGCAGTAATTAGTTAATCTAATTAGTAGGGGGACAACAAGCAAATTGGCTTGGCAGGCCTATTGTACCTTGGGGATTCTGCAGCAGTTAACTCGGTTAAGGCAGAGTGTTAATGAGGTCACAGTTCAGTCATGTATCCCAGTTAATTTCTGTCTTTTATCTGGCCAGATCCTTCCTCCTCACTCTAAGCAGCTGTCTCACATGTGTAAGCCCTTAGTCAGAGAGAGTGGGGCCAGACAAGAGAGTGGGGTTGGAAAGAGTAAATCTGTTACCCAAGGTCATATGCCCATCCAAGAGAGGCTCCATTTTATCATCTTTGAACTGGAAGGAGGTACTGTATCTTGGATGGTTGGGGTGGGGATGCTGAGGGAAAAAGAAGAAAAGTTAGGAGAGAAAAAGAAATTAGATCATTCCACCAGTTTGGGGCTTTATACTCCTGTATATATAAGGATTAAAACACCTTCCTTACAAAATGTTAACTGTAAGCCAGAGTTCAAGGGAGGGCTCCTGCTCCTTGAAATTCAGATAAAATGGGCTCAAACTTTAAATCAACCTATATCCAGTGGAAGGCCCCAAATTAATGCCAATCTCAAGGAGTGGGGGGGATTTGGAGGATTTGTATCTGTTTCCAGGCCCCTGTTTTGGGCAAGATGTCTCTTCCTTCCACACCAATTAGACCCAAAAGGCAACACTGTCTTTATTTTGTCCCCCCCCCCACCTCCCTGCTTCCCCTCAACACTACTCAGACAAGGCTTCCCTGACTGTGGAGAACTTGACTGACGATTTAGAAGGAAAGCAGAGGAGGGGCTTGCACTGTAATAGCATAAACATCTTTAAATGTAACAGCAGGCACCAACATTCTTAAAATGTCCTTCCTCTAATACAATATGGGAGAATTTTAATGGCTCTTTTACCCACCTAGATCCAGCTCTAATTGCTGATTTCTCTCCCTTCTCTCCATTTTTTCTTTTCTTTTTTTGTCCTCACTTTTATCAAGAGCATTCCCTGCCCTGCCCCGCCCCATTATGATGGAAAGCAGTGGGTTCCTGGCCATGGGGTCTGAACCTTCATCAAGTGCACACTTTTCCAGACAAAGATGTTTCCGGTAAAAGTAAGACTGGTTCTTCCCCAACTTTTTTGTATAAATGTTAAAGGAGAAAACTACGTAAAGTCTTAGCCCAGAGCTTGGAACGTTCATTCCTTTTCTCAAAGATGTAAAGCATAGCGCTAGGCAATACGGAGTCTAGTGACTAAAGAGGAACAGAACTAATTATATAAACAAGGCAGAATATGATAAAGGCTCTAAGAGAGTTCAGAAGATCAACAGATATCTACTTTTGACACGTTCACAAAGTGGCCTCTGTGTTTAGTGATCCCAGAGTAGCCAAACAGTTTGCCTGGTGACCTCGCGTCACCGGGCCCCGTCTACATGTCAAATACACACTCCATGCCCTTTCTCGCCAGAGGTGTGAAACTACATCTCCCGACAGGCCACGTTGTCCCCTTGCTTCCTCCCTCTCCCAGTCCCGAGCCATGGCAACGGCGTGACGTGGGGATACTGGGAGCTGCCCGAGCCGCGGTCGCAGCTTCAGTTCTAGCTCACCCCACCACCCGGTAGGGAGCAGGGCAAGAGGAGCCGTAGCCCCTCGCCACCCCTGCGCTCCGGCGCTCCGAACCAGCCTGTCGGTCGCTTCCTGCCACCCTTCCTCTAGAGGGAGGAGGTCGCAGCGGGTGGCAGAGCCGTGAGGGCCAGGGAGGGTCACGCGCATGGCCTCGGCGGGCGCGCGGCGGCTCCCTGCCGGGACCCGCGCAGCGGCCCAGCGCTGCTGCGACCTCCGGCTTCACCGGGGCGGGCGCCCGGCCCCGCCCCTGGGCCCTTCGCGACCGACGCGACCAATGAGGTGAGAGGGAGGCGCGGGAGGCCGCGCCGGAGGAAAGGGGGTCGCTCAGGACCCTAAAATTCTGCGGTAGAGGGTTGCAATCCTGGGGTCTAATGTAGAGCTTTGGAAAACACACTTTTAAGTTGTTCGCGAGGGGAAGTCCCCGGGGTGGGTGGCCAACCACTTCTTGCCCCTGCGGACGCCCTGGCAGCAACGGGCTTGGCGAGGCCCCGGGGACGGTGATGCTTCCTAGCGTTCAGCAGTAGCATAGCCCCCACTCAAAGACAACTGGCGGTTCGCATGCACCCCGCTTTCTCCCGTTTCCTCCCCCGGCACTGTCCTCGATTGCCCTCGACCTTTCGCACTCGTGACTGCCTGGCCAGGGAGCCTGGCGGGCTGCAGCAGGTGGTAGGGGAAAAGCTTGCCTGGACGACCTTCCTCTGGGATGCGCCCCAGTTCCCCTTCACCTGGGAATGGTTGAAAAAGAATTGTGACGTTGTCTCTCCTTTCCTTTTGGCCTTAGATTTCTGATTTCCTGCAGCCTCCTCTTGCCCCGGGCTGCCCAAGTCTTGTCGGCTGAGGCTGGCTTACCTCCTAGCCGTTCCTTCATGGGCTTTGCTGCCCCCTTCACCAACAAGAGAAAGGCTTACTCTGAGCGTAGGATCATGGGGTGAGCATCCTCCCCTGGCCAGCATCCCTCATTCCCTTCCCCGCATGTCCTGGTTAGAATGTAAGGGTAGCAATAGTGGGCCGATTCATCCCTCTCCTGGCTATATTACTCATCCTTTATACTGGCCTGCCAGTCTTCCAACCTTAAATTCCCCCTTCTTGGTTGCATGCATGTGCAAAGTAAAACTTGCCCAGAGTTGGACAGTATAGTACCATGAGACAACAGGGTTATTATTTCTCTGCTGACCTGACTTTATTATGTATTCTGAATACAATATAAAACAGCTAACACTTACTGAGCACTTGCTGCCGCTAGCAGTTAGGCTACTTAAGTGTTTTACATAGATTTTCTTATTTGATCCTCTCAACAAACCTATGAATCAGGTACTATTATTACCTCCGATTTGCAGGTGAGAAAATGGAGGCACAGGTAATGTACCTAAGACTACACCGTTAGAAAGTTGTAGAGCTGGGATATGAGTCCTTGTATGATTGACAACCTCTGTTCTTCCTAGATGATCCCTCTTGAGATCAAAATAGATAGTAAATGCAAAAGTGTTCTGTAAACTGCAAAACATAAGGTAACATTAACATCATGAAAATTTGCGCATTTGTTTTTTGGAAGTCATTCAGTCTGGCCTGTGATACCTAGTTTCTGAAGGTGCATGATTAATGGGCAAAAATACTAGGGGAAGGGCACCCAGGGCAAGGAGCTTGAACCATGGGGTAGTTCTTTGGCTTCTCGGATTCTTCCCCCCAGGTACTCTATGCAGGAGATGTTCGAGGTGGTGTCCAACGTCCAGGAGTACCGCGAGTTTGTGCCCTGGTGTAAGAAGTCATTGGTGGTATCCAGCCGCAAAGGTCACCTGAAGGCCCAGTTGGAGGTTGGCTTTCCACCTGTCATGGAACGCTATACCTCTGCTGTTTCCATGGTCAAACCTCACATGGTCAAGGTGAGGCCTGTCTGGAGGGGATGATCAGGAAGTTTTTTCTGTGTTCCCTAATTTTTACATTTAAGGGCTATTTTGTCCTTCCTTGTAATGATTTTATCTCCACATGTCAAATACTTCCCTAATAAAATATTACAAAGAAAATGCCTTTCAATTCCTTCCTGTAGCCTTCTATATCTATTTCGTTCTATTGTGTGATGTTTAAATGCTTGACTGTTCTATTCTAGGCTATTTGCACTGATGGCAAGCTCTTCAATCACTTAGAGACCATTTGGCGATTCAGCCCTGGTATTCCTGCCTATCCCCGAACTTGCACTGTGGACTTTTCGGTGAGTCAGAAGGCTGTGTGGCGTGGGGCTACAACTGGCTATGAGGCCAGAGCTGAAGTACTGTGACAGTTATTCTGTATGTATAGCTAGCACTTAGCATTTCCCAAGTCAGTGACAATCCCAGGTCTGACTTTTTTTTTTTTTTTTTTTTAATCAAACTTGGTACTGGGCTTTTGAGGGGATCTAAGGAATTGGAGGGGCAGGGGAAGAAAAGACACTGAGTAGTATCCCTGCATTTGGCCAGGGACTATCCAACATGGTCTTGAAGAGTTTCTGACTGTCTCTTACCCATTCCCAGATTTCCTTTGAATTTCGTTCTCTGCTGCACTCCAAGCTGGCCACCATGTTTTTTGATGAGGTTGTTAAACAGAATGTCGCTGCCTTCGAACGTCGGGCAGCCACCAAGTTTGGTCCAGAAACAGTCATCCCCCGTGAACTGATGTTCCATGAGGTGCACCACACTTGAGGCAAAGGATTGTGCCTTAGCTTCTCCTCTATTCTCCCTCCCCAATTCTCTTATTTATTTGGCTCCTGCTCCAATCTGAGAGAAGAGTCTGTGTTCATATTTTCTCCCTCTCAATTCTCCAGAAATTGGGCTCTAAGCTGGCTGGAAATGCTGGGGGAAAGTAAAGGCAGGGGGGTTTGGAAAGGAAACATGCTTAGGAAATGGGCAGGCTCACCTTGAGAGCCCCATATGCCTGATGCCTACAGCCTCTCACACTGAATTATAATTAAAACTGTGTGGTTATCTGAGCCCTGTCAAGGTGCCTTAGTGTCTGACCAGGGGAAGATGACAACTTTTCTCAAGGAATGAATAAATTGAGCTTTTTCCTCCGATAGAGGTATTGATGGTAACTTTTGCTTGCCTGAAATGCCAGAGATGTCGGAGATCTGGCCGTAGCTTGAAACCCATGACCATGACTTAGTATTTTCATGCTAGTGGAGCTTGGGGCGAGGAGAAAAAAAGCACTGAACAGAGTTGTACTCTTGGGTTGTACCTTCTTCCATTTGGCTTGTTTTTATAAAATTTCAATAAATTTTGAGTGTGAATTTCGTTTTACATTATTTCTTGGGGGAATAATATAGCTATAGCAGAGTAGAAGAAAGTCATGGCTTCCGTCCTAGGGGAGTGAAGGTACAAAGAAGCCTCTTGGACATAGTGTCCCTGCTAACTATAGTAGTACATTCTACAAGCCAGGACCTAGTACCCTCTCCCCTGCCTATTAATAGACTTTTTCAGAAGGTCAGTTGCAGCAGGAGTCTCAGGACAGAATAACTGGTCTCCAACCTCCCATATAACTGATGCCCTCAGGACCACCTCTTACTTTAGGGGCCTCCTTAAAGGAAGAATAACAGGCATTCCACGAAGTACCAGAGCCCTCTAGTGGCTCACATGTTCAGCTGGCAGTCCTACCCGTTTGTCCTTGGTGTAGTTTGCTCCTTTTACCCAGTGGGCTGGACGAGTTTCCTTGGATTGGTCACATAAGCAGTTGTGAGATCTCAGCTATAACCCCTGAGTGTTCTATCTTACAACAAAATTAGGAAGGATGGGGACTAAGGGTCAAGGACTTCTAACCTTGAGGAAAGACAGAAATCCCTTTAGAAATCTCACATGGAGCCTGCCTTCAGATTAGGGTAAAGGAATGCTAAACCTGCCTAAAGATAAAGGGATGCACATAACAACTTATAACCCACTTAAGTCCAGGATCTTGCCAGCTGGATTTTTTTCCAACTTTATTTTTTTATTGGGGAAGGGGAACAGTACACACAGGCAGTGTGTACTTCCAGGACTTTTTTCCAAGTCAAGTTGTTGTCCTTTCAATCTTAGTTGTGGAGGGTGCTGTTCAGTTTCAAGTTGTTGTCCTTTCAGTCTTAGTTGTGGAGGGCGCAGCTCAGCTCCAGGTCCAGTTGCCCTTGCTAGTTGCAGGGGGCGCAGCCCACCATCCCTTGCAGGAGTCGAACCGGCAACCTTGTGGTTGAGAGGATGCGCTCCAACCAACTGAGCCATCCAGGAGCTCAGCGGCAGCTCAGCTCAAGGTGCCGTGTTCAATCTTAGTTGCAGGGGGCGGAGCCCATCATCCCTTGCGGGACTCCAGGAGTTGAATTGACAACCTTGTGGTTGAGAGCCCAGTGGCTGGGATGTGGAAATCAAACCAGCAGCCTTCAGAGTTAGGAGCACAGAGCTCCAACTACCTGAGCCACTGGGCCGGCCCCCAACTTTTTTTTTTAATTGGGGAACAGTGTTTTCCCAGGACCCATCAGCTCCAAGTCAAGCCGTTGTTTTCAATCTAGTTGTGGAGGGCACAGCTCACTGGCCCATGTGGGAATTGAACCAACAACCTTGGTGTTATACACACTGTGCTCTAACCACTGAGCAAACTGCCCACCCACCCAGCCAGATCCTTTACCTCATAATAGATTCTTCCAGGCCTATATTTAATAGCAGGCTCAAGCATTGTTAATAAAAACATTTATTTTGCATTTTATACAGAACAACCTGAAGTCTGCATCATGACAAGTTACTCAGGGGTTTACAGACAGTGTGTCCATCTCAACAGCGTGGTTCTGGGGATTAGGGATCCACACAAACACAGGCAGGAGTTGTGAGGGAGGAAGGGGGCACAGCAGGAGTGTATTTCAATCCTTTCTTAACGAAAAGACAACAGAGCATTCTGAGTCACTGGAAACCTGTGCAGATGAGGCTTCTAAAACAAACACTGTACTGTGAGCTCTTAGGGAAGGGGCAGGATAAGGACCTTGATAAATAAAGGGACGTTTTCTTGTGGCAGGGGATTAAGGAGGAAGGGTTACTATTTTTAATGCCCCCAGCCCTAGGACCTGTTATTCAAAGGAAACCAGGTCTAATCTTAAATCATTTCCCTGCTCAGAAAGAAGGGCTAGTACCCCTGGGACCAGACCATGAAGGTATCATGCTGGTCATTCCCAAGTACCTATTCTATGACCCACAGCATACTAAAACAAAGTGTGTGTGGGGGGGGGAGGTCAGAGGGTAGTGGCTTGTGTTCTGTGGAAGTGAAAAGTTTAGTTCCTGTTAAGCACTAATAAAGCCAAATGACTAGGAAAGACCACATGTCAGACAGTGGTATATACAACCTGCTGAAAGAGGTCTCTAGTAGGGACCAAGAGGGGACGGTCCAGAGCGTCCTCAGCTTGAGGCGCAGCAGGTGTAGACAATCTCAAAGGAGGTATTAAAGTAGTGGGGAATAGAATACTCCCAGATCTTAATTTTCATGGGATAATTTTTAAAAAAGAAATAAAAATCAAACACTGGTGCCAGTAACAACAAATGCCATGGCTTTTATGGTCACCTGGTAGCATAAAAAAATGCCAAAGCATGTCCAGCTAACCAGCACATCTTGCTGGGAAGTGTCTGTGCACACTGGAGAGGGCAATGGGGCTTGGTACAGCTGACAATCCAACATGATTCCTATGGAAACAGAAGGGGCAGAGTCCTGGTTTGCTGGCCGACTGAGGGCTGGGCAGAGTGGAACCAAAAGCTCCGAAGTGACTGCAGATTTTATGCAATCAGCTTTGACCCAGGAAAAGAGGAGCCAGATTCGCACTCTAGAGATACTAGGGGGCCAGATCTAACACACAGCACATGCATTAGTCCTGGTCAGCCTGCAGTTGGTGGGCAACTCATACCAGGCAGGGGAAAGAAAGGAGCTGGTTAGAGAAGAAGGGGTCACTTTTTATCTTTCAAAGTCGTAATTTATATTTTAACCTCAAACTTATTATCAGTGCCTCAGATACAATTTAATATTAAGTCTTTAAAAGTCCCCTGAAACAAAACAAAAGTATACTTTTTTTTTTTAAGCTCCCTCACCTTCTGGTAGTTTCCCCTAGTCTCCATTTTTACCCTGACTTCGAGTCCACCAACTTCATCAGACCGTCTGTGCTCATGGACTTGGGCCTCTCTAGAGGGAAGCCTAGGGCTCGACTCCAGATGAGCTGTGCCAGGACACCCAATGCTCGTGACACCCCAAACAGGACTGTGTAGTAATTCATCTCCGTCATGCCATAGTACTGTAAGGGAAAAGAAAACAACATATTGTTAAAGGCCCAGAGGTCGTGGCATCTACAAATCCAGGGTGACAGAAACCTTAACCCAGTCAATCTTAAATAGAAATAACACTGGGAAAAGTATAGTAATTGGGATTCTGAAAAGAGAGTATTCCCACTTCCCCATCATAGGCAACTTGATCAAAAGGGTAAGGAAAGAGGCAGAAGAGGCCCTGCTCTCACTTGAAAATTGATTTTGTGCATGGCAGAGAGCAGCAGGGTTTGGTTCAAACTAGAGGGAAAGCAGGGAAAGGAGGACTCACCTGGAGGAGCACGCCACTGTGTGCATCTACATTGGGCCAAGGATTCTTGGCCTTGCCCTGCTCTAAGAGGACATTGGGCACAATCTTGTATAGCTGAGCAACCAGCTTAAACATGGGGTCATGAGGCAGGTGTTTCAGAGCAAACTCTCGCTGACAGGTATATCGTGGATCAGTCTTCCTTAGCACTGCATGGCCATAGCCTGGGACAACCTGTAAAGATTGAGCGGGGAAAAGGCAGTTGTGTTCTCAGGTAGAAACTCTTATCTTTTCTAAATTCTTCAGGGTAGACAAAAGGAAAACACAAAACTACAAAACTAAAACTCCCCTAATTTAGGGACCTCTTCTCATTCTTTTCTCCTTAATTTTCCAAATTGCAACTTGGGTCTTGGCTTCTTTCCTAGTTGCTAAGTAGCCCTGCTTACCCGTCCTGAATTGAGTGTGTTCCAGATGTAGTCTCGTAACTTCTCATCTGACACACCTTTGCCAACTTCCTTCTGTAGTTGTGTCAGCCAAACAAGCACTTCCTGTGGGTAAGGTTTGGGGAATAAGAGAGTCAATACATATGCCAGGAGAGAAGATCACAATCAGAAACAAAAGCCTGGGAGTAAGAAAAACATGGAGCAGGGAAAGAAACAGTCTTACCTGATTTGCCAGTCCATGTAGGGGCCCTGCCAGCCCATTCATGGCTGCTGCAAAGGACAGGTAGGGGTCTGAAAGGGCACTGCCCACCAAGTGGCTGGTATGGGCACTTACATTGCCACCTTCATGGTCACTGACGGGAAATAAGAAAGGAGAATCAAGGCCAAGAAAAAGAGGAGATAAAAGGGGCAGATTACAAAAACACAGATCTTGGTCTCTTATTCGTCACAAATGACCTAGTTATTGGCTCACACCTGCCTATAGCCAGTCAGTTATACATAAGCTCTTGTAAGAGTTGTCCCAATCTCACTACTAGCCTTTGTTCACTTATCCACAGAGCTAGAGTTTACTGGCTGATGATGCCTGTGTCAAGCTCCCTCTCACTCCCGATTTAATAAGCAATGGCCAGAAGAGGGAGCTCCTGGAAAGCTAAAGGACAACCTAATGTGAGCAGCTTAGTACCTTTTCCCAGCTAGAAGCACTCTTGTTCTTCGTGTGGTTATGGTAATTTCCCTAGACCTCTTGACCTTCTTTACAAGACACCTTTCTTGGCCTGTATCATCCCTTATGCTGTGTTTCCATCACCTTGCTGCCTACCACCTGTTCCCAGAAAATGAGGCTGTTAAGGAGCTTTCCTTAAAATTTCTCGCCAATCCAGGTTATGGTTGCTGGGTCTAGCTTACCTGTGGATGGTGAGGTACAAGCGCATGAGCTCAGTAAACTGAGGTTCGGTATAGCCTAACATGTTGGTGAAATTGTGGGACCAATCCAGCTTAGAGTCAATGGCCCCAATACTGCTGCCCTCACGGTAGAGATTCCGGTAGATCTTTGCCGCAACACAAGGTAGCTTTGCGATCAGGTCCATACAGTCTTCATAAATCAACTGAAGGGGATTAGAGAGAAATGGACAAACAAAGAAAAAGATTTATCAACAAAGAATTAGGCAGGGATACTATTTGTCCTCCATGGATTGGGCTATTTGGAGTGATGGTTATATACTGGGTGGTTATATATGAATACGACAATAACCATTTAACTGAACAACTATTATGACCTAGGCACTGCACTGAATGATTTACATAATATTATCTCATGTACATTAACATGTTATTCCCAATTTTGTACAATTCTACAAAATATATAATGACCTCCATTTTACAGATGAAGAAATTGAAGCTCAGAGAATTCAGTTGAAAGTCAAAATAAGAATTTGAACTCTTACATGTTTAATCATGACCGTTCCTGCAACATGAATTTGAATTCAAAGAGTGTTTTAAGACATTAGGTTTTAACAATTAATTCTACCATGTTTCCCCAAAAATAAGACCTGGTCTTATTTTTTTGCTCCAAAAGACGCATTAGAGTTTATGTTCAGGGGATATCATCTTGAAAAATCATGCTAGGGCTTATTTTCCGGTTAGGTCTTATTTTCGGGGAAACATGGTATGTTCATCTTTCAAAGAAAATTCACCATATATGCCAAGGGTCAAACAGCAGCATTCAATTGTTAGTTAATAGCAAAGGCTTCCATTTTTTAAGCACTTACGATAACAGATACTGTGCTAGATTTATATATTTCTTTTCTTACAATAATCCTGTAAGGTAATATATCCATCATTTTACAAATGTGGATATTAGGGCTTGGCCAGGTTAAGTAACTTACACAAGGTTACCCATTCAGCTAATAAGCATCAATCATCTAGTTTAAACAACGCATGGCCACACTGGTTTCACCTATATTCTTACTTTCCCAAATTATTTGGAGCTAATGCCAGACATCATATATTCAACATGTAAATATTTAAGCATGTATCTCTAAACGATAAAGGTCCTTCATAAATAAAATCACAAAATCATTATCCCACTAAAAAAAATGTAACAAATCCTCAGTATCATTAAATATATACTCAAATTTCCATGATTATACCCCTCCCTCATATGTTTGATTCAGGACTGAAAATAGCCCACATTGCAATCCTCTGATATGTCTCTGAAGTCTCTTAATCAATTTAAGTTCCTTCTTATGCTCTCCTTTTTCAAAATCTGAAATTTATTTGTGGAAAACTGGATCACTTATTCTTTAGAATTTCTCATACATTTTGCTGGGTATATATACCTGTGATGTCATTTAACGTGTTCCTCTGTCCACTAATTCCCTATAAACTATAAACTGAGCCTTAGATATAGAAGCTTGACCAATTCAGGCTCTCTCTCTCTCTTTTTTTTTTTAGCAAGACTATCTGATAAATAGTGTTATGTTCATTTATTAAGAGAAACATATAATATCTAGTTGTCTTTTTGTGATGTTAATAATAGCCTGCTCAACATTTATGTCTCAGTTTTATCTTCTCAAAGGGATTTTAAGTTGCTTTAGAAAACAGACAGGTTTTAGTAGATATAAATTTTAAAATAACTTTTAAAAAATCTTATTTTACCCACAGTTCCACGTACGTAGAAGACATGGAGCAAATACTTGCCGATTGATATTACATAGTGCTATCCTATCAAGCTAACTGGCTAAATGCTCCTATAAGTAGTCATGAGGTCTCAGTAGTTCTGTTGGAACAAACAGCAAAATTTATAAGTAGCCCTATGAAGTATACTCAAGTACACAGTGAATTTTATCAAGGCCACCAGGATTCAGTGAGAATACTGCCAATATTAAAAAGCTACTTGAAGCAAGAAATACTTAGCTAACACTTGCAAGTTCTCAAATTACTTAAATGATAATCACACTACTAACTTTACCTCCTTACAGATTTACATACCCCAAGGAAATAGGTTACAATGGTACCTCGGTTTTGGAACGTAATCCATTCCAGAAGACTGTTCGTGTTCTGAAACATTAGGAAACAGCTGACAGCTAGGCCTCAGGATCTTGCACTCAGCGGAAGCTGCGTGACATGTTCCATTCGAGGCGTGTTCAAAAACTGAAGGCATTTACTTCCGGGTTACAGTGTTTGTAAAGTGTTTGTAAACCGAAATGTTCCTCAACGGAGACGTTAAAAAACTGAGGTACTATTGTACTTCCAGAAGCCTGCATCAAGAACATGCAGTTCTAAGGGACTTGAATTTATTAGCAGAATGCCAAGAACAGGATCGGCAAACTGTTTTCTGTGGCAAACTGTTATCTGTGGAATATATACTAACTTTCAAAATCACTTGCAAATTACAAAAAGATTGTTTCAACTTCTACTGGTGAGAATGAAGTTTATAAAGCAACAAGTATCAAACTAGGTATGACACAGTAGGGGATCCTTAGCCTTTTTTTTTTTTTTTTCCTAGTTGCAGGGGGCACAGCCCATCATCCCTTACGGGAGTCGAACTGGCAACCTTGTGGTTAAGAGCCCGCCCGCTCCAACCAACTGAGCCATCCGGGAGGCAGCTCAGCTCAAGGTGCCTGTTCAATCTTAGTTGCAGGGGGCGCTGCCCACCATCCCTTGCGGGACTTGAGGAGTTGAACCGTTGAACCGGCAACCTTGTGGTTGAGAGCCCACCGGCCCATGTGGGAATCGAACCGGCAGCCTTCGGCGTTAGGAGCATGGAGCTCCAACTGCCTGAGCCACCAGGCCGGCCCCCTTTAGCCTGCTTTTTGTAGTGGTCAATGCTGTACAGTCAAAAAAACAAACCAAAACAACAACAAAACTGTGGCAGAGAACTCCTGCTTGTTCTTTCTTTAATAAGCTAAAACTGAAGTGCTGTTTAGTTACTTGTATTAACTCATTCTTCATCTATCAAGTCTTGGAAAAAAGACATTAAAATATGTCACCATCACAACAGTCAGGAATAAAGGTAACAAAACTGACCATCATGTCGTGAGCCATTTCTCTATTGTAAGAAAATTCTGACCAAGTAGTCAGCTATCAAGTAATACCAAGAAGACAGAAAAAAAAGAGAGCTAGTATTAATTATGAAGAGACCTTAGAGTGAAGCACACTCAAATTTGAATCTTGTCTATACCACTTACTAGCTGCAGGACCTTAGGTAAGCTACTTAATTTCTCTATCCCTGTTTTCCCATTCAGTAACAATGGGAATAAAAAATAATATGTATCTCACAGGATTTTCTTGAAGATTAAATCAGAAAATGAACATAAAGCATTTAAGCATAATATTTAGCATGTTTTCAAGAGCTGTTAGGTATTAGGATAAAATGATCTTATTATAAACAGCTTTAAATCCTACATGTAACATTTACAGGCCTTATAAAAACAGCTGGTTGCATCCCAGTTATCTGATCAGGAGTGGAGTTAAGCCAAACAGAAAGAGACCTAACTCTTTCAACTCAAGAGATTACACTATCTAAAGTCATGTGCACTGTTATGGAAGAAACGCTGTCGGCAGATCATCCTCTTGACGTATATATAAAAAAAGGAAAGGTGAACTGATGATTCTAGTAAAGACTCAGATCACAAATAAACTTAATGTAAATTTTTAAACAGAAATAACCAGCTGAATGCTGTCATATAATTCTTAAATAGCTCATGGTTAAATTAACCAAGACAGAAAACTGAACTGAAAGAGCATGTCTGACATTTAAGAGAGTTACAAGATATAGAAGCAAAAGAGCACCAAGCTCTACGAAAGCACTAAACTTACTGGTGTTAATTTTTGTGTAGTGTGAATTTATTAGATGTATATCCTAAGGCTGACAAATGTATCAGTATTGCTTATACTCTCCAAAAGACTGGCAAAGTCCTGAAATACAACATGTTTACCTCAAGACAGCCACCCTCAGATGACATCTCGCAAACAGATGATGGCAGAACAATCAATCAATGGCTGTACATTAAAATGGAGGCAACAGAAAGCAAATGAGAATAAGTTCATTTCAGTGATTTAATACAGGACAGTGTGAAGCAATGCAGCATGTTTAGATGCCTGAGAAATACAGGCATCTATTGTAAAGTAAGAAGAAGCTGTTTTCTCCCCTCCTTAACAGTCAAGACAACAGCATTGTTAAGTAGTAACAGGCACTTTCAGGTGTCAATTTCTAAAAGATGTTTTAAAACAGAAGAACTGTAGGTCTTGATTTAACCTTTTGTGTTATGGCGACCCACACAGATAACAATTACTTGAATAGCATTTTAAAAAGAAAATGAAAAGCACTATATTCAGGTCATACAACTTTCTGAACCTGCTGGTGTGTGGCTCTAGAATGTGTATGTTCTGCACATTCCAATTCCTTCCTCCTCAGTGCCAATCAGACTAATATCAATTCCAAACTCTCCCTCCCTCCTACCCCCAACAGCAAACATGGTTCTCTATACACAGTTGGCATCAAATAAATACTGACCAGCCAAATGAAGCAGGATTTGCCAAAATCCCAAGGGGATTTCATCAGACCAGTAGGCCATGCTACGGCCCACAGACCATTCGGTACCTTGCGTCATAGTGAACTCTTTGGGGCCTTCTTGGCAGTTGGCACCGTCTGGTCAAAAATAATGCAGTATACCTGCTTTGCAAAAAAGAACTCTTCTGTTCCTATACTACCTGTCTCTGAATAAGAAATAAAATAAGATATTCTGTAAACCTGACCAGACAATCTGTACTTCATCCAGTGTTATGTGTCGGGTAGTGGAAAGAGGACGGAAGAAAATTATATACTATGCATTGGGACAAGGCACAACAGTCTTCTCCTACTACAATTATAGAGTACAAACTATTACAATCACATTCCATTTTCTGAAAATAAAGCTCAGTATTCTGGATCCTCCTTTCAGGATACTAAAGACTCTTCTGTTCCTGACAGGTATCTTGAGTGGGCTAGTCCAGGAACTGTGGCTGACTAGACTACTCCTCTCAGACTCTAGAGTTGCCTTGGCTGCCATTCACACCCAACTTGTAAGATTTCTCAAGGTCCTCCTTATTTGAAGAAGAGAAGGAGGTGCTGGTCCCCTTTGGGACTAGTGCTGAGATGACTTAGTGAAATCTGCCTCAGGGACCCTGCAGTTAAGTAACATCCTTTTCAATGTTCCAGTAGCCCTGTTACAGCAGGGTTATTGAATAATTTCTTTTTTACATACATCACCCTAACCAAACCGATAACCTTGGTGAGAGAAAGCATGCTCCATTTATCTTTGTGATCCCAATGACTGACAAAAAGCAAGACTACAATAAAAAATTGTTGAATGAGTTTCTGACATAACTCAGAGAAGTAAATTTCCTCAAGATTCTACATTCCTTTTTCTCCCTTCACACTCAAGTCCTTTGAATCCCTATCACACGTTGATTGCCACACCAACATTTCCTACCTCCCAGTACTTGGTTCGGTGGACACCTTCTGCGTATGCTCGGGCAAAGTTACTTTCACTGTTGAGGGCTGTAATGGCTGCACTGAGCTGAGACATAGGGTGCAGATTGGTGGGAAAGTTGTCCAGCATGGTAACCACATGGGAAGGCAGAGCTGCCCTCTTTGCCCACTCTTTTGAGAGCCAAGATACCTGTGGAAAAGGAGACACTGCTCAAACTAGGAAAGGGAAAAAAAGAGAAAGACAGTGACATCTGAGTAGAGAAAAATCCAAGAGAATTCAACCCAATCCACTTATACAGAACTCTGCTGATTCCTTCCCCTCATAGCACACCTCTATAAACTACCACCCACAGCCAGATCGGGACTCACTGAGAGCAGAGAAAGGTAAAGGACGAGGGGAGCGAGAAAGGCTAAAGTCCTTCTGCTTTACCTGTTCTTCTGTTGGGACTTGTCCAGTTACCAGCAGCCAAAATAAACCCTCCGGCAGCGGCTCTTCTCCACCCTTAGCCTTGGGCAGCAGTTTCTGGCATTCAGGAATACTGTAGCCTCGGAAACGGATGCCCTTGAAGGAGTAAGGATTACAATTGTGAAATTTATTAGACTGGAAATCACATAACTGACTGGTCCAACTCTCATCAGACATTTCAACAAGTTAGAACTTTTAAAGCTTAAATCTTCACATAATTTACTTCTGCTTTGTATTTTTTGACGTATTAAACAGGTAAACAGATTTTCCAGTTATTCCACACGTACCTATTTTCCACCTTCCAAAATATGAAGGTAGGTGCTTTATTTTGTTCTCTTTATCCTGGCTGGTCTAAACCATGGTGTTTACAATAGTCAGTAAATGCAACAATTATTAGTGATTGACATGAAGGTCTCTTACCTCCTCAGGATCAAGAACTGATGTTTCATATACCAATCCCTTCATGCCTCTCATGCCACCATACATCTGAAGAAAAGAATAGGATGTAATAGAATAATTCAGGCTAGAGCCTGTTTGTGCTTTATAAGATCTGGGAGTGATGAAATCTCTGATTGCAAGACTTCATTTGGGGACGATTTCTAAGGAGTTAACTTACTATAGTATAGAACTTTGCAAGACTGCTAAGGTTGGAAATGAAATTCTTAAGCTGAGAAATCACTATCTTTATTTGATGCTTCTGCCACTGTTTGTTTCCTTTTGTTACTGAATTTCATTTTTTCTCCTGACCACTCTTATCCCCTCATTCCCACCAACCAAAAGAAACAGAATAGGATCTATTACAGAGGAAGAGACCAATGGCTAAAAACTGCTGTGGAAATATCATCTGAGCTGCTCAGACTCTCAGGGCTGAAGAAGCAGCCATCCAAAAGCTGTTCTAGAGGGCCTGCTAGAGCTGTGGTTTAACTGGACAGTCAGTAAGGCATCAACTCAAAAACAGACAGCCCTGGTCCCAAAAGCTGAGGGTTTGGGAAAAGGAATAAAAATTTCATTCATCTCTCCCATAGGTGAATTACATTAGGCTCAACTATTACATTTGTAGAGAAGAATGGTCTAATTTCTAATGAAGACCCTTAAGCATCAACATTTCCTTGCATGGCATGGAATGCTTTTGAATAGTCAGTGAAAAGAACAGTTCTATCATTAAAGCACATTACAGAGCTGCTTTTTCCAGCCCGAACTCCACAACCCTTACCATGTCCACAGTGATCTGGCCCACCACTGTCTTGCCATGTTGCTGCCTGAAGGTCTTCACTCTGGCCTGCTCTTTAGGTATCAGGTCAGCCAATACATCTTTCAAACTCTAAAAAGAGAAGTAGAGAGGCTAAGTGATGGCCAAGACGTTGATTAGATTTCCTGCAAAATATGTATATTAATTAAGACTACTTTTTAGAATTTGGCTTTCTCTATCTGCCAGGGAAGATTGGTCAACTTCTCTGTACAGATGAGGTTAAAAGAATTAGGCAGAAGGAGAGGGGAATAGGGAGTTCTTTTCACGGGTACAGAGTTTCAATTTGGGAAGATGAAAATGTTCTGGAGATGGATGGTGGTGATGGTTGTACAACAATGTGAATATATATTTTTTTAATTTAAAGATTTTATTGGGGAAGGGGAACAGGACTTTATTGGGGAACAGTGTGTACTTCTAGGACTTTTCCAAGTCAAGTTGTTGTCCTTTCAATCTTAGTTCTGGAGGGCACAGCTCAGCTCCAGTTCCAGTTGCCCTTGTTAGTTGCAGGGGCGCAACCCAGCATCTCTTGCAGGAGTCGAACCGGCAACCTTGTGGTTGAGAGGATGCGCTCCAACCAACTGAGCCATCTGGCCACCCTGAACATTCTTAATGCCACTGAACTAATACACTTAAAAACGATTAAAATGGTAAATTACATGTGACATATATTTTACCACAATTAATAGAAAGATTAAGCAAAAATATGATATTCCCATCTCACTATACTACTGAGTATTTCTTAAAATAGTAGTAATAATAGTTATAACAATAACAATGGACACGTCCAGGAGATAGGATAATGATGAGGCTGGGTGATAGCCAAACTACCCCCCAGCCCCATCTTAGGGTCAAGCTGCCTTAATGACTCTCCATCCTCTTTTCCAAACCTTACCGTGGAGGAAGCACTGGCATGCCGGGCAGCAAGAACGAGACAGGATGAATTCTGCAAAGAAAACACAGACATTTATGCAGTAGCTACTCCTCCCTCCTATATATTAATAAGGATGACAGTGACTCAACCTCTCTCTCTTCATCTTAGCCTGCAAGAACAGTTTGACATAAGAAAACTATAAAAGGTCCTGAGCAGCTTGGAAGGAGTAACCAAGCTGCAGGCAGGAGGTTTAACTCTGCTTCTTGCATCCAGAACTTCCTCAGTATTCCCTGAAGCGAGACTCCTTCCCACCATCTGGGTTCCAGGGCTGGGCTTTGTTCAGCACAGAGGAAAGGTCAGAAAGGCAGTCGTTACAGAGTACTCAGTCCATCCCAATCTAGCTGTCAATAGTTCTGAGTGGCCCTGAGAAAAGTAAATGAGGAAACTGATCAATTACCGTATTTTACCATGTATCATGCACTCTGTGTATAATGTGCACCCATGTTTTTGGCCCAAACTTTCAGGGGGAAAAAAATCTTTCGTTTTAATTTTTTAATTCAAATTTTTATTGGTTTACATTTAGGTCCTTATTTTTTTGCATAATAAAGGAATTTTAGCATTTATTTTTTAACATGTTATGGTACAAGAAATTTTATGTAACAAATATTAATAATTGCAAAACACAAGACCAAATACAAGGTACAAGAAATTTTATGTACCGGTAACAAATTTACAGTATTTGTATACCATAGAAGGCCGAGAACTCTTCCTCATTGCAAGTTCGACAAAACCAATTATCGTATTCCAGGGTATTATTTTGCATACAGATAGGATTATTGATTTCTAGAGTTACACTTTTAATTCATAAGTACAAATAAAAGAATTAAAACCATTTATATAGATATGGAATTAGTACTACCCATGTATAATGCACATCCTTATTTTTCCCTCACAAATTTGGGCAAAAAGGTGTGCATTATACACGGCAAAATACAGTACTTAACCCTGCTGGTAAGATCTCTCCAGCACCTAGTCTTCTGGCAACACTTCAACCTCTCCAGTCAGTTGGGGCGAGCCCGCAGGCAGAGGCAGACTTTTACAACACTACTTAAAAAGCTCTCGGTAAAAGCAGAGAAGACTGAACATCTACAAATAACAACGGACAAAAGACTACTCAATAACAGCAATCAAAACTAGAAAACTGGAACGTCTTCAAAGTACTGAGACAACAAGCTAGGGGAGAAAACCTCCTTAAAGGGGGTGAACTAAAGACATTTCAGACAAACAAAAGCTGAGAATATATCACCTATACACCTGCACCCCAAGGAATTTTTAGATACACTTCAGGAAGAAAATTACCAAGAAAGAAAGGTCTGGGATTCACAAAGGCTACCACCCCTCTACCAAGGTAAGTGTAGCTAGCCTGCATTTTGCTATGTTTAGAGATTGTCTTTTCCCCAAAGAAAAACAACTTTCTATGAAAGATTGTTGAGTTGCAACATAAAGTTCAACACTGCCATTGAAAAAGACCAATTATACTCCATAGCACCCACTTATCCGTGGTTTCACTCATCACGGTTTTCAGTTAACCATGGTCCAAAAATATTAAACAGAAAATTCCAGAAATAAACAACGCCTAAGTTTTAAATTGGCTGCCGTTCTTAGGAGCCTGATGAAATCCCCCCGTCCTGCTGCATCCCACTGGGACATGAATCGCCCCTTTCTGCAGTGTAGGTATCCACGCTGTATGTGCTCTGGCCCGTTAGTCACTTAGTGGCCGGCTGTTAGTAGATCGACTGTCGCGGTATCAAGGTATCGCAGTGCTTGTGTTCAAGTCACCCGTGTTTCACTTGGTAATGGCTCCAGAGCAGAGCATAAATAAGAGCAGTGATGCCGGCGATTCAGGTATGCCAAACAGAAGCCAGAGAGCACTTCCTTTAAGTGAAAAGGTGAGTACAGTACAATGAAATATTTTGAGACCACATTCACATAACTTTTATTATAGTACATTGTTATAATTGTTCTATTTTACTATTAATTATTGTTGTTAATCTCTTACTGTGCCTAATATGTAAATTAAACTCATACGAGTAAGTATGTACGTATAGGGAAAAACATAGTACTTATAGCGTTCGGTACTAGTGCAGTTTCAGGCATCCACCGGGGGTCTTGAAACACAGCCTCCGCAGATCAGGGGGGACTCCTGTACTATAAAGGGCTTAGACAAGATTAGCTATTCTGCACAAGATTATTTTGATAAAATGAGATAGTGAAAGTCAGCTGTTTCCTCATCTATGTGTTGCCCACTATGCAACTCACAGGGTTATCTTGTGTTAAATTACAATGGATGTGAAAGCACTTTGTAAACTAAAAAGATCTCACACACACACCACCCCCACCCACCAGAGGAAGTCTACACCTTTACTCCTTTTGCCAAAAGGCTAGAGATACCTTTTCTAGTAACTATTGCATTGCTGTCTGGTTGCACTGAAAATCATTTTAACCAGTGATACTGTATAAACTCCAAAACCTACATGCTTAGGGCGAGGGTTCCGTAGGACCCGAGGATTTTTAGACTTTAAAACCCCTTTCTGTTGGAGTACGGCAAAGTTACTTAAACTGCTGAAGGTTGTAATGGTTGCACTGAGCTGAGACATGGGGTGTAGGACTAAAAAGGGAAGAGACCCCTCAGAAAAAGTTTATTTAAAAGAGGATCAATCCAAAGCTACATTCAGAGAACATAGGCAAACTTGTACGTCCCTAAAGCAAAGGAAGAACACCTCAACTTATTAACCAGAGCTGTCCTTTACTCCTTTCATTAACTTCCTAATGAGTCTCTCTAGTTCACTGACCATTTAGGCAAGCAGCAGCGCAAAAAGCCCTTTAGCCTCTTCACACTACAAAGGGCGAATGGGAGCCAGACCCAGCACTAAAGAAATAACTTAGCCTATTCTTACTAGTTGCCAAAGAGTGGAGAAGGGAAAACACGTAAGTTCAAACTAGCGTTCTACAGAGCTAACCGCGTTCAAGCTACATTCCCTATGTTGAAAGTAAACTGACATCTTAAAACGCTTAACCATAGAGCTGGGAGTACTGTGGGTAGAGCTGGGCCTCCTTGTTCACTCTCTAGTCTTGACTTCCTGTTGAACTCTGGTGTCCTCCCTGGGGAGGGATGCCAATAAAGGGGAAAGCCACGTGGGGCTCCTTCTTTCCACACGGGCGTCTAGAGGGCAGTCCGGTGTGTGCTTGCACTCTTTGGAATTTCCATTCTTTTCTTTTCCCGAATAAACCATTCTCTTTGGGTGGATTATCTGGAGAATTATTTGGTCAGATGACACATGCTTCATGGTCCCACAGATTCCCTGTTATACAGGCCCCATCTCCCAGAGACCGCACCAGCCCTGCAGCAGACCTTTTAACTATGGGTCGCTGTGGTGGTTTGGTTGTCATTTTTAAAGAGGCAATAGGGGAACATATTACGTGAAAGAAGAAAGAAGTCGAAATATCTCCATAATGATCATTATTCAACCATGTTTCCCCGAAAATAAGACCTAGTCAGACAATCAGATCTAATGTGTCTTTTGGAGCTAAAATTAATATAAGACCCGGTATTATATTGTATTATTTATATACTATATTATAGTAAAATAAGACCGAGCCTTATATTAATATTAATTTTTGCTCCAAAAGACACATTAGAGCTGATTGTCCGGGTAGGTCTTATTTTCGGGGAAACACGGTACTTATAAACCACCTTTAAGTTTCTATAAGCGGCTGCTTCATTGGCAACAAGGATTATAAGAATAGTTCAAGGTTAATCTTTGGGGAAAAAATAAAACACCTATACAAGCTCAACAAATAGAATGACAGTCCAGATCTTAGGATGAAAATGGGAATTCCCTCAGGCTGGAGGTATTCCTTCCACCAATCTGAACATAAAATAAAACAATTCCCTTTGTGAGAGAACTGCTAGAATCAATGAGCTGTCCTTTCCCTTTTACTTCATTTAAGATTAAAACAGAACAAAATTAAACAAAAATAAAAGGAAATCAGAAAGAAAAGGGTGGAAGGTCACTTAACAAGGCTATAAGAATGCAACATCATTTAAGGAATCAGATGGGTCATGACTGCTGATTAGTCATTTCTCAGATCTGTTTATATGAATGCCATTTTAAGTGAATGGTTAGGGAAGAGGAACTTGGAACTAAACTATCACTCCACCTCCACCATCAGCTAAGTCTTAATTTCCTTTGTAGAGAGGGACTTTATCATTTAATGAGAAGCCTCAGGAATAAAGAGAGCTGATCTCACTTGTCTCTAATCCCCATCAGCAACACTTCTTAGCCAGATCTCCAAATTACAAAGCAAGGTGAATTTGTGGAGAGCTTGGCTATGTAACTATAAAATAAAGCTAGCATATTGTTTGGACTACACTTCTCTGCCGTTTCCTGGCTGTGTGGACCCTAGCCAAGTCATTTAACCTTTCGGTGCCTCAGTTTCCTTACCTGTAACATGGGACTAATAATAGTACCTACTTCAAAGGACTGCTCAGAGGATTGTCAGTATTTACAAAGCACTTAAAACCATGTCTGACACATAGCAAGAGCTCTGTATTTGTTAAATAAAAAATATATAAAACAAAATAGTATGGCCACTTTCTCACACCCTTCAATGTCAAGTTTAGTCCTATTTATAGCTAACCCTGCAGCTTAGAAAAAATTTTAAAAATCAGGAAGGTTTTAAAGTCACCAATTCATTGATGTGACCACTCAAAAGGCTAGAACAGGAAAAACTTAAATGAGGACAGCTTTACCTAATGATGTAGAAAACAGCACAGGATTTGGAATTAGGAATGGAAAACTGTGTTCTAGCCCCAGCTCCATTACTAAAGAACAGCAACATTCAAAGCCAAACAACTAACTATCGTTTCCCTTTTCTTCTCTATATTTAGGATAACATTCAAGCTACTCAGCTCAAAGTCTAATTCTAAAGCTCCAATAAGGACACATGTAAAGTACTTGAGAGCCTTGCTATTTAAAATGACTGTCTAGCCAGCAGCATCAGCATTACTTGGAAATTGTTACAAATGCACAATCTTGGGTCTCACCTCAGACCTCTGGAACCCAAGCCTGCTGTTTAACAAGCTCATTAGGTGATTCATATATCATCAATAAAGTTTAAGACACACCCATGGTCTAAAGTGTCAAGCAAGGGAGAAGGGTAGAATGGCAAGAGCCTGGGATGCGAGTCTCCAAGGATCAAGTCCTACACCCAGGTACTGCCACTATCCCTGTGTTATCTATCGTAGCTATAAGACCAACTTCTGTGGGGGAGGAAGAACGTTTCTCCTACTCTCCTAGGTTTGTTCAGCTCATCTAGTAATCACATCTACATGAAACAGATTAACAAAAGAACCCAATTTAATATAAATGTACGCACGGGAACCCCACATACGTGAGGTTCAAAGACAAAAAAGGAAAATGAGGTACATATGATATTTTGAGCTCAGAGGGGCTTCAGAGGGAAGGAACGATGGTAGTAAAAGGAACAATATTCAGTAATGAGAAGTTTGCCTTGTCATAAAAAGTCATTTCTGGTGAGAATCATTATGGGCAAGGCCCCTAATTTAAATTCTTTAAGGGAGAGGTAAAAGTTTCTCATGAAACTGCAGGGTCTTGATTGTCTCCAGCTCAAAATAATTCACATGCCAAAGTAGCACATTTTGTGGAGGTCTGTTGCGAACCTCGACACTTTTCTTTTTTTTAAATTGGGGAATACTGGGGAACACTGTGTTTCTCCAGGGCCCATCAGCTCCGAGTCGTCCTTCATGCGGGAACTGAACCGGCAACCTTGCTGCTGATAGCTTGCACTCTCAGCAACTGAGCCATCCCGCAGCCGCCCCTCCACACTTTTAAGTCTCACTTTTCACAACTCTAAATTGGTAATAATAAAGCCAATTTTAGGGTAGACAAGTAGACTATATAAAATCATTTGCATGCAAACATCTAGAACAGTGCCTTCTGCACAGCTGAGTTCAGTATTTGTTTCTTAGAACTGTGTTGGCCTATTACCTACCACTTCACGTGTCACAACTCTTTCCTGGAGTGGGATCCCAGGAAAGAGGCAGTCAAGCCTGAGGAAGGGATGAATAGGTCATTCCTCCTAGCTGAAGAACAGGAAACAAAGCCCCAGTTTCCTTTTTAAGGGCCTCCTGACCAAGAAGGAAGGAGTCAAGGACGGGAAACAAATTTAACAGTAATCTCCACCAGCAGAGCAAATGACTTAGGCAGGAGATGCTGGAGGACCCAAGGCCACACACCTCATTTCATCTACCCCCTGGCTGTCAAAGCAAGCTGCTGAATAGCTTTGTACAGTACAGACAGGCTACAGTCACTGATGGGACAGGCAGATTACAAACCTCTGAGTCATCCTTTTCACCTCCCAGCTCCTCCCCCAATTTTGGAAGTGTGGCAGCTAACTGGGCTTTTGGCTTCTGGATGCATGCCAGGCATAGAGTTTCCCCTTCCAGAACAGCAGCTGTCAGGTGCATCAGACACCTCACTCAATAGGTCAGCTCTTTCTTGGGGAAATGGAGATTGCTGCTCCCAAACACAGGACCTGACTCACAATGTCTGACAGGCAGGATTCTCTACAGAGTGGGGGTGGGGGTATCATAATCACTAAGAGGCTTTTTCAAACCTGCTGCCATCCTTGCAAGAACTCTTCTAGTGAGTTCGCTGTTTCTGACAGAAGTGGGCTGTAGTTCTCAAATGTGCTAGGATGAAAAAAATATAATTAAAAGAATCTCTATCTTAAAGGGCCAAGGGAGGAAAAGAACTAATAGTACATGCAGGAAATTCTGCCAAAGACTTGCGTGTAATACTTAGGGTATTGGCCAAATCACTCACCAAAATTCAATTAAAATGACTCCCTTCTCCCCCAGTTAATGGCAACCATAGAATCCTACGTGGGTAAGCACCTATTCAATAATGTGGTTATTTCCCTATTACTCCTCTTAGCTTATCATCATTGGTCCACATCAAGGACCCTTGCTCTACAAGGAAAAAGCCAAAATTTTCTTTGATGCTCCACCTCAGGCACATTCAGAACATGTCCTGCCATACATCCAAGTACTCCAAGATTAAAAGCTTGAGATGCTCCTGATTTTAATAGAGCCCTTGTGCTTTATCAATAAAAGACCAGAGCTTGCCAAGCCAGCAGAACTGGTTCAGTTGATGAAGCAAACATAATATACTAATTACTGCTGGGAAAAATCTTGTGCTACAAAGGCTTCCAATGCAGAAGGAACAATTTGCATTAAGGGAAAAAGAACACACACAGGACAAAGGCTCCTCTCTCCCCAGAACCAGGTCAAAGAACTGAAGCCATTTAATATCTGTGTTTCACAATGGTAATATTGGAAGTAGGCCTGCACTACTCTGTCAGGCCACTTAATAGCCTGAGCAGAGTAATCAGATTTCATACTTTGACCCCTTTCATACTTACAAGGAATTTCCTTAAAAATTCTACCTGTCATTTCCTGTCTCTTCCCTAAAGGTGTACTGACCATTCAGTGAGGAAGACCACAAAAGACACCAATTCAACCTCTGAAAAGAATCAAGAGTCCTAATTTTCCTTAGGAGCCAAGGAAAATCCTTACTTTAACAAATATTTGCTGAACACCGACTTATTATGTGTACACTAAGTGTACACTAGTGAATCAAGTATATAGGATCTGTCACCTTACTACTTTCTCAGGAACTAGAAACTGTTCCCTCACTTCTACAAAAAGTTCTTAACGAATTTTAGCTCCTAACACTTTGCTAGAGAGATTTAAAAGAAACTTTTCCTAACATATTTGGAAAAAAGACCTAAAAAGACAAACCCAGAGAAAATAGCCTACAAGGACTATTGCTTAGACTAGTCACTTCTGAAGTTAATTTTTAAAATAATCACTAATTCTGGGAAAAAATGCCCAAACACACAAAGTGTCACAAATACATTCAATAAAGTTGCAAACAAAAAGGCCTGCATGTTACTTTACTGGCCCAACAGAAAAGGACCACCAAGCATTGTCAGTCAACTACAGTGCTTATCTGCAATCTGAACAAGCATCCCAGGTGATGATGCCTACTGTGAACTTAGAAACCTTTTAAAATGATAGCATGTTAAAAGAAATACAGGATCTAAGGAATATGAGCAGATGAGGGAAGAACTGAAAGACAGTCAGATCCTAAGAAAAGATCTATCGCTAAAGTTGCCTCACTACTGTTTTAAATTTCACATCCCACTCCACTCTGTCACATACAGCAGTGAAACAGGGCAAAAGGAATTAATGCGTGGCTTTAGGAAGATCCACCAAGGGGTGACCAGTTAGCTTAGTTGGTTAGAGCATGGTGTTAGTAACACCAAGGTTGCCGGTACGATCCCCGCATGGGCCACAGTGAGCTGTGCCCGCTTTAAAAAACAAAACAAAACAAAAAACTAACAATATACAATTTCAAGGTAAAAAAAAAAAAATCCACCAACTCTGGTTTCTTGCCTTCTTCCCACTTGGATTCTAAGAGACAGGAATGTCAGCTTTGCCTTCTCTGATTATCTACTTCACCTTGCTGCCTCCCCACACCCATGCATTCACCTGCTACCAATCTAAAGGCCACCAGGAAGAACAGATGCACTCATCCCACCACTAGCACATGAAGCGTTATTCTCCATTTTTTACCTTTGGTCCATTTAGTAAGCATCAAGGAAGTGCCATTGGGTAGGCTGATAATCAAAGTGAAGGCACAGCGATTTCAGCCCTTGCCTTTAAAAGGCTTTAAGCCTAAGTAACATTTCATAGAACAAAACTGACTTAATTTGGTTGAACCCAATTTCAAACTAGGATTTATATAGGAGATGTTGTGCAGTGGTAGAGGTCTGCAGTAAAGGAATCATGGGGATTAATTTAAGTGTCTTGAAAAAGTCTAAAAATAATCTTTACTCAAAGTTAACCAAACACCCTAGCTAGTTTAGAGGAGCAATTCTCAATGGTAAAGGAGTAACTAGGGTTGGTTAAGTCACACTGGCGTTAAGAATCCAGAAGTGAACTGGTGGCCCTACTCCAATTCCCAGCCCAAATCCAAACCCAGATCACTTGTGAAAAGATAGCATTTACATCACAAACCTAAGCCACCAACAGCTAATAATAAAGCCACTGTTTCATATGAATTCATTTGGATAAACAAGAAGTCAAATAATCTGAATGCTCTGAATTAGCCTCTCTCTCCAATTCAGGTGTTCATTAAATTACCTGATTGTGGGTAGGGTGAAACAATAGAATGACTAACATTTGTGTCTCCTAGCAAGGTTAAAAGAAAAAAATCTCTTCTCAGAAAAGTGAAACTATATCTGACCTTGAGACTCAAAGTGGTAGAGGTCAGTTCTCCCAGGTCAGAAGACTATTTTTGCCTTCTAAAGCCTACCTTAATAGCAAAAGTAAAATCGAGTACCAATTAAGCTGCAGGCTCTGGAAAGCTCAGGCAGGTACTAACAATGCTGACAAACTAAAAGGTTTCTTGGTATCCTGGTCATTCTGCTTAGAACTCAGGAAATTTCCAGTCCTGAGTGTGTTGGGCTTTGCTAGTTTTAAGGGTCAAAAGCCTTACAATGGTTTCCAATTTACAGGTTTCTGGGATCCTCAGGTCCATCTCTAAATAGAGAAGTACACAAAATAAAAATGATACAATTATCTAACCTGTTATCCCCAAAACTTTCTGAGCTTCCCCAGAAGTTTAAGAGACAAAACAAATTCAAAAGGTAAATTTGAAAGCCTTTTTCAAATTCATTGCAGGGTTAGACTATCTGGTCTGGGTTATCACCTCTGCAGTGAGCTAATTATGGTGTTCCCTCTTCTGCCAAAACACTATCTAGAACTTGCTTCATTTCCCAAGAGGATTCCTTACCCTGTGGTTCCCTGGCAGCAGGAGAAAAAAACAGTCAAGCAAGACAAGTATGTCCCAAATGATCAGCCTCCATCCACCCAGTACAAATCTTAAAGGCTTCACCTTATCTGCCAACCATGAAAGCCAAAACTATTCTAAGACTTTTCTTTCCTTCAGGTGCTGGCAGCTTTGATCCCTCTGCAGAAAAGTAGTAAGTTCTCTGCAAGAGTCAGTACCACTTTTGGGATTGTCCCTGCTTGGATTAGAATGCTGGTACTCCCTCAGCATAGCAGTTTCTGTGTAAAGGGCCAAGTTATACAGAGACAAAAGTACTGGCAATGTGAAATTGAAAGGACCATTACCTACAACACTGCTATGAACCAAAAGGCAACAAAAATCAAGTAAAGGGCCCCCCAAAATGAGCGGAGTCCCTCCCGGGTAGATTTAGGAGCAACAGCAAAACCCGGATGGATCCAGTAGTAGGACTGGTCATGTGACCTTGGGATTACTATCTCCTGCCTAGTACCTTCACTTAATGGCCTGTTTGGAGGAACAGTCCTGGTTCTTTCTCCAACAATATGTAACAATCACGCAGGTTTTAAAGGGACACTCCGCACTACCCAAGCCCTCCTATACAAAGAGTAAATGCAAAAGTCCCAAGGACAAAGGGAACCCGACTCCCACTCCTCTAGCAGGAACTGCTCTAGTTTGGTCACTCAAGGCTTAAATAATTCGGTTGGAGAAATGGAAAACAGGCAGTTCCGAAACTGACAAGACCCTCCCTACAGAACAGAAGCCGAAATTAACCACGGCTCCAGCTCTGGCCCAGGAAGAGTGAGCATATCTGTTCACGTTGCCGCTCCTCTCACCCCCGACCTTCCTCCAAACAAGCTCTTCCCCTAACTCCGATGGAGCACACCACCTGTGTTCTCCACTGACGGCTCCTTTCCCCAGGGACACGCATCACCCTCCTACACCCTAAACATGCGGGGTGACAGTAGGGTCCGGCCTCCCCACCCGCCCAATACCGCCCGCCGAGAGCAGGCAGCGCTCACTTCTCCCCCAGGGCCGGGAAGCCAGGGTAGCACCTAGCCCTGGGAGCTCCGTGCACGACTGGCGGCCAGCCAAGCACAGGGCCCCTTTAAGGCGCGCTGGGGTGCGGAAGGGGAGGGGAGGGAGACCCCGGCGCTCCAGGGCCCGCAGTCGCCTCAGCCCCACCCTGGGACGGCGCGCTCCCTCCTTCAGTTGCTCACCTTGGCTCCGAAGAGCCGGGCGGCCGCAGTGAGTAAAGCCATGGCGGGCAAACTCAGGGATCTGAGGGGAGGGAAGGAAGGGAGAAAGCTGCGGCAGGAACGAGAGCCGCCGCCGCTGCACCAGAGGCCGCGCCGACGGGTGGACAAGGTTGAAAGGAGGCGGCCGAGGGAAAGGGTAGACGAACCGGCGGCGGCGCCCAGCCCGAGGTCCTCAGCAAGGCCCCGCCTACTGCCCGGAACCCGCTTTCGCCCCTCTCGGGGGACTCGCCCCGGGCTCGGCCATTGGCCCAGTTTGGAGGGGGGGCGGGACCTGAGCCGTTGACAGCAGTTGTGGCGGGGAAGATTGGACCGCCGGGTTAGGCTAATTCAGGGTGGATCGGGCGGGGGGGTGGGGTGGGAGGAGGAGCGTGTAGGTGGCTAAGTATTTGCCTGAGAACTCAGTTAACTTTCTTAGGCTTTTTCCTTTCCCTTAAGACATTAGGGGTTAGTTCTGAGGTGAATATTTGGGACAAAAAGGCTGCAAGGACTTCAACCTTTGAAGATCCTCGGAAGCCAAACCCTTAATATACTATCAGAGCAACTAATCATTACCCGCTTCTCCTACCATGTGGCATGCTTTCTTGAATGTCTTTGGTCAATGACTTAACGGCCATAGAGGTGACATCAGACAGGCTATGATGCCAGAGTTAGCCATTTGGTGGAGAGCACTTGAGGTAAGCAGAGGCCATTGCTGTTATAGATTCTAACAGACCGCAATTATGTGGAGAAGGAAAGCAAAGGCAGGAGCGTGAATATCCACTGCTCTTTGTGGGCCGCCAGTTGTGTGTCTAGTGCCAGGAAATCCAAGTCTTACAAATGCCCTCTTAATATGGAAGTTTCCAGCACAGGCCAGAGCCTTTCGGTCCTGCATATTAGTCTCCCCACTACTCCAGCCCCGTAACGCCATACAGCCAGCCCACCCATCTTGCCTTATGGTCAGGAGCAGCAGACCAAACTGTCATCCACAGTCAGGCATTAGGCACCCTCCCTTTTTGTCACATCACTCTGTTTACTCCCATAGGGCCTCTGGACCCTTCTCCTACTTGGCTACCTTCTATGCACCCTTATCCTGTGCTCCCCAGAGACCATTAAATGAACCATGGCACTACACTGATCTTCCACAGCACTCTTGACTAAGACCTCGGGACCTCTCCGCCTCCCTAAACCTATCACTGTCATTGACCCAAGGGCAGAGGGGAACTCATTCAAGGACCAGGGTATCTTATCTACAAACCCAAGCCCTAAGTGAACAGTCCTCTTACCTCCTTACATAGCAGTAACAAGTTTCAGAAGTCTCGGTACCATCTAAGTCAGGTTTAGATGGACCTAGTTTATATAGACCTACTTTATAGCCTGGACTTGGAAAAAAAGAAAGAAAACCACCATTTTCTCTTGCCAAGTTTCCTTGTACCCAGCTTCACACCTACCAACCAATGCTCCTCTGGGTTGGGGATCAGGTAGGTAGGTCTTAGGAAAGAACTTCATAAACAGAAACCAAGCCATGCCCCAGAGGACCAGTGACCTCAGCTACCTCATCGGTGACTTCAAAGCTCCACTGATCAATATTTGATCCCAATTTAGCAGAGGATTTCCTCTTAACCGTAGAATAGTCTGACCTGGTTTCTTCTCTCTGGTTAATTATCCACAGAGACTAGCCAGCAGACCGGAGGACTGAACTCCAGTGCCCCAAGAGACAGGATGCATTCTCAGGGTGAGGATACCAAAGGGATAATTATTGGGTAGCCGTTAAGTGTGACCTATTTTGGCGCTTTAGTGATGGAAGAGGGTGGGCAACAGTAGTGCTCTAAGCCCCTTGACACAGTGTCCTGGAGCCTAGAATCAGGACTATATGGATTTGTTTTGAAACTGTTCAGTCCTGACACCCACTGCTGTAAGGCCAGTGGGAAAGCTCAGGGAGCAAAGGGACTAAATGGTATCTCCTAGAAGCTGGCTTAGTCTTTTTCTGAACATGCATGGGACCTGGAGAGGTGGGAAGAAAGTTAAGGGAGAAGGATTGGTATGAATTAAACAGCCATGTGAGCTCTAGGCCCAGATACAACTAAATGCCTGAGAATGGAGGGGGCAAAGGAGAGAGGGCTGAGCGCTAAGGTCATCTTGACCTTGAGAGGACCTCTTGAAAGTGGACACAGGCAATGGTGCCCCCTGGTGGCCAAGGATAAGTGGGAGAATGCAACCTAAACTTAAAATAACTACATTAGTAAACCCAACTCCTGCGTTTAAGGCGTAATAGGTAAAATTTATTGAATACTTATTATTTCTAGATACTGTCTAAATGTGGTACATTCATTATCTTAATTAATCCTAACAAATATAGGGGATGTAGGTAATATTAATATCTCTACAGAGGAAACCAAGGTTTTAGATAAAGTATCCTGTTCAGGGCAATAGCTTGTAATTGGCATTCCTAGAATTCAGACCTAGGTTGGTTTCACTCTAGAAGCTGTATCTTAACTATTAAGCCATATTGTTTATATGGTAATGACAGAATTATCAGCTGCAGTCAGGAAGGGGACTTTTAAGTCATTGTTAACAATCTCCTACGCATATCAGCTCAATGTGTTGCTATATTTAATAATATTTTAAAGGATAGGGACCAATAGTCTTACTCATCTGTAAAACCTTTGTACACACATACCTGAAATAGATGGTAAATGGTGACTCTTTCAAAATACATAAAGGCAAGGGAGACAAACATTAGCACCTAAAATGACCAGGGGGATAGAATGGGCTTCTTATACAGAATAATCCGTTTTGAAAAATGGCTGAAAAGAGGATATAGTGCTTTTTCACTATAGATTATTAGAATCAGTGGGCATGCATTCAAACTTGGAGGCAGTTTTCAAACAAATAAAAGTACTGCTTTTCACAGCCACTGGGGACTACATGGAGACTCCACAATAGGGAGCAAGCTATAGCAGACAGACACTGGCCTAAGGATCAGATGGTCACTAGGGTTGAAGGCTTGGCTCCCCACTGACTAGCAAGGCACAACCGCTTTGAACTTAATTTCTTCATCTGTAAAATGGCAGTAACGCCTATTTCTTAAGAGTTATAAAGATTAAATCAGAATGTGTATGTGCTTGCTATATGAGTATTCGACATATGGAGTTGACCCTCAAACAAGAGTTTGAACCACATGGGTCCACTCATATGTGGATTTTTTTCAATTAAATATACAGTCGGCCCCTTGTAGCCCCATGTTTCGCATCTGTCGATGCAACCAACCACGGATCAAAACAGTATTTTCTATCTGTGGTTGGGAATCTGTGGATCTGGAGGGCCAACGGTATGCATTGTTCCACGCCATTTTATATAAGGGATTTGAGCATCTGCATATTTTGGTATCCACAGGGGGTCTTGGAACAGGTTCCCCATTGATATCAAGGGACAACTGTAGTTAAGTTTTTGGTGAGTCCAGAGTTGTATATGGATTTTCAACACTGTGAGAATTGGTGCCCCTGCCTCCAACATTGTTCAAGGGTCAACTGTACTAGTTCCCTTTCCCTTGTTATTCATCCCTGTCCTGTATTTAAAGGAATCTTGTCCCTGCTCTGCTTTTTAACAGCAAAATAATGCTCTAAAACTTATTTTTTTTTTTTTTTTTTTTTTTTAAATATGGAACGCTTCACGAATTTGCGTGTCATCCTTGCGCAGGGGCCATGCTAATCTTCTCTGTATCGTTCCAATTTTAGTATATGTGCTGCCGAAGCGAGCACTAAAACTTATTTTTTAAAGGACTAGATTTTCACATAATAAATTTTCCTAATCACACACCTAGATCTCATTTAATACCGGCTTTGGGAATGTTTTAAGTTCTAACATTTTACTGATAAATTCATTTAGCAGGCATCTAAAGCTTAAAGTGTAACCAGATATGCAAGATTGAGTACAAGTTCTACCAAATACTGGGCTAGAATAATGTTATAATGAGCCTCCAGAAGGGTTTAGATAAATTCATGGATTCCTTGTGGTAACCTGTGATCTGAATTAAGAGATGTGCAGAGTATATTCTCCTAATTTTCTGAGAATCAAGTCAAAGGCGATAATGTCTGCTCTTCCCTATGTAGGACACATCCCTATGTACCAATGACAAAGACTTGGGCTGGAGAATTCTTAACAGCTGTATCTTGACAAACTAGTGAGGTGCATCACAAGTAATTTGTTACCAACTAACATTAAATTTATTAAAACTTGTGAATTTGTTTTGTAAATTAAGCTTCAAGTTCCTTATATGAGTACTCTCACTTAACACTTCTGATAAGCTTTCTGATGGAAGAGTAAGAAGTGTTTAGACACCAAGCCAGCAATGGACAGAATCCTGGGTATACTCACGGGTATGAAACACAGGAACATATTAAAATGCATCACAGAAGACAGAAGGGTTAGTAACGGCTGCTCTGGAAAATTGATTTGATAGGATATAGCATTTCTTTTGATTGGTGAGAAAAGAAAATAACATTAGACCCTGAGTGTAGTTGTCAACTAATATCAGGGTACTGGCTCTGAGCTACTTCATGTGCTGGATTTCATAGAGATTTGTGGTATAAAAAGGCTTTGTTGAACACATTCTGTGTACAAGGTAATAAGAGGAAAAAAGACTTAAAATAGAAGCTGTATCAGATCAGATTGACTCTGGGGAACGTTAGCTTCTAGATTTGCCACTAAATGCAGAACTTCAGAACCTATGGTTTCTCGGAGCCTCAGTTTCTTCATATGTAAAATGGACAGAGGCGAACTAGATGACCTCCAAGTTCCCTTTAGATTCTAAAATGCTTAATTTAAAGTCTTTGAAATGTTTATTCAAGTGTTCTCTCCCTGAGGCATTTCTGGGACAGACATGTTCCATTCCAAACTCTGAGACAGCCACATCTCAGGATCAGGGTGTTTAAGATGCTCCTCAAAGAAGGTATGTTTTATGTTTTCATCTCTATGCCCCAGTACAGAATCTCTACATACAGAAAGTGGGGACAGGCTTATAGTCTAGATTGATAATAGCTAATGATGGAGATGAAAAAGATATACTTTAGTGTTGCTATTGGCATCAAATCTAAAAGCTTAGGCGATCAAGCAAGGCCTTTCATTAAATAGCATTCCTTACCTAATTTCTCCCTATCTGATAAAGCCCTTACTTTTCAGCTGAGTTGATCACATCCATTTTTCCCTTTGCTGTATGCTCTTGCTGATCCCTCCATCTGGAAGGGCAGGGAGGGAAGAATAATGCATGTCCATTATTTCCTTCGAGACCAAGCTCCATCTTACTTTATGTTTTATCAGTATGGATACAAGTTATTTCTAGAATCCTATACTACCATGCACTTACTTATGTTCTCTTGCTTATTCATAAAGGGTCGTTCTCTTAATTAAACTTTAAACACATTGTACTGAGTAGGCACGGAATACATGTTTATCTAGTTTGTGAGTGCAGCAGGAATCTCAGATGGCAAAAGAATGAAAGCTTCAGGCTCCTCCTACCTTCATGCCAGACCATTCCCAAAGCTCTTCCTTCCCTTCCCTTTTCTTTCCTGTCTGGAATCCCCTATCTTCAAGCCTAATGTAAGGGCTAATTCTGGGCATGAAAAGACAACACAGTTCATACTTGTAGTTTCATATTTTTTCAGTTCATTTCAGTAAAAACATAATATAAAAGGCATTGCCACCCTCTTCCCCTCCTGGGGGTGATCCATCAAGCCTGTAAGTCTGGGCCGCTCCGATGGTTCATAGCTCATCATGCGATATATGCAGGGCATGGTCACAGAGATCTGCAAACAGCACATAACAGTTTGAAGGAAAATGCCACTCTCATACTGATACATGCCACTATCAAGAAAATACTCCAAATCAAGCTGATACACATACCAACCACCGTTTTTCAGAGCATATGCTTTTAAATGACAAAATATTCCCATTAGCCTCTCACCTGTGCCTCAGGTGAGGGAACCACAAATTCTGAAAGCCAACAGAGAATAGAGAGGGAGAACCCAACTCCCTAAGCCATGGGTAATGGAAGCCAACTCTTGAGCTAATATCAGAGGGCAGAGAGCTGGGAGGGGGAGGCAGAGGGGGCACACTACGGAATGTACCGGTTTCCACAGGACTGTGAGGATAGGAAGTGGGAGCAGCTTACCTGTTCGCTTACTACAAAGTTTGTCTTTAACATTGTCAGCCTCTCGGGAGAAGAATTCAATGAGTTCATCCTCATATTCTTCCACAATGCTCTCACACTGCCAACCCAAGGGAGAAATGAGTGAGAGAGGGCAGCACGAAGGGGCCTCTTGCTTCTGCCTCCAGAGAGGACAAGGGTATTAACCCAACTTTCCACTTGAGCTCTCCAATAACTCCCCTAATTTCTAAGAACCAGCTACCCACTTCCATAGCTCACCGCAAACTTGAGGGTGCCGCTGATGTCTGAATCAATTCGGATGCCCTGTAGGTCCAGTTCATTGGATTCTCCATTCCGGCTCACTACACGTACATAGTTCTTGCGGTGGGTGGAAGGGTCAATCTGTTCCCCATACTCCTTCATCCGGTCACATACCTCCTCTAGCAGCTCTGTGAGGTGGGCCTCTGAGCGAGCATAAGGCACCTAGAAATGTCCTCAGCCTTGGGTCACACTCTTCTACCTCTGTACATTAGTAATTTATATCCTTACGTTTCCTTCCAAATCTAGCTATTCTAAAAAGCTAGATGCTAAAAAGCCTGCTCTATTTAAAAACAGTATGGTTTATTTGTGTCATTTCAAAGTGCTTTCAAATATATGGTCTTATTTTACCTCAGTATGTACAAGCCTAAGAAATAAAACAGGTGTCGTTAGGCCAGAATTATAAACAGCGACCTCTTTGATTAACCCTAGTCACCTATGTTTTTTTTTTCCTTTGAATTCCCTTAATTCTTATGGATGTAAGGTAATGATTTTATTTTTATTTTTTGTATTGAGACTAAAACATGCCCTCAACAAGAGAGGATTAGAAAGGTAGTGTAGGCTTGAGGAAAACAACTATTAAATCGTTTCACAAGCATTACAACCTTAACATTTCTTTATTGTTCACTAAGTACAGCTTTGTTATATGTGTGTTCTGTTTTCAATTAAAATAAATTTCCTAAATACAAGGAAGAATAAGACCTTCTGTTTCTTTTTTGAATGTTTGTGTGTATACTGTATTGCCATAGTGAAAACATGAATCACATGGATTAAGGATGTGGAGAAGGGGGTTCCCTGTCTGCTAACAACTTCTACAGCAGAAACAAAATATTAAGGTTTGGAGCCAGGAAGTAAGTGCATAGGGTATAAGCCTTCAGCCTGTTCCACATGAGACAGCCCTATCTTTTAGATATCTCTCTGGGTCAACGTTTTCTTCATTTTTATTAAACCAAGCTCCTTCTTAATTAGTTGAGTTCTCATTCAGAGTCAGAGTGATCTACTTTATTTGGGGAAATAGTAACAGTTACCTCCACCACTGACTGGCTGCCATCTGGATTGATTCGGAAAGAGCCCATCTGAATGGTCTTCTTGGGATCCACCTGGGAAATTTCCCACTCTAGTTCATCCACCAGAGCCCTGCAAGCTGGTGCAGGGGGAGAGAAGATAGAGGAGGAGAAAGGGGGAGAAAGGAATCAACACAGGGATTTCCATTCATTCTTACTCAGACTTTGGATCTCATGTCCTCCCAAAGCCCTTTCTTCCCCACCCTCCTTCCTCCCACTTCTCTTTGTGTCTTTACCTCCACAGTGTAGATCCTGGCTCCTCCGAGCCCAGGCAGTTCCCAGCAGGGCCCCCAGAAGCAGGGCCAGCCAACCCCAGCCTTTCATCTTAAACGTAATGGGGTTGCTCCACCTGGGTTTGGATTGGAATAAGGCGTAAGTATGAGGAGTGAGCTCCATTCCCCCAACTTATCCCTCATCCCAATGCCTACAGAGGCCTCAGTGTGACTCTGGTTTTACTTTCCAGGAAATGGCCGGGACACAAAGGGGCTCCTCTGTTCTGGTGCTTGAGGCCCCGGATTGCCCCGGGCGGTGGGTGAGAGCGCGAGCTCAGATTTAGGACTCAGCCCCCAGACACTACGTCGACAGGTGAGGCCCTAGCTGTTGGTACTGCAGCGCCGGCCGCCTAGAGCTCACGGGGCTATGTGGCAGCTACAGAACGGAGGCTGGCGATTAAGCGAGGACGAAAGGCACAGAGGAGCTACCAGCAAGGAGGCCAGGAGTCAGTGAGGTGGCTGGCTCGCGAAGAGTACGCTCAATAAGTAGGGCCTATTTGGACCCAGCACCGGAGACTACTGCATCCCCACCTCCAGCCTATCACCTATTTCCCGGGCAGACCAGCCCCCTTTCTAAGGACCCCTCCATTGCCTGTGCTCGAGTCCATCCCCGACCCTCAGCGCCACTCGCACCCGTCCCACCTCTGCTCCCAGGGCCGCCGCCTTGGCCCAGGCGCTGGAAGACGGTCGTACTCTCACTTTAGCTCTGGACCTAGCACCTGGCTGGGGGGGAGCGGGGCTGTCCCGGCTTCTCCAGAGCGCTCCGGAGCTTTGCAGACACGGGGTGCCCCGGCGACCGCCTGACGCAGATCCTCGCACCCTAAGTGGGCGCCTAAACCCGGCTCCGATGCTCTGCGGCGCAAGCCCCACGCCAGGGATTGACCCCAAACCCGCTCCTCTAAACTCGCGCGCGAACAGGCAGCATCCGAGTGGCTCCTAGGCAGCGAGGACCCCAGTGGATCGCAGAAGGACCCAGACTTGCGTGGCTTGCAGGTCCACGTGACCACCAGGGGTCAGCCGAAGAATAGGAGTGGTTTGAAGCAAGGACAGATCCTGGCGTGGTGTAGGAGGCGGTTAGGCGAGCGTGTGTGGTCAGTCTAGGTGGGCTAGGTAGGACCTTCAAAAAGAAAGCGCTGCTAGCCAGTAAAAAGCCCTAGTTTCAATACTTAGGAAACTACATCTCCCAAGAAGCACCGCAGCACCACATACTTTGTGAGTAGCTACAGGTCTTAAGATATCCTGGGACCTGTAGTTTGTCACCTTCCCCACGCCTCTTTTACAGTTAACGGGGAAACCATACTGTACATCTTATAAAGAATCTGACTTGGGGGCGGACGCGTGGCTCAGGTGGTTGGAGCGCTGTGCTCCTAACACCCCAGTTTGCCGGTTGGATTCCCACAGGAGCCAGTGAGCTACGCCCTCCACCGACGGCTTGACTCCGAGTTGGGGAGGGAAGGGAAACAAAACTGCCAGAGGATACTAGGCAAGCACAACGAAGACCTAACATTGTCCAGGAAAGACATAATTATACTCCCCCAATATGCTTAACTTTGGACTCCACAAAGCTTTACCTTCGTTTCTGGGTGGGAATTTGAAAAGCTTTAGGTTTTTCCCAGTTGTAATAGAAAACCAACAAAAAGGAGAGGAAGACTGAAGTCTGAGAACCCCACACTCGCAGGTCTCCAATAAGACAGATGACAGCCAATATTATTTTTGTTTTATTTTATAAAACATGCAGTTTAAAACAAAATTTTAAAAAATAACAAGAAAACAAAACTTGGGACAGGAGAGTGGAGTGGATGGAAGACAGACGCTTCTCAGCTGTCAGCAGGAGTGAAGCCAGCAGCCAAGCTTTGTCTAGGACCCAGTGGCCCTTTTGGCAATGATGGTGTTGGCAATACTGGTTTGCGAGGGCCACCAAGAATACACACTAGCTCCTCCTGGCATTCCTCAAGCAGTCAGAGACGAGCTAATTCTTGAGCTACTACTGTATCCAGTCACAGTCCAGTACTCAGTCCTTAGCCAACTAGGAACTGGGAGTTTTGGTTCCAGGATCTTCTTTGCCTGGATATTAATCACCCAGGATATTTATTAAGAATACCAATCAATTTTCCATCTGGGTCAATTCTAGGCTTTTTCTGGCCCACTGTTTTACAAAGGATGAAAAAAGAATCTGGCTCCTAGACCCTTTGCAACAATTCTGCTGCATTCCAGTTCTATTAATAGCACCATCTATAAACCCTGAGCAGGTCCAATTCTGGAAGTGGACAGGGTATGGCCAACTTGGGAAGCCATCTCCCAGTTCTGGGACCACAGAACACTGAAGGGAGAGGCAGTAGTTCTTTGGGAGAGGGTGAGGTCAGAGTGCCAGCACTGAGGAAAAAACGGCTGCATCTGTCAGAGACAAAATCAAGAGCATTGACTCGTAAGATGAGTGGAGAAAAAGTACCTGGAATACTTCTTATGAAGGAAAAATGCAAGAGGAAAGAGCATGGACCTGCCCCAAACATTTTAGAATTGGGCAAGAGGAGGTTAGGACTAGTAGTTTCATAACAAATTCTATTTCACTGATTGTTGGGAGGATTAAGTGCTCTGTAAACTGTTGCGTGCTTTACAAATGTAAGGTAAGAGTGGTACTGTTATCATCATTATCATCATCATGGTGGGTATAATCTTCATATATGCAATCAAAACCCTCCCAGTCCAGTTTCCCTTGTCCCATCCCAAGCCTTACTCTTGGGACTTGTCTGGCCTTCAGGCTCAGGCACCTTCCAGTCCATCTTTCGGCCCTTCTCGTAAAGACCCTTGAGCACTTTGTGGAAGGACTCAGGTTCAGTGCCGTTTTTGCTCAGCTCCAGATACTTTCGGTACAGCTGAAGGGCTGTGCGAGCATCCTCAATACTGTCATGGGTCTCCCCTTGAATCTTCAGGTCTGGGGGAAGCAGAGGTGGAATAGTTTGGGACCTAGCAAAGGAAGGTAAAACATGTCCCCTACTCACATCCCCAGCCCCGGATAAACAACAAAAACATGACGGCCCTTAAGGAAATAGCCAAACACCATTCCGGGTGCACAGAAGGGATACTGAAGCTAATTAAATCCATTAGTATCTCTCACCACTACTCCCCTTGGCCCCTCCAACACTTCTGCCTGCCTTTAATGAGCACAAGGGCCTTCAAAGGCAGAGCAACTCACCTAGAAAGTACCAAGCAAGGAATCGCAGGGAAATCATTCGTTTTCGGGGCATGTGAAACAGATAGACAGTGTCAAGGACTTGGTCCTTGGGCACCTGGCAGGGATGAAAGAATGCGAGGCTGAAGGTAGGAGACCCATAATTTCCCATTCTCCAAAAGCATAATGTATACCCTGAGGGGCCCACACTCAAAAAAAAAGACTCTTAAAAGAGCCTTGCCCGAACCATGAGGTTGATGACCCGGAAGTCCTTCTGCAAACCATGACCCACAAACTTGACTCCAATGTCTATGAGAAAACGAAGCTTTAAGTAGGTAGACTTGAGAGTTGTGAGGTGCTTAGAGGAAATCTTGGCATCAAGGTCTCCTGGCTTTATCCCTGAGTATTGAGTCAAGTAATCCACCACCTAGGGGTAAAGAAAACAACAAGTCTCCTAGGAAGCAAGGTGCCAAGTCCCCCTTACCACTCTTCCCTGGGTTCTAGAGCACTCTACATAAGCACAGGATCTGTCTCCCTATCCTAATACCTGCTCCTGGGTGGAGATGTAGTCATCAATGAACGGAATACCCTCATTCGGTCCCTGGCCCCGAACACAGGTAATCCGCGCTACTGACATCTGGCTTGGTTTGATGGTAGACTTGGTGCCATCACTGCGCAACTCTGCTTCCTCCTACATGAGAAGAATTAATAAGGAAGTCAGAGAAATGCTATGACTCCTAAAATCCCCAGAATTCTGTCCCAACATCCACTTTTGGCTTTGGTTACCTCATTAAGGGTGACAAACTCAGCATCTAGGCCCACCAGGTCCCCAACCTGTGGCATCTCATTCAGCATCAGAGGAATAAAGGTAGTATGTGTTTTCCGCTGCTTCCGTGCCAATGAGGCTTCAGCCAACAGGACACTTGCCTCAATAGGGTTCTTGACTAGAAGGGAGAATCCGGAAGACAGATGGCTGGAGACAGGGAAGTGACCAGGGGTGGGAAGCCCAGGGAGGCTGACCAGAAACCAGGTCTACACTGTGATCCCTCAATAATCAAAGCATGTGAATAAAAAGATCACGTTTGATGAACAGAGCAGGTAGAATGGAACATGTGAAATCAGGAAATTATCAAGAAATATACTAAGGGAAAAAAAGTCAACAAAAGGAAAGAATAAGATTTTTACTTTGGACTTTAGCTTAGAAAACCTAGAAAAATGAAGTTACAGAGAAAGTATGGTTTAAAGTCACCAAAAAGGGACTTAATAAGGAGTTCATCTCCAAAAGAAGAAATGTTGGGGATAAGAATGATGAGACTCAAAATCATAACTTTAGCCATTTTTATCAGACTTTTCCCCCATAACCTTTTTCCCACTATACCCTCCGGATCTCCAGCTTCTAAATTTAAGGCCTTATATAAGCAGGAATCTCTATAATATCCTGGAACTATTAACACTGGTTACAGATCCTAATCTCAACAAACTATTTCCCAGGTCTCTTTCTGAAGACCAATCTAAACTGCCCACACCATGGGTCCACTCTGTACCACTTACTGTTCAGGTTATATTTGGAATTAAGATTCCTTTTGATGTAATAAAGGATGGCAGGCACTTTCCAATTCATATCAAACTGCACAGCTTCATGCTATAAAAGAAAAAGCACTTAATGGCCCCCTTTTCCTTTTTCCCATGTCAGACAAAAGACGGGACTAGATGCCGTTTTTATTCTTGAAAACCCATCCCTCCTCCCTCCTGAATCTGCCTGGCATTGTCTAGGGCACTGAGAATGAGGATGCTAGGAAAAAGGGAGATGAAAGGGGGAATGCAATATGTTATAGCTAACCTTATCGATAGGTTCAATGAGAAAGTCATTGAAGAGATACCACTGCTGGTGGGTAACGCCCTATGGAGATACAGAGAAAGGCTGATGCCAAAGTGATGGCTGGAATCACTGTGGCTCAGACTGAAGATAAGGACAGACCTGGGATTCCACTGTGGCCACCACCAGGAGTGTCCCTGCCCTGTATTACCTCACTCACCTCCTTGCGTTGGTGGTAGGTCTCTCCAACTTTGATGTGAGCCACCAGGCTGCCCCCTGTGCGTGAGTCCAGGATGTGTACCACAGTAGCCATCAGGTCATACACATAGACACCATGCTCCTCCTCTGCCCTGGCTGGGCCCCACTGTGAGGGGGGTACCCAGGCTGCTAAGCTAAGTTTAAGGATGGGGAAGGAAGGGGAGTGGGGATAGAGGACAGGGAGTTTGGGGTACGTGATGGGGGACCAGGGTGGGTTATCTCCATTCTAGCCCATCTGTGACTCCCAATAACGAACTGAGTCACTCTGGAAAAGCCCACGACTGGTAAATACTCAGCCTGATTCCCTTTTCCCTATACTAAGTTCCACCTTCCCCCTGCCCTGCTTCTGCCCCATCTTCCTCTCCCTTATTCCCCCTCCTCTTCCCAGTTTTCCAACGACCTGCATCTCATCCCCATCAGTCCAATTGCAAACATCCAGTCCTTTGTTCTTGGTCATCTTCATGCGAATGGAGAAAGGAAGCCAGACATTCTTCAACTCCTCAATGGAAGGACACATGAGCATGCCCTCTGGACTCCCTAGTTCCTTCCTATCAAGACAGGAGAATCAGAAATTTGTTCTGAGGAGTTCTAGCCAATGATAAAATAAGCTGCTGGGTAGTTCAATCCTTTGATCACTCCCAAGACAGTACCTACCAATCAGCCAAAGCAAACTCCTTGCTCTTAGAGATTTCCCCACTGTGTTTCTTCATTGCCATCTTGAAGGCAACCTGAACACAACAGAGAAAATATCTGATTCCTCAGGAACATTAATCATACATGGAGGTCAGAGGAGGGAGAAAACGAAAAAGTACTCCTAAGGCCCTGTTTCCAGCCTGAGTCCTTACCTCAGCCTGCATTCTCCAGAAATCAGCTTCTTTCAAGCTGTTCACTTCACAATTGATGACAAGAATATCTGGCAGATGGCAGATGTTGCGGGTCTGAATCTGAGAGGATAAAACAAAGAATGGCAGGGAGCCGACAGGGAAAGACACTCAGACAGGAACAGTAAAACCTGGAGCTGCAGCCTCAAATTGGGGTTCTTCCCACTCCCTATAGCTCCCTGGGTGGCAGTGCTAACCTAGCCAGCTGCAGATGAGAACTACGGCTGAGTCCCCAACATATCCAGTGCCACAGCCCACTCACCGTGGGCTGGTACTTTTCACAGTTGTCACACCAGGCCTGTGTGTTCTGCGCCAGGCAGATGCTTCGCTTTAACACCTGAGCAAAGTCACAGTTCTTCCCAGTTTTATCTGTGGGTAAACTGGATACTTCACTCCAGGTTCTCCCTTCTACCCAACGTTAGCATTTGCCTCCCCCCACCCTCTCCTTGGTGTTACAGGACGTTGGGAGAGCCTTCCCAACCCAGCTGCAGGGTATACCACTGTTGCTACCCTCAGGGTAGGAGAGCGTGAAGAGCAGGGTGGATGAGGCTCGCACGGTCTCACTGCCACAGCGGCAGAGGCTGCAGTTCTCCATCTCACAGCTGAACAGCTGCCCAATGACAGAGTCCCCCGATGAGCAAAAGCTGCTAAGAGTGGGGAGGGCGATATATGTGCACGGAGGGAGTTAGGAGACCGTCTAAGTCATAGAGGGGCCTGTTAGGGAGGCTTGAACTATTCCTGTCCTGATTCCATACCTGCCTCCAGCACCTCGATAAGCCTGCGGAACTTCCAACTCCTGCATATCCTGATGCAGTTGAGTGAGAATGAAGCGATTCCACCTCTGAATGAGCCTGGCCAGATTGCCCTTGCCTGAGGCCTCATCCGAGTCAGCCAGAATCAGACCCAGCGCGGAGGCTTCAGGAATGGTGCGGAATGCCCGAAGAAAATTACTGCCCTGGAATCCAGAAAGCGAGTTGGTGGAAAGGGGTTATTTTCTCTTTTGCGGCTGTTTGCACAGTGATGTCCTTGCCTACTGTCCATCTCCCTTCCCCTTTTATCGTCCCAGGTTTCTAGGCACCGACCTGACAAGGGTCACCTCGGGAGAGGTCCAACATGTGGAAGAGGAAGCCTAGCTCACATGCCAGGCAGAACTCCTTCTGGCAAAGGTGGTTCTGGATTAGGCAGCGAACAGGCTCCAGGAAATAGAGCACCTGGAGGGAAGAGCAGGAGAACTGACGCAGGCAACTGCTACGGGGAGGACGAGAGATGGGAAAGTTAAACAAGCTGGTGGAGTCCCCTGAAGCCGTGGAGCTCATAGAGAAGACTTGGAGGTTATGGGGCAAGAAAGAATGGTAAAGGGGGCCATGGGAAAGTGGGCTGGGTAGGAGAGATGTGGGAAACGAGGAGGAGTTGTGGGGCCACAGAGAAGAAGCAACACAGCCGGCACATTCACGTCCCGGGCAAACCCCCCCTTACCTGGATCATGCAGTTACAGTAGGCATTGGGGATGTGGGGCTCTAACCCAGCAAACAGGGTCTTATTGTAGTGCTTGAAGTCAAAGTCCTCCAGCCCTAGCTTGGAGTATTTGATGGTCACCTGAGGCAGAAACAGTCTGAGCAACATGAAGGTATCCTCAGAGTCCCCGAATCTTCTCAGTAGCCATAACCTTCCCCAAAACCTCCCTCCTGAGTCCAGGGTGGTAGGTGAAGGCTTCTCGACTGAGTCCATCAATCCTTTCTCATACAACCCTCTTCCCTGGGGCCCTTTCCCCACATCCCACAGGGCTCCTTCCCTGGGATCCCCTAGCACCTTGCGGTATTTCTTAGAGACCATGTGGAGATGTGGCTCCTCTTCTCGCCCTATTGGTGACTCAGTGACCTGGCTGAAGCTGTCAAATTCATTGTCTGACTCCTTGAGTCGGTAAGGAATCTACAATTTTAAAAAAGAGGTAACCTTGTTGGATATCTTGATTAAGACATCTTTGGTTTTCCCCCACCTTTATCCCAACACTGAAACAGTCACCAAGTCCTCAACCTTTTCATTTCATAGGGTTTTCAGCATTCACTGCTGCTTTTTTATTCCCAATATCATCACCCAACCTCATCGCAGCTGGACCACTGTGACGGCTTCCACGCTGGGCTCCCCACATTCACTCTGTCCAGCATACTGCTACCAAACTAACCCTCCCAGAAGGTCCCTATCAGTGCATCACGTCTTCCACTGCACATTGGATTGCAAGGCTTCACAATCAGACCTTCTCCAACCTTATTCTCTTGTTATTTCCCAATACTATAATAACAGCCACTCCAGCCAGACTGGTACCGTCACAGTGCCCATCAGGTACCCCTTTTGCAGTTATACCTCTTGAGATCTTTACTAACACTGGTCTCTCACCTTGAATATGCTCTGCTCTTACTATCTACTCACCCACCTCTCACCTCTCCAGCTCCATATCCACCTCTGTCCGGATGCCTTCCCTGACCACTCTAGCCCAAACAGCTCTGACAACACATGCTTTTAACATTCCTCCAGCACTTAACAACAGAACACAAATAATTTCTGTTATGTGTAAGTCTTATCTTCACCAACCAAATACTCCTTAAGAGCAAGGACCCTATTTTCTATGTCTCTGAATCCTCCCTCATACCTAGCAAAGTACCTTCAATTTAGTAGGCTTTAAAAAAAACTTTATGGACTAAAAACAAAAACTAGTAAAAGAAAAAGACAGGAGAAATGCCAGTGGGCTGGTGGGGGGTGCTGACCTTCTCCCCTCTGAACACACCTGATTTCGCAGCCTGGTGCGTGGGTTGGGTGCATAGCCAATGAAGCCCACCTTCTTCATGGTGCGCAGAATCTCTGCATCCACAGGGGGTGCTCTCCTGTAATGCAGTATAATTCTAGGGCTTGAAGATAGTGGTGTCTACCCATCCAATCCCCAGTCCCCAGGGAGCCAGAAAAAAAGAAAATACTGAAGGCAGGTAAAACTCAGGAAAGAAGGAGAATAATAACAGGGCTTGCAGACAATCCTGGTATCTCAGGTCTTTCCCCCTCTCCCCTTTTGGCCCAGATATGAGGTACAACCTGGGAGCTGGAGCGGAGTTGGCAGCAGGCCAATCAGAGAGAAGTGTATCAGTGGTGAGTGGGACAGGGATGAGGGAAAGAGGCAGCAGGTCCTGGCTCCAGTCCAGAGGAGGCAGTGAGTCCACGAGACAGGGCAAAGCAAACTCGGTCTCCCGGGAGTAGGGGTTGAAGGAAGCCTCAGGGGAATCAGTCCAGAGGTGCACACAGCCCTCAGAATCCCCAAAGGCCAGGGCCTGTTTGCTGGCTGACACATCAAACGTCATTAGCAGAGGCCCCACAGGATTCACATGAAAGATGTCTGCTGGGTTGGCCAGGCCTGTGGGCTCACAAAACTGGCATTGCCCTAGGAGGGAGGAAGAAGCCCACTGAGCAATCTCTGGAAGGTGAAAAGGAGCCATCTTTTTATGCCCTTCCTACCCTCTAGTCCTCTGGTTTCAAAGAAAATGGGCCTAAAATCCATGCCTACAGATAGAGAGAATATCATCTGATGTCTTCCCATAAGCCACTGGGAGGTCTGCTAATGCAGCAAATGGCAGTTCTAAGGTTGTTTTGCCTGCTCCACTTTTATCTTTTTCTGCGTTTTTCACACCCAGGGAGAAAATAAAAGCTTTAATCTCTGACTAAACCTAAGTGAGACCCAGAGACCCTGCTGAAAAGTTACTTTTTCCCCCAACAAAGGAGGTTCCTGGGAGTACAATCCTTCTGGTGCTTAGTTGCCCTTTGCTCACTAACCCCTCTTATACCATCTTACATGCCCTCCATACCTGACTGGGAGATGATAGCAAGACGAGAAGTGTATGTAGGGATGAAACGCAAGAAGGCAGGATCCACATGTACTTGGAGCGGTGTGATGGCGCGCATCATGCGCAGATCATACACCTTGAGGAAACGGTCGCAGGCAAGGCCGGTGAGACGGCTTGAGAAGCCACAGGCGGCCAGCAGGTTGCCATGCACATCAAAGTCCGACAGACTCCCTGAGAAAGCGTCAAACTCATGCTCCACCTTAAAAGTACGAAGGTCTCGCAGGGAAATCTGAAGAAGAGATAACTTGGTTATCTACAAAAGCTGTTACCAGGATGAGTCCCTGCCACCTACCTAACTCTGTGAGGCCCCTACAGAAAGAACTGCAGCACTAGGATATGGGCAGTTAAAGCACAGAAAAGGCAAAAAGAGAAGCCAAGAGCTGGAAGGGACCCCACAGAGAACTCCTGTTTACCCTATTTCTTCTAAGGTTCGGAAACATCAGTCTGAAAGATAATCTCACAGTATAACATGGCTGGGTAGGAACTCAATTCAAACCTCTCTTCTCTCCAATTACAGCCCCAGAACTGAGGGAAAGGCTGAACCCAGTCACACATCTGGTGAAACAGGACCCCATGGTAGGAGGAAAAATGGAACTTCACTACCTTGCCAGATGTATGGCCACAGAAGAAGAAGCGGTTTGTCTGCCTCATGATGGTGACTCCAGGTGTCTCAACTGCGTACTGGGGAGGAAAGCAGGAGAAACCAGTAAGAATGATTCTTCCCACAAACCAAACGAACAGAAAGGTTGCACATACATCTTTGGCATGTTCCCAGCCCAGGTATTACCCACTGCCGCCGCCACAACAACCACAGACCCTGCTTGGGTCTTTCCTGGCCCAGGCTGGTACCTTCTGAGTCTCCTGGACAGTATTAAGATCAATCTCCAATATGTGGCTGTGCAGCCCACCAACCAGCAGCGTGCTGCCGTCAGTCAGCAGGAGACTGTGCATGTCGTCACTCTCGTCCAGCCTGTCGGGGACGGGAAAGGCTAAGGCGCCAGGGTCTCAAAAGCTGCCAATCCTTTAGCCTCCCCAGTCTGTGAGGGAACCTCTTTCCCAGTTCAGAGCTGAGAAGCCACTTACAGGTAATCAAATATAATGAGGCCCCCACGGGCCATATACTTGAGGTTGTTCTTGGTGAGAAAAAGGATACCATTCTCTAGGCTCTGAATCTGCCGAATGTCATCACTGCCATTGACCTGAAAGGATGAGTAGCGCTCCAACGCTGGACCGAAAAATGAAGTGGCGTGACCCTGGAGGGGACAAAAAGATGAGAGACACCCAGAGTGGAGGGGCAGGGCCATCCCAGATACAAGTTAGGGACTAAACGTTGCTCAGCTTTTTTCCATTCTTGCTTCCTGGCCTATCCGGCCAGCAGTGACTAAGGCATAAGGCTAGGCACTAATCTTAGTGATAAATACACTGATAATACCATCTTGTTTGTTAAATGTTTTACAAGGTACTTTTGTATATTCTACCTCATTTTATCCTCATAATGACCCTGCTGAATAGGTAATGGCTCGGTTGGTTAGAACAGTGTTCAGAAGGTCAGGGACGTGGGTCCAATCCTCCACTAGCCAGCTGGCTTTCTTATATTCCACAGTCAAGTCTTAATCTCGACCAGCACTGTGGAAAACGTGCACTGTGGGGGCACAGGCGGGAATAGAGAGAATGTGATGGCTCCTTGGATGCCATTCACTCCTGGCTTCTCTCTTAGACCATACCCTCTTCTTTATGTGCTCCCTCTGACTACTCTTGAAACATGGCTATTCCCAGCCCACTATCTCTTCACTCTATATGTTTTCCTAGGTAATCTCACCCACTCTCAAGGTTTTAACTATCCATTTTAAAGCTGATGAATCCTAATTTCCTTCCCTAGCCCAGGCCACTGCGTCAAGCTTCAGACTCATACATCCAAATACCTGCTAAACATCTCTCCTTAGATATCCCACGAGAACTTCAAACTCACTACATCCTAAATTAAATTCACCATTTTTACCCCATTTCAATTCTTAACTGTATTCCCGATGGTACCACAATCTACCCAGTGGACCAAGTCACTGGTAGTCAACTTAAATCTTGTTTGTTTTACTTCCTAAATATTTTCCAAATCTATTCTCACGTATACACCTCTACAGTGCTTTATTCAGGCCTTCATCATATTTTATGTCAACTACTACAACAGCCTGCACACTGATCTTAAGAGTCCTACCTTGTCCCCCTTAAATCAAACTATACTGCTATCTCAGTACTCTCCACCTAAGATACAAACCAGACCTTGTCATTCTGGATAAAAATGTTTGGTGGCCTGAAGGATCAAGTCCAAGTTCTTTTAACAGAACATATGGGGTTTTCTAGAATGTTCTTTCCCCAGATATCTGCCTGGCTTCCTCCCTCCCTTCTAGATGGATTAGAATGATCATCCTGGCCAGCATCCAGGTTTCTACTCAAATGTGACTTTATCAGAGAGACCTTCCCCGACCAACTGTCGAAAACAGCAACACCTCCCACCCTTCATTACCTCAACACCCTTACTTCACTTTATTTTTCTTAAGGATACTAAGCAATACCTAATATATTATAAATGTATTTTTGTTGCCTTTTAAAATGCTTATTCTAAACCTAAACCCCAGAGCAACATCTGGCACTTAGCAGGTGCTCAAAACACACTGGTTGAATGAAGACATGTCTAACTATTCAGCTTCATCTTCCAGTCCAGTAAACCCTAACGATTTGTAGTTCCTGCACTCCGCAAACACTACGCTGTGTAATACATTGGGAAGCTTTGTTTATCTCATGGCTTTTGCCAGGAGAACATTTTCCTTTTCTTCACCAAACGTCTACTCATATCTCAAGACTCAGTTCAGTGTCACTTCCTTCTGTAGGTCCTTTGACTCTCCACTATGCCCACCAGCACTCGGTACGTATTTTTACACTGGCATTTAATAGTTTACATCCTAATTACACAATTATTAAGTCACGCAACTTATTTTCTTCTGAAGTACCATGAGTTATCTGTTTATGTCTTTTCCTCGTTGTCCTGTAAACTCCTTGAGGGCAAGGATTATGTTTTATTCAGCTTTCTTCCCTGGGCCTAGCACAGCAGTAGATACTGCCCACTGAAATGAATGCATTAACAAAACATTCATTCTTTCTAATGGAAAAACAATTCACACCCTATGGAAGGTAAATTAGTAAAGCAAAGCTAGCATGTTATTTCTTACAAAATCTTTGGGCTTCCTAATATATTGGTAGTATGGATACACATTTTTAAAAAATCAACATTGATAATTGCTCTCAAAGGGATTAAAGTCAGGCAGAGAAGACAGAATGATTCCATGTAAGATATACAGAAACATGCGTTAAATATTCTATAATTATAAAAATGAAAAACAGAGGAGGGGCATTAGAGATTGGGTTGAGATGGCTACAGACTAATTGATGGGTACAGTTATCACGATTAAGCATGGAATGGGCAAATTGTGGCAGAAGTGGGATGCCTTCTGAAAAAGAACACCTATGTAACTCATCCCTGGATCCCATGACTCCCTCTCTCTCCATTCCCTTCTTCTTGGCCTGACTTAAGAGACCCAGCTAATTCTCATCACCTCCACTCAGCTCTGGCTCCCTGCAAAGCATCTGTCCTTGGGCTAAACCCAGATAAAACACATCCATCATCTCCTTTCAGCCCTTACAAAGGGGTACAGGTCTTACCCCATGGCTTCCCACCCACAGCATCTCCTCGTGCAAGTCAAAGTGGGAGACGGAGACAGGCACACCCACTTCAGCCACCACACTGTGCAATTCAGAGTAGACACCTTCCATTATGTGCACTGACTCCTGGACAGGAAGGGCCTCCAAGGCCACTCCCTCTGGGCCCAGCTCCACATTGTGCAGCAGACTTGGGTTCAGATGCGCATCCAGGACAGGGTCCAGGGCAGAATGCACGGCAGGGGCATACTCTGCCAGTCCAGGGTCCAGACCCTCGAAGTTCATGATGATGATGGCAGCAGATTACACCTGTGCCACGGCCCCTTCAGATGCCCGACCCAACCTTCAGCAGGAGAGCACCAGTGGGCATCCTGGCCTGCAAAGGGAAAGAGGCAGCTGAGTCAGGGGTCGGCCCAGGTACTCGTATTCAGTGCGTTACAGGTTATAATGCGCAGGAGGAAGATGAGGCAGGCAGTGATGAAGCAGGCAGGCAGGGGATGGGCAGCTGGGCAGAGATGGGAGAAGGGTTGTCTGTTCTTCCCTTCCTTTTCTCCTCTAGGCCCTCTTTACTCCCCAACATCATACCTAATCCTTGACTTCCTTTTCACTTCCCTTCAGTGCTGCTCACTTGCCTGGTTTACCCCTGAACCATCAGTGGAAGGAGCAGCAATTGAAGGGGTAGGAGTTAGACAGAGGGGGCTAAACTGCTTGTTTCCCAGACTTAGGGATGGGGTTGGGGGGTTGGGAGGTGAGAACAAGAGAAGTCAGTTTCCCAGAATCCTCTGTAATGTTACCCAGGATTCTCTAGGGGAAAATAAGAATGGCCAGTTACCCACAATTGAGGCGGGGGTAGGGGTACGTGATGGAAAGGGCTAGTTCCCAGAATTCCCTGGGGGAGACAGAGACATCAACTACCCAGAATTCTCCCCCGGCGGCGCAGAGGGGAGGGATTAGGGCACGGGTCAGACGTGTTCCTGGGATGCTTACGGGGATTGGGTCATTACCAAGATTTCTCCATGGCGGATATTTTGGAGCGCGTGGAATTACAACGAGTAGGGGGAGAGCAAATGCCGTCAGCTCCGTGGGAAATTCCAGTTTCCCCAATTCTCCCCCGCGCCTCAAGCTCAACCTAACATGACGCTAGAAAGGAGGCGGACTCCCAGTCGCAGCTTCCAATCAGGAAGAGTTTGGGGCTCTCTTAAGCCAATCATGTGGAGCCAAATGCAGACGGCTTCGCGAGAAGACGTATGACGCAGGCCTGGGCAAAAACAAGGGTTACGGCGCGCCGATGGGAACAATCCTGGTCACGTCCTGGTCCTATAAGATGTTAAAAAGTAACCTCTTGACGTTTAAGCCTTCTTTGAACAAAATTAGAGAACGCCAGTTTGGAAACCGAACTCTCATGCTCCCTATAGTTTTAGAAACTATAATAGGAGACGCCTAAGGCAAAGCACTGGGAATCGACTGCTGGGTATTCCCAGTATGGTTCAGTCCACCCCCTCTTTTCACGGTGCTCTTGTGAGCTACTCCGCCACCTCTGACCCTGTTGCCCCCGAAACTCGCTGGCATTTCCAGATCTGGGAGAGAAAAAGGGAAGCAGGAGCCAGGCTCCTAACATGGTCCATCTTCTACGATACTAAAGGCATCCATCTGAAACTCCCACCTGCGATTGTGACCCTCCCAGAGGCCCCGGTAACGTTCCCAGGGAACAGGACCCCTAAAATATCAAATTCCCTCATGCTAGCTCTTGGAGCTGGCATTATTCCTCAGCGGGGCAAGAGCACAGCAAATGAAGACATTTGCCTATCCAAAACTCTTACAAATTTGGTGTCAACAGTTATCCTGAGGGATTTGGGGGGCCTAACTCAGCTTGAACTGCTTCGGAATGGATCCAGGTTATGAGATGTCTCCGAGGCACTCCAGCTCGGTTTCTAAAGGCCACATCGAGGGCCTCTTTGGTGGGAGGAATTCCTCACGGAGGATACAGCTTTAAAACATTTCTTTCCCTCAAAGGCCGGTGCATAAACCTTCATACAAGGATCCCAGAATTTAGACTTTCAGGACTCGGTATGGTCCTAGACTCAGTCAGAGGTCACAGACGGAGAAAAAAAACAACTCACAGGACCTCTCAAGTTAATCTGACTTCACAGGTCCCTAGATTTAAAATCTCACAAAAAGATGGGTGCTGAAAGACCTGGACAGTTCCTACCCTCTGAGAAATTTCCATATGGAGGTCTCAAATTGAGAACAACTTCATAGACCCATGAGAATTACAGGGCTTGAGATACCCAGAGAATCTGGGCGAAATGAGCTATTATGCTTTATAACGATGCTCTGTCTTTTCAGTGTCTCAAATAATGGGACAACTGAGAACGCAGGACTTGAAGCCAGACTGTCTGCACTGGAATTCTGGCCGCTTAGTAGCACTGTGATTTTGGACAAGTGGCTTATCTCTGTGCCTCAGTTTCCTCATCTGTTATAGGGGGATAATAACAGTACCTACCTCATTGGGTTGCTTGTGAGAATTAAATGAGTTAATACATGAAAAGTGCTTAGCTCAAGTACTTGGCATAAAGTGAGAGTCAGATATACATTAACCATCATTATTCACCACCTGGGGGAACTTCAACGGGATTTTGAGTCTGGGCATCCAACTGGGAAGGTCTGCTTAGGAGTGTCTTGTGCATGTGATTTGCATAACAGTTGAAGCCCTGCTGACGTCAAGGACTCCCTGCAGCGCCAGGTCCAATCTAGTCCTGGAAGTAGTTCCTGCCATACAATAGGACCACAGTTGCCTCACCAACCTTGCTTCCTACCCAACTCCCTAAGCACCAGGAAGTGAAACAAAGCAGTAGAGCCCCAGGCCTCCAGCTCACCCTTGTCCCTCTTCTACCGTCTCTCAGGGCTCCACTTCCTCCTCCTCTTCACCTTTCAGCTCCTATCCTTTAGGGCTTCCAGCATAGGGACCCGAGGTGGGGAAAACATAGGACACATTCATTATACAAAAGTGAGGTGAGCTCTCCTACTTCCACCACCACCACCACCACCACCAGTTTCCTTGTTCTATGTGTAGCCGCAGTATGTGGGGAGAGGCAAACCATTTGTCACTCAAACTGAGATAACTTCTCTGATGCTGGAAATGTTTTATCCAAAGGGTGGATTTACCAGAGAGTCAGATTTGAATCAGAAGTTTCGCTGGGCAGTTTTGAATAGTTCTGAGGGAAGGGAGGCCTTTGTAAAGGGTTTCTCAGAGGAAAACGGTCAACCTCTTGGGGAGGCTTTGGGAGCCATCTGTGTGGTCACCCACGACCTCATTCTGACGTCCAAATTGTCCTGGGACCCTCCACTGGGGTTGGGGCAGCCCCAGATTTGGACCACCCTCCACTCCCACGCCTCATCTCACACTCTCAGCTGTTTCACTGGATGTTGCATCAGGGAGGGTGATGAAATCAGTGTCAGTGGATTTTACCCATGGATGCAACCAGCTGAAGAACCGGCCAGGGTCATTGACACGGAGCACCTTCAACTACCAAGGACTCCTGGACTTCTTAGCCATGGTGTAGGAGCTGGAATATCTAAACTGGACTTCTAGCCCTTGCTTACACTGGTGTCCCAAAAGAACTATCCCCTGCAGCCCACAGAGCCCATGAAACGCTGAGCCACTAAGGTTGAAGTATCAGATGGGTCTTAGCAACAACTCCCTCCTCCAACAGGCCGCCTACTCTCCACAGTGAGGCCTGAAGTAGGGGAACAGTAACACTCGGAATGGCACTTACATGGCTGCCCAGTTCTCAAAATGCCTGCATGTCTATTCTCTTCTGGTGAAAATAAGACTGTTCGCAGTTTTGAAAAAGAATCCCCCTTACTTTTAGATAGAGGACATCTGGTGGGAACCAAACTTCATTCCAAACTGAGCTTGCCATCTTATTGGGAGATAAATGAATGTTTCTGTTTTGGTTTTTCCTCAGGCAGGAAGAGGTGAGGAAATTAGGTTTCGGGGTGGGAGTGGGGGTGTTATAGCTTCAAGAGGCAAAAGATGAGGAAAAGGTTAAACAGGAAGGAACTTGAGACTAGATTCATTTAAATATTTGCTATTCCCTCCCCCACCTAAACTACAGCCATTTCAATTCCTGGAGAGCATTACACATATGTCCCATCCCAGGCCTCCAGCCACAGCAACCACACAAGTCATTTCCCCTGGGACTGAGGCTGCATACCTGGGCTCCCCACGGAGGGGGATGATGCAGGGAGGGGAATCCCACCTGCTGTGAGTCACCTGCTAGTATAAAGGGCGGGTGTTACAATGCAGGGACCTTAAAAAGAGACTCAGAGACAACGGTAGAAAAACAAGGGAAGCAGCTCAGAACCTCAGCGAACTGAGGGAACCAAACCAGAGACAGACAGAACAGAGACAATCAAGCTCAGAGCAAGGGGAAGTGGGCAGAGATTCCACAGGGACTGGTGCAAGACACAGAGCCAGCCAGATTTGAGAAGCAGGCACCGAGATGCTGGGGAGCAGAGCTGTGCTGCTGCTTCTGCTGCTGCCCGGGACTGCTCAGGGCCGTGCTGTGCCGGAAAGCAGCAGCCCTGCCTGGGCTCGGTGCCAGCAGCTCTCACAGAAGCTCTGCACACTGGCCTGGAGTGCACATCCACCAATGGGACATGTGGTGAGTGACAGCCTCTGGGACCAACGAGGAACCTCTCCAAGTTCTCCAAGGCTGCAGTGGAAGACTCGCCTTGTGTAGAAGCTAGAGGGTTGGGGATCCTGGGAGAGTCTCAGGCCTGAGGAGGCAGGTGGGTTTGAAAGTACTTATTTCTTCTGTCTTTCCAACCCTTCCTCCACTCCAGGATCTACCAAGAGAAGAGGGAGATGACGAGACTACAAATGATGTCCCCCATATCCAGTGTGAGGATGGCTGTGATCCCCAAGGACTCAGGGACAATAGTGAGGTACTAAGATGAGGCTGAGCCACAAGAGGGGAATGGGGACATATCTGGGCACGACGGTGATTTAGTAAAGATTGTATTTGTCCTTGTCAGCTCAGGTGGCTACAACACACCACAGACTGGGTAGTTTATAAACAGAAATGTCTCCCAATTCTGGAGGCTGTAAGAAATAAATTTCTCCAGGTCCAAGCCCAAGGAGCTCAGGGTGCTATCATGGTTGGTGAGAGCCCCTGTGCAGGTCGCAGACTTCTCGTCATATCCTCACGTGGCAGAAGGGGCTAAAGAGCTCCATGGGTCTCTTCTAAGGCATTAATCCCATTCATGAGGCTCCACCCTCATGACCTAATCACCTCTCAGAGGCCTCACCTCCTAATACCATCGTACTGGGGGTTAGGATCTCAACATATAAATCTTGTGGGGACACAACCATTCAGACCATAGCCGTGTCTAAGGAGCCAAAGAACTGGGTGGGTCTTTGGTGAATGGAGTAGGAAGAGGGTATGTTTTCTTCAACTGCTTTCTTTTCTCCTCAGTCCTGCTTGCAAAGGATCCATCAGGGCCTGGTTTTTTATGAGAAGCTGCTGGACTCAGACATTTTCACAGGGGAGTCCTCTTTACTCCCCGATGGCCCTGTGAACCAGCTTCACTCCTCCCTATTGGGTCTCAGGCAACTCTTACAGGTATGAACTAGGGGCCTGGAGGATGGTGGCTTGCAGTCTCTCAACAGACTGGGGGGTGAAGGAGCTAGAGCCCTAATTGTGTCCTGTGTCCTTTCAGCCTGAGGGGCACCCCTGGGAGACCGAGCAGACTCCAAGCCTCAGTCCCAGCCAAACATGGCAGCGCCCCCTTCTCCGCCTCAAGATTCTTCGCAGCCTCAAGGCCTTTGTGGCTGTAGCTGCCCGGGTCTTTGCCCATGGAGCAGCAACCCTGAGCCCCTAAAGCCAACAGCTTAAGGATGGCACCCAGTCTCCATGGCTCAGCAATGCAAAGACGAACCTATCAGCCAGCTGAGGCCCCTGTGAGCCAAGTCAAATCAGTCATTTAATTCTAATGGGACTTGCATTGTTGAAAAAGTACCAAAACGGACTGATTTATGATGCTGACCTACGACATGTTGAGTATTTATTAGATGGAAAAGGAAAATTTGGGATTATTTATCCTCGGCAGCAGTTTGGGGAGGATGATTATTTATTATATTTATACTGAATTATGTACTTTTTTCAATAAACCTATTTATGTGGATATCTGAGTCTAATTTCTAGATTTGGTTTGGAAAAAGAAACAGAATGGAAAAACAGGGACAAGGGATTACAAAATGCATCCTTCTACTTTCTACTCCGCAGGGCTACTGTGGACAGGGTATTTCCTTATGATCCCCTGGTGTAGAGTAACTGGCATCTTTTTGATCTTAATCCCTGGATGGCTAAACAAGATGAATGGCATTAAAAAGGGCTGAGATGAGGATGCAGGGCCTCTCGCTTGCTCCCAGTGCCCCTTTCCCTGCTTTCTTCGCCAAGAGTGTATTTGGCCAGAGAGGAATCCCGAGCACTGCAGGATCAAAAGTCAGAGCCATGTGAGCAGGAAGGGCATTCCAGGAAGACAAAGGTAAATCCCCCAAACTAACATGATTCTCCCTTAAAGCACATCTCCCTTCTGTGGGCCCCTTAAGAAGGGAGTTTGATTACCCAAAGGGATCTAAACTACCTGTGAAAGAAAGAGAAGGGGAAGGGGCTAGTGATTATTTCCCTTCCTTTTCACCATCATCACAAAATCAAAAAGGCATAGGTTTTGGAGTCAGACAGATTCAGGTTTATTTCTGGGTTTTGCCACCAACCAGCTGTGTGACAACGGGCTAGCCCTTCCCAACTCATATATAGATAACAGCTTCCCTGGAAGAATGTAAGGGTCAGAAAAAGTTGTGCTAAATAGGGAGGTAAGAAGAAGAAACATCACAGGAGGGACAGACGGGGGAGGGTGGAAGACAGGCCATGATTTGCTCACCTTGATCCTCCATTGCCTGCTGGTTTCTCCAAGGATATTAGTCTTGTTAGCAAAGAAGTAAAGAAGTTCAGGGAGCAAATGCTTCCAGGTCAGCACAAAGTTTATTAGCCACTTATAATCAGAAGGGTCTCTTTCTGAATAGGATTCTTCCTTAACATACCAGGTAGAAAACATCTACATGTATAGGGCCTCACTTTCATTTACATCTCAAGTTGTACTAGAAGCACATCTTAGAGCAACAGCAGTTGTCCTGGGGTTCCCTGGAAATGGCTAAGGTGTGAGGTTGTTCACAGCCCCATGATAAACCTTCAAGGTTCTAAGGTTCTAGGAACTTGATCTTTGCCCAGGTCTATGCCCAAGGAATGGGATATACCTCTTTTCAGGTAAACGGTATATTGCACAAAAGCAAGGGAATGATACCTTAATAGAGAAATATCTTAAGACCCAAGGTGTCCTTTCTTCTGTAACAATAGCAAATTTTATCTAATACTATAAGAAGCAATTCCTAAATTCCCAGTAACTACCATCCCTGGCTTCTAGGAGTGATTTGTCTCCTAAGCTTTGGGAAAGTGAGACTAGGCAGAATAAGTTATTGTGCAAAGCTTCACAGGCACATGAGGACTATTTTTGGGGGGGAAGGAATGGGTTGTGGCCAACTTGGGAGGTGGGGAGGAGACTGGTAAGAGATGTACCTCCTACTCCCTTCCTCAGAGGGGAGCTTCACGTGGTGGCTGAGGCAGAAAGCTCAGTCCTTGCAGGAAAAGAGGAAATTCAGAACTTGAGTCAGGAGTGAGGGGAAGAAAGGAAAAGGCTATCCTAGACATGAAGAAACCAGAAGAAAGAAATGGATTCTATCGTGTGTCTATTCCCCAGTGAGGAACAAACCTAGTGGGCACCACATTAGTCTTAACCAGCCATTAAAATGTTGAAATCCGGGGATCAAATATATGGTGATGGAAGGAGAATTGACTCTGGGTGGTGAACACACAATGGGATTTATAGATGATGTAATACAGAATTGTACACCTGAAATCTATGTAAATTTACTAACAATTGTCACCCCAATAAATTTAATTAAAAAAAAAATTTTTTTTTTAAATGTTGAAATCCTTCCATACTGGAAAGAAGCAACTTCCCTGAATCCTTTACCCCTAAGGGTCCTGGCCTGTTCCCAGAACTTCTACACCTCCCAGCATAACAGGCAGCCTCCAGAATCATAGTGAGAACTAAGAACAACATCTATTCTGATTCATTGGTCCCCCTTCCTTACCCACATAATGCTTTTAACTCTCACTCCAAATCACACGGTTAACCCAGCTTCGATGGGCCACATGCCTGATTTCCCATCCTCGGAGAGCAACATCATGATGTGAGGGGTAGGTAAAAGATAGAAAAAACAGAGGAAACGTAGTTCCTAGTAGTCAGAAGGAATCAAGGGCCCATCTATGTAGAAATGGCTGGGGTAGAAGACGTGAGCCTCATCCACAGTGTTCTGGTCGGCCAACAGTGGGTCTCCATTTGGCATGATTTCTTCAATCTTCATACTATTTCGGAAGACTGGGTAGTCCAGAGAAAGAAGTCAGTCCCTGATCTTAGGCAAGGAGTTCCCAACCCAGCTAGGAAAGTGAGGAAGGATGGATGGCAGCAGAGGCCTAGACAGAGCCTGAAGAGGCACTTAGGTGGGGCTGGGGGAGGTGTGTACATTTCCTAATGAAAGGAATCACAAGGAAATGAGCCTCCTCTCCAATGAGGAACTTAGACCTGGGCCCTTTCTGTAATGGGTGAGGGAGGGGAATTGGGAAGGGGACCGTATCCCCTTTTCCTCAGCCCCATCTCATCACTTACTTTCCATTTCCTCAGTGTTCAAGTGTCTCAGATCATGGGGCAAATCTGGCTCTGGCTCTGGCTCTGGCACCAGCTGTGAAATAGGTTCTAGAATAGGATCCAGCGTCAGTTCTGGTCCCAGGTTTGGCTTTGGCAAGCTTTGTGCAGGCTCCAGCGGTGACCCCAAATCCAGCCCTGCCTTCAGCAGTGGCTCTAACCCCAGCTCTGGCCCTGGTGCCAGCCCCGGGTACAGTCCTGATGACTCCACTTCTGGCTCCAGTGGTTGTTGCAGCTCATCCACCTGTCTGGAAACCCCAATACAGACAAAGGGGCAGTTGTTTAGGTTAAGTGGGGAATGGTCGAGCAAACAGAGGTTACCTCTCTGGTCTAAGAAGGCAACAGAGCAGAGGGCTTAAGAGCACAGGCTTTGGATTCAGGCTTTCCAGAGTTTGAATCCCATTGTTTACTAGTTGACCTTAGGCAAGTTACCTAACCTCTCTGAGCCTCAGATTTATCATCTGTAAAATGGGAACAACAACCAACACCTAATAATACTCAAGAGGCAGTATGATGGTTTAAAGCAGGGTTTTCGAATCTGACAGACTTGGATTATTTAGTAGCCATGTACCTTAGGCACGCCACTTCATTAAACCTGTCTCCTCAGTTGAAAATAGTTAATAATAGTGTTTGCCTCACAGGACTATTATAGATTCAATAACTGACAAAATGAACACAAAGGTTTAGTCCCGTGCCTGGTACATAATAAACTTTCATTAAATGTGGCTGTTAGTATTACCTGTTCAGATGGATTCTCATGAGGATTAAATTTCTAAAAAGTTCTAAAAATATCTAGTACCATGTTTGGCATCAAGATGCCCATTACCATCAATGATTATGACTATTATTATCAGGGAACCACAGTGGAGATAGCCTAAGGATGGCAGTGGAAAAATAGAGAGGAGAGAGACTAGAAAATAGAGAGGGCTGGAGAGTGTGGGTCAATAGGAGAGAAGCCAGAGAGACTGGAATTGGGTAGGTTCGGGTCACTATGTCACTATGTCAGCCAAAAAGGATTAGAGAGGATGGCCAAAGAGTCCATATCTCACCTGTTAGAGACCACAATGAGCTTATGTTTCAGGTATTTCCTTCGTTCCTGGAGATTATCTGTAGGGAACATACACAGGAGGTGGGAGGTCAAGGGATTGGACACAGTATAGGTGGTCCTGACAATCACATCTCCTTATTAACTAGCAGTGTCCCATGGACAAGTCCCTTACCTTCTCTGGATATTGATTTTCCCATGTTTGGCAGGAAGGAGTTGTATTTGTGAATGCCTGAGAATCCCTACCATCTCCCAGGAAAGTATGTAAAAGACTCACCTCTGTCCTCGTAGTAGCACCCGAAAGCCTCATCCCGGGGGATTCGGGGGTAGAGAAAGCGCAGTGGGTTCTCAGGTATGTTCTCCTCAGTGAGCAGCTGGTAGTGGCGAATGATTTTGGTCAGCGGGAGTGACTGCAGCACCTCCTTGGTGAAGGGCTGCACAGAGCAGATGAGCACCTTATCTAGAAAGTGGACGTAGGAAAAGGCAGGCTCGAGGGAAGAGGCTGAGCCTGGGCGCTCCTCACCCTGGCTGCCCAACCCCAGACCTGCCGAGGGATACAGGATAGAGACAGGGAAGTGAAGGGCAAGCAGAGGGACAGAAAGGAGAGGCTGTGGGAACAGCCGGGCAGAGCAGCTGACCATCATCCTGGTGTTCCACCCACGAGCAGGTAATGCCCCCTTCCGATGTTTCACTGAAGCGCAGTAGAAAGGTGCCAGAGATGGTCTTCTTAAGCAACCGGCGCTCCTGGCTCCGGCTCACAAAGCCCATGATGCGTCTGGAGGGGAGAAAGCAGCTGTCAGGTGCTCCTGCCCTCCTGGCCGCTGATCCTTAGGTAGGGAGACAGTGCCAAGTTTTGGCGCTGGTTCTGCCACTTACAAACTGTCCTGCTATGGCCAAGTTACTTCACTTTACTGACAATATATACCCCCAAGGTTGGAAGAGGTGTGTATGTGTGTGTGTGTGTGTGTGTGTGAAGATTCTGTGAGCTCACATAGATGAAAAGCATCTTGTGAAAGGCAAAGTGCCCTATAAATGGGCAGAGTATGGCAGAAAGAGCATAGGGTTGGGATCAGACAGGCCCTGGTTCAAATCCCAACTCGGCCCCTTGGGTAAGTTCTTTGACTTCCTTGAGCCTTAGTTTCCTCACTTGAAACGAGGGTGGCAACATCCATCAGAGCATACTTATGAGGATTACATGGCAGAATTCGTGAAAGCACCCAGCAGGCTCTGGAACACAGTAGATGCTTAACAAATAATGGCCTCAACTACCGTGTTTCCCCGAAAACAAGACCTAGCCGGACCATCAGCTCTAATGCATCTTTTGGAGCAAAAATTTGTATTATACTATATTATATTGATTATATATTATATTGATTATATTATATGATATATTATATTTATTATATTATATTATATTATATTATATTATATTATTAGACCCGGTCTGATATTATAGTAAAATAAGACTGGGTCTTACATTAATTTTTGCTCCAAAAGATGCATTAAAGCTCATTGGCTAGGTCTTATTTTTGGGGAAACTCAGTGTTAGTGTAAATGTGAAGGGGTGTGACCTTGTACCAGTTTTTGCTCTCTCTCCTTATTTACCACATGAGGGCGCACAGAGTCCATTTTCAAGCCCAGAAGGCAGCTGGGCTGGAGTGGGGTGGGGTGGCAGAGAGAGGCTGACCAAAGCCTTACCCATCCTTCCAGAGATCCTTTAGGTGGTCATGTACCAGATCCAGGATTTTGTCCAGCCATGTCCAGAATGGTAGTTTTCCAGGGGGGCTCTCTCGCTAAAGGAGGAATGGAAAGGCAGAAAGGGAGGTGGAGCAAGAGCCCCTGCTGTACGGAAGAAGTGTTGGGGGAGGGGAGAGTTTTGGACTAGGGGCTGGGATGTAGGTGCCCAGGATGCAGGGAGTTACCTTAGTGAAGTCAGCCCAGGACAACAATGCACTCTCATTCCTACAGTTCTTCCCTGTGGGCAGACAGGTAGTTCAGATGATGGAAGGAGACAGGCTAGGGGTGCTGGGATGGAAAGGACAGAGGGCTGGGCTGAGAGAAAAGAAGGAGGTCTATACCAAACAGCTTGTCCTTCAGCATGCTCAGCTGGTCCCGGTCGAGGCCTCGGCCAACGTAGGAGAAGAACTGCCAACTGAGAGCAGGGCCCAGCAAGCTCCAGGGGGCTTTGGGGGGGCTGGAGAAGAACTGCTGATTCTGCCAGGGTGGGAGGAGAGCAGGATGGCTCAGAAGCAGCGCCTACACATCAAGCTTCCACACCCCTCCTCACCATCCTTCACCTGTTGGCCCCACCTCTACCTGGGGGTTTGTGCTGAGCAGATTGAACCAGAGAACCGAGGCCCAGGCAATTGAGAGTTGATTCATATTAGATATAATCACCACAGGAAGGGTGTCCGTCTGGGAAGACAGGAATCACAGAGGAGACGGGGGTGATTTTAGCTTTAGACATCTGGTAGGGGCAAGAGGTAACATCTCACCCTGAGAGAATTCCGTTTCATCCCTCTTACGCCTTCTCCCAAATCTGCTTCGTCTCTCCCTGCCCTCCATTTTCACTCACTTTCAGCTCCTGCTTCAGACCCTGGTAGGTGTATTTGACTGTGATGCTGATAATGTGCAGTTCCTCTGTTACGCCCAGCAGCCCCTGGAACAGCCGGAGACACAGTGGTAAGAAGGTCGTTCGGTACTTTCCTCTTGCTCCCCCAAATCCTCTATCCAGGCCTCACCTTATTACTGCCTTTTCCTGAACCACCAGAACGTTGCTCCACCAGAGTCTGTGAATTGGGGGAGAGAGAGAATGCCAGAGGAGGGACCTCAGCGTCCCTGGAACCCATTTTGCCCTCAGGACTTCCCAAGGCCTGGGAACTTCCCCCAGCCTGTTCCAATGGACTAGTAAGCTCAAGCTATTAACCCTTCTTACCAGGTAACCGAAATCCCAAATTAAGCCCTGACTTTGCCCTTTCTCGGGGGTCAAGGTTTTCTGGTTTGAGGTCCAAATGTTGAACTTCCGGAAGCTGTTTCAGGAGGAAGAAGATATATGAAGAACAGAAGTAGAGTTATTCTACAAACTCAGCAGGAAAACGAAAGTTCCACTTCATTTCAGCCCTCCCCTTCGCCTTCTGCCTATACCCCACTAAAATCAGCCTCCCCTCGTTTGTGCCCCCATCAGGACTGCTACATGTGGTTGTACCAGTCACACGGTATATACATGTTTGCAGTGTCCTGTTCAGGTACGTACCCTTGTGATTGAGGAGGATTCCTGAAAATACAAAAAACAAAATAAAAAATAAAAATCACTGGGAAGCAAACAGTGGAGAAGTTAGGAATTTGGTCTTTGGGATCAGAGAGACCTGGGTTCAAACTCCAATCTGCAGCTCCCTAGCTTATGTGACCTTGCACAAGAGATATTATCTCTCCAAGCTTGTTTGAATGGTGCATTGATAATATCTAACTCATAAGATTCCTAGACAATTAAATGAGTATTTGGCAAGCTGTATGTCACATAGTAAGTCCTCAACAAAAGGCATGAGTTACAATTTCTATGAGGTAGGAACAGAAGGGGAAAGAACACAGCCACAGGGCCTTGTTGTGAAGAAGAGGGGTCTATTCTGCCCACCAGCCCATGTCCTGGCCATCCTTTGGTCCCATCCTTCACCTGCCCCAATTTACCTGTCAATGGAGACTTCTGCGGTCAATGACTCATTGCCTTCCTGGAGTCTCACCAGCAGCCTGAAGAAGAGAGGTAGATGAGGGAAAGTGGTCAACCTCAACCTCCTGGATAAGACCAGATGTTTGAAAAAGATAAGAGAAGGGATTAGAAGGTAGGTGGATTGAGGGGAAAAGAGAACAAACAGCCAAGAATGGGAAGATCTGTAAAGCCAGGAAATGAATGGTATCAGGCCTGGAATAAGGAAGCAAGAATGAGTTCTGAAATGCCAACCTTGTTTGGACAGTGAACTTGCTCCCAGTCCTCAGGATGAGGGGTCGATGGGGAGTTTGAGGCATGCAGGGTTGGGTTTCTACCACAAAGGCTCTGGGAAGAGAGATGTGGAGAGAATATACAGCTCAGCATCTTTAAGAACGGCTCCTCTTGTTCCTTCCCTTTGCCCTCCCTACAAGTCCCTCCCTGGCCTCTAGACCTGTGGAGCAGACGCTGTAGCAACTCTGTAACCTGGGCCTCCCGCAGGTCCACCCCTTTGGTTAGAGGGTCATCCTGATAGCTAACCAGGCGACTCAATTCCTTCAGCTCCTTCAAAAGCTGCCGCAGATGAAACAATAGCTTTGCTCCATTTGTGAACCTGAATGATAGAATCCAAGGGAGAGAGAATCCATGAGTTTCCTGGAACCCCTAAACAGGCTCTAAGAGCTCCCCTTTAACTATGTGGGAGTTAGAAACTGGGATAAAAAAAGAATTCAGGAAGCACTGATTACTCAACCTGACTCATAATCCAAGAAATGAAAATCAAAGCTATTTTCACATATAACTGGTAAAAGATTAACATAATAAAGCTAACTTTCACATGAAGCCTGCTATGTACTATTTATTCTAAGTGTTTTACATATATTAATCCATTTAATCCTTTCAACAACCCTATGAGGTAGATTCTATTATTGTCCCCATTCTACAGATGATAAAACTGAGGCACAGAAAAGTTAAGTGACTTGCTCAAGGTCATAAAACTAGTAAGGAATGAAGTTGTATGTAATCCCAGGCAGTCTGGCTGCACAATTCACACTTTTGACTTCTATACTTTACTGTGTCTATAAAAAAATTATAATAATAGGTAATGTGGTGACAGGAAAACAATCATATGCTACATTTAAGCAAAGAGATTGGGATAGCAGTTTGAAACTATTTTTCAAAAAGCCTCAAAAATATGCATAGATTTTGTAGTATTCCATTTCTAAGATATATCCTAAGGAAATAATCAGACAAACAGATAAAGACAAATGTATGAGGAAGTTCAGAGCTTTGTTATTTATAATAGAAAAATTAGAAAAAATTGGTATTAGGTATGTAAATTATGGCATATTTACATCATGAAATACTATGCAACCATTAAAAATAATGATATAGGCTCAAATACTTAACATGAAAAATGTACCCGGAGAACTGACTCTGGGTGGTGAACACACAATGGGATTTATAGACGATGTAATACATAATTGTACACCTGAAATCTATGTAAATTTACTAACAATTGTCACCCCAATAAATTTAATTTAAAAAAAATGTACCCAAAAAAGTACAAAAATATTAAGTTTTTAAAAATTACAAGATAGTACAGATATATGATTTGGCTTCTGTTTAAAATAGATGTATATTGGGGCGGTCGGATGGCTCAGTTGGTTAGAGCATGAGCTCTGAACAACATGGATGCCGGTTCAATTCCTGCATGGGATGGTGGGCTGTGCCCCCTGCAACTAAAGCTTGAACACGGCAACTGGACCTGGAGCTGAGCTGCGCCCTCCACAACTAGACTGAAGGACAACCACTTGGAGCTGATGGGCCCTGGAGAAACACGCTGTTCCCCAATATTCCCCCCAACCAAAAAAATTAAATAAATAAATAAAATAAAGTAGATGTATATTTGTGTACACGCACAGGGAAAATCTGGAAAAAGTATTTAAAAGCATCAACAGTGGATACCTCTGCATGATCAGATTATGCAGATGGGTGATTTTTACTTTCTTTTCTCTTTAAAGTTGTCTGAAATTTTTTCAACTAGTACACATTATATTATTAATAATAATTACAAAAAGCAATAAGGCTCTATTAAAAACAATGAAACAAAGAACCAACACAATAACACACCATCACTATCAGCAAGGAAAGGTATATACTTCAACCCAGGAATACTACTTCTAGCAACTTACATTACAGAAATAATTAGAAATGTAAATAAAGATGTAGCTGTGAGGTTATTTAAATAATTTAAATACTGACCCTGTGCCAAAAGCAATACACACCTGTTTTCAATATACCTGAACAGCTGTGGTATATTTTTAATAGTTCAAATTACAATGAATTTCCTCATGAGAAAAAATTTAAAACAGTAGGTACTTTTCAAGTATATTGAAGGACACAGTCCTTTTTGTTCTACATCACAATAAAATTAACATAAAATAAAACGTTTACTGGTAAAAATAGTAAGAAATTAAAAACTAAATGTCCAAAAATAAGAGTTAATTAAATATGTTACCTCTCTATAGGGAACCATGATGCAGCCATTAAAAGTAACATGGTAAATATTACAACATACATCTAAGTTTAAAAAAAACAAGCCGACACGTCTCAAAATATGAACAGTATGATTCAATTTTTGTTTAACAGTATTACAGTAGCTAAATAAGTATTTTCTCTCTCTCTCTTTCTTTTTTGCTTTATCTTCATTCCCCCTCAAAACAATTAGAAAACATATTTCTCAGGTGATTAAAAAGGAAGGGTTCTGGGCTTCCTTGGTAGTGAGAATGAAGAGCAGAGTGTAGCTGCAGTCAGATAAGGGAGCTGGGATCATTCCGGGGAGCAGAGGTTAAGTTAAGGAGAGCAATTCCTTTTACAGGGCACTGCAACTTACACAGCACAGGGGGATAATGGTTAGGACTAGGGCTGAGTGAGCATGAGGGTGGGAAGATGCCTCTCACCACTTTTCTAGCTGGAAAAGTTCTAACCCTCCATCCAGGGGGGCTCCAATGCAGGCTTTCTGCTGCTGGACTTTCCATTCCTCCAACTGAGGCAGCAGTAGATCGATTAGGGTGGTTAACCGGCCTAGCAGTGCTTTGGAGGTATCAAGCACCTCCTAGAAAAGACATGAAGTGAGTGCTGAGCCCCTCTCACCACCACCCTCCACCATCCAACTGGGGAAGAAGGCACAAAGAAGCCAAGGCTCAGAGGCCAGGGCTCCCAGACCCCCCATTTTCCCCAGGTCCCTACTACCCACTCCCTCTGTCCTCTGTCTCCCACCTTTCTCCTTTTGTCCAGTTCATTGAGCGTTTCCTGCAGAAGCTGCTGCTGTCTGGTCTGATGGGGGTCCAAAGAGGATGTCCTCGCTAGATGACAGCAGAAGTGAGACAAGTGCTCAGATCTAGGGTTCCTTCCTTACCTTCCTGACCCGGACCTCAGTCAGAGTCAGGAGGGGGGAATCCTGAAGAGAGAAGAAGGGAAACCAAGCAAAGCACAGGTAGCTCCAGGCCATCGAAGCCCACTCAATCAGCTAAGGTGGTTTCCCATGCATCTCCTTCAACATTTACTAGCTGTCCCTCAGCCATACCCCCAGCCCAACCTCCACTACACGCTGGCATTTCTAGTTTCGCATGGCAGCAGGACTGTACTGTAGCTAGTGATGGGTAGCCAAAGGTGATTACTGTTTACTAGGGCTTTTCCCTTTTGCTTTCTTCCACCCTTGGCCTTCCAGTGGGCACCTGTCTTTCTCCTACCCCTCAGTGTGCTACCTACCTGACTTCTGGATATTGTATCGGAAGCAGAAGACATCCTGCTGGTCTTTCAGTTGGCTGATGGATTTCACCAGCTTCTGTAGTGGGGATGAGACGCAGATGAGGCTGCTTCTGTGGGAGGAAGCAGGCGGAGTTCTGCCCACCCTGACTTGCCACATCTACCAACCTCCATCATAGCCCTTAATTCCAGAATCCGGGATTCAATCTCATGCTGCTGCTGGCTCTCCACAGGTGCTTCAAGAGCTGGCTCGCCTTGCTCCTGAAATAAGAGGCTCTGAGTACATTCAACTCTGACCTTGCATCCCTGAAATCCAGCCCTGAAATTAAACCACAGGCTATGGGGGATCTTATTCTGAGATAAATTTCCTGAGTCCTTTCCATGGTCTGTCTCTACTCCACGAACTTTCAGTATCACCACCAAATTGTTCTCACCAACTGAGCCCTCTGAGCCTGGATCAGAATTCTTTTTTCTTCCAGAAGGAGGTTAAAGATCATTGCAGCCAATTGGGTGGGGCCCTGGGGGAAGGCCTGCAGTAGGAAAAGAGAAAGAATTGATTGAACTCACCTGCCTTCAATGAACCTTCCCACCAGTGACCCCAGTACTTTCCCCTCTTTCAGGGTCTCTAGCTCTTCCCCTTTTTACCACAGGTCCCCAGACTCTAGCCTCTTCCCAACAGGATCATCTAAACACTGCCCTTCACTCTGCCAGTGATCCTTCAAGTCCAAATTCTGTCCCCCTTTCTCCTGATCTGCCCGTCCCTTTGCATCTCTAGGTCCTATTCCATACCCTAAACTGTATTCCACTACACTCAGCTCCCATTCCTACTTTGTTATACCCAGCTCCTCCAAGTACCTGAATGTCCCGATAGAATTTTCGCAAGTTGTGCTGTAGCAACAAGCACTCAGGGTCCTGGCTGCAGCGGCCACACTCATAGCTCAGTTGATCCAAGAAGTGGAAGAATAGCATGTTAGCCTTGGAATCATCATTACCCATTGCAGCTTCCTGCCTGGGGAACAGGAATGACAAAGATTAGAATCTCTGCAGGATTGCTACTGTCTTGAGGCCTCCCAACCCCTTCCGGCCTTTGGTGTCTCCAGGACCCTGGGGGCTCTGAAGAATGAAACCACTTTCCTAACCTCCCTCACCCCACTCCCAACTTTCTGAGGGCCTCACCAGTTCTGGTCTTCAATCCATACAGCCAACTGCTGTCGAACATCCACTGGCAGGAGGCTATTTGTGTAGAGCTGGTGCAGAAGATCTTGAAATGGGCTGTCGAGATTCTGCAGCTTCTCCCACTGTGCCATTTGGGTTCTGAGTCTGAAGGATTCAGGTTCCCAATTGGAAATTTCACTGGACTAAATCATCCACAGTCTTATGATTGTTTATTATTAAAATTGAACATTTTAAAATTACACAGGTAAGATACAGAAAAAAAGGGGGTGTCTAGATTGACCCCACTCCCAATCTTGGTCTCTTCCCCTCCTCTCCAGAAGTAACCAAAATTATTAGTTTGGTATATATTCGTCCAGGGTGTACTATTTAAGAGCGCCAATATGTGGGCCTTTTTGTTTTTTTGTTTGTTTGTTTGTTTACCCCCCAAGGCCTTTTTGTTTTAATTGTAATTTCTAAACATACACCAAAGTAGAGTGAATAGTACAAGAATCATCCATGTACCCATTATTAATTTTCAACAAATATTAATGATATTTCTATCATTTTTATTTCATCTATCTCTCCCAATAAATTTACTTGTGTTTGTATTCGTTTATGTTGGAGCATTTAAAAGCCAGTGTGGGTCATAAGTATTTATTTCAGCATCATCCTTGCTGGCTCCAAAGCTTTACTGGGGACTTAGGTACACCCTATAAACTGCTCTCCATGTAGGAAGGACGAGCTGTATTCTAGATGTTTAAATGCTGTGCAAGGAGTCACTCAATCCCTAAGGTTGTGAGACTGTTATGACCTCTGTTGGTCTCTGATTCTGCTCATGGATTATCAACTTTGCAAGAGACCCAGAAATTTCACTCAAAACTGTTTTTTGCCTGTCACCAAGTAGGCTGGGCAGAGAATCCTTCTCCCTACCTTGCCCTGCCCACTGCCATCTATCTATTTAGGAAATGAAAACTTGTTCTTGTTGCAGCCTGGGCCTAACGGAAAAGAATAAACAGTACATCTGTGGTCTAAAAAAAGTCACATGATTTTATTAGAAATCAAAGAAAAATGTTTGGGATGAGAGAGGTTCTTTTCCACAAGTATGAATAATTATGAGCTGCCTTTCTACCCCTGGTAAGTAGGAACGGGAAGGAAAGGATTGGGCAGGGGCTCTTATTTTTCAATTTAACCCTTTTAGTAGCGCTTGATTTTTATAACTATGTACCTGTATTGCTTTTTTTAAAAAAAATGACGAGGCCCCAGTTCTTAAGGAACTAGTGGGCTGGTATTAAAAGAGTAAGGCCGCAAGTAAACCCTAAGGTTTAAATGTAAAAACAAACATACAACGAAAGAAACAAATCTGGTCTTCTCAAATGGACTGCGAACGCTTGAGGTTAAGGGCTGTAACACGTTCCTCTCCGGTTATCCTCACTCCCTTAGGCACATACCATTTTGTGTTCAAAAAGCTGTTCTGAAATAAACTTCCTTTTGTATGTGACCTTAAGCAAATAGTTTCACCTTTCTGTGTCTTATGCTTTTTAACATAATAAAGATAATAAACTGTATCTACCCTTAGACATTGATTTTTTTGTGTGTTTATGAAGATCAAACATTACACAGACTAGAGGGTAAATGGCTAAGACACTGAATCAATGTAACAATGCTAAGTTCCGAGTCAGGGGAGTGCTGGGAGGAGGGCATTAGGATTGGGGAGCTAGGCTGGAGCGGAGGGGGTGTTGATCCAGGATGCAGCAGGCGACCGCTATTTCATCCGGGGGACGCAGCTTGACCACCACGGGGCGTAGCCCCCGGGGTCTGCCACCCTTCCCAGGGAGGAACTCGCGCCTCCATCCCCAACCCCCGCGCGCCCTCTCAGGGCCAGTACCTGGTTAGGGTCTCAGTCCTCGCTCCCTCCAGCGGCTCCGCTCTCGGCTTCGGTTCCCCAGACGGAGCTACCGCAGCAGCGTCTCCCGCCCCGCCCTGGGCTTCGTCCCGCCCCTCGGGCCCGCCCCCTTGTAGCGGGCTGGAGTGGGCTGCTGAACCTCGGAGGTCGCCCTTCCCAGCCCCGCACCCCTACACTGGCCCAGCGCTTCAGGCTGTGAGCTCATTGGTGCCGCCACAACGCCTGCCTCCCCGCGGGGCGGGACAAGCAGAGCGGAAGCCACAGCTCCAGCTCCAGCGATTGGTGGGGCAGCTCAAGTAAGCCCCTCCTGCGAGCTGACTGCGGAGGGAGGAGTCCAACTCCTGGAACAGCTCAGGACTCAAACAGCTGATTTCCGAGAACCCGCTCTACAGCCCCAGAACCGAGACTAGCTCAGGACCGTGGAAGCGCTTAGGGCTCCTTCAGAGGAGGTGGGACCGGAATTTCGAAACTTTGGGATCGGAAGGGGAAGGCTGAAGTCATACCAAAATAAAAACTGTTTATTGATGGTACTGTGCTAAGTATGCACGTTAGGTTCATTGCATCGTGTATGATTTCCACAAACCACACTGAGGTGAAATTCATTATCCCCACTTTAGAAATTTTAAAAACTGAGCCTGGAGAAAGAAGTTAAGTTACTAGTCAGTGATCACTGAGGCTCTAACAAGTGGAGCCTGCATTCAAACCAAACCCTCTGACTCCAAACCCCAAACTTCAAAACTCCTGCCTTTTACAGTAGTGCCTTCTATAACAAACCAGATATTTAGATTCTGAACACACACATATAGCCTGTCAGAATATTTGATTTATTCATTCAGTGTTTACCACCTTTTATATCCCAAAACTCCCATTCCCAGGATCTATGTTATAATTCTTGAAGAAGGGCCATCCCCAGTAAGGAGTTGACTTTACTTCTTCTGACACCAAAGGGGCAATGGCAGTTGTTTCCGCCATGTCACTCATATTTGAAGTGCTGCCCAAGCCTTCCTCGCTGGTCTCTGGAGGGATGTTTGCTTCTTTCTCATGGTAATAGTGGATCAACTGTTGAACCCCAGCTTTCACTGCAGGTTTAAGGGCAGTGCTGACCACTACTCCCAAGGGCCCCCCTGACATTCCAGCCATGGTCATCAGAAGGTCATAACCTATATCTATGGCCCCATCTTGGCCTCGTTGCTTGGCCTCTTCCAAGCAGTTCTGAGCAGCATAATACAGAGCTGTGCCCAGGTTGTAGAAGGTTCCTACTCCTGGCAACCATTGGACTATATTGTGCACACTCTGCTCCTGCTCATTTTTGCAGTCCTCGATGGGGAGGGAGCGTCGGGCCCTCTCTGGGCCTTGCTGCTCCTTGGCCAGCAGCTGCAAAGCAGAGGCCAGGGCATCCACTGACACTCCCCTCCCTATGCTTCTGCCTTTCTCCAGCCCTTGAAGATGTTGGAAGAGGATCTGTGTAGCATTTACACCCCCCAGACGGTAAAGCTGAAGCTGCAGGGCCTGTACATCAGCATAGCAGCCAGCTTCCTTCAGTGCAATCATCAGTGGCAGGCCTATCAGGAACTTGGGTAGACGGGCCATGTGAGTATAGCCAGGCAGGGATTTGGGGACTAGGGTCTGGCAGGAAAAGGGGTCTGAGGAAGGTGGCCAGGATTCCAAGGATGAAGGAAGGTGCATCAGGATATTTGTCTGGTTTCCATATGAAATGGCATCCACAGTGTACAGCAGGAGGTAGCAAAGAAGCAGCTCAATTGGTATCATGATGTGTCTGAGGGCACCCATGTCTGGACCAGAGTACGCTGGAGAGGGGGAAAACCAGAAACATCCATTAGGGATGTAGTCCAAAAGGAGCCCAGGACTCAGGGCACACCTCATGCATCACCTTTAGGCTTCTGCTCTTTTTAGGTAAAGGCCTACGAGACAGGAAATGCAACCCAGTTGTTCCCACTGGCCTTCTTCATCTTCAGGTTACCTGGGACTTCCCCTGCTTTATTTCCACCCATTTACAGGGGGTCCCAAATTGCTACACAGTTCAGTCATTGAGAAGTGAGACTGCGTTGATAGGTTTGGTAGCTGCTCAATCCCGTGCTGCCCACTTCTCTGTCCCATAGGGGAGAAAGATATTTGTTTTCCACAATGATCTGTAAGAGATGTAATCTCTGCAAATATTTGTCCATTTGTATTGGCTGTTCAAACCTTGTCCCCTTGTCACACACTTGACCTCAAAACCTAAGATCTTGTTCCTTGACATTTCCTACAGGTCCCGCCACGTTCTCACTCTAGCACATGAGAGGATCTGAGAAACTCAGAATCAGAAGAGATTAGATGTTTATTATTTGCTCTTTTTAAATTTCTCTCTCTTTTTTTAAAAAAGATTTTATTGAGGAAGGGGATTTTATTGGGGAACAACAGTGTGTACTTCCAGACCTTTTATCCAAGTCAAGTTGTTGTCCTTTCAGTCTTAGTTGTGGAGAGCGCAGCTCAGCTCCAGGTCCAGTTGCCATTGCTAGTTGCAAGGGGCACAGCCCACCATCCCTTGTGGGAGTCGAACCGGCAACCTTGTGGTTGAGAGCCCACTGGCCCATGTGGGAATCCAACCGGCAGCCTTCGGAGTTAGGAGCATGGAGTTCTAACCGCCTGAGCCACCGGCCCGGCCCCAAATTTCTCTTTTCGGTTTAAAATTTAAATTAGCAAGCTACAGTGTCTTGTTGGGGTTTTAATACAAGTAGATGAATGAGAAAAGGTTAAAATACTAATCATGCTTTGAACATATTACATGTGCAGTATGTGATAACTGAAAGAAAGAAAAGGGAAAATGGAATAAGAAATGGGGACTGAGAACTACTAAGTGGAGAGGGGCAAGACTAATACCAGTTGCATGTGTGTCTTAGCACTGGGATGAAATATAGAACATGCTTCTGACCTAAGTGGTCTCCAACATTTCTAACTATTTCCCATATCCCCATTGTTGATCATAGTCCTGGGAAAGGAGACTTGTTGTCTAGGTGGCATTGAATATCTAAAGTGAACCTGGACAAGTTCCTGAATCAATTTCCCCAGAAAGCATCTCAGATAAGTGTGGAACATTTGATAAATTATATTGTCATCATCCACAGAAACTGAGACGCTTTTAACTTGGGCTTTCTTCAGCTTTTTGCCTAACTCAACATATTCCCGACTCATAGCTGAAGTTCTAGGGGATGTTGACAGTAAAAGCTTTGAATTGTTTCACCAGCAACATGGCTTCTCAGCAAATTCAATTACCACATGCGCTAATTGCTAGATCAGCCACCCCAGCGGGTGTATTCACTGCCATCAATATACATTCCTCAGGGTGAGTAACTGAGTGTTGGATTTATCCAAGCTCCTCTGCAGATCCAACCAGATCCTTCAGAATGACGTTGGTATTGCCTCTAGAGCACTTCAAAAGAGGTGACAATTGAGCTGACTCTTGAAGGTAAAGGCTCCTTATGGAGACAGGCAGGGTGTTATGTGTGTGGGTATATGTGTGGTTGGAGCCTTCCAATAGAGGCACTAACATGATTGACCATTTAGAGGCATGAAAAAGCCTGATTTTGGAGGATGGAAAATCATCCAGGATGACGACGGTGTAAGGTAGGTGTGTGGGTGGTGTGGCCGTGAGGCTGCAATGACTGGCTCTGGACTCTGTCCTACAAACAGTGGGGAACCATCAAGTGCTCTGGACAGGGGAGTGATATAATCAAAACTATATTTTAGAAAGATAACTCAGGGGACAGCTTGGGTGGACTTAAGAGAAGGAAAGATTGGAGAAAGACTAGCAGGACAGCTGCTGCAGGAGTGACAGTGAGTGATAACAAAAAAATTGCAGGGAGGCAATCTAGAGTAGTCAAATTCATAGAAACAGAAAGTTACCAGGAGCTGAGGTGAGGCGGAAATAGAGAGTTGTTTAATGGGTATAGAGTTTTAGTTTTGCAAGATGAAACATTTCTTGAAATGGGTCGCACAACATGAATATGCTTAACACTACTGAACTGTACACTCTGAAAAGGTTAAAATGATAAATTTTATGTTACATATTGTTGTTGTTTACCACAATTAAAAAACTAAACTACAAAAAGGAAGTAAATTTTTTTTATGTACAAGAGTTTTGTTTGTTTTTTAGAATGAAAAATAAAAAAATTTTCAGATTGAGTGGACTCAGAGTATACCAGAAAATAGATGAGGGCCAGCCCGGTGGCTCAGGCGGTTAGAGCTCCATGCTTTTAACTCCAAAGGTTGCCGGTTTGATTCCCACATGGGCCAGTGGGCTCTCAACCACAAAGTTTCCAGTTCAATTCCTCGAGTCCCTCAAGGGATGGTGGGCTGTGTCCCCTGCAACTATGATTGAACACAGCACCTTGAGCTGAGCTGACTCCCGGATGGCTCAGTTGGTTGGAGTGCATCCTCTCAAACATAAGGTTGCCGGTTCGACTCCCACAAGGGATGGTGGGCTGCACCCCCTGCAACTAGCAAGGGCAACTGGACCTGGAGCTGAGCTGCGCCCTCCACAACTAAGATTGAAAGGACAACTAGTTGACTTGGAAAAGTCCTGGAAGTACACACTGTTCCCCAATAAAGTCCTGTTCCCTTTCCCCAATAAAAAAATCTTAAAAAAAATAGATGAAAAACCACCCCCATATTTAATGTATTAGTCTGCCAGAGTTGTCGTAACAAAATACCACAGAATGGGTCATTTAAGCAACAGGAATTTTTCTCAGTCAGGAGACCAGAAGTCCAAAATCAAGATGTTGTTGGCACGTTTGGTTAGTTCTGAGACCTCTCTCCTCGCCTTGCAGACGGCTGCCTTCTCGCTATACCCTCACTTGGCCTTCCTCTGTGCACATGCACTCCTAGGGGCTCTTCCACTTCTTGTAGGACCAGTTCCATTAGGGTCCCACTTTTATGACCTTATTTAACCTTAATTACCTCCTTAAAGGCCCTCTCTCCAAATACAGTCACAGTGGGGGTTAGGGCTTCAACCTATGAATTTTGAGGGGTACACAATTCATTCCATAACACCTAGTGACATTATCATGTAATACCACGAATAAAACCGATGAATAATAATTTAAAATATGGAAAGAAAAAATTCAGTTCCTCGGTCACACCATCCACATTTCAAGCGCTCAGTAGACACATTGGGCGAATGTCCACAATATTGGACAGCATGGATATAGAACATTTCTATCATTTCCCATCAAGTAAAGTGATCTAGAAATTGTGGAAGAAGTTATAAAACCCCTAAGATAGTAATTGACTTCTTTTTAATATACCCCCAGGTCCCTCTTCCCTACCTTAATCAGAGGATCATCCTCATTCCAACCACCTGGAATTTCAACAAGGACTGGTAAGATTTTTGTCACCTCTGGTTTTCAATGTGTGGATTAGCACATCTATGAAAGACCTGCTGGACTGTGCAGTATTCTCACTTTAGAGCCACTGAATCTTTGTTTGAGAAATCTAAACTTATTGTAGTATCCAGAGCCTAATAGAATAAAGCAAGCCTATATGCGATTTAAGGAGTCACATGATTTTATTATGAAGGGGAAACATTTTTTTTGAGGTGAGAGGATTTTCTTCACCATCATGGATCAATGACACGCTGACATAATCATAGCTGAATATTCCATTTCATATTTGAGGATTAGGACAAGGGAGTTGGTGATAATTTTTATTTGTTCAGTTTTTAAATACTGTCTATCTTACGGATATTGGAGTAGATGTTTAGTTGGATTTTGAATGCCACAGGTTTGTCAAGAATTCGTGCATATTTGTGTATAACCCCTTTATATAAAGCACAAGCCTTCTGGGAACAGCATCTAAGTCATGGACCTTGAATAAAGCCCACAATGCCGAGGGAGCAGAGTTCATTTCTTCAGAAGTCTTGCCCTGAGAACATGGTTGTTTGTCACTCCTGGATGATTCACATCCATGGTGCCTCCCGAGCTGCCTGCCTGATCTCTGACAGGAGTATTTGCCTCTTTCTCATGGTCATACTGGATCAGCTGCTAACCCCCAGCCTTCACTACAGGTTCAAGCACAGTGCTCACGAGTAGCCCATGGGTCCCCCTGAGAACCTCAGCATGATCATCAGAATGCCTGCGTCCATGGCACCGATTCTGCCTCATTCCTTGGGTTTACTGGAGTAGTTCTGAGCAGCAGAGTACACAGCTATGCCTGAGTGGCAACAGATGGACCACATTGTACACGTGCTGCTCTTGCTTACACCAATAGTCTAGGGTAGAGAAGGCACGTCTTGCTCTCCCTTCATCAAGCTAAACCCTGCCTAATAGCTGCAGAACAGAGACCGGAATCTCCCGGGGGGAAGCCCCTCCCTGTGCTACTGTCTGGGTGTCTAAGAAAGTCGAAGAAAACCAGCATGGCTATTCACATCCCCCAACTTATAAAGATGAAGCTGCAGGGCCTAGGAAGCAGGCTGGTGGTCAACTTGCTCCAGGGAAATCCTCAGTGCTGAGTCTATCAGGATCCTTGGACCAAGTCCTCTACCAAGGCAAGGACTTTGGGAGCAGGGTCTGGCAGAACCAAGAGCCTGAAGAGGGTGGCTGGATCACCAGAGATGAGGCAAAAGGCACCAAGGTCTTTTTCTGGGCTCCACATGAAATGACAACCATCGGGTGAAAGGGGAGGCAGTAAAGGAGCGTGATGGCTCTCAGGTGATGCCTAGTTCAATCAGATGATACTAGAATGGAAGATAATACTCAAACTGTTTCCCTTGGGCTGTGGTCTGAAGGAACTTAGGGCTCAGTTACAGGACATCTCACCCATCAACTCCCAGCCTCTGTTCCTTTTAAGTTTGGGACCAGGGAATGGAGAATGGGACTCGATTGCTCTTCTTGGTTTCCCCATTCCAGGTCACCAGGGACTTCCTCTACTTCACTATCACGCAGTTATGAGGCCCTCAATTACCACATAATCCAGTCAGTACAAAGGGAGACTGCTCTGGAAGAAGCAGACCCATTGTCCAGTTCTGTCCCATGAGGAGGGGAGATGGTTGCTTTCCCTGATGATCAATAAGGAACCTCTGCAAATGTCTGGTCATTTGTACTGATTGCTCAAACCTTGTCCCCTTGTCACACACTCAGCCTCAAAAGACACTGGCATTTCCTGTATGTCCCTACCACATTCCATCTCTAGCTCACAAAAGCCACAGAGACCCAGAGTTAAGAGATCAGATAAATGTGACTCTGATATAAAAGCAACTTTTTTTTTGCTTAAAAATTAAAATCAGAAAGCTACAGCATTCAGTTGAGAATTAGAAAGTAAAGAGTAGATGAATGGGAAGATTAAAATACCCTTCATATCTGGTACATAATTAATCCACAATATTTGACAACGAAAATTGGGAGAATAGGGGCTAGACCTGCTAAGAGAGGGGACCAAGCTGACTCCGGTCACATGCCTTTTAGCACTGGGATTAGATGAATAGCATTCATCTGCCCTAAACTGTCCCCAACACTTTTAACTACCCATTGTGCCTAGCTCCACACATAGTCCGATCAGATATTTTAGAAAAGAAACATGGTACCTACAAAGTTCTTCCTTATTTTAAATGTCTGAAGTGTTTCTCTATCAAGCCCAGTACACTGTGTATCAGAATGGTTGTAGAATGCCTGACAAAGTATAACTGATCTTTCCAAGACATTTCAGGGTTTTTCATCAGCTGTTTGCCTATTGCTTCTAAATGCTTCCAAGACTCATCCATGCACTTCTGGGTGACATTGATGGCATCTGTTACCAGCTCAGTGGAGGGAAGCTTCTCAGTATATTCAACCGTCAGCTCTCCCATTTCGTAGAGCACCCACGTATGTTCATGCCTACATGCCTCAGGAAGAGTAACTGAGCACTGGACCCATCAAAGACCCCTGCAGGTCCCCCCAGGCCCCTCAGAATGACCTTAATATTGCCAATCCCTTCCTCCTCATTGTGCTTTTTACTCTCACGAATGAGCGTTTCAGTGGTGTCCTTTCCTCCCATTCTAACAAAGCTGACGCTGCAGGATGTGAGCCTCAGTTGGGCAGCAACCCTTCTCCAGGGCCACCTCCAGAGCTAAGTTGGATAGGTACTGAGGCCGAGGGGCTAAGGAGGGGGCTGTGTGCAAGAGATCCCAGGTCTTGGGATCTGGGAGAGGATTCTGGTTGAAGAGTGTGTTTGGAAGATGCCCAGTTTCTGTGCAAGATGGTTGGGAGGCCAGGGCTCCTTTCTGGGCATTTCCTGGAAAGGCAGCCACTGGGGACAGCAAGATACAGCAAAGGAGCAACACAGCCTGGATCATGCCACCATGTTTCAGCAGAAACAGTCCTGCTGTAAAAAAGCAGTGCTCAGGTTGGGAAGTGGGGACAGAAGAGACACCAGGAATGGTCAGAGCTAGGAAGTGTCTTAGCCCTTGGAACCTTCAATTACCCTGGACATGGCTTCATCCCCACCCTCACAGGCTCCGGGTGATCCTTACCTGCTCCAGAAAGAAACAAACCAGAGGAATGATTGTCCAAACACGGCCTTTACCTTGATGCTTCCCTCATCAGAATGACTGCTTTCTAGATCTCACCTTCTTTTACCCCAGCCAAAAATGCTGACCCTTCTGAAAACAGTGAGGACACAACATTGACAAATATTTATCTGTCTCTTCCAGGCTCAGGCTTTGTCCTCCTCACCTTTGGCCCATGCTGACAAGCAGGTCTTCCCCTTTGTAGCTACTGCTTTTCTTGTCCCTTATCTCTGTCACCCTAGGGATTTCTCTAGATCTAAACTTAGACCGGGAAAAATTCCTGTATCTTCTGGGGAAGCAGAAGTGAAAGGCAGAAACACCAATGATTTCTGGGTAGGAGACCAAGTTTTTTTTTCAATGAACTCATCAGCTAGAGGAATGGTGTCGCATCAAGCGCAACACAGGCAGTGAGGGTGCGAGAAGGGGCGGCTTGGGTTAAGTTTTAAAGAAAGAAACAGAGACTTAACGCAGTTAAATCTCAGAAGGCTAGGGACCTCTCATCATGAAAGACTGGAGCCCAGAATTAAGCCAACTGGTGTTTTTTATTGATAAGCATACAAGGGAGTGTTTCTGGCCTGGTCTGTGAGACTCATTTATCTCGTTATAGAAACAACTCAAACCAATTGGCCTCCAAACAGCCGAAGCAGAAAGTCCTTGAGGTGAGGTATGCCTTAAGGGACGTATATCACATGTCGAAATTGTTTTAGAGTTGAGCAGAGAAAGCTTTATCTTATCGCTCTAAAGACTTTTCTGCCAATTAGGTGAGAGGAGAAAGCCAGAGCCAGCAGCGGTTTTTCCCAGGCAGGGGGAAGGAGAGACAAGGCCCCTTCCCAGATCTTTCTAAGGCAGATCATGGGGTTCTCTGCGGGGTTCCACCTGGCTTGAGTTGTCCCCCCCCCATGGGGAATCTTACTCGTCATTGGCTGCAAACCCTCTTTTGGAGACTAAATAGAGAGAAATATACAGACCCAGAGATGCACCATCTCAGACTCCTCTTTCCTTAAGGAAAGACACGGGGGGTACAGTCTGCTAGGCTGTTGTGACAACAGAATGGGAAAATAGAACCCACTGGCAAGTCAGACCAAATCAGAGCAATTTTCCCGTTTTTACCTTAATTCTCGTGCAAGACTCTAATGAAACACATTTATTACCGTGATAGTACCTCTTTCTAAGCCCACATCAAAACCATAGGAATTGGGTTCCATTTCTCATCTAGGGGTCTAAATGAGAAACTGCAGTCTGGAAAATAGAGAACGATGGCATATGGTGCCTAAAACTGGTACAAAAGTCTATAAATCATTGTGCCATAAAGGTTCCTTTCTGGTGTTGTAAACTACTTCTGGCAGACAGCCAAGGGGCCCTTGGTTCCTCTCCCTATCTTATTCCTCTCAGTCCCAAGAGGGGCCCTGAACAAGAAATCAGGGGGGGAAAAAGTTTCTAGAACAAGAGACTAAATCCTTGGAGCTACACTCCAAAAACTAGGAGAACTGGACATAGACACATCCAGCACTGTTGCCTGAAATCCCTGGATCCTAAATCCGGGGAACCTCAAGACTATTGCTTCTGTACAGCCCAGGAAAGCTTTCAGATCCTTCGGATTCTCCCATTTCTGACTTGCGTTCACCACCCATAGCTGGGCTTATCTCCTCCACCTCCAGTTTGTTAGTTGGTGTCATCAACCTCAAGATGAAAATGCCTGTTTGTTGAAATTCCTTGAATTTCCAACTCTAGTTCCTTGGGAATCACAGGGCAGAATGTGCAAATATGGTAGAGGAGAAGGGAAGTGTTGGGGAAGTTTGTCTCCAAAAGTGAGGAATGACGGAGGGATGAAGAGAAGGCATGTCCCCCAAGCCAGACTTCTTACCTTTGCTTCGGCCCACATCTTCCGCCTGTTCCCATCAGTTGTCACTTCTTGGGTGCTGGGTTTTTGGGGGTTTTATTTTAATTAATCGAGTTTATTTTTTAGAGTAGTTTTAGGTTTATAGAAAAATTGACCAAAGTATAGATAGTTCCCAAATATTCCTTTTCCGCCAACCCTTCAGTTTTCCCTATTACTAACATCCTATCACGGTGGTACATTTGTTACAATTATTTTAAAATTTTATTATTTTTATTATTATGTATTATTATTTACCTAAGTCCATAGTTTATATTAGGGTTTAACTCTTTGAATCACATAGTTCTATGGGTTTTACAAAACGCACATGATGTACCCACCTTTACAGTACTGTACGGAATACTTTCACTGCCCTAAAATTTTGGGTGCTACTTTTAAGTGCTATTCCCCATCAGCTTGGTCTCCCACCGAAATAAGAGCCATAAAAGTAACTTCATTAGTACCCTAGGCCAACGTACCACATGGCAGTCTTCCTCCCTGTGCTGCTGCCATTCCTGACTCCTTGCAACTGATGGGTGGGATGTGGCTGTCCCAAATCCCACCCAGCCTACAGAGCTGAAGCTGCAGAGCCAGGTGTCAATTTGGTAGTCAGCTTCCTCCGGGGCTCCCCTCAATGTCATGCCTATTAGATCCTGGGTAGACAGGCCATGTGGATGAAGCCAGGCAGAAACTTCAGGAGCCAGGTTTGTAAGAACCAGGGGTCTGCAGAGGGTGGCTGGGACCCCAATGATGAGAGAAAGAACATCAGGGTTTTCACTGGGTTCCAACTGAAGTGGTAGCCATGGCGTGTAACATGTAGCAAGAAAGGATCAGAGCGCTGCTGGAGTGGAGTTAGAAAACAGACTGCTTCATTCATCCATCACCTCCAGGCTTTTGCAATTTTTAGGTTAGGATCCATGAAATGAGGGGGAGATGGAACCCAATTGATACTACTTGGCCTCTCCCATTCCCAACTTATCAGGAACTTCCTCTGCTCCACTTTCTACTTAAATATGAGAACCCCAGATTGCCACTTAGTGAGATGTGAGCCTTCCTAGTAGGTTGTTCCACTCCCAGTGCTGTCTCATGGGAGGGAAACAAAGGGAATGGCTTCTTGCCTCTATGATCAGTGAGGGACCCGATTGTGGCCAACATTTTCACATTTGTACTGTGTTCCGCTCAGATGTTCCTTCAAGAGAACGTATAATGAGGAGCCTATTCAGCTGACAGCCTTAGGCTTCTACTCCTTAGGATCTTCTGCCGAGTTCACACCAATGTCACTCTCTCCAGATTGCTCTGAGCCAATGACTGGTAGAAGGTACTAGGGCCAGCCCACGCCTGTCAGATGAGACTCCTCAATCAAGTAATCTTTGCTTGGGGCTAACTACCAGCCTGGCTAAGATTTTGAGAGCAGCACTGAAATTTTTCCCTTTCTTCTTTCATAGGTGTCTGTCATCCTGTATGTCTATACCCTCCAAATCCATGCCTGTTCTATCTTCCCTTTATCCTTGAAAGGCATTTCCTCCAATAAATATCTTACATTTCTAATTCCACCTAGGCGTCTTGTTCCTAGACGTGAACTGACACATGTACAGACTGATCAGAGTTGTCCAGTTATCAGACACAACAGCACAAGTTTTCTTTTGACAGTATCTACCTCTCCCTCCTACACTGTCGTTCTAGTTGCAAGATAGAGACCCAGGGAGACACAGAGCGAGGAGAAATCAGATGGCTGTGATACAAGTATATATGAATAGCTTTTTATTCCTCTTATTTAAATATTTGAAAAGTACTTGGTAAATAAATGGAAAAGGATAGCGATACTTCTTGTGCCTAATCACAGTAAATGGTCTATACTTAAAGAGAAAGTAGAAGAAATTGGGGCTGGAAGTTTCAAAGAGGGCTGGAAGGTCAGCCCTTTGGGGGCATTTTTTTTTTTTTTTTGAAAGGCAGCCACTGGGGACAGCAAGACACAGCAAAGGAGCAACACAGCCTGGATCATGGTGGTTCAGCAGGAACAGCCCTGCTGGAAAAAAGCAATGCTCAGGTTGGGAAGCGGGGGAAGAAGAGACACCAAGACTGGTCAGAGCTAGGAAGTGTCTTAGGCCTTGAAACCTTCAATTACCTTAGACAGGGCTTCACATGTTTAATTCAATACCAAGCACAAACCAAACACGCTCATTCTAGGTTATGGAAGGTAAAACAAGATATCAAAGTAACGCACCCTTTACCTGATCTGAATGGCTATTCTGAATCTCACCTTTACTGTACCTCAGCTGGAAACACAAGAGCCATAAAACTGATGGTGTCCAAGTACAGGGAAGTACATGACAATTGTAACATTTACCCATCTCCTTTTTGCCTAGCCTTTGTCCTCTCTGCCTCATGCTGACAAATTGGCTTTGTCTCCCTTTGCGGCTCCTGTTTCTTTCTGTTCTATACTGTTGCCACCCTAAAGATTTATCCTAGACAAAGGATCTTGAGGAGAGAATATTTTTCTGTGTCTTCTTTAGGGAAAGCAGGAGAAAAGGGAAGGCTGATGATCTCTTTTAACTCTAACAGTTAAAGTTCTTCTTCCAAGAACATAGCAGGTGGAGGGCTGGGATACTTAGATTGGCAAGTCAGATCAAATTGGCAACTTCTAATTTTACACGTTTAATCCAATACCAAACACGTATCATCTGTAGAGCACTGCACCCCAACCCCACCTCAAATGCAGGAATCGGGCTCAATCTGGTGTCTAGTGGGTGAACACAGGAAAGAAAATGAGGATGGGAGCATCTGGTGCAACTTTTAAAAATAGAGTCACATCACAAAGTTCCCCAACTGGTGCTGTGACCCACCTCCAGTAGAAAGCCAAAAGGAACAGACCAATAAGAGGGTTCTAAGGGGCCTTCTGTATTTCACTCACTCCTCTCATTTGCTAAGGGGCACTAGTAACCCAAATAAATGGTTCCTAGAAGAAGTGGAGTAAGTCTCCTGAGAGCTACTGAGGCATACTGATAAAATGGGAGAAGGCAGAAGTGACTGCAGAGGGGTCCAACTCTGTTGCCTGAATTTCCTGGACCCTAAATCCATGAAGAATCCTAGTACTCTACTGCTTTTGTCCAGTAAGAGGAGTTCCTGGGTCCTGTATGACTCTCCCAACTCACCACCTAAAAATAGGTCGTTCTCTACCACTAGGCTTCCGGCTCTTCAGTCATTCTCATCTTCATCCTCAATCTGAAACCGTTTCTTCTTTTGGATTCCTGGAGCTCCCAGCTCTGGTGCTGTGGGAATGACAGGGGTGAGGAGACAAAGACTGTCTATCTATGTTAAAGGGGAAGGAGGAGGTAGCATCTAGCCCCAGGATTGAAGAGAAGGGTGCCAGAGGTTAGAAGGTAGGTCAGATTCCCTACCTTTGCTCCTCCCCTCATCGTCCTCCTGTTCCTCATCACTGTCCAGCAGTTGTCGCTTCCTGGGTGCCACTTTCAGCTGCTCTTTCCCACCTTCCTCTGCAATGACCATGAGACACAAAATTAGGGAACTGGGCCCTCATATTCTCAAACTACTCCATCAGCCTCTAGATCGACACGGAGCACATGGCAGGTACTCAATAGCTAAGAGGCCCTTCCATTACCCTCTGGGGACACCAGGCCCGCTTTCTTCTCTCGGGCCAATGAGAGGGCCGCCAGGGCTTGCGCTCGGTGTTCTTTTTGGTGCTCCTCCTCGGGGCCTTCCTCTCCAGGGCCTTCAGGGTCTGGCTCTGGCTGAAGCTCTTCCTCATCTTCTGGTTGACGCAAAGAAGCTGCTAATCTCCGGAGCTGGATGGGACTCAGCTGGGCTGGAATTCGCCAGAAGGTTTCCTACAGGGGCAGAGAAGGTGAACATGAGAGCAATGGAAAAGGACCAGCCTCTAGGTCACCAAATTTTGTTATTATTCAGTGAATAAATATGCCCCTGCATTGGTGAGGATCCATATAGGGCTGTGACCTCTACTTACTACTTATTTATCCAATACATGCCCAATGCCCAGCATGCTGACTACTACATTCAGAGGTCCCCGGTGAATATAGTTGCTAACTGAATAAATGAATGAATCCTGGGCATCTAAAAAGGTAAATCAGATATAATCCCTGCTCCCAAGGAACTCACAATCTAATGGGAGGAAGAATCAATGTAGTCTAACACCATAGGATTGGGACGATGCCAAGGGAATGAACAAATTAAAGCTGCCAAAGTGATTATTTTTGCTTTCAGGCGTTGAAAGTGATAGGGACTGCTTCTCTGAGGAGGTGACAACTGAAACGACTCTTAAAGGCTGGCTGGAGGATATCAGGAAGACGGGTGATGTGTGTGTGTGTATGTGTGGTTGGAGCCTTCCAATAGAGGGACTGACATGATTGACCACTTAGAGGCATGAAAAAGCCTGATATGGGAGGATAGAAAGTCATCCAGGATGACGACGGTGTAAAGTAGGTGTGTGGGTGATGTGGCCGTGAGGCTGCAAAGACTGGCCAAGGTCAGGCACACCACGCAGAGGCTCTGGACTCTGTCCTACAAACAGTGGGCAACCATCAAGTGCTCTGGACAGGGCAGTGATATAATCAAAACTATATTTTAGAGGGGCAGCTGGACGGCCCAGTGGTTAGAGCACGAGCTCTGAACAATAGGGTTGCTGGTTCGATTCCCGTATGGGCCAGTGAGCTGCGCCCTCCACAACTACATTGAAGACAACGAGCTGCCGGTGGAGCAGCCACATGGCTCAGTTGGTTAGAGCACGAGCTCTGAACAACAAGGTTGCCAGTTCAATTCTCGCATGGGATGGTGGGCTGCACGCTCTGCAACTAAGATTGAAAACTGTGACTGAATTTGGAACTGAGCTGCGCCCTCTACAACTGGATTGAATGACGACGACTGATGGGTCCTGGAAAAACACACTGTTCCCCAATATTCCCCCCCAAAAAAAATTTTTAAAAAGATACAAAAAAATGCTATCTTTTAGAAAGATAACTCAGGGGACAGCATGGGTGGACTCAGCAGAAGGGGAGATTGCAGACAGGAAAAATAGCATGACAGCTGCTGCAGGAGTCTTGGTCGGCAATTACAGGAAATGAGGAGAGAAATGGCAATTGCAATGAAGAGGAGATATATTTTGAAATGGCACCAACATACAATTGGTGTATTTACCTGCTCTGAGGCAGGAGGCCGAACCCCGAGCTTGTGCAACAGCTGCTGAAATTGTTTACTTTCCATTGCTTCTTCATTCTCTTCTGTCAGTGGCACCAATGGAATTGCCTGGGAGCAGCCTAGAACAGGGTCAAAAGTCATACGGTGAAGATGTGAGGAAAGAGCTGGTTATCTATCCCATAACCAGATTTCCAACAGCTTCCAGTGCCCCAGTCTTCCAGAAACCGTCATTTACCCACTCACCATCCTCTTCCCGATCACCTGCTGCTCGAATCAGGCAGTTCTGGAGCCATAGAAGCTGAGCAGAAAAGCCTAAGGGAAGGAGGAAAATTTATAATTGGCCCGTACACCCAACTCCTCATCTACCTGAGACACCTCTCCAAGCCCAAGTCCTCACCTTCCTGATGCAGGCATTGCCCAAGCTTTTCAGTTGAAAGAATTGAGCTACCCTGGGGGGCTTGTTCTGCTTCTGAGCCCTCCTCTTTCTCTTCGTCCTTTTCACTCTCTTCCTCTGGCAGGTTCTCTTCTTCTTCCATGCCTTCCTGGCAAAAATCTTTCAGGGACTCCTTTTTATTAGGCTAAAATTCAGTGAGGTAGAAAATGAAAAAAGGAGACAAGATGAGGAACTTAGTGGCGCCCTCTGGTTCCTGACCACCCCACTGTGGGGACCTAGTCAGAACAGCCTGAGGCAGGAAGAATCTGGGTGGGCTACTTCTAAGGAGCACTTCAGGGAGAATGGGCCCATGCCAGCAGAACGAGAGCAAGACTTTTACCAAGCTCGAGGGTGCCAACTTCTTCCGACGTTTCTTGTATAGTTCCCGCCGCTCAGCCACCAGCCCCAGAGCCAGCAGTTTATCCACTATTCTGGCCCGTGAGCGTTTGGCTGTGATATTCTTCATGATATGACCCAGAACATCTATAAAGAGGGAAAGTATGAATACCCAGGAGCAGTAGGGGAAAGGGAAGTAAAGGAAATCAGAGCAGTAATGGAAATCTCTGGAAAGAGGCTAGCTTGAGTCACTCAAAACTGATACCACAAATATACTAAGTGGATGGAAGGGATGGGATATCCTTACCTGGGAACAGGAGGCAGGGGAAAGAAATGGATAGCCTGGCTCTCATCGCAGAGGTTCCCTGAACTTCTACCTCACTTACCATCTGAGTCCTGGAACTCCTCAAAAAGGCGCTGCAGCTCCAGCTCCTGATCTTCTGTCCATAGTACAATCTGGGTTCCTTTCCTGTTTAGGGCGGTATCAGTGCAAGAGTGGGCCGAGACAATGAACAGAGGACTCCCCATCTCAGTTCCCTCCAGAGCATGTGCCTCTCTCTACCTCTGGAAGTCCTTGACACTGTCAGCCAGTCCCAGCCGTACCAGATGGTGGATGACCTGCTTGCGTGTCCGAGGAACCGTATTCAGGTGTGCCAAGATGGTGTCCACCACATCCTGACCTGAGGTGGAAGAGGAGTGAGGCAGTAAAGAGGGGTCCTGGAGCTCAGGCTGCCCTCCTCATAAACTCTTCAGCTTTCAAGGCCTCATACCTTCCACATCCTTGTGGGCAAGGTACAGTTCCTGAAGCTGGGCCTCCTCCTCCGGGCTCCACATAGGGGGTTTGCGACTAGAAGATCTAAATGGGGAAGGGGAAGAAGAGCGTAGAGGTTGTTGACCCAAAGAGGAGACCAAAGGCCCTCTCTGGTCAGTTCTAAAAGGGATAAGAAAGATGACCCAGGAGCCTCACAGAAGCCAGCCAGCACAGGCCTAAGGTGTGCCAACTTCCCCTCACTCTCCTCCCTTTTAAGAACCCAAAAGTCAAACTTAGAGATTTTCCAGGTTGGATCTATGGAACCTGACACTGCAGGGACTGAGACCATTACGGGAAAAAGAGAGAAGTGTGAAAGGAGAAAAGCTGAGATACTAAGAGAAAGAGGCCAAATATTCTGATGGTCCTTATGGTTCTCCAGCACATTCCAGGACAGGGCACATATAGACTCTCCCTGAGGGGGGCCACCCTACTCCCAATTGACTCCCCATGAAGGCTGGAGAAGGAAACTAGAGCAGACCAGGAGACTTAGGAGACTTAGGCTCCATTCCCACTCCTCTCCTGGATGACCTTAGGTAAAGCATTTAGCCTTCGGGCTTATTTTCTCACCTATGAAAGGAAAAGAAAGGTTACACTAACTAACCTGCAAGCTCTTCCAGCGTTGACACTCTGACCATGTCACCCACCCCTACTGCCCATCTGTCCCCATCCCTGAGCTCACCCGCCATCCACAGAGCCATAGCCCTCAGTCATCTCTCGAACCACAGCTGTGTTCTTCCAGAACAGCAGCTCCACAAAGGCTTTTTGGTTGACTGCAGCCAATGCGAAGAACTTGCCCAGGATGTATTTGGCAAAAGTCACTAGCTCCTGTGGAGAGGGAGGCTGCTGTGAGGCCTCTGGCCTAAATGTCTCGCAAACCTGGTCCTCTAAGTACTTTGCCTACACTGGTTCCCAGATGCGCCCTGCTCACGCAGCCTCTCTCTTCTGTCCTCCCCCAGGCAGCTCCCTCAGCCTGCCTGCCTGCCTACTTCCTCACCGTTCTCTCATCTCTCAGCCCTTGACACCACTCAGTGCCCTTTATCCTCTATGCCTCCAGACCCCCACTTCTTAGTATCCCCTCACTTTGTAGGCCCCAGCGGCAGAGTCACTAAGCAGACGATTGAAGAGGCAGAAGAGTGAGAGCTGGAAAAGTAGGGCTTCCATTTTGAGGTCATGGGACAGCCGGTGCAGCATCTTGACAATGCAGTGGTTAGTATGGGCACTATTCTGCTGGTAGCTCCGCAGCAGCAGCACGTAGGCTCGAATGACGGCTGAGCTGGCAAAGCTGCACCAAGACAGGGAGGGAGAGGGTGTCAGCGTAAGACCCTGCACATCCTCACAGCTCCACGATCTCCACGGTGGGACAACGTCAGTCCTCCTGGCCTGTACCGTTTCAGGTAGTCCAGAAAGTTAAATTCTTTCTCTGACACCTGGACCACCTGCAATTCTTCCTCCTCCTCCTCCTCCTCGTCTTCCTCCTCTACTTCTGGCTCCTCTGTCCCTTGCTGCCCTACAGAAAGAGTGCGGATTACTGAGTCTCTGATGTTAGACAAGACTTAGGAGAGAGATGTGAAGGACGTGGAGACTCACGGGGAAGCGGGGCATGGAGAATTTGTTTCAGCAGCTGGATCTCTTCCACTGGGGAAATGTCTTGAGAGCCAAATACATCTCCTTCTGGCCACACCTCCCTGGAACACAAAGAGAAAAAAGGCTTTAACCATAAGGAATGTGAGTTATAATTTGAAGTGGGAGAAGGAATTTTAGACTTGTCAGTCGGAAAGAGAATGTAAACTGTTACCTCAAAGGTGAAGCAAAGGGAAATTTTCCCTCATAAGTCACACTGCAATGAACATCACATAAGAACAAAATGCAAACAATCTCAACATTTGACATGTGGTTGAACAAACGTGCAGATTCACAAAATGGTTTAACAATCACAGAAATATCTATGATGAGAAATGATGCCCCTGATGTATCGAGAAATGAAAAAATACTATAAATGAGTCTGTGCAATATTTCATGTTTGTAAAAGAAAGGTGTATATATGTCTATATATAACACAGAGAAAAAAAATCTAGATGATAACTCATTGAAATGTTAATGATTGCTATCTTTGGCTCATAGAATTATCTCCCCCCCCCCCACCGATTAACTGTGCTGTTTTTGTTTTGTCAAACAACAAACTCCCTGATAGACCATAACTCCCCAGGACGCAGGACTCGGTATAGAGTCTCAGCGCTTCTGATGGGACTTCTGTCTTTTGAAGACTGAGAACCCTGTACCACAGTAAAAGCCTTCCCTTGCCCGCCAAGCCCAGGAGCTGGATCCAGGATGACGGGTGGGCAGGGTGCTTACCGGGCAGACCTAAGGAGGGTCAGGGCCTGTGGGGCCTGGCCAGCCAGCAGACAGTCTTGGATCCGCACCATGGCTTCTGTCTGCTGCTCTTCCACTGGCACCTCTGAGGCCGCATCAAAGGGAACCATGGAGTCTAAAGTGAGCCCAGGATCCTAGAGAGGGATTAAGGCTGTGGGAGCAGAAGAAGGAAACCCAGACAGCCACCCCAGAGCACTACCCTCAAGAAAAACCGAGTTTCTGCAACTATGTACCTGGACACAGCACTGTAGCTGCCCGGCCAGGGCTGGCCACATAGCCTCCAGTTCCCCTGGACCATATGGGGTATTACCAGCAGCAGCGGGCTGATCTGGGGCCTTCTTTTTCTTCTTTCTCTTCTTTCGTTTGTTCTACGGAGAAAGAACTATGTTAGGATACAGGAGAGCTAAGGAGGCCTTTTCCCCATCAATGTCTTCTCAATTAATTAGATGTCTGAATTAGACATTCACAGAGTGACCACCACTCTGTTACTCAAAGGCAACGGGGAAGCAAATCCTTGCCCTTGAGGAGCTTAAAGTCTTGTGGGGGAGACAGGTAAGTAGACAGGTAAATTATATTTCAGTGTGGATAAGACCTAGAATGTGGCTGAGCATAAAATGCCATGGCAAGACACAGGACAGTACTTGACTCATTTCTTGGGGGTCAGAGATTACCCAAAAGCAGTGATATCTTAAGCAGAAATCTACAGAATGAACAGATTTGCTATAAGGATAAGAAATTCTACAAAAAAAGGCTTTGTAAAATGCAAAGCACTACGTAAATACAGCCTACAAATTTTTCTCCTGAAAAGCAGGAGAGTGAGAGTCAGTACCCCTGCCCTGCTCCCCCAAGTCATAGGCTTTGGGGGGCAAATAGGATGAACTATGAAGCCCTGAAGGTTCAGACTCTATTCAAGGAAATTATAATTAAGCACACCACAGGTTAGGGGTGTGAGCTTTGGACTCCAGCTGATCTGGATTTAAGTTCTGGATACCAGCCAATTCCTGGTAAACCTTGGACAAGTTGTTAACCACTCTATGTCCTAGTACTATTGTGAGGATTACAAGAAAACCCTAACATATCGCCTGACACATAGTCAACATGATACAATAGAGCCCTGAGTGTAAAAATACCTCTCAGGAAAGTCTCACTGATATTACTTGTCCCTTTTAAGATCAAATTTTAAGCTGTGACAAATAGAATCATAGGAAAATTTTTACAAAGCAGAGTCCCTGTGTCTCCAGGATACAAATTCCTTGAGTTTTTCTTCTCGTGTCAGACTTTTCACTTATTATTTCATTTCAGGCTCATGGAGAGATATTATAATCAACTTTAGGAATCTGGAGACCAACATGAACAGTTTGAGTTATTCTGACAGTAACTAATATAGGACGAAATCCCAGACCTTCTGACTTTCAGTTTAAGGCTCTTTCCATGTCACTACAGTGTTTCAGAAGCATAACCAGGAAACATCACAACACATTTACTGAATTCTAAAATTATGAGCCCTCATACTCTATGTGCTTAGCAGGTAGTAGGTATTCGTGTAATAACTGTTTCCTCAATGAATTAAGATATTTATGACCTATCAGGGATTAATCTAAGGAAAGAAGGAAACTATAGTAGACTCACATCGGCAACACCAACAAACTTCTTGTCCTCTTAGTTCCGAGTAGTTCTAACAGATCAGTTTAAGCTACAGAAAATGTGAGAAGGAGCGCTGGTGCTCCACCCTGCCCTCCCAGCTCTTTCCACATCCTGGGGCTGCCCAGTACCTGCACCACCAGGTTCCCACGGCTCCGACAGAACCGCTCCAACATCTTGAGGAAGAGGTGGGTGGTTTCCACCAAATCACGAAGGAAAGAGCGGGGCTGGAACCTTTCATCAAACTTTCGAAATAGTGCCAGGAATAGTTCTCGATACTCCATCACATAGAAAATGTTGTCTAGAAATGGGGAAGAGAAAGGATTGGAAGACCAGTCTGGAAAGTTTGGGAAAAGGAGTTGGGTGAAGCTGGGACTGGAAAACATGAGAAGTTGGTCAAGAGATGCGGAAGGCTGGGATCAGAGAGCAAGCCAAGGCCTCACTCTTAATGATGCGGCTACTCTCCCTCACAGCCTCGTCCGGGGACATGTCCATCTCATTCACTGTGGCCAGCAGCTCCTGATAGGCCTTCAGAGCCAGGTGCATCCTGCGAGATGAGGGAAAGAGGAGGCTAATTCGGATACAGCCTCATGGAAACAGTACCACCCCTCTGCGTCCCCTCTCACCCCAAAAAAGTAGTGCCATCAAAAACAGAATGACCCAGCTGTGCACCTGAAATTAATATAACATTGACTGTTAACTGTAATTGAAAAATTAAAAAGCGGGGAGGAGGTGAAGGGGAACGAGAGGTTCAAATTTCCAGGTATAAAACAAGTCTGGGGGATGTAATATACAGCATGGGGAATGTAGTCGATAATATTTTGATAGCGTGGTATGGTGTCAGATGGTTGCTAGACTTATCGTGGTGATCACTTCCTTAAGTGTATAAATGTTGAACAACTATGGTGGACACCTGACACTGATACAATGTTGTATGTTAGCCATATTTTTAAATAAAAATCTTAAAACAAAACAGAATGACCCAGCCAGTTCTCGCTCCCCAGCCTGAGCACCTTAACCCTGAAACCAAAAAGAAAGTGCCGTCCAGAATTCAGGCATTCAAATTCCTAGCCTGGCCAAGACGCCCACTGTGACTCTACTTCTCAGCCCACTTACCGGCGTGCCCAGGAGGCAGCTTCTTTGCGATCAGTCAGCATCATCTCGTAGTAGTTGGTGAGGTTCTGTTCAATGAAGTGGAAGGTACGGACACTGAGGGTCTCAGAGACCAGGCCTGGCCGGAAGGAGGCCGCTCGGTTGAAGGCCATGAAGAAAGCTAAGGCCCACATGTAGTAGGTCTCATCATGCTGTTGAGCTTTCTCCTGAAGCAGGTTATCCTAACATCCAGGGGAAAAAAAGACCATTCCGTGACCTCGGGCTTCTCATTTCCTCCTGCCCTACGATGACAGGGTGGACCCTGAACACTAGCGTAACAATGTTCGAGGATCCACAATTTCTAGACCTTTCTGGTTCTCCCCAGGTCTCTCCACATTTCTGTCCCCTTCCTCTGGGGTGATTCTCTCAAGACTTTTTTGGTCATGCCAACAACCCACGCCCCTCCTGACATGCTTACCATCTCTTAGGGGCACCCTACACCGTTCCCATCTGCTAGTCCACACTCCAGGCTCAGCCTCCCATAGGCTCCTCCCCAGGTCGCTTTTTTTACCCAGCACTGGCCCCATCACCTCTCTATTCCATCCTTAGGCTCTCACCTTCACCAAGCCCATAAGCTGGTTATAACAGTTCTCCAGGAACTCCGAGCAGAAATCTCTGAGGAAGAGTCTCACGTTGAGGGCAGAGCGGCGCTGAATGGACAGCTCCTGGGCAGCCTGGCGATGTTTAGGCACCCTTCGGGGCTGCTTTCCCAAATCTGAACTGTAGTTTTGGAGCTAGGGGTGTGGGCTGGGATTAGAATTACTCCTAACCACCACCCTCCCCTTGCAGCTCTTTCCACATCCCTGGTTCTGTAGTTTTCTCAAGACTCTTAGAAGTTCTCTCCCTCTGGTAATAAGCAAAGATAGAGATAAAGACAGCAATGCCAGAGGCTCTATTTCTCCTACTGTCCCTAACTCTGTAAGCCCCCAAAGAGAGAAGCTTTACCTCCAGAGACGCTTACCCTTCTTAGGCACCCCCAACTCCACAATGCAGTGTCCCCAGCCCAGATGGGAGCATACTCACATTGTGGAGACCTTTGTGAAAGATGAGGTCCCTCTCTCCAATGGATTTCAATCCCTGGACAATGTAGGAGCCGCCGAATCGAGAATGCCTGCAGGAAAAAAAAACCATCCAGGATTATTCTTCATTTCTCTAGAAGCTTTACCCCCATTGTCTTTCATCAGCACATCAGAGAGTTACAACAGGAAATGCTATCGGTCACCACTGTCTTAAAAGTTGGCCCAAACCCTCAGTATTCGATACTTAAGGAATGGGAATGTGGCTGGAGCAGCTCCCTGCAACGCACCTGTTGCCGCGCTGAAGGGCTCGAGTCTTCCTCTCCGCCATCTCTCGCTGGCGCAACACCTCCAGTTCTGCCACATCTGTGTTCCGCTCCTGAGCTACGCGTCCCTGTCCGACTCCTGCCAGCTGCTCAGGGTTCTAGATTTGGAACAAGGAGGGAATAGTCAGAGGGACGGGCATTCCTTATCCTGAGTTCACTCCCGCTGGGGACAGAAAGAGTGACTGAAATAGGATTGGTGATGGAACCCCATACTCAAGACATGGTTACTCTGTTACCCACCTTTCCCCCAGAGAATTCAGCCATTATTATAAGAGCAATTCTGGCTGCACAGCGGAAAAGTACATGGGTGAACAGACTGGAGCAAGAGGCCAAGGTCACACCTGGTCACGAAACATAAGGGAGATGATTTCTAGCACATGCAGGCTCCACTGCTGCTCAGCGGACGAGCTGGCCAGGAAGAGGAGCAAGTCGTCCAGGCCACTGAGGTGAATCGCCCAGAGAAGCTGGTCGTGGACACTGGCGTTGTCATCGATCCTCTGAGCAGTGAATGGTGAGGGGAGAAGGGAGGTGAGTCAGTTCCGCGGCCTGCCTGGAGGTTCTCCACCTCATTCCTTGACCAAGGTTTCCGCCCCCAGGATTGTCAGAGGATAGAAAAGCGAAAAGGGGCAGCGCAACCTAACCTAGCAGGAGAACTCAGACAGCCCAAGACCCTCTCACCTTCTCCTGATCAACGTTGGCTGGGACGTGCAGAATATTTCTGACCAGCAGCAAGATCCGCTCAATCAGCAAGTTGTCTTCCTCCTGCCTTTCCTCCCAGTCCTAGTCAGAAAAAAAAGAGTTAGAAGAGACTCCGTGTAGAAGGCAGGCGGCATCTACCCTGGCTGGAGGACCAAGGTACAGTGGAGAATCAGGATTAAAAAGAAAAAAAAGAAAGACTTTAAGCAGCCCTGAGGCAGCCAGACAATGGATTGGACTACAATCCCAAGGCCTGGGGCCATATGTCCACACTCCGCCTGGCCGACAATGCCCAGCCCGGGGCTCTGCCCAGATGAGCAGCAAGGTGCTAACTGTCCTTGCATCCTGGAAAGTGGAGAGCCCCTCACCAGCTGCAGCAGCTCATACAAGGTTTCACTGAGGACTCCAAAAGCCTTCTCACTGGCAAAGGCCTGCAAAACAGGGGAATGGACCTTAAGTAACACATTCGGATTCTTTCTCCTTCCTTATTGGCCCCAAATTCTGCCTCAGGGATTATGAAGAAAAACCTCACCTCTTTGTAGGACTGCAAGTAAGCAAGCACCTGCAGAAAATGGTGCCGGAAGCTAGGCTCCTTAGGCACACTGCCAAAACAGAGCAAGGCTGGTTGTGTCAAGTTCACCATCAGCCTGTGGAGACCACAAAGGAAGGAGAAGTTAAGTTTCCTCAGGACACACAAACACTGAAACCTATCAGCTCAAACCCCAAAGGCTGGCACCCGGTAGAAGTTAAAAGGCTGAGGAACCAACCTGATGACAGTGTCAAAGAGAGGCTTGTCCTGGCTGTGGTGGGTAAGGATGGGTAGAAGGTCACTCTGCAGGATCTGGGCTGCCCCCAGCTGCTGGCGTACATCTCGCGTCTCATCCTCGTGCCTCAAGTAGCGGATCAAATCCTTCACACTCTCTTCAGGGACAGAATAAATACTTACACAGAACCCTGGAAGAATGCCACCCAGACCCATATGCTTTTCATACCCATGGTTTGAGAAATGCAACTCAAGCACATTTTTTACGTCTTTCCTCAAAAAGGTACTCACCTAAACAATCTGGCTCCTTGTGGTAAGTGTCGCCTTCCAAGTACCCAAGGGAATTACATGTGGCTAGAACTTCACAATTCATCATGATCAAGTCCATACATCAGTGGACCAGGCAATGGAGAGGTAAGGCAGTTGGAGACATGACAAGCCCTGCAGAGACAGGGAAAAGTAACAAATGTAGGGGCCTCCACCTAAAGAGAGAGGAGGAAAGAACAGGGCCCTAATGCTCAGATTATTCTGAACAAGATCCTCAAAGGCTTCACTTGCGTCAGAACCGAAAGTGCTGTTTCCAATCCCTGGGAAAGCTTTAAGTGATGGCTTCTACCTGATCAAAACCAAAGAGGCTCCAAGCCTAAGAATGAAGCACCTGCCCCACGCTCTAACCTGGGTCTGACCCTGTAGAAATAGTCTGTTTCAGAAAGGCATCCACTCTGACACTTTTCCCCTCAGAGAGCTCTGCAGCCTTTTGGAGGAAGCGCGTTGTGAAGAAGCTTCCCTCTCCCTTACAATTGCCGGCCAGCGCCCCTCCACCTTCCACAGCCTGTGCACATGACTGCTGCAGCTCTGATAGACCTCAAGGATTAAGACAACTTTCACCATACAGTGATTCCACTTAGAATCTGATCTATCCTAGGCGCCCAGAGGCTCTGAGACACTGGGGAGGTAGAGAGAAGGCTCCTTCACTCTCCTCCAAGTCACTCTTACGTGTTGGCAATCTTCGTAGAAGCCAGCATCTAATAGAACGTGTAGGGAAAAACATAAATAGGAACTGCTTAAATTCCTTGTCACTCTTCCCAGAAGAACCATCTTCCTTTTCTGAAGTATGCTACCTTTTTAAGATCCCTAAACGCTCATCAGATAATCAAGAACAGAGCCAGAACCCTGGAGGTTTCAGAACCTGATACTATAATGCAGACACACACAAACACATTACATTCGCTACCCTGCTCCTTGGGAAATTGGGAATAGTAACCAATCTTATCTCCTTGTCACAGTCAGCCATACTGTTCTTAGCTGTGACAGCTTCTTCTAGAAAGACCTTTTGCGTACCTACCTCTAGCTCCTGACTCCAAGGAGGTACCCCCTACAGGAAATGGGAAGTGCCCAAAGGACTAAGGTTTAATGTCTGATGTTATCTCCTGGCTTTTATGTAACTAGTCTACTTCTCCAGGCTCTGCTATCCCTCTACCCCCACCCAGTGCTAACCTACTTTCTGACTGCTCAGCCCAGGAAGGGTGAGCCAGTAAAAAGCTCACTGAAAGACCACGACGATGGAAGGGAGACTTTCCTTCACTGCCCATTCTCATGGGACCAGCAGACCCTGAGATCTGGGTAATCTCTGACTCTCCTCAAAGATACATCCAGCTTTTGAAGACAGACCACTGGTGTATACACATATGCGTGCGCACACGCACACACACGCACGCACGCTCATACCCACCCAGACTGAAGGATTTCCTTGTCCGTACTCTCCAAGTGGCAGCCTAGGAAGCTGACAGAAACAGACAGCAGAGCTGCATATAAAGATACTGGGTCAGCACATCCTCCTCAAAATAAGACACAGAATCACACTCTGGCACTAAAAGGGGTGAAATGATAAAGTCTTCTAACAGCAGACAGTCCCGTCTGGAAGGCTCCCTGACATCCTCCCACATTCCCTCCATTGTAGACCAATTCTAAGTAAAGATTAAATCTATCTGTAAAATTGGCCCCCGCAGAGCACGCAACCTCTACCTACTGCACACCACTTTACCTGAAAGGCAAAAATAACACAAGTGGTAACGGCTACCTGTTACCAGGCGGGGAAGCACATAAGGAGCCATCCTTGCAGATGTGAGAAGGGAAGAGGTTCTGTAATAGACCCAGGTTCTAATCCCCTGCAGTTTGGACAAAACCAGAGCAACAGAAAAGTAGAGGAAGAAATGGTCAGATGACGTATTGTAAAGCTCCCAGGCCAGGGGTCACGAAACAAGCTGGCAGTCTTGGGCCTGTTCATTAGAACTGGAATAAAAGCACTTTCAACAGGCGTTTCAGCCCTCCCTGGTGGACTCACTATTAAAACATCAGCCAGGGACAGAAAACTTAAACAGTTCACTCTCTTTTCATGTAGTTAACTAGAAGCTACTCACCTAGTCTATCTGGCCTCACCTTTCTCTCCTAAACGACTTATAATCTGATATAAGTATCTGCATCACACATACCCATCCAACCTGCTACTTCTTAGATGCATGCCTTGCTTGCCTCCTCTGCCTCTCCCCTCCATCCCGCCCCCACCCTCCAGGAACATAAACGTTCATGTTCTAAGACACAGAGCCATCTCAAGTTCTCCAAACCTTTGCTCAGTTTATTCCCTCCTTCTATAAGGTCCGCCCTCCCTTAACTCCAAAAATTCTAAGCCTATCCGACCTTCAAGACCCAGCTTAAACGCCACTCCTCCGTGAAGCTTTCCCTGATGGCCTACACAGCAGGACAGGATCTGATGGCACAAAACACTCTATATGTACTTCCTACTCCAGCGCTGAACTACTGTTTTTACATTTTAATTACCCAGAATGCATCTTTTCTCCTCTATTAAATATTGTCTTAGGCATTTCTGAACGCACTAAATTTTTCACGAGACATTCAGTAAAAACTCTTAACTGCAACTTGGTGTAATAGAAGAACAGTACAATGGTCAGAAGGTGGGGTCCGAGTCCTGATTTCATGTGCGTACCTGTCTATTCTTCACCAAGTCAGTCTCGGCTTCCTCATTTGAAAAACAGGGGAAAGGATACTGCAGTAGCCAGGGCGGGAGGTGCCCACTCAGATTTCTCTTCAAGAAAGAGCTTGCCATTCAGCTGCAAAGAATGCGGCGAGCGGACAGCATCTCCGTGATTCACCTCAGCTAAGTCTTGCTAAGGACGAAGCGCAGGGGCAGGGTCTAGCCATTTCTGTCCAACAAGGACTCCTCTACCGGACAGTCCTTGCATCAGTTTCCCACTGGGTCGGCTGACACTGTCAGACCTGCCTTGTGGTCTGAGGCTCTCCCTGCCCCCAATTCTGTTCCCCCTAATCACAGGCACACTCAATAAACCTCTTGCACCCCCAACTCCACCTCAGTGTCTGTGCCCTGAGGACCTGAATGGACAGATACCTACTCTACCTCCCTTATATGGTTACGGTATTTTGAGAATTCAATTAAGTTACATAAAAGCACACTGTAAGTTGTGATGGATAATACCAAGTTAAATTAAAAATCAGTGGTTCCCATGCTTTGTAATTTCATGTTCAAGTATATATCCGCCCAAACTGGGGAAACCATCTTATCTTGACTGATAATAGGGATATTAAAAATACAAACACTTTTTAAAAACCCCACTAACATTTATTAACACCACTGTTTCATCAAAGAAACAGTTGAATATTTTTTAAAAAGTACATATAATCTCATCTATGTCTTTTCCTTTAAGGTGCATAAATAAGCCTTTATGAAAAAAACTCCCTACTTTTCTCATTTCACTTCAGAGTGAAAGAAATGCTATTATAGACTAGTATTGCTGCTCTGACTGGTCCTTAGGAACCACTGATGTGTATGTTTATATACTATTTATATACTAAAAGCCATAAACCAGCCCAACAAAAGGAAGGCTCCGTGAGGACAAGGTTTCATTGTATTTTTATTGCTGTATTCCTCCATGCCTAGAGTAGAGCTGGGCATACAGACAGCATGTAATACATATTTTCTGAATGAATGAATTTTGAATCAACGGATTATTCCAAGTTGATTCAGTGAACCCATTTTAGAGACTTTAATAAACCAAAAAAATAACCCCCAAAACATAGGAAATCATTTGTACAAAAACGAAAATAATACCTCTTCCTAGTGCTCTCTAGTTTATAAAATGCTTTCATAACATTATTGTACTTTGAACCTCACAACAGTTCTAAGTGATAGATGCAATTACCTCCATTTTACAGATGAAGAAACAGACTCAAAGAAAGAACAAACACCCCAATAAGATATTTCTAGATAACTTATCTCTAATGGTAACGACCTGGAGACAATCCAACTATTCCAAACCTGGGGAGCAGCTAGGAAAACTTTGGAATATTAATAAACAATATAACATAGAAATTATGCAAACTAAAATTCAAAAGTCTATACTCAAAAAGGGGCACATAAAATAGAATGTTTACGACAACAACCATGTAAAAATGTGAATGATCTGAAGATGAGAGATCTCGGAAATTACTAGTAAAGATACATGTTGTATTTAAAAATAAAGGCAGTCTGTCACCCCAATAAATAAATTTAAATAAAAAAAAAGAAAAATAAATAAAATAAAAATAAAGGCAGTCGCTGTTTTTTATTCTTTTGGCAAAATGGTCATTTTCAGTAAAAACAGCAAAGGTAGCCACTGCTGTACTCCAGGTTTTCCCTTCCATCCCCTTTCCTAGCCCCACAGGTCTCCTTTCCAGCTCTTCTTCAGAAATAATGAAGCAGGTGGACTGGCACCCTCAGTGTTGTTCACTGCTTCTATCTGGAGATGCAGAAACCTCTTCTCTCAAAGCCTACAGTCTACTTTGGTCTCCTTCCCTAGGCCTTCATCTTTGTTTTTTCATCTCCTACGGTAAATGAGTTTTGAAAAAGCCCAAACTCTAGTATTTCTGTGAACTGATGGGCCCTGGAGAAACACACTGTTCCTTAACATTCCCCAATAAAAAAAAAAAAGAAGAAAAGTTAAATACAGAGTTATCCTATGACCCACAATTCCACTCTTAGGTATATATCAGAGAGAACTGAAAAGTACATCCACACAAAAACTTGTACACGAATATTCAGAGTAGCACTATAATAGTAAAAATGCAGAAAAAACTCAAATGTCTATCACCTAATGAATAAACCAAAAGTGGTATATTTATACAATGGAATATTATTTGACAATAAAAATGGAGTAGTGATACATGCTACAACATGGATAACACTTGAAACGATTATGTTCACTGGAAGAAGATAGACACAGAAGATCACATATTTTATTACTCCATTTATATAACATGTCCAGGAGAGGCAAATGCATAGAGACAGAAAGTAGATTAATGGTTGCCAGAGGCTGGGGAAAGGAGAGGATGGGGAGTTCACTGCTAGTAGGTATGTATGGGGTTTCTTTTGGGAAAGATGAAAATATTCTAATATTAGATAGTGGGTAATGGTTGCAAAACTCTGTGAATTGTATACTTTAAAAGGTGAATTTTACGGTATGGGAATCACACCTCGATATAGCTGTTATGAAAAACAACCCACACAATTGCTATATATTCTATTTTCACTATTTAAACACCCAAAAAATTAAGGACAAAAATATTAGGATAAACTGATAAGTCTGATTTTAAGGAAAAAAACTAATTACATTGTATTTTCACATTTCACCAGAGACAGATGAGAACTTTGTCAAACATCTTAGACGCAGCAGATCTGGACCCTTAAAAAGGGATGTTATTTTTCCCACTCAGCGAAGTACCAAATAGTTCAGATGAAGCAATATTCATCTGAAATCAATACTCATAGGCCTCAAAATGCAAGAACCAAAGGAAAACAAAGGATAAAATATTAAATACACTTGCAATTCAAATAGAAAATTAACTCACTTCTTGAAAACAAAATGTAACCAAACAAAAGCTGCCCAAACCAATCCTGTTTGAAGAACCAGCTTTGAGAATCACTAGTATGAAATCACTAGTCTGAACAGAATGACATTTGGCATTTGAATTCCAGTTCTGTCCAGTACTAAGTTGGTGATTTTGAGCATGTGGCTTAATCTGAATCTCAGTTTCTTTTTTTCTTTCTTTCTTTTTTCTTTTTTTTAAAGATTTTATTGGGGAAAGGGAACAGGACTTTACTGGGGAACAGTGTGTACTTCCAGGACTTTTCCAAGTCAAGTTGTTGTCCTTCCAATCTTGGTTGTGGATGGCGCAGCTCAGCTCCAGGTCCAGATGCCGTTGATAGTTGCAGGGGGCGCAGCCCACCATCCCTTGTGGGAGTTGAACCGGCAACTTTGTGGTTGAGAGGACGTGCTCCAACCAACTGAGCCATCTGGCCACCCGGGAGCTGAGCAGCAGCTCATTGACTTCATTCTAGTTGCAGAGGGCGCAGTTCGCTGGCCCATGTGGAACCCGCAGCTCTCTAACCAACTGAGCAACCGCCGGCCCCTAAATCTCAGTTTCTTTATCAGTACATTGAGAAAATAAATGGGGAGGTTTAAATGAGATCATGGCAAGCAGTGCTTCTCAAAGTATGGTCTTGGGACCTCTGCTGGTCTGCAAGCATCCAAATAAGTACAGAAAAAAAGGATAAGCTTTTAGAATATCGCACAGCAATTTAATGGTTAGTGTTTGTGAATCTAATAACAAAGCCTATAATCTCTATGGTTTTCTCATACAGAAAACTAGTGAAGTTATTTTTCTAGTAATTTAATTTTTCTAGTAACGTGCAGGTGCAGTGGTGGTACTAAAACAAAATTTAGTCACAGAAATAAAACCCACATAATATAGAAGAAACAATGTAAAAAACAGTACCTGCTCTAAGTGATATGGAAAAAAAATTCTGAAAAACTAGGGCTCTTTTCAGGATATAGTGGCCAAGGAGGTTTTGTAGGAGGAAGTGTGATTAGAACTGGACCTTCTGAAGGCTACAGGATTCAGGCAGCTGCGGGGAGGGGCATTTAGCAGAGACCTGCCAGAGCAAAAGCAGAGAGCCACTACAAATAAATGAGTCTAACAGGAAAGCAACAGAAAGCAGAGTCTGAACTTTTATAGGAAAGGTTTTATAGGTTTTATAGGCGGCTTTATAGGAAAACCTTGTCTATGTCTATCAATTCAAGGGTTTAGAACATAAACCAGGGAGCCACTGGAGATTTCTCAGTTGAAGAACAAAAGGATCAAACTGGGGGCCCCACAAAGCAAGATCACATTTACTACTGTAGCACTACATATCAATATCTGTGTGGTCTCAATCTTTTCTCTTTTCACTGCACTCACCCTGCAAGATCCCAACTTCAGACCAATGCAACCATCTGCATTCTAGACTCTGGGACTTAAATCCTGACTCAGACGTGTGGGAGAGGCCCAAACAATCCTACATAGCGATACACAACTAATGTGTAGTTTTCATGCTGAGCAGGGCCCTCAGCCTGGCCCAGCAAATCTTTTTACTGTTCCTCCCTTCCCTCTTTTTCCCAAAGAACAGCTGTTTCTAACTTTTCACAGTTATCCTCAAGCCCCTTTACTCCACTACTTCCCACACCTCACCTGGATTCTCTGCCCGCTTCCTCTTAGAAACAACTGAAGTCATCAGACATGACCTCTCTCAACTCTCGCCACCCACGCCTAAAAACATACATATTTCAAATGCCCACCCTGACTTCTTTTTTTTTAACCTTTATTGGGGAATATTGGGGGACAGTGTGTTTCTCCAAGGCCCAAGAGCTCCAAGCCATTGTCTCTCGATCTAGTTGTGGACGGCACAGCTCAGCTCCAAGTCCAGTTGCCATTTTCAATCTTCAGTTGCAGGGGGCACAGCCCACCATCCCAATTGAACTGGCAACCTTGTTGAGAGCCTGGCCCATGTGGGAGCCCCACCCCGCCTTCTTTGCTTCTAATCTAAGTCTTCCATTTGTGACTGATTGATCACTTTCTGTGCGTTAGTAGGTTGTTCCTCATCTCTCATTTGCTTCCAGTCTTCTTTTATGCTGGCCCCATTCCCATATGAGTTGCTCAAAGCTCTTCCATCTTAGGGAAGAAAACCTAACATAGAACAAAACCCTTCCTTGATCCCATAGTGGCTGCTGCTTCTCTCCTCCTAAGTGCTGACGTCCCAGAGGCCTGCGCCTTTAGTTCTTCTCCTCTCACTCTACACAGCCTCCTTGGGCAACTCATCCACTCCCACATCTTCAACTACCATCTGGAGCCATTAGCCAGCAAATCTGTTCTCTTGTCCCTCTGATCTCGCATGGTGCCAATCTCGTGTTACACTAATGAATAGCACATGTCTCATAGAATACCTTTGTCTCATAGATATCTCACACTCAACATGTCCAAAACTGAACAACTTCCCTCCCAAGTTTGTCTCCATTTCTGTTTTGGACCTCTCAAGGACGGACACTATCTACTCAGTTACTCGCAGAAGAAACCAATGAGTCATCCTAGATAACCTGCGGTCACTGACCCAGGCTAATTCTACTTCCTCAAGCTCGCCTATCCAGCTCCTCCATTCCCATTGCTCCTGCCTTAGTTTTCAGGTCCTGAGTATCTCTTACTTAGATTATGGCAACTGCTCCCTAATCTCTTTCCCTGCCTCTAGCCTTGTTCTCTTAAATCTACCCACAATACGGTTACCAGATTTGGCGCTATAACCACCCTGCCTAAATCCCTTCAATGGATACATAAGAAACTTCATAATGATTGTCTCTAGAGAGAACTAGGGAGGGTCTAGTGTAGGAGAATATTTATCTTCCACTCTAGTACTATTTGAATTGTTTATCATTAGCATGCACTATTATACAAAACTGAAGTTTCAGTGGCCCCCAATGCCTACAATACAAAGTCCTTTATGATCTGCCTACTTTACGCTTCTATTTCAAGATAGCCTTCTGTCTGGAATGCCCTTCTTTCATCGATCTTGAGTCTATCCACTCATCTTTTCACTCTGCCCAAACGGCACTTCCTCCTGATGTCTCCATACACAAGTGATCACTTTCCCCGGTGTGTCTTTGTGCAGTAAACAGATTTCCATCATGGCATTTGCAGCTCATGTTGCACCTAACACTTAAACAGATTGTTTAACATGTCTGTCTCCCTCCATTAGCTTTAGACTCGGAGGGCAGGAACTGTTTCTTATTCACCTTTGGATTTTCAGTCTAGTTACTGAATCAAAATTTACAGGGTGTGGGTGATAAGAGTGTTTTGAAAATGCGCATCAGGTGATTCTAACTCAATCCCCAATTGAACGGCACTAAAATATGATATAAACTCCTCGAAATCAGGAATCCTTCAGTTCAGCAACGTGAGTTCCTTTAGGGCAGGAACTCTGTCCCATTTATTTCTGTCCACTTAGCGCTGAGCACAGTTCCCAGTACATGTTAGGAGCTCAGGAACCTTTTACGGCGTTGTACCAGTGCCACTGATAATGAAGGTACCGTGTTTTAAGAACACAAAGAAGTGACCACTTCGGCCTAGGAGGGCTGGAAATAAGTTTTCAGAGGGACAGCTGAGGTCAGTCTGAATGAGTTCATTTGGCAGAGAAGTGGCCGGAACTTCAAGTAGAAGAAATGGCAGGAGCCATAGGTACCCAGGCATGAAAGAGGGCATTGCAGATACACCCTTTCCATGGGTCTGGGAGTTAAGTGTATGAGATAGGAAAAACGTTAGCGAGCTTTAAACATGAGTCTTCCTTTAGAAAAGGAAGAGAGCCAGGGCCAGACTGTGAAAGGCCATCGATGCCCACCTACGGAGCTCAGCCTGATTGTGGATGGCCCAGAGGGAGGTTTAAATTTAATCTGAAATGATCAGATTGACTTTTCATGAAAGAAACTCGGGACAGCATGAAGAGCAAAGTAAAGAACTGAGAGACTGAAGGGGAGGAGCTGAATTAGTGGCTGATGGTCCAGCTGACAGACCCACGCAGAAGCTGTGTCTTCCTTAAGTCTTATACCCAAGGAAAAGGAATGAGAAATCCATCCCATAAAAACCCAAGACGTAAGCCGCACGACCCGTGAATCCCGACTCCCGCTGACCACCGAGCTGCACACCTGTTTTTTTCGGGTAAGAACTGGATGGGACGTTCCGCAGTGAAAACGCCTTGTTTTACCTCAGGGGTCCCCAGCCCCTTCCCATCACGGCCCCGCCCCCGCGCGATGACTAAGATGTGCAGAGCGACGCGGGGTGAATGCGGAGGCGTCCCGGGCGAGCGTGGGACGCCGTGGCCTCCAGCGCGGGCGCGGGGCAGGGAAGCGCGCGTGCGCTCCTAAAGCGGGCGCCCCGCCCCCCGCCTTTAAACGCGTGGCGGGAAACGGGACTCAGCACGTCCCAAGTGTGCCCCGCAGCTTCCCAGGGACGCAGTCCGCCAACACCCCTCTCATCCACGCACTCACTCACCCACGCCCAGCCGGTCCTCAGGATCCCCGGGAGCCAGCGGCCCTCGAGCTCGCGGCCGCAGCCCTTCCCGCCGCCCGGCTCGGAGCGAACAGTCGCCGCCCGCGTGCGCAGTGGGGCGGGGCGAGCCGGGCTGGTCCATCTGACCTCGTGCGGGCAGGGGGGTTTGGTGATAAAATAAGGAAAAGGGAAGCGGGTACAATTACTGTTTTATCTGAGTCGATCCCCTACATTGAGTCAAAAATCGTAACGCAATGAATTTTCTTCTGGCTTAAGGTAATAGGACTCAAAGTCCTATTAAAAGTGAATTTACAAACATTCTTTCCCTTCTCCTACTCAAGTGGATTATTTCCAAGTCTTAACAGGGTTGTTTAGAAAAGCTGGGCTTTATTTGGGAAGTGCAGAATTGAGCTACCGGGAGGAATGGTCTTTTGCGGGGCGGGTGTAAAGGTTTAAAGCTTGCAAAGTATGCAGGAGGCTCGTAAAAGAGAAGAGATCAACAATAAAATACTCATTTGTCATCTCAGCCTCTGCTGAGATGAGTATATTTTGCCAACAACAAAAGAAGATAGGGCTCAATCGAATAATTATCTCCTGAATTATTAAGCATTTGAATAGAAGGAATCGATTTCTGGGATGTGAGAAGAGTTACAAGAGATTTGCTGAAGATGAAAGGGCAGTTGAGAGAAAAGTGAAGACACAAGAAAAGGAAAATAAAGACTATAAAACTAGTGATAAAAGCAGAAAGATGCCATTTGAAGAGTGCTTTGATCTGCTCTAACTAAAAACAGTCAAAGCCTTTACCTCCTACAGCTCCCCAGACCCCTCCTCCTTTGCTCCAGGCATCAGATTTCCTGTTTTTGCCGTGGAGCTCCCCAGGGGCTTAAGTACCATTTGCCTAGAAACCCCCCTGGGGTTGTCAGGCAGAACAGTTAAGCTACTTAATTTTTCTAGATTCTAGGTTCACCCTCCCCTTGTTTAGGTTGGAAGCTCATTGTGGCCCAAGGCCTCCAAGGAGATTCATCAAGCCAGAATGAACACAAAACCCAGCCAGTAGATGTAGACTGGTTTATGTGGCTTTACATGGCTTTACGGAACCGTTCAAACCCCAGTGCTCACTTTTCTGAGAGCTACTTCCTCACCCAAGTCCCTGGGGCAAGCATCCTGAGATAAGTGAGCTACACTCTCCCATTCCCCAAACTTTTTGGTACAATTGCATCCTGAACTGGGGCTAATAACTCTGTTTCCTTTCTCCCTGCCCCCAACCCTTGGAATGCTTTGTCTCATCCAGTTGTCTCCATCTGCCTCCTGTGAAAACTCCCTGCTTCCCTGCCCACTCAGAAACCCAGAACCATACACTGGACTGGCATGAAGGTAAAGGCAGACACTTAAGGTCTTGGTACCCGGTGCTAACCACATTGGGTTAGGAGAGAAATGTATAGGATGATACCTCTTTTCTCTTCCCCACCTCTCCTGCCATGCTCCAAAACTCAGACACAGTCACATTTACTCACACTCATACTCACAATCATATACACATAGCAATGAAGAGAGGAGGGATAGGGAGGAAGGGAAATTTGCACCAACCAGCTCATGAATGCAACTTGAAAGATTTCACACGGCAAAAGGCAAAAGGCAAAAAAAACCCACAAAACAAACAAACAAACAAGCAAAAAAAACCGAACACAAAAAAACCCACACACATATAAATTAAAAAATAAAGAAATACATGCCCCTCCCCACAGTCTCTTTCTTCATCCAGTGACTGGCTTAGCGCCTCCACAAAACCCAGAAGCTTCCTACTCCCTCTATTCAACTGAAGCTTTTACAGGCCCTGGGTCTTCAGTTCAACAGGCTCTCCTGTGCCTTCTGGTTGTCCTTTGGAGTCACTGGGCCTGGTACCCTTGAGAATAGACAGTCTTTCAGAAACAGTCTTGAGTCGGGGGAAGAGGAGAAAGTCATAGAGGAGACTGCCCAGGCCTCCTCCAAGGATTGGGCCCACCCAATATACCTGTAGGAAGAGGAAAGGAATAATCAGGCTTGTAAAAGGGACCAAGAGCAAGACAGGTCTCTTCCATCAGTAGAAACAGACATCCTGCACTTGGCATATACAATTGGACACTATTTAAGCAGAAATCAATGTTTGTTTATTTTAAATCTCTAGCATGTTCCAGTGCCTGGACCTCAAAATTCATTATTTCTTTTCTGACTCATCAAATTATTCCTTTATCCCATGCCTTCTTAGGTATATTCTATTTGTTGTTATCAGTTTGCACTAGTTTATATATTGCTTTGAAAAAAATGTATTCGTTGTGATAAAGTACACATAACATAAAATTTACCATATTAACCATTTCTAAGTGTGCAGTTCAATAGTGTCAAATATACCAGTATTTGCATTGTTGTGCAACAAATTTCCAGGACTTTTTCGTCTTACAAAACTGAAATTCCATACCCATTAGACAACAACTCCCAATTTTCCTCTCTCCCAAGCCCCTGTCAACTACCATTTTGCTTTATTTCAATGAATTTGACTACTCTAGATACTGCATCTGAGTGGAATTATACAGTATTTGTCTTTTTGTGACTGGCTTATTTTATTAAGCATAATGTCCTCAAGGTTCATCCATGTTGCAGCACATCAGAATTTCCTTCTTTTTAAAGCTGAACATTATTTCATTGTATGTATATACTTAATTTTGTTTATTCATTCCTCTGTGAAGAACACTTGGGTTGCTTCCACCTTTTGGCTACTGTGAATAATGCGGCCATGAAAGTGTGTATACAGTTCTGAAAATGGTTTTGAATTATTTTTATGCTTGTCTGACATATGGCCAAACAACACAGCCGATTTATTATTGTTTTTTTTGTTTTTTAAGGAGGGTGCCACTCACAGTGGCCTATGTGGGGATTGAACCAGCAACCTTGATGTTATCAGTACCATGCTCCAACTAACTGAACTATCCAGCCACCCCAACACAGCCAGTTTTTATTGAGGACTTATTCCACACCCAATTCTGTGCTAAATATTTCACACATACAACTTTGACACTTCTCATAACACCTTATTTTATAGTAAGGAACCTGAGGCTCAGCATGATTGAGTTCTTTGCCATGGTCACACATGAGGCTAGTAAAGTGCTAGAATTGGGATAAGACCCAGGCCCTTTGTGCTCATACAAATCCTGACCTCTGAGAGTAGAAATTTTTGTCTTCCTGTTCACTTGTCTGTCCTTACAGTGCTAGTTTTGAAATCCAGTGGATATTTAGTAAAATTCCCTGACTAACAAGCAAAGGAACAATATAAGCTAGAGCTTCTCTTTATAGCAAAATAATTAATCCTGCTCACACAAGCACGCCAAACTCTGTGACAGCCCACTTAACTGAGTGCTGATAGAGCAGTCAACACACGCAGATGGAAAGCAGGAACCAAACCTGGAACCTGCATCCACACCCATCCAGGAGGGCTTCAGGATCTTGCCCCTCTCCCCTAACTTACCCAGTGGTTGGTGAAGTTTCTGGTGAGAATGGCAGGAGCAAAGGAGCGGGCAGGGTTCATGCCTGCACCAGTATAATACATCTGCAAAAGACACAGTTGTAACGGAGACACTCTACCCCAGCTTGTCTCCCCACAATCCACATGCCCCTTAAGGCTGGCACCTTGCCTCCAGCCAGCAGCAAGTAGGGAAGGACACCGTAGGGGGGGGGTCCCACAATGGAGGGAAGGCAGTGATGCCCCATTGGGGACAGACTACGGATCCACAGGCAAAACCCACATCTACCCATAATGCATGCATTTCCACCTTGGGTTCAAGAAGGACTAGATACAGCGGTCATAAAAGAGAGGAATAAGCAGGGTTGATTCCTCTGTGCTGACTGATACAGAGGGAGGTGGGTAATGTTCGCGTTTGACAGTCAGGTGGGCAAGAATAGCCCTTGAAAGTCAGAAAAGGTTTGGGGGCCCTGGAATCTTTAAATGAGAAGTTGCTCCTCTCCCCTGCTTACCCCAAAGAGGTGCCCCAGGGTGAGGGAGAAGCCAACGGCCAGGGCCACGGAGCCCAGGCGGCCATTCCGCCTCTCGTCGTATGTGGCAAAGATGCAGAGCACGAACTGGAGTGTCAGGAAGGTCTCCACTGTGGTGGCCTGGCTCACACTCACCCCAGGGTGCAACTGGGCAAAGGAAGAAGAAGGGAGGCAGCTCATTAGGAAACCTCAAGTCTCCCGAGGCAGGATCCCGCCTTTATAGCATCAATTCCCTAGAGAGGAAGAATAATACAACCCCCTTCACAGTAACTGTATTTGTTTCTTAATTTCTCCAAATAGTATTCCTTCATGTTGGAAATAATTGCACCCACTTATGTGGATGTGGAAACTGAGGCCCCGTAAGGTAAAATAAGTTTCCTAAAACCTGCAAGGAGTTGGAAGGAAAGCTGGGACTGGAACTCAGTTTTCCTGATTCTCAGTCTGGTGGTTTGGAGGCCTTCCCCATCCCTCCAAACAACCTGTTGCTCATCCTCACCCTGAAACACACACACACACACACACACACACACTCTGTCCCAGACCCCTGGGGTATTGATCCACCTGTACCAGGCAGGGAATCAGGGAACCAGGCCCCCTCAGCCCGACTCAGCCAACGATTACCGTGTTAAGTGCTAGGTTTCCTCGGACAGCAGGCGGGGTAACACTATACAGCATGGCAGCCCCAGCCACAGCTCCCAGGAGTTGGGCTGCCATATAGCAGAAGGCACGGAGCAGGGACATCTGGGAGCCCACCAGGAAGGCAAACGTGACTGCAGGGTTGACATGGGCTCCACTGATATGGCCCACAGCCTGCACTAGCGTAGCCAGGGCCAGGCCAAAGGCCAGAGCCACCTGCAGGACATGCAGGGATCCAGGGGTCCAATGCAGTGAGGCCCCCAGTCCAAAGAAGACATAGAAGAGGGTGGCAAAGAACTCCGCAAGTATGGCTCTCCAGAAGGAGGCTGACCGCAGTTCCCACATGGCAGGGGGGTGGGCACAATGCCTGGGTCCCTGAAACTGCCCTGGCCTGATCTGGGTAGACAGTCCCCTTTATAGAGGACACTTAATCTCTGGGAGGGGCAGGCTGAGGTGGCTGGCCCAGCCTCTTAACCCCTTCACGGCTGCAGAGGGCTGGGTCCTCTGCATCTGATAAAGCTGCAGGATTTCCCCTTTCCTCCTCAACTGGGAGATGAGTAGAGCCATGGGTGTAAAGGTGGGGGTAGTGTCAGGGCTGGAGAGACTCTGAAAGGAAGGGACCAGGAACAGGGGGAGTTGTCTGGAAAAATTGCCTTTCTTTTCACGTCAAACTTGAAGTTCATGGTCCTGATTGACATTTATATAAGAACATTCTACAACACTGCTTGGAAGGTCAATCAAGCTGAGTTTACTTCATGGAGTATGAGAGTGTGCTCCTGGGGGCCTCCAGGCTCCTCTGAGCCAGCCAGGGGTAAGGGTGGCGGTGGGGGTCAGGAGTGGGGTCCAGCAGGGATGTTGGATAACTGAAGAGAATTCTTTAGTTCTCTGGGATTAGAGGGCCTTCTCCCATTGGCTGGTTTGGGCTGGAATCTGTGGACCCTGCAGCTCTGGGACAAGAATAGTTGTGCTGTGTCTGGCTTTCTCTGACCTGGGTTCCCTACCCCCAACCCATGCCAGTGCCTCCCTTTCCAAACTCTTAGCCTTGCCTTTTAATCCACAGAGACAGATGGAGGAAAGAAGCTATCTTCTATGGACAGGCTGGGGTGGGGTTGGAGGGCTGGGGAGAGAAAAGGGGTCAGTAGTTAAATCTCTGGACCAGCTTGTACTTCATCTTCTCTGACTCACAAGGTCCTAGCAAGATGTACTGAAAGAAAGGAAACTAAGTTATGGCTATGAAGCAATGGGAGGGTCTAATCCCTCCTAATATGGCTGTGCTCAGGACACTGAAGTCCTAAACCTTGATCCCTAGGGAAAGGTCAGGGTCGGGGTATCTATGGAAGCAGGCTGGTCAAGGAGAGAGAAAAGGACAAGATGGGGAAGGAAAGCTTGGGAACAGAGGGTCAGCTGTGCTCAGGCTTGGCGAGAGACTTAGAACTTAGAGGTGGGGGCTGTGTGGTGATGGGCTGTGCGGCGATGGGCTGTGCAGCGATGGGCTGTGCGGCGATGGGCTGTGCGGTGATGGGACACACTAGTAGGCTGCACTATCGCCATATCAGGGCAAATTATAAAGGCCACAAGCTTTTCCTGTAAAGCACAGGATGAGAACAAAAATTTGAAGGATAGGCCTGCAATATTGGTGCTCAGCATCGGTTCCACCCTGTACACCTGTGGGGAGAGAGGAAGAACACAGATCAGAGCCTATGCTTCTCTCCTCTTCCAATATCCAGTTTGGGGATGGATAAGAAGTTACAGTGAAGGTGGAGGGCCCGTCTAACTCATCCACATGTAGGAAGAGTTGCTGAGAACAGGTCAGAGGGCACCCAAAGGGACTATCGCTCCCAATTGCATGGAAGTAGAACAGTCCATCAGAAGTCCTTGGAAACTCTTGCATTCTAGGAGCCCCACCAATCTCCTGACTTTAGGCACCGTAACCCTTGCTGCATCTCACCCAGTGATGCTTATAGGTCCCAGTCACCACTGCACCAGGGAGTGTGCAGGTTCATACTGCTTCCAGAAAAGGACCTCTGGACAAGAGAGAAGGTACATCATGGAGTTAAGAGCAGAGGCTTTGGTAATAGATACTTTGGTTCAGATGTGGATGAGGATACAAAGGGATAAAACTAGTTATGACTGACGACTGGTGGGAATATATATTGGGATAGTCACTTTGGAACACAGCATAGCACCATCTTATAAAGATAAACACATACTTTCTGACCAAGGAATTTCACTCCTCACTTATATACCCAAGAGAAAGGTCTCTATTCTTCCACTAGGAGACATGAACAGGGATGTTTAAAGCAACATTGTTCACAATAGCAAAAACTTGAAGCAACCCAAATGCCCACCGATGGGAAAATGGATGAATAAAAACAATGGTATGTTCACACAATAGAAAATTATTCAGCTGTCAAAATGAGTGCACCATCACAATGACATTTAATAATAGGGATGAATCTTAGCAATAAAATAGCAAGGGGGGAAAAATCCCGGAAGACTATACATGGCATGATAACCTTTTTATTAGGTTAAAAAAAATCTACAATGAAAATATGCTTTTCAAAATATTATAGATGAGATGAAATTACATAAAAAAGAAAACACAGAATGATGAACACAGGATTCAGGATGGTGTTTACCTTGGGTTAGGGGAGACAAGGGGGTGGAGTGGAATATTTATGTATGTTTGTTTAGACTTCTGTAAGTGATTGTTAAGGTTCTAGTTTTTCTCTTGGGTGGATGGTTAATCATTACTATCTAAAAAAAAGACCCAAGTAAGAGGATACACACACAGGCAAACAAGAAGGGAATGTCATGAACAAAGTATTATTCTGTGCATTCGAGAGCTATAAAGAACAGCAGCAACAGAAGTGCTGTCTTTACCACTTTCTAGGTGGGGAAGTTATCCTCACTAGATATAAACTCCAGGAAGGCAGGAATATGTCTGATTTGTTCACCACGGCAAACCCCATGCTTGACACTCAGTAGGCAGTAAATAAATATTTGTTGAATAAATTAATGTAAGCTGTCTAAGTCTGTTTCCTCAGGATCAAATAAGATAATGTAGGTAAAGGCCTTGTAGAGTACCTGGCACAGAATAAAACACTTAATAAACAGCCATTCGATGAGGGTTTTTTCAAGGAAGGGATTATCCCTAACCACCAACCCTACCGCCTCTTATAATAAGGGACAGAGGGCCAACAGCAGATAATTTGGTGCTCGTGTAGACACCAAATAAAAGGGTTAGATTTCCTTATTTGAAGCTACCAACCTCTTCCCTTTCTTACTCATTAACTTTGAAAAGACCCCTTGGAGAACTGAACCCCAGCCCACTTCCTTTCACACCAGCCTCTCTACTTAGGAGAATGCCAAACTTTCAAACTAGAAATGAGCTCTCTAGGGCAGGCCCGGTGGCTCAGGTGGTTGGAGCGCCCTGTTCCTAACACCAAGGTTGCCAGTTCGATTCCCACTGCCATGAGCCACCAACTAGACTGAGGTGGGGCTTGCCCCAGAGTTGGGAGGGCAGGCGGAAGAAGGGGGGGAAAAAGAGCTTTCAAAACCTCACTAGAGTTTTTGCATTTATTTATATGTAGTTAGCATACTTAATGTTTTCTATTAGCCTAGACTTTTTAAAGAAAACACTCACAAAACGCTGTGTTTCTCTTGAGGAGTAGAACCCAGCCTTCCCCAAGCTCCCTACTTGGTATACATGGGGTTCTTACCGATGCCAGTGTTCCAGAAGTCACTGAAAGACCCACCACCAGGCTGCCTGGCCTACCGGCCTCCCGTCGCTGCTGGTGAGCCACAGTAAACATGGTGAGTACAGTACCAGCTGGAGAGTGGAGAAAAACTCCATTCCTGGCTTAGGTGACTCCTTTTGCTCACCTAGAGGAGACCGGAGATGCTAGGAGAAGCGGTGGGAGAACATATACCTTCCTCTCCGGCTTCCAGGTCCCACAATCTATCCACCAAAGATGCTTTGAGGAAAGGGTCTGCACCAAGTCAGCCAATTTCCTGAGTGGTTAAGCCTAACTCATTGGTCTACTTGCAACACATTGAAAGTGGCTTAATGAGAGGATGTGTAGAGCAGAGGTGCCCGCTCTGTGGGTCCTTCCTTAAAGTCGTCTCAGCCATCCACCCTCATTACCTACCTAGTGTCACCTACTCAGGGAGGGGAGCTGCTGCTAACCTGATTGACCAGCTAGGCTGCAGCCGTCTGGGGCAGTGCCAGGAGGAAAAGGACTGAGGCCGGATGGCTGCTGTGCTCTGGGCCAAGACATAGGACACCCCCCCCCCCGGAAAGGTTCAAGCCATTGGGCACAGAACAGTGCTAGAGTCAGGGCTGGATTTGTCTGGGTCCCACTGACTTCATCCAAAACCTGTGCCAGCCTCACCACCACCAGCTCTCCAGATAAGAGGTGAAGGACTATGCTTGGCATGGAGCTACCACTGGGCATGAGGCCCCAAGGACTCTTCCTACAAAGATCAATGTACCCAGGCCTTCAGCCAGCACCTCTCTCCAAAACCACCATCTCTGCAGGTCCTAGGGGAAAGGGGAAGGGAAGGCAAAATCAGCTTGTCTGTCTGGGCTGGCAGTGTCTGCTCCACTCTTCTTCTCACCGGTCTCCTATCTCTCTCCTCCTTATCCCTTCTCTGTTCCCTTCCCTCGTGAGGAACTTTCCCAACCAGGCCTCTGCCTCTTCATTCTACAAGCCCCTGATACGAGAGGAAGGAAGGACTAAAGGACAGAATAAGGGAGTGGTCACAGAGTAAGCCCTCATTTGGCTGGACCGGGATTACACAGGGGAGAAGAGGAAAGGTCTTGGTTCAACAGAAGAAATTTAAGAGTCTATGGAAAAAGATGGTGGTTTCTCCTCTTTGCTGGAATCTCATCTCCCAGATCACCATTTTGTCAGCCTGGTCCAGAGCCTCTTGGGTGTCCTGCTCCAATCTAGAGATTGCTTTTCGAGGTCTAGGTGAGTGGAGTTGGGAGATGAGGTGCCTTCCCAGAAGAAAGAGGCAGCCAGACAGATGAGCACTCCACTCCTGTGAGCAGGGAACAAACACAATGTCTCCTTTCTTCTGCCAGTAGAGACGTACCTCATCTCCCAGCCTGCCACCTTTATACCCCGTCAGTGCCATCCCCAAGGGAGCACATGTGTACTCTCACCATTCCCACATCTACGCATCCACTCTCCCCCTCAGCCTTGGCCCTTCTCTCTCCTACCAAACTCTTATTTCCTCTTTAGCCTCTTACTTCCTCTTTAGCCTTACTTCCTTTTTAGCTCAGATTCACTGACTGAGGGGCAGGAGCTTCCCCTGGCTTTGGTCAATCCGAGGCACTCACAGTGAAGGTAGGGTTCATCCTTCCACTCCCTAATCATCTTTATGAACTTGGGTTTCAGGAGCCAGAGAGGTAAAGAGGAAAGCTCAAGGGAGGGTCTGAAAGACAAGAATTCCAGGGAAGGCAAGATAAGGACATCCTCATCCCTCATCAGAAACAGAGTAAACCAATGAGAAGGTACCAATGCTGAACTGGCAACTGGGCCATTAAAATCTACAAAGAAAAGTGCCTTTGAGGAATTGTCAGGGGATTCTTGGGGTCAGTATTCCTGGGATCAACCAGAACATACCCCAATTCATCTTGGTCTCCCCTCTGGTTAGCTTGTCCCCACTCCCTTTTTTTTTTTTTTTTTTTTTGGTATTACTCTACTCCATTCTTGTATTTGGGGTTCTTTTCAGGGTTTGCAAAAAAATGTTTCTCTCTAAATTCTCCACTTTTCTCTCTCTGGCCTTAAGCAAGTATATCAACATTTTAAAAGTTTTTCCAGTAGGAACTATGAAAATGGAGAAAATGGATTTGTAAAATAATAAACTTGGAGTAGTTACAAAGTTAATTTAAGCCTTATGGCTTATAGTAATAATCATCCTGGAGCCTCATCTATCTCTACCCTGACTGAGGTATCTCTTAATCACTAATGATCAGCCTTTCGTTTACATTCCTTGGGACAGGGATCCTAAGTTGACTGCCCCCTTCAATAAAGAAGGGCCCATTTCTTAGTCTCAGAGAGGTGCCGTAGGGAGCATGATCCGTTCTACTAGGGAGAAGTGAGTCTATAAAGCTCAGGGAATCTTCAGGCAGAGCGATTTGTCTTGCTTCATTTCTCCACAGTGGGTCCCCGGTGATTACTCTCACCACCTCTGAGGTTGTCCAGGGCTGACTCCCCACCTTTCTGAAGCAATTTCCTAGCTAGCCCTCATCATCAGGACTTAAAGAATAACCCAGGAGGTTTGAGTTCCATAAAAATATCTACCTTGCCGAGTTTACAGGATTGTATGAAGATCAAATAAGACATGCCCAAGCAATATATACATTTTAACTTAGCTGCCCTAAATCAAAATATAAATGAACTGATTCATGAATTAATCAGATAGAAACATAATTTATGATGATCAAGTATTGAACATCCTCTCAAGCAGTTACAATATGGTTGAGTAGAGGTATGATCCGGAGCGGCTGGGTGACCGTCTATCTCTGCTTCTACCACGTGAAATCTCTATCCCAGCCCCAGACTCAGAAAGCCAGGTCAGCATAGAACCCAGTTCCATTGTGTAGACAGTTTCAGTAGGACAAAGGCCCCAGCATAGCACAAGCCAGCCTGGCAACCCCTTTGGCTAGCTCCTGAGGGCCCCCCTTCTCTCTCTTTCTCTGGTTATGCTTTGCTGACTGCTGACTCCTGGCAAAGTCCAGAACAATCACCAAGCTCTGAGTGCATCATCCTTCTCGCATCCATAGCTAAAGGCTCCAATTAGCACTTGGATCAGGCCAGGGCCCCCACAATGTTAGACATGGGGGAATCCAAGGCACAGAGTAAAAACAGACTGGCCCATCCTGTTCTTGCCACCTTCTCCCCTTCCTTTCCTGTGGAGTCAGATACAACCCCAAGCCAGGCAGACCAATGCCCACTGTGGGTCAGGTCCTATCCTGAGCACTTTATATCTAAGGTACTGGTATTCCCTAGGATTGTAGTTCCAGTTTACTCCCACTAACTCTAGTTTACACTCTCTTCTTGAATGACTTCACCTATGTCCACCTCTCCCTTGAAATTTATATCCATGTATCTACATAACATTTTCACCTGGGTGTCCAATAGACACCTCAAATTCAACCTGCTCCAAACTGAACTATATAATTATCTTCCCCCATCCAAACTCGCTTTTCCTTCTGTATCCCCTAAGTCAGAAACCTATGAATCAGCTTTTCTTCCCCCATCCTCACTCCCATCTAACCAGTCACTAAAGCTCCACCAATTCTACCTGTTAGATAGCTGAGCCCAACACCATGTCTCATCTGAGAACTCTAGGGGCCTTGGATCCTGTTTGACCCTGTTTCTAGTCTCATCTCTTTCAGTTCATTCTCCATGCTGTTGCCAGCTTTATCTTCAAAAAAATACCATAATTTGTCATTTCCGTGTCACCCCTCCAACAGCTCCTGAATGCCTGATTTCTTATCATGGCATACACAACTCCTCATAATCCAGCCTCAACATTTCCATCGGCTCTCCTTATCTCCCCAGCATGAGACTCTGGCAATATTGTGCTTCTTGTGGTTCTTCAAGCACCCCACTCCGTTTCATAATCCAGTGCTTTAGCCTAAGCTGCCCCCTATACCTTGAATGTCTTTCCCCTTTTTGTCTGTCAAGTAAAATTCTCTATCACTTCCTATTATTACGCATGGAAATATTAAGAATTTAATTACTTGTTCATTAGCAATGAGTCAGATAAATCATCTGAATGATGAATTTATCAGATGGATGGATAGTCAGTCTGTAAAAGTGAAATAATGCAAGAGATGACAGGCAAGAAACCATTTGCTTCACAACCAGGAAGCAAATATCCTGGTTCCTGCTCACAAATATCCTGGTTCCTGCTCCAGGATGGAACCAAAGGAGAAATACTACAGAAACACAATCCTGGAACTTTCCTCTCATTACAAAATGCAAAGTACTGACGGGGCAGGACTTTTCTGAAGGAAATCTCTCCTTCATCCCTTTGCTCCTAAGGCTTAAAAGGAATAGAAATCTCTCTTCTCCCGTATTAAGCCCCATAAAAAGGCTGGGTCAGGCTGACCCCTGGTGGAAGGAATGAGCCACAGCACGCCAAGAATGTAGGCACAAAACTCTTTATACTCATTCATTTCTTCATTCAAAAACAATGAACAGGGTGGGTCTGGTGGCTCAGGCGGTTAGAGCTCCATGCTCCTAACTCGGAAGGCTGCTGGTTCGATTCCCACATGGGCCAGTGGGCTGTCAACCTGGTTCGATTCCCACATGGGCCAGTGGGCTCTCAACCACAAGGTTGCCGGTTCAACTCCCGCAAGGGATGGTGGGCTGCGCCCCCTGCAACTAGCAACAGCAACTGGACCTGGAGCTGAGCTGCGCCCTCCACAACTAAGACTGAAAGGACAAAAATTTGAAGCTGAATGGCACCCTCCGCAACTAAGATTGAAAGGACAACTTGACTTGGAAAACAGTCCTGGAAGAAGTACACACTGTTCCCCAATAAAAAGTCCTGTTCCCCTTAAAGTGAGGTGGAAACAAATTCCTTTAAAAAAAAAAAGATGCGGTATGATGTGGTAACTTGTCATAGAACATAAAAACAAACAAACAAAAATGAACATTTACTCTGTACTAATGGGAATACTGAGCTCCTGAGGTACAGAGAACTTAATCCCCATTCTTAAGAATTCACAATCTAATGGATGAGACAGGTAGTTACTGCCTCTTTAAATGTTCCCTTGGCAACACTAGGGAGGAAACCACATAGAAGGCCAATGCAGTACTCCACGGTAGAAATAATATGTTAGGGATTCACAATCAGATATGTGAGATGAGGGAGACAAAGAAATCAAGGATTTCCAGATTTCTGGCCTGGCCAACTGGCTGGTAATGGGTTGTAGTTCACCAAGTCAGGGAATCTAGGAAGAGGAAGTTTGTGTAGGAAGACAGTTAGCTTTAGACACATTAAGTTTGGGATGACTGGGGGACATCCAGGTAGAAATACCCAACAGGCTGTTGGACACACAGATCTGGAACTCAAGAAAGAAGGAAGTATGGGGTAGAGATTTTGAGATTCCTTCTTCAGTAGGTGATAGGAGACTCCAGCATAGACAAGATACTCGAGAATGTATGTATATTGAGGGAGAAGACTTTAGCTGAGATCTTGAGCAAGCTGGGGTTCCTTAACCACTTTTGCTTTTCAAGCCACAGCTATGGCTTCCGGGAATTCTCTTCCTAACTACTAAATCTCTCCTCATATATTACTAAATCAGAGGCGTCTCCTTTGCTTACTGAACATCCTGTAATCATTTCACTTAGTGCATCCTATTGCAGCTGCCAATATTTTCGTCTACGCGTATCTCCCCACTAGACTGTGGATCTTTGAGAGGGATTGTGTTTTGTGAGAAAAAGAAAGAAGGTAGGCAGCAGTCATAGGTCAAGCCTCACGACCATCCCTTAGAATTTGATGTAGGCACATTCAGAAATTTAAGTAGGGGTGTGGCTGGTTGTCTCAGTTGGGTAGAGCATGGTGCTAGTAGTGCCAGGGTTGCTGGTTCGATCCCCGCATGGGGCACTGGCACTGTGAGCTGTGCTCTCCTTAAAGAAAAAAAAAAAGAAAAAAGAAATTTAAGTAGCGGAGTGGCATGATCAGATTTGTGATTTAGAAATATCACTCTAACTGTAATGTGACATTAGATTAAAGCAGAGATAGAAGGCCGGGAGACCAGCTTAGAAACTGCCCCATTAAAAAGAGAAAGCCCCAGTTGAGGTCAAGGATGACAGTGGCCTGAACTAGCGCCATCCATCTCCACGGGAATGGTGGTTGGAACTCTGGGTTTGGGGGAGATTTTTTGGTTAATCTATTAGACTCTTAAGGACCTAAAATTGCCTTTTTTTGAGGGACAAGAGCATAGAGAAGTGATGTTGATGTTGGGCTGACCAGCAGAGCCTTAAGTACACAGATTGAAAAATTTAGAAAGCAGGGATATTGCCTGATGTAAAAATGTTAAATGTAGGCCCTCCATAATCAAATACCTCATACCTGTTCCACTCTGAACCAAAACAGGGGAAACCGAATATTGGGTTAAATCCTCCATTCCCAGCACTGAAAATACAAAACCAACATTTACAGTATTTATGTATTTAATATTTATTAAAACACTACCACTTACCCACTGATTGCTATTTGTCAAGCTGTATTCTAGGCTATTCTCTCATTTAATTTTTACTATGGTCTGACGGCTATGTATTTTTCTGTTTTACGAATGAAAACACTAAAGCTCAGAGAAGTTAAGTGATTTGTCCAAAGCCACACAGCGAGGCCGGGTTCGAATCCAATTACTTCTTAATTCTAAAATCACTTCTAACCATCTTGCTACCCACCTCTCTAAAGGTCCTATATAGTTAAAATGTGACGAGCATTCCTCCCCGCAGAAAAACTGAACAGCCTGGCCCGGCCGCGGGCACAACCAGAACAGAGCTCACTAAAATGGCGGCTCCCTGCTGGGCGCTGGCTCCCTTACGTCATCACACTGCGCGACCGCCTCTCGCGCCCCACGTGCGAGTAGAGCCGACTGGCGGATGGTGGCGTGTCAGGCCGGAGGACGTGCCCTGTTCTTCCGCGGCGCAAGATGGCGCTGCCTTTTGCACGTTCGCTTTGTCTTTGCCGCGGCGGGGCCACACGATTGGGGCTTGCTGCCGCGGAAGCCCGCAGAGGTAGGATTACTTCCTTCTACTCTTTTACCTCCAGAACGGTTTCCGTCTGTTATTCCCCTGCGGTCATTTCCCCTTCCCCATCTGCTTTGGTCTTGGGATTCCAGCCCGGGACGGTATCTGGTGTCTTTAAAATCCAGGGCTTCTCCATGCCCGGCTTTCCGGCTCCGTGGGCTGCCCATCGTGAAGCGCCCCCACTCCCTGGCCCGCTTGATGCTCTTCCTCCTCCCTGTTTCGTCGTGATCGCTCTGACCGCGCGCTTCACATCGGAACGTGTGTGTGTCACTAGTTCGAGGGTTCTAGCCCCTGTCCTCATCTCGTCTCTTTGCTCTGCCTGCAGGCGTCAGTTTCAGACTGGAAGAAAAAACCGCCCACAGCAGCCTGGCACTCTTCAAAGGTGACACAGGTGTCAAATATGGCATGGTGGGATTGGAGCCCACCATGCTGGCCCCGAACGTGGAGCGCTTCCGGGAGTGGGCCGTGGTGCTGGCCGACACAGTGGTCACCAGTGGCAGGCACTACTGGGAGGTGACAGTGAAGCGCTCCCAGCAGTTCCGGATAGGAGTGGCAGATGTGGACATCTCTCGGGATAGCTGCATCGGTGTTGACGATCGTTCCTGGGTGTTCGCCTACGCCCAGCGCAAGTGGCACACCATGTTGGCCAACGAGAAAGCCCCCATTGAGGGCATCGGGCATCCAGAGAAGGTGGGGCTGCTGCTGGAGTATGAGGCGCAGAGGTTGAGCCTGGTGGATGTGAGCCGGATCGCTGTGGTCCACACGCTACAGACAGATTTCCGGGGTCCAGTGGTGCCTGCCTTTGCCCTTTGGGATGGAGAACTGCTGACCCACTCAGGGCTTGAGGTGCCTGAGGGCCTCTAGTATGTCCATCACTGGAGTCCCTAATCACACTCTTGGCCAGCCTCCTGCTCAAAATGTCTGAAACCTTTTAACTTTGCCTCAATCTCTAGCTCCCACAATTCAGTGTCGGGTCCTCTGTGCAATATCTTAGTCATCTTCCTCTCCCCTACCCTGTGAAAGCTAGACATACAGCCTCCCTCTCCCTTCCCCCAAACTACTGCCAAATTTTCTAGGCTACCATGAATGTCCTTTCCCTGACTTGTTTACTTTAGTCCCTTTGCCTCCCTGTGCCCAGGCCTTTCTCAGACTATTCAGTCCCGGGGTCTCACCTTCCAGCTTTGTTTGAATTTATTCATCACTGTGATACCGTTCCCTCCCTTTGATCACTGTAACTTCTGTGTGTCTTTGGGGCTCTATCAATCTCTCCAGAGTAAATCTACCTCTGGCTGGAGGAGTGGTGCAGTCAATGACTTGGCCCTTTCTCTACAGCACATAGAATCTGGGCGCTGGCTCCCTTAGGAAGTGCTTTGCTGTGTCAGAGTGAGACCAGCGCCCTCCTTCCCCAGGACTCTGAGCTGTAGCTATCCTCATTCTGAGTCCGTCCACCGAAATGTGCACACCTCTGACATCTGGTCAACCCATTATAATCATTGGGCCAGTTATAACCGTGACCAAAGAGGAAGAGGCACTCGGAGGATATCAGGGGATTAGTGCCAGACACTTTATTCTTCAGAAGTTCCATCTTCATTTCTGCTACGTTTGGAACTTCCAGAGGGAGGAAGGAGACCTAAGCTCTCCCACAATACATTTTTGGGCCTGCTCAGACCTAAGCCCTTACCCCCACCCCCATCTTGGTAGCAGAATATACTTAACCTAAAGCAGTATTAGAGGCTGAGGAAAACCTGGTGGGGTGAGTATGTATGTGAAATATGTATTGTTTGGGCTGTCTGACCCTGTGGTTCCATCTTATTCTACCTTTATGAAGGTGATACAACTGAATGCTCCTAGGGGATAAAGAAAAGGACTGGGTTTAGCAAAAATAATCATTTGTGTAATTAAAGTTTATTTGAGCACAAAATACTTTCTCTGTCTATAAAATTTCTGTTTCCTGGCCAAGGGGGGCAGATCACTCCAGACAACTAAAGCCAGGTGCATAGCTCGTCCTCCTTCCTCTGTGGCTATATAATGTGCATGGTGGCTAGAGCCCCTTTATCAAAGTATCTCTCTCTCATGATGGTTCAGGGAGAGGAAGAGGGGACCTGGGTGAAGACCTGGGAAGGTTTTGAGTGGGCCAGGCAATTAGGCTATACCTTGAAGAAGCCCACGATCTCCATGGATAGCTCTACTGCAGGTATCCACTGAGGCACTTCTCTATACTCTTTGCCAAGGGATTGGGGTATTTTGAGTCTCACAGAAAGCAATGGCCTAAGTCTTGGTCCCCACTGAAGCAGTGCAGCTCTCTGTAGCATGTTTGGTGGTTATGGGTTAAATGTGCGGCCAGCTCTTGCTTTGTCTTGAGCAGGGACCGTGCGTGCTCCATGCTCACACCATGCTCTCTAAGTTCTCTTTGGACAGAGCCTCATCTGCTGCTTCAGCCTGAGTGTCAAATGGTGTATAGGAGACCTGGTAATCTTGAAGCAGTTTCACTACCTCCAGATGATTGAATTGCACAGCATCATCCAGGGGAATGTTGCCCCACCTGAGAGGAACAAAGAGCATGATCAGGCAAAGAAGATACGGAGAGTGCCCGGGTTCTATACATAACTGGTGGCTGAAGGGCAGTCATGGAAAAGCTGCTGCCCAGCTCCTAACCTCGCTTTTAGCTTAATCCTCACCTGTCCTTGACAAAAGGATTCACTTTGCAAGCCTCAAGCAGGAATTTAACAACTTCGGTGTGTCCTAGGAATATGGGCAGAAAGAAAAGGAGAAGTTATAGATCCTGAACCTTTTGGTATTAACATTGGTAGAGACCCTTGGCAGCTGGAGTTCTGAACAATGGAGGGGATAAAGCCTCTTCCCGTGTTGCTCCCTGTAACACCCAATACTAGTCAGCCTGCAAACTGAAGGGCATCTGGACAAACTAGTGGCCGTCCCTGTAACCTTGAGGGCATACCCAGTGGGCGGTACTCTTGGTAGAAAAGGGAGGGTCTTACAATCTGCTTCCCCTCTTATTTAAACTTCAGATACCTTCAGCTGCAGCAACATGCAGGGCGGTGCGGGAGTCATAGTCTTTCTGTTCCATGTCCATGGCTGACAAGGCAAACCTGAGGGTAGCGGAAAGCAGCTAGAGTAACCCAAATCAGCCTAGAATCACTCATGTCCTTTCTGAAGTGAGGTCAGACTGGAAGGTTCCAGAGCTTGTGCCAAGATCTGTAGACCTCGCACAATCTATGCTCTCTACCCAGATGAGACTATTACTCCTACATCAATGTGATGGTTCCAGAAACATCACTGCTTACCTGTGGTAGGTGTCCAGTACACATTTGCTGATGTTGGTAATCCGTTTGAGGTAGGGTCCTTACCTACCTCCTACGACTGCTATTAACACCCAGGTTAATCGTAACAGTAGCTACCATTAATTAAAATCTTATCACACGGCAGGCACTGGACTTAAAAAAAAATAAAATCTCATTGAAATGCAGTATGCACCCACTTTATCTGACTAAAGCTGAAGCACTTAACTATTTTGTTATGTTGACTCCTCATGGGATTTCTGACCAGGAGTATTTTATTGTGTTTATTTGGACAGCAGAAGTACCTTCGAAGAGCTGAGACATCTCCACTATAAGCAGCAAATAACAGGTTCACCACAGTCTTGTTCTGGAAAACAAATCATACCCACCTGAGATTAACTGTGACTTTGAACCCACCCATGCCCAGCTCTGCCCCATGACCCTCCTCCATGGATGCGTAGCCAAGGGTATTGCTGAAGTGTTATGGAATGTGCTATTCTAAATATTCTTACAAGCTACTTGAGGTTTTTCTTACCCTAACTTCTCCCCCTTCACGCCGTGGGTCTAACTTCCGAGCACAGTGTCTCAGGTTGTCATAGTTGTGGAAATTGAAGAGAGACACCAGCTTCTAGAATTGTAAGCCAAAGAAATTATTTACTTACTCCTTGCACTTAGTAGGAGCTAAAAATTGCTTTATTTACTCATTAAAAAATATTTAGTATTATATGCAAAGTAACTCACCTGGCAGAAGCTGATGCCCCTATAGCTGTTCCCGAGCTTGTCCAGTGGAGGTGACAGACACATCATTCCCATGACATTAGGTACCACCAGGAGGATGGCTCCTGACACAGCTGACTTAGCTGGCAGGCCCACCTTGGGGACAGAGTTGAAAATGAGGATGAGCTAGAGGTGTCCCAAGTCTGCGTTAACAAGTTAGGCTCCCTCAAGTGACCACATGGGCAAGGCCACAGCCATCCCAACCTTTTGGCTTGTTAGCTAGCTTCTTTTCTTCTGTCCTCCCCTACCCTCCTGAAACTCATGGCTCCAGTAAGGAAATATTTACTGAGTATTTCCTCTATCTGCCTGATACTAGGACAAAGCCTCTTATTTCACTTACATTCTGGTGGTAGGAGATAGACAATATGCAGGTAAACAAACAAAAATAATCATGGATTATGATAACAGAAGAAAAGAGGTAGAGTGCTATGATAGAGAATGAAGTGGGAGGGGGCCCACTTGAGATAGGGTAGTCAGAAAAGCCTCTCTTTGGAAGTGATATCTAAACTAAAACCTAGAGAAGAGGGTGCCAACCATGTGAAGGGCGGCAGAAAAGCAAGCGGTTCGGAGCTGCAACCTTGTGTGCTTGTGTTTGAGGGACCTGATATATTTGGCAAACTCCCCTAAGGATTCTCAGCCTAATAGCCTGGAAGTTAGTGAATTGCCTGGAAGTTAGTGAATGAGAGGCAGGAACAAGCTTCCACCTCTCCACCTTCAGAGACTGGCCTCTCTGCTTTGCTCTGGGCTTGTGGGAAGTGAATGGCGCTGCGGAACTCACATGGAAGGCAAACTGGCCTGAGAAGTCGTACATGCCGCAGGAATGCATGAGGCTGAGGGTGTTGCGTACTGCTTCAGCGCTCAGCACGCTCTCGCCTGTGATGGGGCAGATCCCACCATTGGCCAGGGTGGCTGCTATGACACTGCCTGATTCACAGGTCACCTCCACGGAGCACAGCTATGGAGACACGGCAGAGGTGAGAGGGAGGGGTAGACCTGAACACTGCTCTTGGGTGTGGAGCAATGTTGGTGTCCAGATCTTTCAACAAGTTCCCCCGGTGTTTCTGAAGGACACCAGAACCACGGGAAAGGAGAAACCCTCTGAGTCAGAGCAAGGAGTGCAGTCTGTCCTTGTTCCCTTGGCCCCAGCTCAACAGCAGTGTTTGCTTACCTGGAAGTAAAGATCAAGGGCAGCCATCATGTCCACCCCCTTAGGAAAGCACTACAAAGAACAACAGGGGAGAACATTTCTCTTCAGGCCATCAGCAGTCCCCCTTCACCCTACCAGGGGCTCAGCCAATGTCCCCAATTCCGACTGCCCTTCTCCCAGCCGCAGAATTCCCAGGGACTTTCTGTACCAGCCCCTCCCAGTTACCTTCTTTTCCTTTAGATAATAGCCGATGGCATAATTCCGATCCCCTGTTTCCTTCTCTGACTGGAATCTGAAGCAAATACTCAATTTAGTACTTGACGTTTGAGGGGTGGGTGTGAGAAGGGGAAAAAAATACCTTCCCTGAGAGACAGAACTAGATCACACATGTTAAACTAAATCAGCCCCTTTATAAATTCTCAGTAATACTGGAGGAAACTTCTGAACCTGAGCAAGCATTAGGAAGAGCTTTATTATAAAGCACGAAACAAAGCAACACCCCAAATCGTCTAGTCATCTAGTCTAGGAAAATGATTTTCGGCTTTGAGAGGCTTGGCAAGAAACCCTCACACCGCCTTGATCATTAAGTGCTAAATAGAAATGAAGTAAATTCTTTTACAAAGTAAATGTCACTGAAGGGGCTCAGAGGAAGCTGGGAGGCCAAAGTTCCCCTGGGATTTCTTCCTCCTAAAATTCTACCATCCCCCTCCTCCATCACACACACACACACACACACACACACACACACACCCCCCACAATACATTTGGCCAGTCCTGTGTCCAGGTCCTTACGTGGCATTGCTGAAACCCATGTATTCATTCCCAGCCATTTTGTTCAGATACTGCAACACCTAGAAGAGAAAAGGGGGCATGGAAGACACCATGTGAGTGAGGACCCCTGATAAACACATATGAGGTTGTTCAACTCTAATGAACTCCTCAGTTTTTATCCCAGCAGGGACTTCAAGAGGCTTTCCTGTCTGAGGCCAACATATTCCCATACCTCTGGAAATAAGGCTTCTAGTATGGGCTGGTGCAATATCAAAGTGGGGATAGAGCCAGGCATTGGGGTGGCAGCACAAGATAACTAACATGCCATGGAGAAAAGCAGCCAGCGGCTGATAGCAAGGAAACTTACAAAATCAAACTTCTCTGCTTTGTTACAGTCCATCTACAAAGAGAAAAAGAAAGAGACCAGTATTCTAAGCCGGGGAGGATGACAGGGATAGGTGGAGGATGACAGGGGAGGGTCAGAAGAACCTAGTAGTTAAGTATTAGACTGGTTCCTACTAGGAATATGTTACAACTGAGACTTTTTGTATCCCTGCATATCAAGTGACCTTAAAAACCAAACCATTTCGATTTTATCAAGTAATGAATACACATAACCTCACCCCATCTATGAGCATCACTCATGCCTGAGTTTCAGCCCCATTTCCATTCTTAATCCCAACCCTCATCCCCGACTCCCACTTTCATTTTCCTGATTCTAATCCTGTCCCCAACTCCCACCCCTATTCCTGATCCCCATTTCCATTCCTTATACTCCAGGTCGGAGCCTTAATCTATCCTTTTCCCGACTCCCATGGCTCTATCTCCAAGACTGGAGTGTGTGACAGGAACGGGATGAGGATGTGCGTTGCATATATTGTAATATTCAATTATATTGATAACTGAAATAAAGCTAAGAGTCAAGTCCAACAGGGCCTGTGAGCCTGTGTAGATGGGAATGGGATGAGGCAGGTTGTAGACAGAGCTATCCCAGAGCAAGGGGAGGGCCTGAACCTGGTCACCCCCCACCCCCATTACTTTTTTTTTTTAATTTTTTTTTATTTGGGGGAGGGGAACAGGACTTTATTGAGGAACGGTGTGTACTTCCAGGACTTTTTCCAAGTCAAGCTTTTGTCCTGTCAATCTTAGTTGTGGAGGGTGCACCTCAGCTCCAGGTCCAGTTGCCGTTGTTAGTTGCAGGGGGTGCAGCCAAACATCCCTTGCGGGAGTCGAACAGGCAACCTTGTGGTTGAGAGCCCATGCTCCAATCAAGTCATCTGGCACTGGCCCATGTGGGAATCGAACCGGCAGCCTTCAGCATTAGGAGCACGGAGCTCCAACCGCCTGAGCCACCAGCCCGCCTCCCATTACTTCTTGTATTTGTCAACTATAGTGTCAACACTACAGGAACTCTGACACCTAAGTCCCTGGGGGGAGGGCTCCTAACACCACCTTCCTCAGGAGGGGCTGTGATTGGCTTCAGAGTACTGCTGCCCACATTACTCTTAGGTTCTTGCTCAAGCCCTGGGAGACCTACAGCTGACAAGTCAGCCTGACACCCTTGCTCAAGGCCAACTCACAGTTCCAGGTGACGTGAATAGCTGCCCTGGCCTGGCCATTCACCCTTCCTTCCGTGTGTCCCTTACCCAGCAGTGGCCAATCAGCACCTAATAGCGCTGTCCTCCCCTTGTGTCTGGCATTTGGCCCTTGGTCCTAGGAAGGGGTCAGGACCTACTCACTTCTCTATGGACGAGGAAGCTCTGGGCTCCAGACTCATGGGTGGGGGCAAGGGCACAGTTCCTTTTACTGACATCCTTAGTATAATATGTGTCCTCACTGCCTCCTTGGGGACCCTCGAAGGAATTAAGTCCCCTCCAGTCTCCCTGGAGAACTGGTAAGATATGAGGGATATAGGAACAAGGAGGTTTAGAGAGGGCTAGGGTGACACTGACCTTGATCAGGCTGCTCACAACAATGGCACCAGCATTGACCATGGGGTTATGGGGGATTCCTGGGGAAATACAAACCCCCCAGAGTCTTATCAGCCACTGAGCAAAACCTCATTTACAGCCTGCCCACTCTGCAAGCTAGTCTAGAAAGATTTCTTTACTGGGAGGATGGAATGACAGAGCTCATCAGGAAGGGCAAAGAATAAACAAACAAAAATGGCTGGGGGGGGCAGTGCGTGGGGATAAGAAGGGAGCACCTACGAGTCTGGTCTGAGTCCTTAGTGCTCACCTTCCTCATTGAGGGAGAGCTTGTTGTAGCGCAGACCACTGGGCTCCTTGCCCACGAACTTGTGCACGTAGTCAGTACCCAGGGTGCTTACAGAGATGGCATAGGTGAGGGGCTTCACACAGGACTGCAGGCAGAAGGGGATCTTGGTGTGGCCCACGGAGTGCCTGGAGGCAGACAAGGTGCCATGAGAGGTTGTCCTACGTTCTGCACCTGCACCCTGCCGCCCCTTCTTCTTGCTCACCGCTGACCATCCACAGTGCACAGGGAGACGCCCCACAGGTCTGGATTTGACTTGGCCAGCTGAGGGATGTAGGCTGCCACCTGGTCATGAGTGGGTAGAGAAAACAGAGACAGAATGGAGATATGGATGTGGAGAAGGGGAACAGAGCTGAGGTTCCAGGTCAGGAGAATATTTTAGATAAAAGCTAAAAATTTGTTTTTCTGCAGGGCAGAAAACAGTTCCCTCCTGCCTGTTGTTCCCAGAGACACCCAGGCCTTAAATACTAGAAGGCCTTATCTTTCTGTAGCTCCGTTCCTATAGAGATAGCAATAAAGCCCACAGAAGGTAAAAAGAAAATTTGGGGGTCAGCTTCCCTTTTTGCTTCTTAGGCTCAATTACTCTACAGGTCTTTTTCAAAGTTCTATTGAGTCCTTATGACAAATGTCCCCATAAAAACCTTGGATTCCCTCACCTGCTCTAGAAATCACACGTATAGAAATACATAAAGCCCTTGTCCCCATTTTTAGAGGTTCTGCTTCTCATCTCTTGTCCATTGGATTCCCAGCCCCGGGAAATCTCCAAGAAGCAAGGTGTATCTGGCCCAGAACCCTTGCCCCTCCCTTGGCCCCCTGGCCCTCACTTTGCCTCCAGAGAGCTCTTTGGCATCTTCAAAGATGCGATCCACATGGTCCGTGAAGTCCTCAAAATCAGGAATGACAAACTTCTTTCGGAATGCCTGGGTCAGGAGCACAATGTTGCGGCTCACACACCTGGATCCCAGACATGATTGGGTTAGGGAGCTGGAGAGATGCAGCTGGGACTCACTCTAGAGCCATGGAATTGGGGAATAAAGAAGGTGTTAGCGGTCATCGAGTTTGGGACCAACAGCTGTCCTGCCAAACCTTTGGAACGTCACTTTATCTTTCTGGGTCTTAAGTTTCTTTGCCTCTAACATAAGGGGTTGTAATAATGTGGAATGATATCCCAAGAAAAAGAAACACCCGAATAATATGTATAGTAGGTCATTTATATATTAAAAATCCTAAATCATATATTTACCTAGATTCCTATATATGTAAATGCACAGGACATTGTCTAAAAGATGCCCAGTAATCTGTTAACTATGTTTACTTCTGGGAAAAGGGACTGGGATTGTGGAGAGAGGGAAAGCAGAACATGTATTTCTATATTGTTTGAAGTTTTATAATACGTATATGCGTATTCATGTGTTTCTTGTGTAATAAGTCATAACATTAAAAGAGGGGTTGAACTATCCAACCCCCAAGATCCCTCCCTGCTGTTATAGTTTATGTCCAAGAACAGTTTTGAGATCGGTGCCCTTGTTCCTGGGGCCCTCACTTTTGGAAGAGATCTCGGTCCAAGAGACCACCACTGCTGGACTCTCGCACCATGCGGCGCATCTGGCTCATGCAGTCCCGGAGCCGGGGATCTGATGTCTGCAGTCCAGTGGCCTTCAGTGCCTTCAGGGGAAAGAAGACGCTGGTAAGGTCAGCCGCAAGGACAGTAATCCAATCCTAATAACCTTTCCCAATGGTTAACAATGAGCTCAACCCCAACTATTACAATAGATGGAACAAATGGATTTGCAGACTGAAAAAGGAGGGGATAGAGCAGCTTTGAGGATAACACAGGGTTTCCTACCCTTTTTCATCAAGGCAGCTGGTTTCTGAACCGCTTGGTCAAAGTCTCAAATCAAGAAAATGGGTTGAGTCAGAATGTTTAATTTTCCCACCCCGGGGCAGGGATGGGATTGTCTCATCAGCCACGGAATCTACTATTTTTCATCCGCTTAAAGCAGTCCCTTAGCTGCCATGCACTTGTCCTACCCTTCTTTTCCCACTTTCCAGAGATCCTAAGGGATTAGCGTTTTGAGCAGGTAGAGAGGAACTTACAGTAGTGAACTTGTGGAGAGGTATTCGTTCCTGTCCCTCAGCAATAGTGTAGAAGAGCAGATCACCCAAGCGGGACAGCATGCCACTCTCTGACGAATCACTGTTTCAGGGCAGAGATGGGGGAGGACAGGAACTTGAGAACTGTTCCTTGCTCTTCCTTCTGGAACATGGGCTTATAAGTAGGTAGGTGTCCTCATTCTCGGCCTCCTCCCTGAACTGTCTGATCTATCCCTAAAATTCCAACTTTCACATCTGTCCTGAAAAGGCTTAAAATGTACTCTCTAGCTTTCTTTTGTTCCTGACCTTTATTTCTAGCTGCCTTCTAGACATTTCCAACTCTAGATGTCCCAAAGATACCACAAACTCAACATGTCCAAACCTGAGGTCATCTCACCTCCTCAGTGCCTCCTTTTGTGTTTCCCATCTGGGTTAATAGTTTTACCACTCATCGAGGTGTCAAGTTGGAAACATGGAACCATTTGGATAATTCCCACAGCTTACATCTATCATTAGTTGATAACCAACGCTGGATGAATCTGTCTCCATAATGTCTCTCAAATCCACTCTCTTTTCTTCTCCTCTACGCCAGCATGGTATAGAAAAAACCCACAGTTTGCCCATTAATAGCTGTGTGATCTTAATATGGATAATAATGTTATTTAATACTGCTGAACCTGCTTTCTCATCTGTAAAATAAGGGTAGTAATGTCTGCTTCACATAGGTGACGTGAGGCTTCATTAAAATAATATTCCATGAAAAACTGTCTTTCACAAAGTAAATCTCAGTAAATCATGGTTCCTTATCATCAGCTCCTTATTGTCTGTTGCCTAACTGTACCACTCTCTTGAGATGGGGTTCCAGCCCATCTTCCACAATGAGCCAGTTATCTTTCTAAAACTCAAATATCATTTCTCTACTCAAAAACCTTTGATAATTCCCTAAGTGCTTACAAAATAAGTTCTTATTTCTTAGTGTGGCATTCAAGGCTCTTTAGAACCTGCCAACACTCCACCATGTGCCTACACCACAGTTATGCCAGGTAATAGGTGGCTCCCAGAATGGGCCAGGCACGGTCCGGCTTCCTGGTGGTGCTTATGCTGCAACTTCTGCAAGGAATCACCTTTTTCTCCTTCACCTGTCACCGTCCTGCTCATCCTTCAAGGTCCAGATCAAACATTTCTAACTAACTCTGTAAAGTCTTCCTCAAACCTCCAGATTTTGCTTATGCTGCTGGTATGAAACAACACCATTTTACAGACAGAGGATCTCCTTTGCCCCAATGTTACGTCTTTCTGTTTTATGTATCTTTGTCTTCCTAGCATTGAGCAAAGTCCCTAGCACACAGTGGATCTTCAATAAAGAATTACAAAGTTACATTTCTAGGAAGTTCGCTGCTTCCCAAATTCTCCCTTGTGCTGGCTTACAGCACCTAAAATTCCAGTTAATTAAGACTTCTTGGTCTTCAAGAGTTCTCCTGTTAATATGTTATCAGATTTAGAGGAATTGTTTTATCAGATCATTCCAAATATGACAGCTATTTGAAATTAAGACCCTTGAAAACCCTCTGACCCAACAATTTGCCTTCCAGGTATTTATCCTATAGGTGTACTCACATACCTATGAAGTAACATATTCACTGCATTGTTAGTAAGACTGGAAACTACCTAAAGGTGCATCAACAGGGAATTGGTTAGGTAAATTATAGTATTAATATATTCATATAATGGAATTATTATGCAATGTAAAAATAAGAAATGAGCATTGATATTGAATGATCTTTAAAAATGTAATATTAACTAAAAGCAACAAGCTATAGAACACTGTTTATAATATGGTACTATTTATGTTATATATATTTGCTTTTTCAGACACAAAATATTTCTGGAAGACTGATTTATCTCCTAGGGAGATGAAACAGGTGCTGAGCAAAAGGACTGGGAGGCACTATTTCCCACTATATATCTTTTTGTGTATTTTGAATTTTGAACCATATGAATATGCATATATTATCTATTGAATATATTAGGTTGGTACAAAAGTAATTGCAGTTTAAAAGATTAAAAATAATTGCAAAAACCGCAACTGCTTTTGCACCAACCTAATATATAAATATGAATATATTATCTGTTGAAAGAATGCATTAAAAAATAAAATGCCACTCTGGGTGGTGAACACACAATGGGATTTATAGACGATGTAATACAGAATTGTACACCTGAAATCTATGTAAATTTACTAACAATTGTCACCCCAATAAAATTAATTATAAAAAAATAAAAAATAAAAAAATAAAATGCCTCTTAAGAAGTTTGGCACAGGTTAGGGGTGTGTGTGTGTGTGTGTGTGTGTGTGTGTGTGTGTGTGTGTGTGTTTTGGTCTAAGGAGGAATACCAGGGGAGGGGGCAGTCTTCCTGTTTCTGAGAAAATCCAATTGTCACAATGAGCTTCATGCCTATAGGGAAGTGAGGATCCATGCGATAACAGAAGGGAGGAAAAAGATATCTGAGGAATAACTCAAGAAGAAAATTATTTAGGAACACTTTGAGGGCAGATCTTTCTGCCCAGAAACTGAAGGAAGACAGGAAATAATACCATACCGCTAAAGGTATTGCAAGCCTTAAAAAATTTGCATACTGTTTGACCCAGATATGGATTGATCTACAAAATGTTGAGGGGAAAAAAGCAAAGCGCAGAACAATATGTATAATATGATACCATTTATATTAAAAAAGGGAAAATAATGTCAACACATATTTACTGATATAGGCAAAAAATATCTCTAGAAGGTTATATAAAACATGAGGTATGATGAAAAAAATACAGTGAATATTTAAATTTAAAAAATTATTACAGTAAAAGACATATTGCCATTAATCGTCCTCAAAATACCCGCCCCCCCCAGCTTCGAACACACTTATCCCATTGTTCTTGCCGCTGTCTGAAGCAGTTCTGGAAGTCCTCTTTCGTGAGCGTCTTTAGTGGCTGCCTCCATGTCCTAAATCGATTCAAAATGTTTTCCTTTCATGGTCATTTTGACTTTGGGGAAGAGCCAGAAATCACACAGAGCTAGATCCGTGAATGAGGTCACACCATGATGTTTTTATTTGACAGACATTGCCGTATATCAGAAGCGATGTGTGACATGGGAGTGTTTTCATGATGGAGGATGATTTATTGCACACTTTAAAACACACCTTTTCTCAACCGTAGCTCACACCCAACTGACTGCACTGAACAAGTTGAAACTTGTCACACACTGTTACTAAGGTTTGATGTGCCGCTTCCCGTATTGAAGATCCCTGCCTTTCTGTTGGATGGTACTCGGCAGCAGCATTCACTGTATTTTGTGATCACAGTGGGAAGGCTCTGTGTCATCGCTTCTGGTACAGCAATTTCTGTCAAATAAAAACATTACAGTGTATCTTCATCCACCTATTTACTGGATCTGGCACTGTGCGACTTCTGACTCTTCCCCAAAGTCGAAATGACCATGAAAGGAAAACATTTTGAATCGATTTAAAACATGGAGGCAACCACTAAAGACACTCATGAAAGAGGACTTCCAGAACTGCTTCAGACAGTGGCAAGAACGATGGGATAAGTGTGTTCAAAGCGAGGGGGAGTATTTTGAGGGGGACTAATGGCAATGTGTCTTTTACTGTAATAAACTTTTTAAAATTTAAACATTCACTGTATTGTCTGATCACGCCTCGTTTCGGTGACACATGTCTCTGAAGAGCAAAATTCCTAGTAATTTGCTCTAAGAAATAATTGAACAAGTGCACAAAATATGTAGTAACTAAATTGAAGATTGGTTAATTAAGTTATGATACCTCACACAATGTAATCTTAAAATGGCAAAACAGCAGCCATTAAAATGACAATATTATACATACACATTCAATATTCAAAGCTGTTGATAAATGGAAAAGATAGGTTACCAAAGAATATGAATGCTATGATCCTATTTTTGTTAAATTTTGTATACTGGGGTGCCAAAAAAAGTACACATCTATGCATTACTTTTCGAAGTTGAATTGAATTATGGTAGCACTGTGTAGTGTGACATTCGCTCAAAAGATGGCGTTAATCAAATGAGTGCTAGCGGCATTGATTGTATTACAATTTTACTACAGTTTTTTTCTTTCTTAAAATGTGTATACTTTTTTTGGCACCCTCTGTATACATATACAGAATACATATGGATATATGTCACAAAATTATATAACAAATATATGGATATATATCACAAAATTATATAACAAATTTTGTTAACCAGGTAACGAAATTAACTAGTTACCTCTAGTGCTGAGATCTTTATTTTCTTCTTGATACTCTATCTTATTTTTCTTTTGTAATCAGAAATATAATAAAGCTAAATGTTAAAAACAAACAATCACCTGAATAATAGGGCATTTTCTCTTTGCTGCTCTTCTCCCCCATAACCCCAAATACAAGAACCCCTCTCCTACATGGTGTCATGCTCCTAGAGCCCATCTCTTTCCAGTGCTCTCAACTCCTTCTGCCCAAGGGAGCATCAATCCAAGGCCATGAGCATGAAGTACCTGGGAGCACAGGCAGCCATAGACAGGAAGATCAAGCTTCCTAAAAACACTACCATCACCTGACTCCACTGGATAAAGAAAGGGGGCAGGAGACTAGGGACACTTCCCATTGCCCATCCCAATCACCCAAAATGTGAGTGTGAGGGAGGTTAAGCCTTTGTTCTATCCCACCACCATTTCTTCCGTGGGAATTATTTGGGGAAAATTGGGGGAGAGAGTAGAACAGGAGAGAGAGGGCTTATTCTTTACAGTTTAAATGTTTCATGTCTCATTGAGAAGAGGCTCATGGAAAAGTACAGCATAATAATTACACATAAATAAATAAATAATACCTTATTGATCTGTTACCTGTCAGGACAGGGGCTCCCGTGGTGGTGAGGTAGTGTTGTGTCTGTCTGGCTACTTTAATTATGGTGTGCATGTTTTTCTGAATGCCATCAGATGTCAGTGACAGGGGAGATGGTCCATTTCCTGTTCCTGCTATGATAGAGCGGGGCTACCTGGACAGTGTCTACGTTGGCTTTTGGGAAGGCAAAATTTCCTGCTCAGCTCTGTGTCGGAGAAAATAGGCTCAGCCACCAAGTGTTCCTGGGTGGCGGGGGAGAGAGGTGCAGCCTCTAGGGCGGAATAAGAGCCCCAGGGAAAAGAACCCTTTAAATCAGGAAGCCTGAGCAGCACAAATAAGGGATCTGATTGGCTCTGGTTTGGGAAATCTGTGTCTTATGATTTCCCCCATTATCAAGATTTTCCTCATTCAACAACCAATTGGAAAACCACCCTATTGACAGATTAGGGAGCCCTAATAACGCACACACTCAACACATACGCACACAACACACGCACGTATCTGCGCACCAATAACATCCGTGCATCACACGCCGAGGACACGCCGCAACACAGACACACCATACTGACAGACCCAAACACAGCAGGACTCGAGGTGGGAGGCTGCTGCATACCCACGCATCCCCTAAAATACACTCGAGGACTGGGAAGGAGAGGGAGGGTGAGGACAGGTGGTGCGCACAATCCCTGCACTCAGACACGTGCACCGAGAAACACTCCGCGCCCATATGCGTTCCCTGTTAGGTACGCACCTTGGACAGCCACCATCCGGAGGACCGACCTGCCCAAACGCCCTCCCAGGCGGACCGCACATTACCGCCCGAGCACGGCGGACCCAAATCCCCAAATCTAAAGGAAAAGGCATCGCAGGCTAGTGAGCGAGGAAGAGAAGAGAGATGAGATGCGCTCCAGAGGGAATGGGACTCGGGAGCCAGCGAGTGGGAATCTGTCCCCTGCCCCTGTCCCGCAAGCCTTACTGATCCTGCTGCTGCGGCTGGTGACTGTGCGGCGTCTGCCTGCCCTGCGCCGCGGCCTCATTGAGGTGGTGCCGGATGCCCCCGCCAAGGAGGGGGCTCCGGCTCAGGTGACCCCAGCCTCCCCTCCGGCAATGACCGCCGGCCCTGTTCAGCGCATTCTGCAGAGCCCTCATGGAGCGCATCCCCCCAGCACGTCGCCCGCTCCGCCAGAGCGCCCAGGGCGTCTGAACGGTCTTTGGAAAGAGGGGCGGAGGAATCGTCGCGGAGGCCAGGTGGGGGCGAGCTCTGTGATGGGGAGCGGAGCCTGAGAGGTGGAGAACAGGGGCCTGGTGGGCGGGGTTGGTGCAGGAGGAACACAAGTGGCCCGAGCATAAGGTTCGGGCCACTCACTATCAGGTGTACCCGAGAGCCCCTGGGCTAGGGACCGGTGAAGAGTGTACGGGTAAGGGAGGAAAACGGGCCGGAGAGCATCAAGTGCGTGGTGGGGAAAAGGGCGGTGCCTGGTGTTGGGATGGACAATGCCGAAGTCCAATCATTGAGGAAGGAAAAATTTGGGGGCAGAGAAAAGTTGAGGCTATCCAATAAGAGCAAGGCGGTGGGCCGTCCTCAAATGCCTGCGGATTCCTCCGCGCTGCGGGGCGGGGTGGGGGAGGGGCGGGGCGGGGAGGGGCGGGGCCCTGCAGCCGGCCGTCGCGCGGACGCTGAGGGCGGGAAAAGGGAGACTGGGTGGTTGCAACGCGGGGCGAGCTTTCCGAGAACACGACGGGTTTAAAACCATGGAATTCTCGGAAAGAATGGAGAGCGGTGCTTCTCTACGCTCGGATAAGAGTGAGACCTTTTCAAGAGGCCACTTAGTGACCTTCTACATTTGAAGGTCAAAACCGTCCCTCAGTGACCCACTGAGCAATGCAGCCTTTGGCCAAACGAACGCCTAGTCTGTGGCACGTGGTATTGGTGAACGAGGTGTCAAATGGCCAGAAAATTTGCCGACAAGAAACAGCCCCCCGGGGAATTTAGTGAGGTCACGAGGCTGTAAAAAGGTCAACCAGGTTGTTGCTGGGATGCCTGAGTTCTCCTTTATATCTCTACCAATTATTTGGTGGCTGTTTAGGAGTTGGGTGTTTTTTAACTTTGAGCCCTTAAACATTTTATAAACTGTTAAAATTTTAGCTATTTTAAATGCTTGCCTTGTGTTCCTTTTGGGCAGAAAAGAAGTGACGCACACAGAATTTTGAAAACTCAGCATATTCAGAAATTTTGTCATTTGCAACCAGGAGAACATTAACCTGTTCACATCGCCTAATATAGCATCTATATTTTGTACGAACTCATGTAAATAATAGTTATTATTTAGTGCTTACATTGTGCTTTATATAGTCTATCCTTTGTATATGTAGTCTATCCCCACTTTATGTAGTCTATCCCTCTTACCAGAGACCTTCAAAGTAGTTATTAGTCCTATTTTAAAGAGAAAAACTAAGACTCAAAAATTAGGACTTCTTTGAATAAGATAATCCAGCTAATAAGTAGTAGGGCCAGGAATCAGACCCAAGTTTCTGACTAGAAGGATGCAGATCTTCCCAAAATTAAGTGTTGAATTGAATTATCCCAAGAAATGACCGTATCTCTAAAGGAAGCATTTTATGTGGAAGCATTATGATACAGTACTGAGTTGTCCAGAGGCTGGCTTTTCATTTTTAGGTTAAAATGAGCATCAAGGGTAACCATGGGAAAATAATATCAAAATCATACTCTGGTGTGTTCTGTGGAAAGGCAATTCTCCTTTGCTTTGGTTAGGGTTGGACTGTTTATTTAGTTTGAAACTAGATGGAGTGAGCTTTCTTTCGTTTTTCTTTGTCTGTCCCTTCTCTAGTCATTCCGTAGCTGTCCTATCTGTTCTCCTATGGGTAGGACTCTCTAATTCAGGGACTCCAGCTTGTTCTGGACTGCCTCAGGCAGCCCAGAACTCATGGGTTTTCCCCATGAGTTCTTTAAGAAAGTTCTGAGTTTTAATACCTTGTATAAACCTAAGCCAGCATTAGTTTTTTCCAAGTGTAACAGGCTAATCTTATCCTTGTTTCGTAGCTTTCTGAACTGTCAAGAGAAAGATACCATATGTTAGGGGATTTCTAAACATTACTCAGTTATTTGCTTCCTTTTAATTCCTACTCCTGTTTTTTTGAATTAGCCTTAATTATAAGCAGTAATGAGTTCCTCACTCTCTTTCTCCCCAGTTCTCTTGGACAATAGGAATTGGTTGGCAGTGAAGAAAATCTACCTGTAAAAGGGGAGCTTGTTTGCCTAGAGAACTAGCCCCCAGCTGCACTTTGACCTTTGGACCCATGCTTCCTTTACTACAATATTGCTGCCTTTGCATGAGGATGGAGCATGAACCGGTTATTTGGGAGGCCCAGAGCATTGTATAAAGTATAAGATATTCAAGAAGAACAAATTTTTCATCCCACATGGTTAAAGCTTGGCAGTGTCAGGTCCTTTTTTTTTGCTTCTGATTTGAAAAAGACCCATCTAGTTAAATCTAGTACTAGCCAACTGTGACATGACCAGCTAGAAATGAGGCTTTTCATAAGTGAAAGAAAACTCTTTCATGTATCTAATAGGTTTTTAGGTCAGTCCTTGGTTGTGCCAGAATTTTGTGGTATAGCGGGGAGAATTGCTCTTAATTAGTTTTAATCTTTAAATCAGAAGAGCCAAATTCTCTGGGGTACAAAAATTGGAAACTTGATGTTTGTGTTTGGAGAATGTTTACTTGTTATGATTTAGAGACTCTCATTTTTTCAACTTTTTAGACTGTAGCTCGGATGTTAATTAGTTCAAGTGAAAGATTATTTCACATAAGTTATTTTTTTCATTAATCTTTGTTCTGCTAATGTTACTGTTGGTGCACCCTGCTTCCTGCCTTAGTTTCTCCATTTATAAAGATAATCTTATATTTTACTAGGTAAAATGTAAGTACTGGGAGCTCTGACATAATCATCTTCCACTCATTCAACTAATATTAATATTATTCATTGGCCTACAGTGTGCCAGGCCCAGTGCTAGGGAATCCAGAAATTAAAAACCAAAACAATGGTTTCTGACCATTGGAAGAAATGAGAAAGCCAGTGTTTAAAATTCCTGATGAGAAGCTAAACATTAATGAATGCCAACTATAATTTTATATATATAATGTGATGGCTCGGTGTGAGGTCGGAGGGATAGTGGATGGGGGGAGGGGGGTTCACAGTGTGAGGGATATAAATGATGAACGTCTAAGTATTACCTTGTCTTGTACACCTGAAACTAATGAATTAGAATAAAATAAAATAAAATTCCTGATGAAAAGTGCCAATCATATATATGGGGATGGAAGGAGAACTGATTCTGGGTGGTGAACACACAATGGGATTTATGGATGATGTGGTACAGAATTGTACACCTGAAATCTATGTAATTTTACTAACAAATGTCACTAACAAATAAATAAAAAAATAAAAATAAATAAAAAAATTTTTAAAAGTGCCAAGATGAAGAGATACACAGAAGGAAGTATAAAGTAGGGGCACCTAACTAAGCTCATGGTGAATGACAGCTGAGACAATGGCGGGATGCCACAAGGAATGTTGCGTGATGGGAGGAATGTTGGGTGATGGGAGCCAGTTCTTAAAGGACAAGAGATGTTCGAAGGGAGGTTAGTAGAAAGGTGTTCCAGACACAGGGCTGGTCAAGAACAAATAGCATAAAAGGAAGATTTGAGGGACTCGAGATCAGTTTGGTTGGAATGAAAATTTGGTTAGGTGTGAGAACGTGTGGGACCGGTGAAGCTGATGATATAGGTGGGGTCTGCATTATGAAGAGTTTTGAACACTGTGATGAGAATATTCAACTACATCCAGAGGCAGCTCCATAATCAACCTTCTTTCAAAACTCTACTTCACTCAAACTCACCATCCTACTGCTTCACAAAGAAACCCTCAATTTCCTGCCAGTACACTTAATAACTCATATCTATCCCTCCAGATACTATTGAAGAGGAATCCTTCCTCCATTCTCAGGTTAATCTCTCCACTTACTTTGCTCTGTTTTTCAACTTCTTTCTCTCTAATGACTATATCCTTCAGCATTTAAATATGCTTGTCTCTGCCATCTTAAGAAACAATCACTATATTTTGACTCTCTGTGTGTGTGTGTGTGTGTGTGTGTGTGTGTGATTATATTACAATAGATGTCAGTTAAGCAGCTTTATGCAATTCAGATTTTCCATCAATATTGGGGGGCGGGCGGTTAGCTCAGTTGGTTAGAGCGCAGTGCTGTAAACAGCAAGGTTGCCAGTTCGATCCCCACATGGGCCACTGTGAGCTATGCCCTCCACAACTAGATTGAAACAACTACTTGACTTGGAGCTGACAGGTCCTGTAAGAACACACTTTTAAAAAATTGGAAATATATGGTGATGGAAGGAGAACTGACTCTGGGTGGTGAACACACAATGGGATTTATAGATGATGATGTAATACAGAATTGTACACCTGAAATTATGTAATTTTACTAACAATTGTCACCCCAATAAATTTTAAAAAAGAGAAAAATAATTGGGATATAATTGATATATTTAGACTCTTCTCTGTATTCCTTTCACCACCAAGTTGTTTTCTGTTTTTGTTTTGTTTTGTTTTGTTTTGTTTTGTTTTGTTTTGTTTTTAAGGAGGGCACAGTTCACAGTCGTTCATGCAGGGATGGTACCGGCAACATTGCTGTTATCAACATCACACTCCAACCAACTGAGCAAACTGGCCACCTGCTCCCACCACCAATTTTTTTTGTAAGAGTTATTACATTTACCACTTCTTTATCCTCACGTATTCATTTCTCGATAATGGTGAAAATAAGCTGATTCTGCCATTGTGTTCCTTTGGGTGTAGGGATTTAAGGGATTCATTGGAGTTGAAAATTTAAGTGTATTACAAGGCCACCAAATAGAATAAGATATTTAAAAATTGCTAAGACATCATTAGTAAGCACATTTGAGCAGGACTTAGATTCTGGCTAGAGCACTATGGTGCTGGTACACATGCTTTAACTTGACGTTAGACCTTCATGGAGTAAATGAAATTTCATATAAGTTCAGATGTATCTGTGATGTGTTCCAGTGTGCTTTCCTAATTCCTTTTTGGTTTAGCAATTATAAAACCCAAATTTTAGGACTAAAAAAGTATAAACATGAGCATGTAAAAAAATCACAGTACGAGTATATCATCACACTGGTCAGATTTATGATGCTTAATACACATTTTCTCTATCTTGCCAAATAATGTCTGCTGTAATTTGGTTTCTCTAATCACTATAAGAATAGGTTATAGCAAGTTTGAATCATTATAATATGGTAAGAGAATGTAGCTTTTGCCAGAGTCCTTAAAAAAGATTTTTAAAACTCTTTGTAGACTAAAGCTAATTTGAAAGAATTTGAAACAGCAAAAAGAAAAACCTTCAGAGTGTGGTTGATAGCATTTTAACACTTGAGATTTTTTTTAACCTAAAGCATATGAAAGATGTTTTAAGAATCCTATATTACCATATTGTGAACAAAACTGTTCTCTAAAAGACTAGATAAAATTGTTTTTTTTTTAAAGATTTTATTGGGGAAGGGGAACAGGACTTTATTGGGGAACAGTGTGTACTTCCAGGCCTTTTTTCCAAGTCAAGTTGTTGTCCTTTCAATCTTAGTTGTGGAGGGTGCTGTTCAGCTTCAAGTTGTTGTCCTTTCAGTCTTAGTTGTGGAGGGCGCAGCTCAGCTCCAGGTCCAGTTGCCAGTTGCTAGTTGCAGGGGGCACAGCCCACCATCCCTTGTGGGAGTAGAGGAATCGAACCGACAACCTTGTGGTTGAGAGGACTTGCTCCAACCAACTGAGCTATCCGGGAGGCAGCTGAGCTCAAGGTGCCATGTTCAATCTTAGTTGCAGGGGGCAGAGCCCATCATCCCTTGTGGGACTCAAGGAATTGAACTGGCAACCTTCTGGTTGAGAGCCCACTGGCCCATGTGGGAATCGAACTAGCAGCCTTCGGAGTTAGGAGCATGGAGCTCTAACCGCCTGAACCACCCGGGCCAGCCCAATATTAACTTTTAATCACACTTATCTACTTAAACATTCCATAAGCTGAAATTTCTCAAAATTTTATGTAATTTGAAATTTTTTACATCATCCACTTTTGTCTGTCAATTTATTAAAAGCTGTTGTTACAGTTCTCTGATCTTTGGGAAATTTTTAGATAAACCAATTTTAGATTATCAGGTAATTTATATAATAACTACCACTTAGATAAGAGATTTTCAGAGCTAAGTATATTTACTCACATATTTGCATTTATTATTCCAGTCCAGTTTAATTCAATTAGACAAAAAATCACAGTAAAAGGTACAGGTGTCAAATAAATTTATTATGTATGAAAATGATTGCTAATATAATTGCTGTTTTGTGAGAATTATTAAATACAGAAATTAGAAAAAAGTAATGCATATTAAGTTTTCTGTGATAGTTACAATACTGGTACTTGATTTCAAATTTTTCTGAAGTATTATCTTAGTTTTGTTTTGCACAATTCTCATTCCTGTTTTTATAGCAATTTTATAGCAATCTTTTTATAGCAATTAAAATGATTTAAAAATTATTTCAGGAACTCTGTAGGATCACCATGTTTAACAGAATTTTTATTTTTCAGCATATAAGCTCGAGCAGGGGAAAAGCATAGGTCATACAACTTATCAATTAGCCAACTCATTACTAGAACCATTTTTTTTTTACAATTTTATTTATCCATCTGGTTCAAAATTCAAAAGGTACAAAAGGGCATGTAGTGAAATCACCCTGCTGTCTCTGTTTTCTAGCCACCTACCCACTTTTCCTCCCCAGAAGCAAACATTGTTAGTGGTTTTCTATATATCCTTCCAGATATATTTTATTTGTAACTAAGCAATTGTATTTTTTCTCTTTTACACAAATAGTAGCAGCCTATACACACTGTTTTGTATTTTAAAATTTTATTTATTTTTTTGCTATGTTTCTTGGAGAAACTCCCAAATCCCTACTTAATATGTTTCCTTTTATGGTTGTGTAGTATTCCATTGTCAAGATGTATCATTATTTCAAAACTATTCTATTGGTGAGTATTTGTATTGTTTTCCATCTTTTGTTGTTATTAGAGACACCATATTTCCTGGCTTGCTTAGGACAGTCAGCTATGCCAGTTGTCTCAGCTTAAATGTCAGTAATGCCCTCTTTCTCTTACAAAAGTATCCCAATTTGGATAATATGTTTTATCCTAGCTAATGCAATGCTGCTACAGTGAATATGATTATATATCTTGTCGTTTTGCAGGTTTACAAATACAACTGTAGCTAAAATTCCTAGAAGTAGAATTGCTGAGTCAATGGGTATATAGATTTGTAATTTTGATAGATGTTGCCAAATTGCCCTCCATATTGTTCATACCATATTACAGTCTAACCAGCAGTGTTGGAGAGTACTTGTTTTTCCACGCTCACCTCAATTGATTATTGCTTTTTTGTGTGTTTGCCATTCCAGTAGTTGTAAAATGGTATCTCAGTGTTATTTTATTTTGCTTTTTAAAAATTGTTTTATTTTACTTTTAAAAAATGAGGTTGAGCATCTTTTATCTTTTAATTTGTTTAAGAACTATTGTGTTTCTTACTTATGAATAGGCATACATTTTTCCATTTTTTTGTTGGTTATTAGAATTTTGATACTGATTTCTAGGAGCTTTTTATATATTTTAGAAATTAGCCTTTTGTGAAATGAGTTGCATGTATTTCCTTCCCCCTCCTGGTTTATGATGTGACTTTTGGTTTTCCTTTTGTGTCTTTTGCCATGTAGGAAGGTTTTATCATTATATAGTCAAACTTCTTTCTTTTCATTTTTTTTAATTGGGGAATATTGGGGAACAGTGTGTTTCTCCAGGGTGCATCAGCTCCAAGTCATTGTCCTTCAATTTAGTTGTGGAGGGCGCAACTCAGCTCTAAGTCCAGTCGCCGTTTTCAATCTTAGTTGCAGGGGGCACAGCCCACCATCCCATGCAGGAATTGAACCAGCAACCCTGTTGTTAAGAGCTCATGCTCTAACCAAATGAGCCATCCAGCCGGCCTGTAGTCAGATTTCTTAATTTGTATTTGTATTTAATGAATATTATCAAAATTCATTATTCAGCTGGACACACATTTAATCTTTGATTTCCTCATCCTTCACATGCTATAAATAGATCTCAAATCCATTCACTTCTCTCAACTCCCATTTTTACTATCATAGTTAATCTTCTTAATTTAGATCTCTCTCCTATCAGTTTCATTCACTTCCAATCTTTTCTTTACAATGTAGGCACAAGTGATCTTTCAGAAATGCAAATCTGTTTATGTTGTATTTTTATTTAACGTACTAATGATTTCCCAACTCTAACATAACTTAACATACAGTAAAAAATGAATGGGGGGAAAAATGAATGAGAGATGAGGACACTTAGTCAGCAAATGTAGGTTATTCTTAACAATGGAGAAAATTAAAAGAACAAAAAGAAGTATAGAAGAACCTAGAGTTCAGGGGAGGGGCTTTTGTTTATTTTGTATGTATGTGTGTGTTTTTGTTTTGTCTTTTTAAAATAATTATCAATATGCTGAGGAGAGAAGCCAGTAGAGATGGAAAGGTGGAAGGTAGCAGATGAATATTACATGAAGGTAGCAGATGAATATTACATGGGAGAAAGAGTGAGGTAGAAAACTTGAGAATGGTAAATATTTAGTATAGCTATTCTGGGCACTAAGAGAGGGCACGAAGTAGTGTGGGAAAAAACCTTGATGAGATTAGAAGTTTATAGTTTAACAGAAAAAAATACTGATAGTTCTTTGTGGGAGTGCTATGAAACTTTCAAAGACCAGATAATCCCAATCTTGTGTACTTTGTTCCAAGAAATAACTTCACAACTTGTTCTGTTAAGTTGGTATAAACTTGGGTGGCCCGATAGCTCAGTTAATTAGAGCACAGTGCTCTTAACAACAAGATTGCCGGTTCGATCCCCACATGGGCCAGTGTGAGCTGCACCCTCCACAACTAGACTGAAACAACTACTTGACTTGGAGCTGATGGGTCCTAGAAAAACACACTTAAACAAATAAAAGTTAAAAAAAAAAAGTTGGTATAAACTTTAAAACCAAATTAGACAAGGACAGTATAAGAAAAGCAAATTATAAAGACATAAATGTAGAAGTCATAATATATATATTTCATATTTTATGAAAGTGGTATTTATCCCAAGGATGCTAGAATGGATTAGCATTAGAAAATAAGCATAATTTGGGTCAGCCTGGTGGCTCAGGTGGTTAGAGCTAAAATTGAACACGGCACCTTGAGCTGAGCTGCCGCTGAGCTCCCGAATGGCTCAGTTGGTTGGAGCGCATCCTCTCAACCACAAGGTTGCCAGTTTGACTCCCACAAGGGATGGTGGGCTGCGCCCCCTGCAACTAGCAACGGTAACTGGACCTGGAGCTGAGCTGCGCCCTCCACAACTAAGACTGAAAGGACAACTTAAAGCTGAACGGCACCCTCCACAACTAAGATTGAAAGGACAACAACTTGACTAGAAAAAAGGGCCTGGAAGTACACACTGTTCCCCAATAAAGTCCTGTTCCCCTTTCCCAATAAAAAAAAAGAAAAGAAAATAAGCATAATTTACCACATCAACAGATTAAGAGGAAATCTATTTGATTCTCCTGGTCATTGCAGAAAAAAGTTTTGATAAATACTCATTTTCAAAGCTCTTAGCAAACTAGACAAGAAAAGGAACATCCTGATAAATCTGATCAATGGTTTATCAGGGAATAGGCCTGGTATCACAACTTCTGTTAAATATTTTATTGGAGGTTTTATTGTCTAATAAGACAAGAAAAAGAAATAAATGGTATAAGGATTACAAGAAGCAAAATTGTCATTATTCACAAATGATATTTATGAGGAAAATATAAATAAATCTACAAGTAAATTATTGGGGCAAATAAGAGAGTTCAACAAGATTGCTAGATAAAAGATCAGTGACCATAATTCAATAGTGTTCCTAAACTAAAGTAATAATTATGCCTAGTTTTTATAACATTAAAAACTGAGAAGTACATATGAATAAATATAATATAGGATAAATAAGAATTTTATGGAGAAATTATTAAATGGGAAGTTATACAATATATTGCCATCTCTAGGCTAGCTTCCATAATCGCTGCCTCCTGCTATTCATGCCCTTGTGTAATCCCTTCCTCTTCAGTATGAACTAGGCTTGTGATTTGCTTCTGACATATAGAATATGGCAAAGGTGACTCTCCCTTCTTGGCTTTCAAGAAATAAGCTGCCATACTGTGAGCTACCCTAAGTAGAGGGCCACATGGCAAGGAACTGAAGGCAGCCCCCAGCCAACACCCAGCAAGAAACTGAGGTCCTCAGTCCAACATCCTGCAAGGAACTGAACACTGCCCAAACTCATGTCACGGAAGTGGCTCCTTTCTATTTGGAGCCTCAGATGAGAACTCAGTCCTGGCCAATACTTTGAAGCCTGGCTAAGCCATGCCCAGACATTTGACCTATAGAAACTGTGAGATCATAAACATATGTTGTTTTATGCCACTAAGTTTGTAGTAATATTGTTATGAAGCAATAAATAACATACACCATGCTAAGTGGAGGGAAACACTCGGTTTCAAAAAGATGGAAGCTTTCCTCAAAGTGATTTACAAATTTAACACAATTTCATTCAAAATCTCAGCGTTTTGCATAGAATTTGCATGAATCCTAATTTTTTTGTGGAAGACAGAACAGCCAAGAGAAGCCAACAGAATTTTGGCTAAGGATGATGAAGGGGCTAGACTTCCCTACAGGATATCAAAACTTTGTATAAAGCTATATGGTAAAAATGTGATTAACTTTTTAAGAAACTGCCAAACTGTTTCCCGAGGTGGCTATACCATTTTACATTCCCTCCAGCAATGTTATGAGGGTCCTAGTTTCTCTACATCCTCATCAGCACTTATTATTACCAGTGTTTTTTATTATAGTCAGTCTAATGGGTGTATAGTAGTATCTCATTGTAACTTTAATTTGCATTTCTTTAATGCCTAATGATTCTGAGCACCTTTTCATGTGCTTATTAGTCATTTGGATGTCATTAGTGAAATATCTATTCAAATCTCTTGCCCAATTTTAAACTGGGATATTGTCTTATTATTGAGTTATAAGACTTCTTTATATATTCTAGAGCCAAGTCTTCTATCAGCTATGTGATTTGTAATATTCCAGCCATTGGCTTGGTTTTTCATTTTCTTAATGGTATCTTTTGAAAGTCAAAAGTTTTAAGTTTTAATGAAATCTAGTTTATTATATATTTATTTTATGGCTCTTGCATTTGGTGTGCCTAAGATCTCTGCTAGCTGATCATTAGGATTTCCTCCTGTTTTCTTCTAGAATACTATAGTTTTAGCTTTTACATTTCGTTCTCTGATCCATTTTGAAATAATTTTTGTGTATGGTATGAGGTAAAAATCTAAGTTCATTTATTTTTGCATGTGGATATCCTATCATCTTAGCACTGTTTGTGGATAAATCCTTTCCTCGTTGAATTGTGTTGCCACCTTTGTTGAAAACTGACCATTAATATGAGTTTCTTTCTGGTCTCTCAATTCTGTTCCATCGATTTACATTCCTAACTTTACACCAATACCACACTCTTTTGATTAACTTAGCTTTATAGTAAATTTTGAAACCAATTTGTGTAAATCTTTTAAATTTGTTCTTTTTCAAAATTGTTTTCATTTTCCTAGGTCCTTTGCATTTCTGTCAACTTGTCAGCTTCTACAAAGAAACCTGTTAGGATTTGGTAGGAATTATACTGAAACTATGTATTTTGGGAAAATTACCATATTAACAATTACTTCTTTAATTTCTCTAAGCAATGTTTTATGATTTTCAGTGTACAAATCTTAACATTTGTTTTGTTAAATTTATTCCTAAATATTTAATTCCTTTTGGTATTATTATATGGAATTGTTTTCTTAATTTCATTTCAGTTTGTCTATGGCTAGTGTGTGGAAATACAGTCGATTTTTGTATATTGATCTTGTATCCTTGTGACCTCACTGGACTCATTAATTCTAGTAGTTTTATTGTGGATTCTATAGGATTTTCTACATAGACAATAATATTGTTTGTGAATAAAGACAGTTTTACTTCTTTCTTTCTGATCTGGATGCCTTTAAGCTATTTGGTTTTGTTGTTGTTGATTTGTTTGCTTTTTCTTAGTGTGTCATCTAGAACTTCTAGCATGGTTGAATAGAAATGGTAAGAGCAGATACCCTTACTTAGTCCTGGTTTTAGGGGGAATGCATTCAGTCTTTCACCATTAAGTATGATGTTAGCTGTAGGGCTTTCCTATTCTTTATCAAATTGAGGAAATTCCCTTCCATTGTTAGTTAGTTGAAAGATTTTATCGTGAATAGGTATTAGATTCTGTCCAGTGCTTGTTTTCCATCTACTGAGATCATCATGTTGATTTTGTCCTTTATTAATATGCCATATTATATAATTTGACTTTTGGATGTTTAACCAGCCTTGCATTTGTGGAATAAATCATAGTTGGTCATGGTGTATAAAACTTTTTTTAAATATATATTTCTGAATTCAGTTTGCTAATATTTTCTTAAGGTTTTTAACACTATATTCACAAGGGATATTTGTATATAGTTGTTTTCTTTAAACGATACCCAATCAGTCTTTTTTTTTTAATTTATTTTAAGTTTATAAGTTTATTTTAAGTTTAAGTGTTTTTCCAGGATCCACCACTTCAAGTCAAGTAGTTGTTTCAATCAAGTTGTGGAGGGCGCAGCTCACAGTGGCCCATGTGGGGATCGAACCAGCAACCCCGGTGTTACAAGCATTGTGCTCTAACCAACTGAGCTAACCGGCCTCCCCCCAATCAGTTTTTTAACCTAATGGTTTGAGTGACCTTTGATAATCCTTGCCTAGGTCAACTGTTTCACTAGGGATTGCAAAGTGGTGCTTATTTCTTTATTATTTGAACTCTTTTATAAAGAAGGACTTTGCTTTATCAATTACTTGGTTATTCAGAGATACAGTTCATGTACAAAAGGTAGGCTGTGTATTTGATTTGTTTCTTTTTACTTGCTAATGTTAATAATAATAAATTGGGCTGGCCCGGTGGCTCAGGCGGTTAGAGCTCCATGCTCCTAACTCCGAAGGCTTCCGGTTCGATTCCCACATGGGCCAGTGGGCTCTCAACCACAAGTTTGCCGGTTCACTTCCTGGAGTCCCACAAGGGATGGTGGGCAGCGCCTCCCCCCCCCCACACACAACTAAGATTGAACACGGCACCTTGAGCTGCGCTGCCCCTGAGGTCCCGCATGGCTCAGTTGGTTGGAGCGCATCCTCTCAACAACAAGGTTGCCGGTTTCGACTCCCGCAAGGGATGGTGGGCTGCGCTCCCTGCAACTAGCAATGGCAACTGGACCTGGAGCTGAACTGCGCCCTCCACAACTAAGATTGAAAGGACAACAACTTGACTTGGAAAAAAGTCCTGGAAGTACACACTGTTCCCCAATAAAGTCCTGTTCCCCTTCCCCAATAAAAAAATTTAAAAAAAAGAATAATAAATTGGTTCCATAATTATTCTAAAGGTGATCAATCAGTTAGTTTTAAACATTTATTATGAATTTATGAACTTTAATAACTATTATGTGTTTATTCTTTGAATTTGTTATTATTTTTGATGCTCAAATTGTCCTGTCTTTGGACTTGAGTGGAAGTCCCCTCAAGTTGACTCTTGAATCTTTTTGATACAATCCCAGTAGTTTTGTGGGTTGTTTTTTTTTTTTTTTGATGGCTGACAGATTCTTTTATAAACAATCAAAAAACTTCATACTTGTTACAATAGGAAAATAAATGTTTCTTTAATGAGCAATTAAATGAAAACTATCTAGGACCCTATAGGACTTTTAATGTGTTTGGTGCGTATCTTGGAAGAGAGGACATTGGTTTGCTGGAATCATTAGGGTATGACTGAAAATGAGAAACAGTAATTTATAAAACATCTATTTAATAGTGTTCCCAAACAGTAGTTCCTCTGAAATTAAAACAGGAAATAAAATTTATATTTATACTGAGGTTTAGATGTGACTCACAACGCATATCAATCTTAATTTTATGATTTTGATATTATCTTTTTTAAGTACTCAATAAAAATTCAAATCTCATTTTAAGATCATGAATTTGAGGTGTGTGGTAAAACCTCGTAGTTTTTGATAGCTTCCTTGCTTACTGGTATGAATATGCCTTGTACATATTGTTTTTTCTTATTTTTGCCATTGTATCTTTGGAATGTATTCCTAGAAGTAGAACTATTAGGTTGAAGGGTAAAAGCGTATGTAATTTTGCTAGATAGAGTGAAAGGATTTCCACAAACAATATATAAAATATACAATATATAAAATATACCTTTTTAACACAGCCTCTCCAACAGAGAGACTGTGTCAAGCTTTTGGATTTTTGCCAGTCTAGTAGGTGAGAAAAGGTGTCTCTGTATAGATTTAGTTTAGCATATTTTTATGTTCAACAACACATTTTAATAAGTGGGTGATAGTGAGCCTACATTAACATGTAAAAAGAAAAATTTGCCATTAGCCATGTAAAATTGAATGAGTTGGCTCTGACCCTCAGGCTGCAGGCTGTTTGTAGTAAGGACCAAGAGGGATAACATCTCATATTTGTAAAATGTTTTATAATCCACAAAGTACCTTTAACAGTCATTATCTGATCTGACTGTCATGTGTAGAGATTCACAACAGGCTTCCCCAAAGTATGCCACGTTGGCATGTGAATTATTTTGAGTTGAAGGCAATCAAGACCCTGAAGGCTCATGAGAAACTTTTACCTCTCCTTTAAAGAATATAAATTAGAAGCCTTAACCATAATAAGAGTTATCACCAGAAATAACTTTTTATGACCTATTTATAGGGCAGGGCAGACTTCTAATTACTGAACATCTGCCCTTCTTATGGCTGTGCAATGACCCTCCCCGCCTCTGAAGACCCAAGGTGATCTTTAGCTAAGAATGTCAAATATACTTCATTTTCCCTCTCTGTCTTCTAGCCTCTCATATATGTGGGGTCTCTGACTCTCTCATGTATGTGGGGTTCCCATGCATATGTATATATTCAATTTGGTTATTTTCTCTAATTAATCTATTTTATGTCGATTTAATTATTAAGCCAGCCAATAAAAACCTAGGAGGACAGAGGAAGGTTTCTTCCTCTTCCACACATGAAGATCTCTAAGACATAGGACAAATACTGTTGCCCATTTTGTAGAAGGGGAAACTGATGTTTTAGAAGATTGAGATTTTGAAGTTTAACACAGCAAATAGTAGAGCTGCATTTAAATTTCAAACTTCTGATCTACCTATGTACAAATTCTATGCTTTGTTTTCCTATTTGCTAAAGGGTGCACAACCTATATTACCCAGGAGGTGGCAGTGCTCTCTTATTATTCATTGGGAATTCACTTTCCCATTGGAGACACTTTTTTAAAAGGAAGTGAAAATTGTGTTCTTTTAGCTAACGTTCTTGAACATAAATTATGTGTAGGTGTTAAAGATAAAAAGATTAAGAAAGTTGGTGTTTGCTTCCTAGGAACTCATAATCTGGGTGCAAGTGGTGGAACAGAGTTAAAAGCCTACAAAAATTTTGTACAGGAGGCTATGGGAATACGAATTTATAATGGACCTTTTAAGGTGGTGTCTTTTTAATGTGATAATAGCAACATAGTTTTATCTAGTACATAGATGAGAGACACAAGTAAATTCAAGCTCTCTGACTTCCTAATAATACAAAAATAAGCAATAAAAGAAAAATTGTAGGAAAAAGCTCATAGATGTCCTAATGTGCCATTCTATTACTGGCAACACTATTTTCAGTGTTTTTATGAATAACATCTTCCATTCTGGGTATGCACATAATCTAGTCCTTTCTTTCTACATTATGCTAATTTTCTGACCCAGTGATTCTATGTAATTTGATTCCTGTATTTCTTTAGTGTCTGGCATAGGACAAGTATACTTGAAGATTTTGTTAGGATATTCCGTGTAGTTTTTTTTTTAAGATTTTATTGGGGAAGAGGAACAGGACTACATTGGGGAACAATGTGTACTTCTAGGACTTTTTTTCCAAGTCAAGTTGTTGTCCTTTCAATCTTTGTTGTGGAGGGTGCCGTTCAGCTTCAAGTTGTCCTTTCAGTCTTAGTTGTGGAGGGCACAGCTCAGCTCCAGGTCCAATTGTCGTTTTCTAGTTGCAGGGGGCACAGCCCACCATCCCTTGGGGGAGTCGAACCGGCAACCTTGTGGTTGAGAGGACTTGCTCCAAGCAACTGAGCCATCCGGGAGCTCAGCGGCAGCTCAGCTCAAGGTGCCTGTTCAATCTTAGTTGCAGGGGGCGCTGCCCACCATCCCTTGTGGGACTTGAGGAATTGAACTAGCAACCTTGTGGTTGAGAGCCCACTGGCCCATGTGGGAATCCAACCGTCAGCCTTCGGAGTTAGGAGCATGGAGCTCTAACCGCCTGAGCCACCAGGCCGGCCCTTCCCTGTAGTTTTTGACCAAAGTATCTGTTGCTATAGGAGAGGAGAGCATATTATTAGCACTGATATTTAGGGTGTGAGATAAATAATTCCTCAGAGTTGTCTGTCTTTGCCCTATTTTCCAGTGAGTTAAGTCAAGGAGTTGAGAGGCCAAATTTACCCAATTTCTAGGTTTAGACCAATTTTGTCATTCCATCCTATATCAGAAGGGGGCAGGGCTAAGCTTTTGTTGTTTGATACACCTTAAATTTTCTTGCCTAGGGAAGCTGATGTGTTAAATAATACTCTTTTTCCCCCTCTTCTTCCTAAGGCACTACCTCATCACTTTACCATGAAATTAATTCAACTTTTTGGTCTATTTCCATTACTTAGTCTTCTGGGCACACAAATTAATCAATGGGAGGAAAGATAATCCACAGAGAATATTAGCAGCTGGAAAAAAATGTCCCTACTAGGCCCTAATGTACCTTGTTCAGGTCTCCGAACCACATTCAGAGCTTCACTCTAGCAAACTGGCCCTACCTCCCTGCTTTCAGACACAATATGTACCACATGACTCTGGCTCTAGTTGAATGTCAATCTAGGGTCTAGCGTGTCTGCAGGTAATACATTCTTTTGAGTTCTGCACCGTGATGTGGAGGGGCCAATAGTAGCATGCAGACATCTTTCAACGTACAGGTAAGGGTTGATCTAGTCAATAACAACACTTATTTAAAAGTGTTTTTCTGGAGAAATCACAAACCAGTTTATATTGAATTAGAGGTACAAATATCTTTTTCCAAGAAATCCAATAACTCTTATTTTACTTTTTCACGTCAAGGCAACTCTTGGGTGCTGGGCCCATGAGAACTAAGAATTTGAGAGGCATTGACTAAATCTAGAAAAATGTGGGCAACTATAATGGGCAAAGCAGATAGAGGCAGCAAAGTGAACACACTGGAAGAAAGAAGATTCTCCTTCCTCTCGTATATTTCCTGAATATAACCACAGAACTCCATTACCTTCTCTATCACTTCCACAAAATTCCATAACCTCCTATCAAAATATACGTACAAGAATAAAGGATGTAGTTTCGGGTTTGGCACTCTTTGACACAGTTAACTTTTGGCCTCAGTTCACAAATCTGGATTATTTTACTTCTATGGCTCCACAAAACCCTAGGTTTTTATATTAGTTCATGTAAAATAGAATTTATTTCATGAGATGCTTTATCTCCCTTTTATCTGATACAGTCTACTTTTAGAGTATAGGAATGGTGGTAAATCTTAGGATGCGTGAAAATCCTACATTTTTTTCCCCTACATCTATTTCTATTTCTTAAAGCAGTAGGACCCTAGAGAAATGGGTGCTGGGGTGTCTTATACCTAGTGTGCTTTGGTTCTGTATTATTTTGTTTGCCTTTTTTCTAGAGATAATAGATGGTCCACCAATTTCCAGGAGACTAAAAGTTATGAAAAGAATTTCCATATAATCAGATTGTTTGGAAGGTAAAAAAGAGAAGAAATTGGATTGGGTGATGTTGGAAACTTTTTATTCAGTATTTCCAGTTATAAAGTTTAGCCTGCCTAGTCCTAGTATAATCTTTTGAATGTAACTAAGATACTAGTTTTTGGAAATGTTCACCTCAGATCATGAAATGTGGGTTATAGAATACCCAGAGGGAGACAGCAGAGTAATTAACCATCACGGAGCTAACATCTACTGAGTGTTTACTAAGTGCCAGGCACCTTCCTAAGGGCTTTGTATACATCGCCTTATTCCATTTCACTACAATTTTAGGAAGTTGATGATACTATTTCTTTACTCTGTTTTACAGATGAGAAAAGGTTTGGATACGTGAGGTGATTCTCCCAGTGACATTCAGCTTGTGAGTGACAGGACTGAACAAGACTTAGATTTGATTCCAAAGGCTAATACAGTAGGTATTATCTCCATTTTGCCAATGAGTGAATCAGAGATGTTAAGTAACTTGGCCTATAGTCACATAAATTGTGACTCATGGTGACATTAGGATTTGCACTCATGTCTACTTCTCTCTACAACTCATGGCTTTAACTATTTTAAATTCTAAGATGTAAATGAGCATTAAGGAAGACAGTAGGAGAACACAACACATTGAGAATATTAGAATTTTTAAAAAATTAAATTAGCTTGACTACCATTATAAATCCCATTATAAATCAGGCCTTAAAGATTAAGGTTTTTGTACCACATCAACTAAAGGCCTAAATGGCCAGGATAACGTGGTATATAATGAACGAGAATGTCTGAGGGCAGAAGGAAGACTTTAAAAAAATATGGGGGACAGCTGGTTAGCTCAGCTGGTTAGAGTGTGGTGCTCTTAACAACAAGGTTGCCAGTTTGACTCCCACATGGGCCACTGTGAGCTGCGCCCTCCACAACTAGATTGAAACAACTACTTGACTTGGAGCTGATGGGTCCTGGAAAAATACACTTAAAATAAATAAAAGTTAAAAAAAATATATGGTATCACTGAGAGATGACTTTATTAATTTATTTACTGTTGGCTGCTGTGCTTCCAATCTCTGTTGCAATTCCCACATTGAGGCTGTTCCCACCCTTCCTGTGTCCCTTGAGCTGAGCAGGCACTTCCTGTCCTATTGGAAATGAAAGTTAGAGATTGGGGGTGTGGTATGTATGTATTTACTATGCAGAATGTTGGTACTGTCTGTCCTATTATCATAGCAAAAAAGGGAGAGAAAAACTAGACGACAGCCTGGGACTTAATTTAAGAGAGCATTGGGCTTAATGTTTGTTGTGGCAAAGCAGACAGGGTTAATTTATCTCTGAAGAGAATATCCATGATGGCAGCAAAGTGACCTTAAGAAGGTATTTGAAGGCTTTCATTCTACATCCTTTTTCCACTTGGATTGGTAGGAGTTACTGGGTATCATTCTTAAATTTTGGTTTCCTACAGGTTTATTTTCTTTCTCTTTTTTTTTTTGCCGGGTTTGTTTTCTTGTTAAAGCTACTTCTACAAGACATTCCTCCGATACTGTTAGAGGTGAGTGTTATAACTGTGTTAGGTTCTTGACTCTAAGTTTATGTTCTTTTTTCCTAAGAGCTTGGTAATTTTCTTCTTTGTGAAACATAGGCTTGTTAAAATAGTTATTTTATCACCCCAGTAAATCTAATTAATAAAAAAAATAGTTATTTTAGGGGCGGCTGATTGGCTCAGTTGGTTAAAGTATGGTGCTCTTAACAACAAGGTTGCTGGTTTGATCTCCATGTGGGCCACTGTGAGCTGTGCCCTCCACAACTAGATTGAAACAACTACTTGACTTGAAGCTGATGGGTCCTGGAAAAACACACTTAAATAAATAAAGGTTTAACAAAATATATTAAAATAGTTATTTTTTTCTAGAGCTCAGAGACAACCTGAAGCAAACATCTCAACTCTGAACTTCAGTTGGGCATAAATTCCAGGTTTGGTGAGTAACTCTAATTGTTTCGGATTCATGGGACTTGAAGATCAGGAAATAGTGGGATCAAGAGTCAAATAAGATAGCTTATAATTGAAGAAACCAGTAGGCAATTTTGACTAAAACAATTGGGGGTGGGGGAAAAGAAACTACTAGGCACCAAGTTTTATGACATAGTTCAGTTTGATAATTCCTTCCTAAGTATGAAGTCATACCTGGGGGACTCCGAATAGGAGTGAGAAACATCAGCCCATCCTTGTGACTCAAGAGGAATAGAACTGTCCAAGCTGAAACTAGTTATTTCCCATTCTGTTTTATCTCTGTTCTTTGGTGAGCTCGTCTGTGTTCTTTCTTCATGTATTAAGATCAGTGTAAATATGAAGTGGGGGAAAGTCCTGAGCTCACCTTACATATTCTCTCTCAATATGGTTTTCTTCACATGTTCTCCAAGGCAGTGTCCCAGTGGCCCCTGTAAAATCAAACTTGAAATCTTCTAGTTGACATATAAGGGAAATAAATCCTTATTGTCTTTTCACGAGGATCAGAACTTTTTCACAGAGGAAAGGTGATAGAATTGAAAAGGAGAGACATAAGAACTTTTCTTTTTGCTCTAACTACTAAGCCTGTAAAAACTTTTAAAAAATAACATCTTGGGCATTAGGACCCAGTGGAAGTGCCTCATTCAGACTCTGGGTTAACTTCTCTCAGTGACGTCAACAAGCAGCCCTAGCTCATTCTTTACCCCCCCATCTCTCTCCCTCTTGCTCCTTTTCTCCCCCTTTCTCCTCCCCCTCCCTTCTCCTTCCCTCTTCCTCCCTCCCTCTGCCTCCCTCTCTCTTTCTCCCTCTCTCTTTTCCTCTCCCTTTCTTCCTCCCCCTCTCTCTCCCTCTCTCTTCCCCCTCCCTGTCCCTCTCCCTCTTCTTTCTCTCAGCTCCCAATCATTAAAGAGAAAATGCTGCTATCAGTGGCTTCCAGACCTGGGATTTCGACTTTTGGCTATAACAAGAACAACAAGAAGGTAGGGAAAAGTGCTTTTTTGGAATTCAGCTACTTCCTTTTCTGGGGATCCGGAGTGCCCTTGGCTTTAACATTCTCTTAAGACAGGAAAGGGGTTCCTCTCTCATCTTAGCACCTCTCCAGCTCCTTTCCCTTTTCAACCACTTTCGGCATCTTTTCTCACCTGGTTCTGAAGTTCCAGGAATTTACAGTCTTTGTATGTGAGGCCTGAGAAAGCAGGGGAATTAAAAACAAATAAAGCTTGCAAGTTTGTGTCTTTGTGAAAAGAAGTTAGTTTGACCTCCTGCTGATATACCCTATCTCTACAGGGATGATTTGTCATCTCAGACTCTGGCCCCCAGTCCACCCCCTAATCTTTTTGATTAACTGTTTCCATTCTCCCTCACCCCATTTTCTTTCGTATCCCTCTCGTACCCGTTCCACCAGCATTATCAGGTAGCAGAAATACAGTCGGTGAAATCACAACAGTTTCATCCAGAACTGGGTGTACTCTTCTAGATTAGACAGAGACCCTACCACACCCAGCCTGAAGGGAAGGAGTTTTAAGTGAAGACACACCTTGGGATTAAGGCAGAAAGCTCTGTGATTCCTTAGGTTTTGCTGCTGAGCTGGTGCTTGGAAATCTGCAGATAATCAGGATCAGCAGGGATCTTTGGAGTCTTTAGGATTAACCTGAGGCTACCAGAGTTGTGCTATTGCTTGGGCACAGGAGCAGTTTGGGGGAGAGGTGGACAGTCATGCCCACATTTGCCAGGGAATATCCTTGGCAGTTTCTTGGAATTTCAGGGCACACAGTACTGATTAGGAGAAACTTCACACTGGAACAGAAATACCCTTTACCCTCTCTTGGTGTTGTAGCTGTTCTTTGAAGAAAAAGGCACCGTAGACATTCAGGGATTTTTTGATCATCTGAAGGAGTGAGTGTTGGAGGCTTGGAAGGATTCCTGTTGCTTTCTCATATACCTAAAGAGACTTACAGGTAGATTTAAACAAAGTATCTCATCAAGGCAGTAGGTAAACATTTAGACCCCAAAACACTTAGTGTTACTTTATCGGTGTTAGTTTATATGGTATTCATTCTGTTTATATCCTTAAGAAATATGGTCCATATGTATTTGTTGGTTATCCATGACATATAATATACACACACATATATGAATCATATGAATATGATTTTGACAGAGGGATATTTCATCTGTCTTTATTCTTTTCAAATCTTATATAGTACTGTATGAAAGTGTCCTTCCTAATTTTTTCCTTCCAAGTCTTTCAGGTTACTCAGACCCATTAAAATAAAGTGAAATTAATTACAGAAATTAGTTTTTTTCCTATTAGAGATTTCATGTATATAATGCTATCTAAAATCTCTTTCCTTAACTCTCTACCCCCTTTCGCACTTGTAGGATAAAAAACATTTAACTATCTTCTAAATCTAGGATAGTATAGGGGACAAGAGGTATGATTATGGATTTGGATTCAAATCTTATATCTCTTCCTGATACCTTGTAAGGTTTGAGAAAATTCAGGAAACATTGTGGGAGGGTTAGATACATGTTTACTAATGTATTTGTCAAGAATTCTTTGGGTTCTTATGGGTCAATGTTATGATGACATCACTTTGTGGCTATATATATATGACTCCTTGTGGGTATATATAGGTTTGTGCATATTGTGTGTATTTAAACTAAAGCATTACAAATGGCTGTTTGTTTATGTGTTGACATATGGAGCTTAATGTGTTCATTTCTCTTTGTGGGGAGAGTATTTTAGATCTATTTGCTTATGTAATTTGTGTGTTTTTACACTCAAAGTTAAGTTTAAAAAATAACTTTTGTTAGTTTTTAGTAGTAAATGTAAGACATGCCCATTAAAAAAATAAGCATAAGGAGGTATATAAAATTAAAAGTCAAGTCTTTCCTTACCCATATCTCATCCCTCAGGAAAATAACTTTTAGCAGTTTGGTGTATGTATCCTACCAGACTTTTTTCTATGACGAGGTGAAATTTTAATTTTGACATTGGCTTATTTGCCATTTCTATCAAGAACTTAAGTTTCTCAAATAGAACAAGCCTATGTAATAAAGTTCTTGAACCTGTCTAATACATTTTAAAAACTAAACTAAAATAAAGAACAGTCAAACTCTAAACTTCTGAAAAAGTACAAATTATGAATATCTGTTTTAAAGAAAAACACACACGCAGACCAATGGAATAGAATTGAGAGCCCAGAAATAAACCCATACATATATGGGCAACTAATTTATCATAAAGGAGCCAAGAATACACGATGGAGAAAAGAAAATCTCTTCAATGAATGGTGTTGGGAAAACTGGACAGCCACATGCAAAAAAATAAAACTAGATCACTGTCTTATACCACAAATTGACTCAAAATGGACCAAAGACTTGGATGTAAGACCAGAAACAGTAAAATACATGGAAGAAAACATAAGCACTAAACTTCTGGACATTGGTCACAGTGACGTTTTTTGTGAGTTTGACACCAAAAGCAATAAACAAATGGTACCACATTAAACTCAAAAGATTCTCCACAGTAAACTATCAACAAAACAAAAGGGCAACCAACCAAATGGGAGAAAGCATTTGCAAATGATACTTCCAATAAGAGGTTAATATCCAAAATATATAAAGAACTCATACAACTGAACAACAACACAACAAAACTATCTGATTAAAAAACAGGCAGAGGATCCAAATATATATTTTTCCAAGGAAGACATACAGATGGCCAACAGGCATATGAAAAGATGTTCAACACCACTAATTATTAGGGGAATGCAAATCAAAACCACAATGAGTATTATCTCACACCTGTTAGAGTGGCTATTATCAAAAAGAGAAAAAACAATTATGTGTTGGTGAGGATGTGGAGAAGAGAGAACCCTTGTACAGTGTTGCTCAGATTATAAATTGGTGCAGCCACCGTAGAAAACAGTATGGAGTTTTCTTAAAAATTAAGAATAGAACTAACAGGTTATCTAACAGTTCCTCTTCTGGGTATTTATCTGATCTGAAGAACATGAAAACACTAATTGGAAAAGATTTGTTTCCCCCTATGTTCACTGCAGCACTATTTACAATAGCCAAGATGTGGAAACAACCTAAGTGTCCACTGATGGATGAATGGATAAACGAGATGTGGTATATATACACAATGGGATACTATTCAGCCATAAAAAAGATGAAAGATTGTTATTTGAAACAACTTGGATGGCTCTTGAGAGTATTATGCTAAGTGGCATAAGTTAGACGAAAAAGGACAAAAACTGTATGAGTTCACTCATATGTGTAATATGCATCAAAAAATTAACAAATGAACAACAACAACAACAACAACACCAAAACCCAAAAATTCGAAGATACAGATCACAGAATGGTGGATACCAGAGGGGCAGGAGAGTATGGGGAGGGCAGACTGGGTAAAGGGGTCAAATATATGATAACAAAAAGAAACTAGACTTTTGGTGGTGAGCACACAATAGAATATACAGATATTGAATGATAATGTACACCTGAAATTTGTATGTTATTAATCAATGTTACCTCAATAAAGTTAAATTTTTTTAAAATCTGCTTTTGTTGTCCATCATTACGCTATATAGAAATCTAGAAATAATAGATCTGTAAAGATCTGCTACTTTAAGAATTTTTATGTCATAATTTACTGGAGTTATTAGTTCTAGTTTGCGGAATAAAAATAATTGCCAGTATGCTCAGTTTGAAAAGCTATTTGTACACCACTGTTGTTACTTCCTTATTTCAAAGTGTATTAATTTTATTTACTTGATTTTAAAAAGTAGGATTGTTTTATTTTGAAACATATTTGTATACTTCACTTATCAGGGAAGTTGCTTCCTGAGGAGCCCATGACAAGCATAGTTTTCATATTCTTTTTTGGCTGTGGTAAATACAGGAATCGATCAGCAAATGTATAATGCCTAATAAAGGCAGATTCTTTCTCAGGATGGAGGGTTGAATATCCAGTCCTTTTTTTGAAATTAAAATAGTCACAGAAGGGAAAATGTGGATTTCAAAGAGAAATTCTTCAAAGAGAATAATGTACATTTAAAAAATTTTTAGTAGCCTTCAATTATTCTTGATTCATTAAAGAAGACTGAAGTAAAAAGATCAGTGTTCTAAAGTCTCAACAGTTTCTTCAATGTTTCAGAGTTCCCTTAGTGGAGAGATTTGAATATAGGTGAGATTGAAAGAGGAAATGTTTGGAACTAAAGGAATTTCAGACTTGTAAAGGGCCTAACCACGCCTTCGCTGACATCATCTTCCTGGCATGTGTTATTATAATTTAACTCCTCAGAGTATCAACAACCATTTCCTTTGGAAAAAAAAATGGGACTGCAGTTTAACTTGGGATAATTTGCCTTCCCCGGCCTACTTTGCATAAATTTCTATTTTCTCTTAATCTTAACATATTGAAGACCAACGGAGGGTGGGAGACAATGATGAGAGTAAAACTGACTGGTACGCTTAGCCAGATCTTCAGCCTTTTAGAAGCTTGGGTTACCTGAAATTTTCAGAAGTATGTACTCAAGAGAGAAGAAAGTGGGAAGCAATACTATAATTGTTTATAGTTCAAACAGGGACAGAGAACTTTTTTGTATTTACTACATTTTCATTTAGTTTCCATCAAATTCAATTTAGTAAAACTGAGGACTAAGAACTTTAAGGTCTAACATCTCTTGACTGAGGGCAGCAGCTACTAGTTCTGTTATTAGTAATAAAGTTAACTCGGTTAAAGTTTAATGGTAACGTCTTTCCATTGATTCCTCCTTTTCCTTTTTAACCCTACTACACTAATTTACGCTCTCAATACAGATTATCTTTACTTTGATAATAAACATCCCACACAATCTCCTTGATTCTCCGCCTCAACCCCCTTGCCCTAGGTAATTTTATACTGTTGCCAGAACAACCTTCCAACTTTCCAATGCCGAGCATTTCTTGTATAAAAATCTTTAATGACTAAATATTACATGCTACACAAAGTTAAATCCCTAGACCAATACCCACTATTTACCCAGCCTTTCCTTGCCTTCCCTATGTTCCCCTGTTGACAGAAAAAAACTCAGTATCAACTAGGTGTTTCATCACCAAAAAGGACTTATTGGGTGGTGGGGTGGGGGAGAAAGCATTGCAACCCAGTACATGCAGACATGGCAAGCCACACGGCCCTGTGTGCCAAAATGGAGAGATACTTATAGAGAGGAAAAGGAAGTTAAGGAGAGGGGCAGTTACAACCATAGGGCTTCATTTTAAGCATAGAGTTCTTCCTGTAGGGTTCTTTCGATGACATAGAGTACAAGAACTCCTCCCATAAGCCCAACTCCTCCCACATACCCTCTAGACTGATCATGTTTGTTAAAGTCTGTCATAATTTTTATTACCCTCCATGATTCTATTACATTCACTCTGCTATAGCCAGTTGTGTTACCTGCAGTTCTCTAGAAATGCCGTATGATTGTTGGTTTATATTTCTCATTCCATGAGAAAATATGCTATAAAACAGAAAAATATAGAGAAAGAGGACAAGACAAAATATAGATTAGAATTAGAGGTCAGTTGGAATTAAAATGCACGTGTGCAAACCATAGTTTTATTTTGGAAGGTGAGGACTGAAGAATAGTCATTGCTTTTCATCACTGTAGATGTGGTTGGTGACTTGGTCAAGCAATTTCAGAGTGGGGAGCAAAAGCAAGGTTGGTGTGAGTTGGTGAGTGAAACAAGGTTAAGGAAGTATAGGTGGTGTGTATAGACTAATCTTTTAAGAACTTTGGTTAAGATGGAGAGCAGAACCCAATTGAAAAATGGGCTGGGCCGGCCTGGTGGCTCAGGTGGTTGGAGTGCTGTCTCCGGGTCAATTCCCACATGGGCCAGTGAGCTGTGCCCTCCCTTCTACAGCTAAGATTGTGAACAACAGCTCTCCCTGGAGGTGGGCTGCCATGAGCAGCCAGGGGTTGGCAGCCAGAGGTTGGTGTGATCTGCTGCTGGCTGCTGAGTGCTGCCATGGGCTACCGTGTGAACCAGAGTGGGTGAAGAGGTGGAAGAAAGGGGAAAGAAAAAATAAATTGAAACATGAGCTAAAGATCTGAATAGATATTTCTCCAAAGAAGATCTACAAATAGGCATGAAAAGATGCTCAGCATCATTATCCATTGAGAAAATGCAAATCAAAACCACAATGAGATACCACTTCACATCCACTAGGATAGCTGTAATCAAAAAGACAGGTAATTGGCCGGCCCCCGTGGCTCAGGTGGTTGGAGCTCCGGGCTCCTAACACCAAAGGCTGCCGGTTCTATTCTCACATGGGCCAGTGGGCTCTCAACCACAAGTTTGCCGGTTGACTTCCTCAACTCCCGTAAGGGATGGTGGGCTGCGCCCCCTGCAACTAATAACGGCAACTGGACCTGGAGCTGAGCTGCACCCTCCACAACTAAGATTGAAAGGACAACAACCTGACTTGGAAAAAGGGCCTGGAAGTACACACTGTTCCCCAATAAAGTCCTGTTCCCCTTCCCCAATAAAATCTTTAAAAGAAAAAAAAAAGATAGGTCATAATGTAGAATAATTAGACCCTTCATACAACTGGGGGGAATGTAAAATAATGCAGCTTCTTTGGAAAACAGTCTGGCAGTTCCTTAAAAGGTTAAACACATGCCTAGGTATAACCCAAGGAATTAAAACATATATCCACACTAAAACCTGTACACCGATATTCATAGCTGCATTGTGCATAATAGTCCTAAAGTGGAAACAACCCAAATATCCCTCAACTGATGAATGCGTAAATAAAATATTGTAGATACCTGTCGTGCGGGGTGTCCGGCGGGGTCTCTGCTCCCGCTCCCCACATAAGAACGCAGGACATGGTGAGGCCAAACAGGAACACCCATGGAGCCATAGATAGGGGAGTCAAACCAATATATTCTCACCGGCGGCCTCCGCCTCTCTACAATCCGCTCTTGCTAGCCCCCATTCTTTCTGCTAGCGTAGCCACAGCCGTTATATTAGTGGCCAATGGCTTACGGGTTACAGCTGACAGCCAACTAGCCACAGCTGCTGGCCATCTGATCACAGTTGATGACCATTTACTACCCGAGCCAGCACCTTTCTATGTGAGGCCGAGAGCCTGGAAACTGTTTTTTTGGGGGCTTTGTCCCCACAATACCCATACAATGGCATTTTATTCAGTAATGAAAAGGAATAGAGTACTGATACATTCTATAAAGCGGATGAACCTTGAAAACATTATGCTAGGAAAAGAAGTCACTCACAAAAGACCACATATATTATGCTCCCATTAATGTGAAATGTCCAGAATAGGCAAATCCTTAGAGCTAAAAAGCAGATTAGTGGTTGCCTATGGCTGGGGGAAGGGGGATGGTTGGGGGAAAATGGGCAGTGACTAGTAATGAGTATTGGGTTTCTTTTTGGGGTAATTAAAATGTTCTAAAATTGATTGTGGTTAATGGTTGCACAACTGTGTGATTTAAATAGCTTTGCATTTATACTTTAAAGGGGTTAATTACATGGTATGTAAATTATATCTCAATAAAATTGTTATTTAAAAAAGATGGGGAGCAGAGGAATGAGGCAAAGGCTGGAAGAGGATGGGGGTAGTGTTGACAGAATTTTCTTAAAAATAGGAGATATGGGAGCAAAAATATAAAAGGAAATCATGATGAGTTACTTAATACTTGTTTTCCAAATACATATGTTCATATTCCTCTTCCTCCTACTCTGATCCTTTTGTTGTTGTGCCTTATGTATTCAGCCTCTGATCCTTTTTTGTTGTTGTTTTTGCTTCCTTTTGGAATGGCCTTTCTGTTCATTTGTTCACTCATCCTACATTCATTAAACAGCTCCTGCATTCTAGGCCTTGGGGTTAAGGCATGATAGTGGCCCTTGAAGAGCTCAGTCAAAACTGTCTTGCAACTACCCTTTAAGTTCAGCTGGTATATTACCTCTTCTATAAAGCTTCTCCAAATACTTCTACCTCTCAGCCCCAAAGGGGACCTTTTTTCTGAGCCTACATAGTATTTTGTAGTTCATATGTGGTATACATAATTTTGCATTGTATGAGAATCATTGAGGCAACTGTCTTATTTCATTGCTGGAGTGTAAACTCTGTAAAGGTTATTCAATTTATTAGTCTCCAAAACACCTGATACAGCACCTTAAGCCTATCTAGCAGATACTTAAAAAATGTACCCTAATAAATGTAATTCAGGTAATTTTAGGCGTTAAATTAAGGTTAAACAAAAGAAGGCAGCATTGTGTTCTGTACAAATCATGAGATATGGAGTTAGAGAGATCTGAATTTAAATGTGCTTTTGTCACTTACTAGCTGCGTGACCTACTTCCAAGTTTCTTAGGCTCTCTGACCTTGAGTTCTTTATCTTAAAGTACTGATAGACTTTACTGGATTATTTTAAGGATCAGTAATATTTATATTTGTAATCACATGTCAGCATGTAAATAGACTTATTTCTTTTATCAAAAAAAATCGTTTTGATGATACTTCTTACAGCTGTGCCTCGTTTTTCTTCTTCTCTTCACAGTAATATATCTTGAAAGAGTTGTTTATTCAGGAGTGTAAATACTTGGTGTCTTCAGTTTATTTCCTTTCATTATTTTTTCTTTTATTATCTTTAATATATTATTTGATAATACAAAAGATTACGTTATACTTAAAAAGCATAACATTAAGAGGAAGACCTGTAAACCCATTTTCCAACTCAAGAACTAGAATCATTGTCTATAAATTGCGTGTCATTATGAGTTTCTCCCCATCCCATCTCCTACCTCCCCTCTAGAGGTAACACTCTCTTAAATTTTATATTTATCATTCGATTGCTTTTTAAAGAATATAGTTTAAAACCATGCTTAATTTGCTTGTATATATTGTTCTAATATTATAGAACTAATTATTATACTTAATATTATTAGATGAGAAATTTTACAGGAGAGAAAAAATGAGGTACAGAAAGTTTGATAATCACATTGTTAGTGAATGGCCCAGCTGAAGTTTGAACCCAAATAGTCTGGCTCCTCCTAATCTGTCCTTTAACCACTACCATATTGCCTTATACATAGTTGTCTGGGGTTTTTCCCCCACTCAATATTACATTTTCATGATTCATTCATGTTTTATACAGCTGTGGTTTATTCATTTTTCAATGCCATATAATATTTCATTTTGTGACTATACCATAATTTATTTATTTATCCATTCTCCTGCCAATGAGCTTTTGGATTGTTTCTAGGCTCATTAGTTTGTTTTTGCTCTTCCTAATATTGCTGCTCAGAACATTCTCACATGTATGGCAACTTTGTGTAAGAATTTTTCCTGGGTTTTTATCTAGGAGTGGGATTGCTGAGTCATAGGTCTGTGAATGTTAAATTGCTTTCTAAGTGTACCAAACTTGTTTGTCAACAATGTGTAATTTTTACTGTAGATTTACATCTTCCCTACTTGTCGATAATGTCAGATGTCTCTCATTCTTTCTTAAATCCAATCTAATTAGGCTTTTACTCCACCACTCCACCTGCTCTTATAAAGGTCTACAATAACTTTCATATTCTTTTTCTAAATTAAATTTTAGTTTTTATTGGGGAATATTGGGAACACTGTGTTTCTCCAGGGCCCATCAGCTTGAAGTAGTTGTCCTTCAATCTAGCTGCGCAGGGGGCAGCTCAGCTCCAAGTTCAGTTGCCATTTTCAATCTTTAGTTACAAGAGGCGCAGCCCACCATCCCATGGGGGAATTGAACCGGCATTGAGAACCGTTCAACTGAGCCATCCGGCCACCCCTCCGGAAGCTCAGAGGCAGCTATTGTCTTCAATCTAGTTATGGAGGGCGCAGCTCACTGGCCCAGGTAGGAATCGAACTGGCAACCACTGTTGTTCAGAGCTCGTGCTCTAACCAACTGAGACATTCGGCTACCCCAGAACTTTTTTATTTTGATATAGTTCAGTTTATCTATTTTTTCTTTTGTTGTCTATGCTTTTGGTGTCATATCTAAGAAGTTGTCAAATCCAATCTCATGAAACTTTTCCCCTGTGTTTTCTTCCAAGAGTTTTATAGTTTTAATTCTTATGTTTAGGTGTTTCATCCATTTTGAGTTAATTTTTGTATATAGTATAAGGTAAGGGTTCAGCTTCATTCTTTTGCGGGTGGATATCCAGTTTTCCTTATATCACTTGTTGAAAAAACTGTTCTTTCCCCCTTGAATGAGGAAATAAACAATTCATAAGTTTTAAATCGGACATCATTCTGAGTTGTGTGATGAAATCGCACACGCTCCAACTCTGTCCTGCCTGGTACGTGAATCATTGCCTTCGTCCAGCATCTCCACGCTGTTTACGCTACCTGGCCTTTAGTCACTCGGTAGGCCTCTCGGTTATCACATCGACTGTCTCCCTATCACAGTGCTTGTGTTCAAGTAACCCCCTATTTTACTCAATAATGGCCCCAAAGTACACAAGTACTGATGCTTGCTGGCAATTCAGATTAAGGCAAAGAGAAACCGTACAAAGCTTCTTTTAAGTGAAAAAGTGAAAGTTGCTCGATTTAGTAAGAAAAGAAAAAAAATCGGAGGTCGCTAAGATCTATAGTAAGAATGAATCTTCTATCTGTAAAACTGTGAAGAAGGCAAAAGAAGTTTGTGCCAGTCTTGTCGCACCTCAAACTGCAAAAGTGACAGCCACAGTGAGTGTTAAGTGCTTTGTTAAAATGAAAAAAAAAAAAAAAAAGATGGAAAATGCATTAAATTTGTGGGTGGAAGATCTGAACAGAAAACGTGTTCTGATTGATGGCAGCATGTTGTGCCAGAAAGCAGTGAGCCTATACAAAGATTTTAGCAAGGGATCTCCTGCAATGAGTGACACCAAGCCATTTACTGAAAGTAAGGAATGGTTATACAGATTCAGAAATAGGTTTGGACTGCAAAATATAAAAATTACTGGAGAAACAGAGAAAGACCACATTCACATAACTTTATTACAGTATATTGTTATGATTATTCTATTACTAGTTATTGTTATTAACCTCTTACTGTGCCTAATTTATAAATTAAACTTTATAATAGGAATGTATGTATAGGAAAAAACAGTATATATAGGGTTTGGTACTATCCACAGTATCAGGTATCCACTGGGGGTCTTGGAACGTATCTCCTGCAGATAGGGGAGAATTACTATATTTTCTATAGTAATTTTCTATTGTTTAATCTTTTAGTTTTACTTTCTGGGATATTTCTTTTATCTTGTTTTTCTTCTAGCCCTTCTATGGATATTTTTAATATCTGCTATTGTAATTTTAATTCCCAAGAACTTTTTTTTGTCTCTGTATATTCCTTTTTTATTGAATTTTGTTTTTGCTTCATAGATGAAATATTTTTGTTCAAATTTCTTGAGACTCTTAAGTCTTACTAAGTTTTCTTCTGTCTTGTCTCTTTTTCTTTTGAGTTTCTTTTTTGGTTTTCTGTTTGTTTTGATCATTGACTTCAGAGGTTTTCCTTAAATGTCTCGTGATTTTTGGCTGTTTGAGTGGAAGCCTTTAAAAACACAGATGGCAGCCCTGTTGGCATGGGAAAACCTTACTAAATGGTGGACTTCACTATAGGTGATCAGGCTGTTGTATAGGGAGAGAGCTGAATGTCATCGTTTATAAAGCTGTTCTGTTGGGCTGGTCAGTTGCCCCAGGGAAATCCTCCGATCTCTTTGGAGGGTGGGGATGGAGAAATGACTGTGGGTATTACTTCATCCTCATGTTTTCAGTTTAGTACTTGTCCCATTCAGCTGTGCTTAGTGGCTATGAATCCAGAGTCCCTCTGGTGCAATCTACCCAAAGAATAAACTAGTTTTCTTCTGGAGGCGGGGTGGAAGTAGGGCAGTGGTAGCCTGATTGTGTCGTTAACAACCCTGTCTTTTTAGGTACTTGGTGCCTCTAATTTCTGAGCCTTTCTGGGATTTTAGAGGAGAATCACCTTGCTCCTTGTTTTTTTCCTATTAGGTTTTAGCTTGCTTTTCTTTTCTAAGTTGTATATCATTTATCCATCTGATATCCACCTTCTAAAATGTTGGGATGTGTTATCTGTTTTCTTTGTCCTGGGAGGTTTATATCTTTTTTATACCTTTATAATAATTTCAGTGGGATTTGGGAGGCTTTAGAGATAATTACATATGAGGAGTGACAATTCAGTTTGCGAACGCATCCTAGAAAAAGAGCTATAAAAAAAAAAAGAAAGAAAAAGTGCTATATACCTCATTGCTGAATATCACTACGGTCCGGTCACCTTCGAAGTACTCCCCTTGGGAAGCTATGCACAGATGCTGGCACCTAGTCCACCCTTCAAAACAATTTTGGAACTCTTTCTGGAATGGCTATCAGAGCTGTAGTCATATTATACTTGATGTCCTGAATTTCATCAAAACGTCTTCCTTTCAATATTTCCTTTATCTTCCGGTAAAAAAGTCATTGGGGGCCAGATCAGGTGAGTAGGGAGGGTGTTCCAATACAGTTATTGGTTTACTGGCTAAAAACTCCCACACAGACAGTGCCGTGTGAGCTGGTGCATTGTCGTGATGCAAGAGCTCCTTCGGGACCATTTTAGCGTATACCTTTCTCCTGCCAAGATTTTCAGTTAAGATTTTCCCACTGTTTCTCTATCGATGTTTACTTGGTCTGCTATGCTTCTCACAGTCAGCCAATGATTTTGATGCACAATTTGATGAAGTTTTGCAATGTTTTCGTCAGTTCTGCTCGTTACTGGCTGCCCTGACCTCTCTTCATCAGTGACACATTCTCTCCCCTCAGAAAAACGTTTAATCCATTTGTACACTGCCATTTTCTTCATGGCATTATCGCCATAAACTTGGACTAACATGTCCCTGATTTCACTTCCACTCTTGCCAAGTTTAACAAGAAATTTAATGTTTGTTCGTTGCTCTAATTCAAGCTCAGACATTCTCACGATGACACACAAAAACACGCAACAACAATAACGAACGCCACTCGGCAAGATACCACCACATGTCGACATGAGCACAGCTCTGAGACACTGATATACCAAGGTTATGAAACCTTACTGAGCTGTTTGTACAGGGCTGCCCATGTAAGCGCACAGTGGCAAGTTCGTGAACTTAATTGTTGAATAGGAGTTGTCAGAGTGGGAACCCTTGTCTTGTTTGTGACCTTAGAAGAAAAGTTTTCAACCTTTCACCATTACGTATGATAGCGGTGGGCTTGTTATATATGGCTTTTATCATTTTGAGGGGTGTTCCTCCTATACCCTGTTTGTTGAGCATTTTTATCATGAAAGGATGTTGAATTTTGTCGGTTGCTCTTTCTGCATCTATTAAGATGATCATGTGATTTTTTTTGTCTTTGAGTCTATTAATGTGGTGTATCATATTTATTGATTTGTGTATGTTGAACCATCTTTGCATCCCAGGGATGAATTTGACTTGATCATGGTGTATGATCTTTTTAATGTGATGTTGAATTTATTTTGCTAGTGTTTTGTTGAGAATTTTTTCATCTATATTCATCACGGATTTTGGTCTGTTGTTTTTTGTAGTATCCTTATCTGGCTGTGGTATCAGGGCAATGCTGGCCTTATAAAGTGAATTTGGGAGTGTTACCTCCTCTTCAATTTTCTGCAAGAGTTTGAGAAGAATTTGTGTTAATTCTCTTTCAGATCCTTAGTAGAATTCACCCATGAAACTGTCTGGTCCCGGGCTTTTCTTTGTTGGGAAGTGTTTGATTGCTGATTCATTCTTCTTACTTGTTATTAGTCCGTTAAGATTTTCTATTTTTTTTTTCATGATTAAGACTGGATAGGTTGTATCTTGCTAAGAGTTTATGCTTTTATTTTAGATTTTCCAATTTGGTGACATATAATTATCCATAGCAATCTCTTGTGGTTATCTCTGTGGTATCAGTTGTAACGAATGTTTTATCTTTCACTTATAATTTTATTTGGGTCCTCTCTTTTTCTTGGTAAGTCTAGCTAAAGGTTTGTCCATGTTGTTTATCTTTTCAAAAAACCAACACTTAGGTTTTTTTAATCTTTTCTATTGTTTTTCTATCTCTATTTCATTTATTTCTGCTCTGATCTTTATCTCCTTTTTTTCCCTGCTATCTTTGGGCTTAATTTGTTCTTCCTTTTCTAGTTCTTTGAGGTTTATTCGAGATATTTCCCCTCAAGGTAGCCATTTATCACTACAGACTTCCCTCTTAGACCTGCTTTTGCTGCATCCCATAAGTTTTGGTATGTTGTGTTTCTACTTTTGTTTGTTTCAGGACTTTTTTTAAAATTTCATATTTGACCCATAGGTTGTTCAGGAGTGTGTTGTTTAATTTCCACATATCTGAATTTTCCAGTTTTCCTCCTGTTAACTGATTTCTAGTTTTATACCATTTTGGTCAGAAAAGATACTTGGTGTGATTTCAGTATTTTTAAATTTGCTGAGACTTGTTTTGTGACCCAACATAGGCTCTGTCCTGGAGAATGTACCATGTGCACTTAACAAGAATGTGTATTTTATTGCTTTTGGATGCAATATTCTGTTAGGTCCATTTGTTCTAAAGTATAATCAAGTCCAATGTTTACATATTGATTTTCTGGTCTGGGTGATCTATCCATTGTTAAAAGAAGGATATTGAAGTCACCTACTTTACTGTATTGTTGTCTATTTCTCCCTTCAGATCCGCTAGTATTTGCTTAATATATCCAGGAGCTCTGATAATAGGTGTATGTATATGTATAAATGTTATATCCTCTTGATGAATTGACCACTTTATCATTATGTAACAACTTTCTTTGTCTCTTGTTAAAATATTTTTACTTAATGTCTATTTTTTTCCTGATATAAGTATAGTTATCCTTGCTTTCTTTTGGTTTTCATTTATGTGGAATATCGTTTTTCAACCCTTCACTTTGTTCCTATATGTGTCCTTGTAGCTGAAATGCGTCTTTTGTAGGCAGTATATAGTTGGATCTTGTTTTTTATGCGTTCAGCTACTCTGTGCCTTTTTAATCTATTTACATTGAAAATAATTATTACTATGTAAGAACTTATTATTGCCATCTTGGTAATTGTTTTCTGGCTGTCTTGTAATCCCTTTCTTCCTCTCCGCTGTCTTCATTTATGAATTGATGATTTTCCATAGTGGTATACAGGCATACTTTGTATTATTGTGTTTTGCTTTATTGTACTTTGCAGATATTGCATTTTTTTTAACAAATTGAAGGTTTGTGGCAACCATCCATCAAGCAAGTCTATTGGTGCCATTTTTTCCAACAACATTTGCTCACTTCCTGTCTCTGTGTCACACTTTGGTACTTCTTGCAATATTTCAAACCTTTTCATTATTATTATATTTGTTATGGTGATCAGTGATTTTCGATGTTACTATCGTAATTGTTTTGGGGGTGCCACAAACTGTACCCATATAAGACAGCAAACTTAATCAATAAATGTTATATGTGTTCTGACTTCTCCACCCACCAGTCATTCCCCCATCTCTCTCCCTTTCCTCTGGCCTCCCTATTCCCTGAGACACAACAATATTGAAATTAGGCCAATTAATAACTCTACAGTGACCTCCAAGTTCAAGTGAAAGGAAGAGTCACATGTCTCTCTCTTTAAATCAGAAGGTAAAAATAATTAAGCTTAGTGAGGAAGGCATGTCAAAAGTTGAAATAGGCTGAAAGCTAGGCCTCTTGCACCAGTTAGCCGACTTTGAATGCAAATTAAAAGTACTACTTCAGTGAACACATGAATGATAAGAAACGAAACAGCCTGATTGCTGATATGGAGAAAGTTTTAGTGGTCTGGACAGAAGATTAAACCAACCACAACATTCTCTTAAGCCAAAGCCTAATCTAGAGCAGGCCCTAACTCTTCAATTCTGTGAAGGCTGAGAGAGATGAAAAGCTGTAGAATAAAAGTTTGAAGCTAGTAGAGGTTGGTCCATGAGGTTTAAAGAAAGAAGCTGTCTCCGTAACATAAAAGTACAAGGTGCAGCTGTAGGTGCTGATGTAGAAGCTGCAGTGAGTGATCCAGAGGATGTAGCTAAGATAATTAATTAATGAGGTGGATACACTAAACAACAGGTTTTCAATGGAGACAAAACAGCCTTATAGTGGAAGAAGACACCATCTGGGGCTTTTATAGCTAGAGAGAAATTAATGCCTGACTTTAAAGGACAGGCTGACTCTCTTGTTAGGGGTTAATGCAGCTGGTGACTTTAAGTTGAAACAAATGCTCATTTACCATTCCCAAAATTCTAGGGCCCTTAAGAAGATTTATGCTAAATCTACTCTGCCTGTGCTCTATAAATGGAACAACAAAGCCTGATGACAGAATATCTGTTTACAACATGGTTTACTGAATATTTTAAGCCCATTGTTGAGACCTACTGCACAGAAAAAAAGATTTCTTTCAAAATATTACTGCTTATTGACAATGCACCTGGTCACCCAAGAGCTCTGATGGAGATGTACGAGGAGATTAATGTTGGTTTCATGGCTACTAACACAACATCCTTCTGCAGCCCATGGGCCAAGGAGTAATTTTGACTTTCAAGTCTTACTATTTAATAGTAAGAAATACATTTTGTAAGTCTATCGTTGCCATAGTTAGTGATTCCTCTGATGGATCTGGGCAAAGTAAATTGAAAACCTGGAAAGGATTCACCATTCTGTATGCCATTAAGAACATTCGTAATTCATGGGAAGAGTCAAAATATCAACATTAATAGGAGTTTGGAAGAAGTTGAATCCAACCCTCACAGATGACTATGAGATGTTTAAGACTTCAGTGGAGGAAGTAACTGCAGATGTGGAAAAAGCAAGAGAACTAGAATTAGAAGTGGAGCCTGAAGATGTGACTGAATTGCTGCAATCTCATGATAAAACTTTAACGGATGTGAAGTTGGATAAGTTCTTACGAATAAGCAAAGAAAGTGGTTTCTTGATATGGAATCTACTCCTGGTGAAGATGCTGTGAAGATTGTTGAAATGACAAAGGCTTTAGAATATTACATAGGTTTAGTTGATTAAGCAGCAGCAGCAGGGTTTGAGAGGATTGACTCCATTTTGAAAGAAGTTCTATTGTGGATAAAATGCTGTCAAGCAGCATTACATGGTACAGAGAAATCATTCATGAAAGGAAGAGTCAATTGATGCAGCAAACTTCATGTTGTCTTATTTTAAGAAATTGCCATATCCATACCAACTTTCAGCAAGCACCGTCCTGATCAGTCAGCAGCCATCAACATCAAGGGAAGAGCCTCTCCCAGCCAAAATATTATGACACACACTGAAGGCTCACATGATGGTTAGCGTTTTTAGCAATAAAGTAATTAAGTAATTTTTTAATTAACTATGTACAGTAGCTTTTTTAGACATAATGCTATTATTACACACTTAATAGACTACAACATAGTGTGAACATAAGTTTTTATTTTTGTTTTTTGGGGTTTTTTAATTAAGATTTTATTGGGGAAGAGAACAGGACTTTATTGGGGAACAGTGTGTATTTCCAGACCTTTTTACCAAATCAAGTTGTTGTCCTTTCAGTCTTAGTTGTGGAGGGCGCAGCTCAGCTCCAGGTCCAGTTGCCGTTTTCTAGTTGCAGGGGGCACAGCCCACCATCCCTTGCGGGAGTCGAACGAACCAGCAACCTTGTGGTTGAGAGGACGTGCTCCAACCAACTGAGCCATCCGGGAGCTCAGCGGCAGCTTAGCTCAAGGTGCCTTGTTCAATCTTAGTTGCAGGGGGCGGAGCCCACCATCCCTTGAGGGACTCAAGGAGTTGAATCGGCAACCTTGTGGTTGAGAGCCCACTGGCCCATGTGGGAATCGAACCGGCAGCCTTCGGAGTTAGGAGCATGGAGCTCTAACCGCCTGAGCCATCTGGCTGGCCCCTGAAGTTTTATATGCATTTGGGAAAACAAAACGTTTGTGTGACCCACTTTATTGTGATATTAGCTATATGGTGGTGGTCTAGAACTGCACAGGGTGTCTCTGAGGTCAGCCTGTATTGATAAACGTGGGGAAATACCTGCTTCAACATATTTAACCCAAGTAAAGATTTTTATTTTGCAATTTGCTAAAGGTCAGAGACATGAAATATAAGAGGCACATTTCACATTAATTAAGATTCTTTGGAGGGACGATTTCCCCTTTGATAGTCATGGTTCTCTTTTTCTTCTGTTACTAATCCAATCCCTTACCACCATCACCACCAAAAAGAGAGAGAGAGGGGGAAAAAACCTGTAGATGAAAACTAGCATTTTAAAATAATTCCAAATAGATTTATACTATCAAATGTTTTAAGCCAAGGGAGAACTGGAATATTCCTGTGATATAGTAAAATGTACTCTATTATAGGTAATTATGCAAATTTAGAGTATGATGAACCAAATATAAACAAACACTAGAAGCTTGATTAGAGCATAAGGCTATAAAATATGCCATGAATGAATGGATCCATGTTCCAGCCAGCCTGGTGTTTTGTCTCTAACAGAAGTTCCTTAAAAATGTGTAGCAGGGTCTGGTTGCCTGTCCTCGTATCGGTTGTGAAAGATTAGAGATGTTTCACCCCCAATTCTGGGTTTCCTTGACCATAATGTGTCTATTGTTAATTTATTTAAACCTTTAAAACTTGTAAATAACTTATGACTAACCCCCTGTTAGTATTGCAAAAATTTTTATTTTTTACTACCTGACATGGTAATTAGTATTTCATTTTATTTGTCTAAGTTCACAATAATTTTCAGGCTCTTGCAAGTATTTGCAGCTCTCATATTCTACAGTTTGTTACATAATCTATGTTCAACTCACTTATACTTCATGAATTGCTAAATTTTTATTATTTCCTCTTCATAATTTTTGAATGGAACCTAGATTTTATTAGTCTTATCTCATTACACAGTTTACTTAAGAGGCATACGTTGTGTTCTCCAGCATCTGTATGAAAAAAACATTCCACTATAACAGAGTACCTTTTTTTGATACCTTAACAAGCTTATTCTGGCCTCTCATTATTCCTGAAGAATAGGTAGAACAGTTATGTGTTTACATATTCTATGGCAGAGAGGAATTCCTTTAGTGTTTTTTTTAAAACTGTCTATTGAGTTCATTGCTGTTAAAGTTTGGAATCATTCTTTCCAAGAGGTCAGGATCTTCCTTATTCTCCAACATCTAAATATATAATCATTTTGACCTTCTGTTCCTCATGTCTCCCTGCAGCCATATGTGTCATTGTCTCAGCAGATGGCACCACCTAGTCCAAATAACAGTACCCCTAACAGTAACAGTGGGAGCAATGGAAATGACCAGCTGAGCAAAACCAACCTGTACATCCGGGGATTGCAACCAGGCACTACTGACCAGGACCTTGTCAAGTTGTGTCAGTCGTAAGTTGGGGTATGTGTGGGTAGGCTTCCAGAGACAGTACAGATTTGGTGATACTGGCTTTTTGCCAGATACTCTTATCCTGAAATGCAATATTATTTTGCTTCTACCCCATAGACATAAGGTTTTTCAACAACTTCTCTTAAAGAAATTCTACCTGCTACTAATATATGAAAACTTGACGTGTTTCTTTGAGAAAAGCCAGGATAGGGCTGGCCTTTGAAGCTTAGTATATGACTTTGTTTCCAGCAGGTATCTAGAACTGATGGTCTAAGTGGAAAGATTCCTGACCTTACACCTTGAATAGAAATGTTCAGCATCTCCAAAGATACTGATTAGAAAGCAGTGAGAGCCGGTAGTGGGAATAGAAGAGAATGGAACTAGTCAATTGAATTGTATACTTAGGAGAGTTTCTGCTGCTAGAGATATTCCCCGTGAACTAGAGGGGTTCTCAAATTAGTGGACAGAGAGGAAGGTAAGAAAGAGGCTGTCACTCTGCCTCTACCCCCTAAAGATTTTTTGGGTTCTTCAGCCTAGATTTGCGTCATAAGATGGAGATAGCTATTGTGGAATTAGCCCACTAAGGAATGCTGGAAAAATTGCAAAAGTGCAGAAATGTTAGCACCATTCCATTTGGCAGAAAAATGTGTGTTTCAAACAATACAGTTGGGGGGAATGATTAGAGGAAGAAACCTGGGGGTGGAATGGGGACATTAATGGGGAGCAGGGAAATTTAATTTGGGTAAGTGAATGGTAGAAAGAGATAGAAATAGCAACCTTAGACTGTGTAAATTTACCGTGTTTTTAAGCTTTGTTTTGAAGTATAACAAGTGTACACAAAAGTGCAAAAATCGTAAGTGTATGTACAACAGTGAATATTCACAAGGTGAAATAGAACATTACCAGCTCTTCAGAAGGTTACCCCCTCTCAGGTACTATCTCCTCCCCACCCCCAAAGGCATCTACTTGAATATGAACAGTGTTGCTATGAATTCTGACTCATAGGATATACATTTGTTCAGCTTTCGTAGATGCTACTAAACAACTTCTGAAGTGGCTAAACTAATTCCAACTCCCACAACAGTATATGTAAGTTCCAGTATTCCAAATCCTGGAGAGGCAGAATATTTTGCCCCCAAAATGTAGTCGTATAAGGCATCAGATGTCCTCTATAAATCCCTTACTCTTCTGAAGTAGTAAGTAGTTTGTTTGGTCCACGCAAATCATACGGATTTTTGCTAGCACTAGGCCACACAAACTCAATCTCTAAAGGCTAGGTGTATGTACAAAAGTGGTTTCTTTACTTCAGCTTCCTTTATAGAAAGGCATTTAAATGGAACTTAGTCTAGGACTAGTAATGTTTTGGGGGAATGGGAATTGGCAGAAATGTTGCTTTATCAGGAAAAAGTATCATATCAGTCTAGTTCCTTGATTTCTTTCCTTTTTTTTAAGGTTTTTTTTTTTTTTTTTAAGATTTTATTGGGGAAGGGGAACAGGACTTTATTGGGGAACAGTGTGTACTTCCAGGACTTTTTTTTTTCTCCAAGTCAAGTTGTCCTTTCAGTCTTAGTTGTGGAGGGCACAGCTCAGCTCCAGGTCCAGTTGCCATTTTTTTTCTAGTTGCAGAGGGCACAGCCCACCATCCCTTGTGGGAGTCAGAACTGGCAACCTTGTGGTTGAGAGGACGCGCTCCAACCAACTGAGCCATCCGGGAGGCAGCTCAGCTCAAGGTGCCCTGTTCAATCTTAGTTGCAGGGGGCGCTGCCCACCATCCCTTGTGGACTCAAGGAGTTGAACTGGCACCCTTGTGGTTGAGAGCCCACTGGCCCATGTGGGAATCCAACCGGCAGCCTTCGGAGTTAGGAACATGGAGCCCTAACCGCCTGAGTCACTGGGCCGGCCGTAGTTCCTTGATTTCTGCACCTCGTGTTTCTTGTCCTAAATATGTGCTACAAAAACCCTCTCATTTCACAAGACAGAGAAAAAACTCAGTTCTACTTCATTATACTTGTAGACTTTCATTTTGCCCTTTCCAATGGTTGCCTTACCTTCTGCTGTGTCTGAAGGGATGAAAATAGTCAGGGTCAGCATGTAGGATGGAAGTAAGGAGCCCAATACGGGACTATGGAGAAGTAGGAATGAGGCAGGGAAAGAATACGTGCTACATGAGTTATGAGGAAAGGGAGGCTGAGAAGAACAGGTGGGTAGAACCATCTTGGGCTTCGAGCTGGGAGTTAAACATTTCTAGAAAGGGTGTTTCATATGCATACAAGGACTTCTTGCCTTTGTCCCAGTTTTCTCTGTTGGGGAAATAAAAGTTGCTGGATCCTAAGCCCTGATGGGCAGGAAGGAGAGGCATGGAGTCTGGGACTGGAACTCCTGGTTTCTTGGAGGGGCTCCTTCTTCCGAGGAGAAAGCAGCAGCAAACCCAGCTGTTGCCAGCTGCTGTGGAAATTCTGAGCTCAAAGTCTCAGGCTGCTCAGACCACAGCAGGCTCCACCCTGGGGCCTTCGGAGGGATAGCAGCATGTGTGTCCTCTGGCCTAGTCTCATGAATCCCTTCCTTTGCCTAAATTTGGGAAAGAATCCAAGTATGTAGCCCTGAAGGGCTAGGGTCACCACATTCAAGTACATCCCTCCACCCCCCATCCCATTTGAATGTGTTCTTTTCCCAGCCTCTAGGGCATTGCTTAGCTTATTCTCTCTAATTCATTGGGTCACAGAAGCCCCGCTATGTCAGTGAGAGGCCGCCAAGGAGTGAAACAAATACATCAATCACACTATGTTCTCTAGGGATGAGAGGAGAGGTAGAAAAAATTGCTTGTTTGGGGTATTGGTCTCAAATTCAGTCCCTGCCAACTGTTTTCAGTTAAATCTTATACTTCTGACTTTGTTAGTGATTTCTGTTTTGTCTCTTTAATATTTTCACCCTCCTTGAGTGGAATGTAGCGACTTCTTTCTAGTGCAGCACTTCTAATATAATCCCTGACCTGTGATATTCCACTGCTCAACTTTGGGGAACTCTGCTGCTAAAGTATAGTTTTCAAAAAAGTGGAAAAACACGACTCTCATACAAATATAGGTGAGCACATGCCAAAGATTTATTTTACTTATTAATGAAGGAATCAGGAGGATGGTAAAATGTGTTTGAAGAGCATTTGAAGGACTAAGTATTTACAGGTACTGAGAAAATGATGTTGTAATTAGATTGCTAGGTTACATACAAAACTGGTTTATATTCTATAGGAAATAAAAGTTATCTTTTCCATTGTATCGAAATTATATGCATTTCTACTGGTTAAAAATCTACAAGTTAATATGTATCTTCACAAAGTCTGGGCCCTGGTTGGTAGTAAAGAGTAAGTCAAACAAAGAAACATCCTGCTAGATAATGAAATATACCTTAAATGGGCCCATTTGACTATGTTCCAGAATGACATTGAAAGGATATACAGTCCTCATGTTGCCTTATCACCAAGTTTTAGATAATTCCCTTAACACTGCTGTTGTGCTGGTCTTGTGCCCACTCTCCTCCAAACACACTCAAATCTTGACCATGAAAAATAGAAGTCTTAGAATACAGTAAAGCAAGAGAGAAATTTGCAGTAGATTAAAATTGAGGTCCCTTGAATGTAATAACAATAATAGCAGCTCAGAATTTTCCAGTGTTTACCATGTGGTAGATATTAGTGCTTCATATTCATAAATTCATTTCATATTCCCAACAATCCTGTCTCTTACACATTTGATGAGACTGAGGCACAGAAAGGTTGTCCAAGATCCCACATAGCTACAAAGTGGCAGAACCAGGATTGGAACAAAAGCAGTTTGACTCAGGTTGACCTTCAATCAGGGGGGCAGCAGAGGGGTAGGGAATGAAGTGTCTGTAGGTTTGTCATTGGAGGAATGGTATTTGTCCTAAAGTAGATAAGTAATATCAAGGATTATTTTTAGTCCTCAAGGAATTCCAGCATGAGCTCTGCCCTTACACACTGTGCTAGGTGGACATCGCCAAGCTGTTTGCCCCAAAAGACAGTAGTCTCTTTCCAAGTGGTATCTGTTGTAGTTGGAGAAGAAGAGAGATATATGTTGGTATTGTAAGGGCTGCTACAGTTACCTTATTTCTTGTAGGTGCCTTTGGGGAATACGTTTCTATGATAAGTGTGATGTTTAAGTTCAATTCTTCTTTGTCTTTATTAAGGTTTGAGTAGGATCAGTTGTCCTAGTGGGAGTGGAGAAAGGACAGGGATTCATCCAGATGTCTCAGTCTCTGTCCTTTTCTAAATCCCTGCCCTAAGGTCATACCTTTGTTTCCTTCTCCCTTAGATATGGCAAGATTGTCTCCACTAAAGCCATCCTGGATAAGACTACAAACAAATGCAAAGGTGAGAATACCTGCTCTTGCTGATGGAGAGCAGCTGTGAGTGAGGCCATCCCTTGTCTCTGCCCTTTACTGCTGAAAGGCCAGAGAGGAGTCTGTAAGGTTTTCAGGCTGAAAAGCCTAGCAGATAGTTAGATTGTTTAGTGACCAGATAACTAGAGCTGAAAATGCTATTTTGGGGACCCAAAGCTAGAAGCCCGCACAGAGAGTCTTTGAGTCCTTTGGGCTTACTTTAGACCTCACGTTTCCCTGGATTGGATGGATATGGGTAGGTGAGGTTATCTCTCCTTAGGAAAGCATTGTAAATTCTTTTTGGTGGTAGTGGGGGGATGATTTGATAGTATTCTTTTGTGAGGATGAATATTTTGTTGGGGTTTTGAGCAGTTCTAGGAGGGGGTGGAAAGTAGAAGGAGGGGAAAGGTATGTAGGCTGGGGTGGGGAAGGGGCTTCTTCCAGCAGGTGTCTGGTTACCTGCAATGGAAAGGCTGTGCTCCCTACGTGCCTAACATTTCGGGGGCGTGGCTAGAAAAGAGGAAGGGGTTCTTCTAGAATTGGGGGGAGGCTGTGGTTTATGAGAAGAGCCAAGTTCCTGAAACCTCAGATTTCTTAAGGGGGAGGGAGAAAGGCAAGGACACCACAACCACCTCGTTACTCGTGGCATTCTTAGCTGTAAAGGAGACCAAATCTCACAGGGTTTGAGGGGCACATGGGTTACTACCTGAAACTTCTAACTTCTCTTTTCTCCCTACCACTTCTATCGCACGGGTTATAACTCCTCTTCTGTCTCCTGCAAAGCTGGGCCTCCTGCCTCCCTTACACTCCCACTGCCTAGTGATGCTGTTTCCCTGTTCCAGGCTACGGCTTTGTGGACTTTGATAGTCCTTCAGCTGCACAGAAAGCTGTAACAGCCCTGAAAGCCAGTGGTGTACAGGCACAGATGGCAAAGGTAAGGGTACTACCCCTTGTCTATTCCTCCGAGGGGTTGGTCCAGTTCAAGGCCCCCAGAGGGCCTAAGAACCATGAAGTTGATGGGCAAGGGCCATCTGCGGGGCTTGGTGACTATATCTGGTCAAAGACAGTCTGGGCCAGGACCGCAGTGGGCACCCCTTGGGGGCTAGAGGAAGATGGTGTTCAGAATCTGTGGCAAGTAGCTCTGTCAACTCTTTTCTTCTCATCAAGTATCATAAGCAGGCCAGAAGGTCAACGGACTTCTTCCCTTGCCCTGCCGTTTCCTCTTCCCCACCCTGGCCTCTTACTTCCATACCAGACAGCCGGTGGTAGTTTTGCAACATTCTCTGAAGAAGCCAGCTGCGCATCTCAGAAGTTCAGAAGGATGTTCTGCAGCTCCCACCACTGTCCCCTGGGGGTGGGGTGGTTGGGCTGGGGGAGAGGAAGAGGAAAGCCACAGCCAGGAAGGAGACTGTCTTTCCTTCTCAGTTCTGTCTCGAGCTTTCATTTTGATCTAGACAGCTAGGAAACTAGAGGCTTTTCTCTCCCTTCTGGGAATTGTCCCCTTACTTTTCTGAAGTCATTGTGAATACTCTGTGTAGAGCAATGAGGCACGTCTATCAGCCACCTTTTCTTTAACAGTTAAAGAAAATGGAAGCCCTGAAGGGAAAGGCAGAGAGCGATTAAGGTTGCTGGTGACCCACAGTCTAGAGCAGAGTGACTGCTTATAAAATTCTTACAACTACAGCTGTGGGAAGTTTTAGCCATTGTGTACATTCTGCCCACTGGAACGGCTCTCCCACCGCTTCTTTCTGAAGAAAAGCCCTCTGGCAGTAGAGTGGAGGAGTCTTCAGAGTTCCTACGAGACTAGAACTTTCAGGGCTCCATACTGACCCCGTGAGCTATACATGTGTCCCTGAGTGCAGCCCCCAGCACACTGCCTTCCCTTTCCCCTTCTCCCTCTTCCTGCTTTTCCTCCATCAGGGAGTGAACAGGCATTCCTACACAGAGGAGTCTGCTGTGGCCGGAAGAGGGGGGGAGGGAGGATTACTCAAAACAATCCAGCCAGGGAACCAGGCAGTCCAAGAGAATCCAGCCTCTGGGACAGGCTGTTGCAGGGAGGGGGCAGGGCTGCGCTGCCTAGTTCTTAAAGAGACAGGCAAAACTTTACCAATGGTATTGTGGGCTTGTACAGCACGAGTAATAGGAAATCTGCTTTTTTTTTTTTTTTTTTTTTTTTTTTGCCAGGATTCAATATACAACCCATGGTAGTGGGAGTAGGTGTTACAAATAGTTGTTAAGATTCTCTTTGTTTATGTGGCACCCTTCCTACTATATCTATTCTGAAATATCATTTTGTGGATGAGGGCTGAAGGTGGGAGATGGATAACAAATGTGAACTTTATTTTCTCACTTTTATTTCCATAGCAACAGGAGCAGGACCCCACAAATTTATACATATCAAACCTCCCACTATCAATGGATGAGCAAGAACTGGAGGGAATGTTGAAGCCCTTTGGCCAGGTTATCTCCACTCGAATCCTTCGAGACACCAGTGGGACCAGCAGAGGGGTTGGCTTTGCAAGGTGAGTGGTGCCAGGAATAGAAAATGAGGTTAATAAAGAATGTCACTTAGAAAGTCACCAAAAAAATCCATGCCACACCCCCCCCAAGGGACCAAACTATTAGCTGGAAGTACTTGATGGTAAATCAAAAGTTCACTTAATTATAGGTACCAATACTTAACATGTGCCCCCAAATCTTTATTCTTTCCCCACTACTTCCTGCTACTCTAGCCTTTCCTTTGATCCAGACCCAATCAAATAAATAATTCCATATCTTATAGTTTACTGAGTAGTTTCTGATCCTATTATTTGATTTAATCATTACAACAACCCTGTGCAATAAGTATTAATTCTTCATTTGATTGATAAGGAGACAAAATTTCCCAATATGAAGTGTTTTGCCCGAGGTGTCACAGAAGTGGGTGGTAGAGCAGAGCCCTAATCTAATCCTTCTGGCTTCAAGATCAGTTAGGACGAAGTGGAAGTTTTGGTCTACATTTTCAGATCTGTTGAGAAACTTAGATTCTAGCACCAACTTGGCCACTAACTGCCCACGTGGTATCGGACCTTTACGAGCCTGGGTTTACTCTGTGAAGTAGAGATTGATTTAGATGAGTGATTTCCTAGAGCTGCACAGCTCTCTGGGGTGCCCTCTTCCGAGCTTAGGTGTCACTGTAGAGCCGCAGCTGCCTCCAGCCCACTTAAGAAATGTTTCTGCTTTTATTTATCTTAAGATTTTGTTTGAAAGGGGATTCTGTTGCCTTTTTGTAAAGTTTGAAAACTACTAGACTAAATGATCTGAAGATCCCTTTTTGTTTTAAATATCTTGTCTGATCCAAGAACACTCTCTTGGAATGTTTTAGACCTTGGGAAGAGAAAAGGGCTTCTCTAGGCAACTCAATCTTGGTAGCACCACCTGCTGGCAATCCCACGGATAACTAAGGGGAGTTCCTAGGCTTGTGGTCATCGGACTTTTTTTTTCTCCCACACTCTCTTCAAGCAGAGGTTCCTAACCTTTTTCAGATCATGGCACCATAGTTGTCTTGTTAATTTTTTGCCCTAGACTAAACAAAATGCTTAACAGTTCAATTTATTAAGTAATTAAATGGTCTAAACAACTCAAAAAGTGTTCATATCTTTTTTTTTAAGTGTTCATATCTTAACAATTTTGTAGCTATTTGAAAAAATACATTGAAAGAGAAAATATGTTTATTTCATCCTTAAATAACTATACTTACTAATGGATGTGTACCTGTTTGACACTGTACATCTTCTCAAACCTTGGAATCAGATTGGACATTTACACCCTCATTTCCTGTTACACATTGATTTTCTTATGGTACTTGCTTTTGTCGTAAGGGTGATTGGCTGTTGAAATGGTGAACTATTTAGAGTTAGTTGTACACACAGCATGCAGCAGATGTTGCTGTATTTTCTTCAGAAAGTTAAAATGCCCCTTACTGTGCCTCTGTGAGTTCATGGAAGTGGCCCTGGGTGTCTTAGAACCCATTTTGGGAATGGTGACTTTGAAGACTTGAAAAACTATTAAAACCCTTGCATGTTTTCTACGTTAATAACTACAAATTTTCTTCATAAATTTAGATTCTTGCTATGTGTGATTTCCAACAAATTTTAAACATTGATGTTTTATTTATTTTTATTAGTTTCAGGTGCACAAAGCAATGTGATAGTTAGACATTTACACCTGTCACAAAGTGATACCTCCCAATCTGTTACCCCTCTGACATCGTGTATAGCTTAAACATATTTTAAATCAAGCTGTCATATCGTTTTTAAATGTATCCAAATGAAATCTAAATGTCACGGCAGTGTGGTAGAAGAGAGAAAAGGCGATCAAATATGTGGTGATGGAAGGAGAACTGACTCTGGGTGGTGAATACGCAATGCAATATATAGATGATTCATTATAGAAATGTACATTTGAAACCTATATAATTTTACTAACCAATGTCACCCCAATAAATTTAATTTTTTAAAAATCTGTAAAAAAAATCTAAATGTCATAGCAATTTGATACACAAAATCATCCATTTTTAAAATACGTAAGGTGCTTTTTTTAAAATTAGTTTCAGGTGCACAAGACAAAGTAATACGTAGACGTTTATCATTTATATCCCTCACACTGTATGAACCCCCTCCCCCCAAGGCATTTCTTTTCTTTTCTTTTTTTTTTTAAATATGGAACCCTTCACAAATTTGCGTGTCATCCTCGCTCAGGGGCCATGCTAATCTTCTCTGTATCGTTCCAATTTTAGTATATGCACTGCCGAAGCGAGCACGGCATTTCTTTTTTTAATAGTCATAACTCTTACATCTTTTTTATCGTGTTCCTTTTTTCCTTCCTGATCTTGTATTTCCATTCCATTTTCCTACAGAATTATATTCTAGTGTAAAATATTTTTATAGTTGAAAGTCTTTTTATGGATGATTCTGTCATACTTCTCTGCAATAAAAATGTATATGTAAATTAAATATTTTTCCAGTGGCCATGAAAATTCTCTTTATAATTATTAGTTCATAGTTGCCCCAAACAACATAAATATATTAAAATGTTGATACAAAATTATTTTATATAAAGTAAATTTTATTAAATGCTTCTGCTATGGCATGGAAAAGTTTATTTTATTTAGATTTTTCTAATTAGGTCATGTAGCCGTCAGTGAATATTGTGTATTGCTGTAACAAGACAGGGTTTAATATCAGTTCTGTTCCTGTTTTTGTTTTCATGTGGAGAAACCTTGTTCACATAAATAAGTAAATAGGAATGGAAAGAGTTTTGTTAAAATAGGAATTCTTTGAATTCTGTCTGAATCATATGCCAAGAACCAGGGTGATCTTTCTTCAAAACTGAGTGTTTTTATGTGTCAGTTGACAACTTGTGACTCCTCCAGCTTCTGTTGGGAGGAAGAATTGGGAGCATTTGTAACTCAGTCATCACTGCCTCGTGTTGAGTTTTGGGAAGAGTGTGAAGCAAATTGAGAGGAGGGGCTGTCAGAGGGGACTTAGCCTTGGATCACTAGTGGTCGTGAGCGATCCCTCAGGCCGATCATTTTTAGGAAAGAGTTTGTGAAGAAGTCGTGGTTCTGAAAGCAAGTCTCTTAAAACTCTGCATGCCTTCTGAAAGATTAGGGAATAGGAGTAAGCCAACTAAAGACTTCTGATCTAGGACACCTCACGTGTGGTTTTCTCTAAAAGGTTTCATTGGAGTCTTTTGTTTTGTTGGTGAACACGCCTTCACAGGAGTGGCTTATAATTTTAGTGGTTATTGGCATAGAAACTATACTGAGACTTGCTTTGAATAGGGAAAGAGGGGAAGATACGGTACCTTCTATGCTGTAGACCCTTACCATTTTTTAGAACACATTTCTATAGATTATTTCATTCGATTTATACAACCCTGGGTAGTAGGGTAGATGTATAATTTTTCTAAAGCAGAAATGAGGAATGGGGTCCAAAGGGTTTTTGTGCATGTCCTGACTTACAGAGCTTTTGGATGGTGAACAGGCTCTGGAGTCCAAATTTTATGATTCCTTATTCAACCCTCTTTCCCTCACAAGATACTTTAACTCAGTAGTTAGCAACATTGTTTTTTCTATCACTATGGACCATAAAAATGCTGTCTTATTATTGTTTCCACCTACAGACTCATGAAATCTTAATGATGTTATCAGTAGTTAATGAGACCTTGATTAATAATCCAAAAAACAAATATTGGCAAATTCTTAGCTTGTGTAGTTTTATCAAATTGAAGGAACAATGTCCATTAGGAATTTTGTAATAAAAGTAATGATAACAGCCACTATTAATTGTATTCTTATTTATGAACCAGACACAATACTAGGCCCATCTATCAGTATCTCCTTTGGAATACATATTCATAGCTTAAAGGCCTCCATTATTCCTTTCAGGACCCCTACCAGAGCAGTTGAGAAAACCTTCATTAGAAGCTGGGTTTGCCACTTCAGGATACTTTGAATTTGTGTGGAGGAAACACTGTTTCTATAGACACAACTTTTAGAGCATTTGTGGGGCTGGGAAATTAGAGCTGTCTTTTTGAATGTAGGGAGAGCACAGATCCTGGAGAAGCTAGAGCCTAACCCCTCTTGTGCTCCTTAGGATGGAGTCCACAGAGAAGTGTGAAGCCATCATCACCCACTTTAATGGAAAATATATTAAGACACCCCCTGGAGTACCAGGTGAGGCATCTGGGAATCAGGCTGAGAGGGCCACAGGTTGTTACTTCCAGTGAAGATTGTGGAGGAGTTTTGCATGAGTGTGAGTGGGCTAAGTGAGGTGGGACTCAGCTGCCTGTCTGCTTTCTCTCTTGGCAGCCCCATCTGATCCATTGCTTTGCAAATTTGCTGATGGTGGTCCAAAGAAACGACAGAACCAAGGAAAATTTGTGCAAAATGGACGGGCCTGGCCAAGAAATGGAGACATGGTAAGAGGACCTCTAAGGAAACAGGAGTACTGAGGATATTAAATGGAATGGAAATGACCATGGCCTGATTTCTGTGAGCTTAGGTGGCAAGCTTGAGAGCTATAGTTTATAACTGAGAGATGCTGGCTACTTAACATGCTCTTCAGCGTGGGTCTTGAATGGGGTTTTGCAGTGTGAAGAACCAGAAAAACTCTGGAACAGCTTGTCTAGACTTCACTTTAATCAGTTGAACCAAATACATCCTCAACCTTGACATTTCTGGGCTTGTTCCTCTTCTCACCCCATGGCTCACAATATGTACTCTGTGTTCTTTCTTCATAGGGTGGTATGGCCTTGACCTATGACCCAGCCACAGCTCTTCATAATGGGTAAGGGTGTTTATATAATCAGGTCACCTGAAAATGACAACAGCCTGTGTCCAGGCACTTGGATGTTTCTTCTTGATTTTTAAACAGCACTTAGCGGCAAGTGGCTCTGTCTACGTGACTCCTTACTGATGAGGTTCCTTCCTGCAGGTTTTACCCAGCTCCTTATAACATCACTCCCAACAGGATGCTCGCTCAGTCTGCTCTCTCCCCATATCTTCCGTCTCCTGTGTCTTCATATCAGGTATGTTCATGCCCGAAAAAGGGTGTCATTATGTTCTGGGTGAAGGAATATAAGGTTGGAAAGTACTTGGTTTTTTTTTTTTCCTTTATACATATTACACACAAATAATTTTAAGTAAAAGCATAACGTGATCACATTACATATGTATAGACTGTTGTAGTAACAACTTCTTATTCTTTGTCCATCACCTCCACAAGTAAATCCATGTTAATTGCATACTATTTTTCCACTTTTTTCTTCATGTGCATATATATCCATACGTATAGGGTTTTTGGAAGTCATTGTTAATTTTACAAAAATTTGACCATATTAAATATATTTTCATACTTTACTCTTCTCACTTAATAGTATTTTAAACCAGTGATTCTCAAAGTGCAGTCCTTGGGCCGGCAGCTATCAGCACTGGGAACTTTTAGAAACACAAATTCTTGGACTCCATCGCAGATCTGCGATTGAGAAACCTTGGTGATGGGTCCCAGCAATCTGAGTTTTAATGACCTTCCGGGGATTCTTATACAGCTAATGTTGAGATCCTCTGTTTAATTATTTCCTTATTTTAATAGTTACATTATATTTCATGCAGCAAACACACCAGAATTCTTCAGTTGTACCCCAATGAAGGGCATTCACTTGGATTTCAGTGTTTTTCTCGTACAAATAATGTTTCAGTAAACGCTCTGGTGATTCTTTCCTTATATGTGAGTGCTTTTATTTCTGGGGAGCTGGAGTCCGAGGAGTGGGCTGGCTATGTTGAATAATTTGTGGACTTTCAGGTTTTGTTTTTTCTAAAGTTTATTGGGGTGACAGTTGTTAGCACAGTTACATAGATTTCAGGTGTACAATTCTGTATTACATCATCTATAAATCCTATTATGTGTTCACCACCCAGAGTCAGTTCTCCTTCCATCACCATATATTTGAGACTTTCAGTTTTATAGATGTTACCAGATGGCTTTTCACAAAGGAGGTGTCCAGCCTGAGAACACCCATTTCCCTCTAGCCATAGGTGATGCTGCTCTTTTTACATTTTTCCTATTAAATAGTTGTAAAGTGCATTATGACTTTAATTTGCACTTCCCTGACTGCGGCGTAAGTTTAAGCATTTTTTAATGTTTGTATATTTTGATTTGGTATTCTCTGATTGCTCTTTGTATGCTTGGCCCACTTTTCTGTTTGGTTATTTGTTCTTTTCCCATCAACTTATAAAAAAATATTTGTATGTTAGAAGTGTTAATCCTCTGAATGTTATCTTTGATGCAAATATTTTTTTCCAAATTTAGTTTTTGTCCGTTGCCTTTGTGGCCCCCAGACTTTAGCTGTACATCAGAATCACTTGGAGAGCTTATTAAACCCAGGTTACTGGGCACCACACCAAGACCTTCTGATTCAGTAAGTCTAGGGTGGGAAGCAAGAATTTGTATTTTTCACAATTGCCCAGATGCTGCTGCTGCTACTGCTGCTGGTCATAGGACCATACTTTGGGAATTACCACTTTTTGTCATACACAAATTTAAAATTTGTATATAGTTAAATACATCTGCTTTTTCATGTATGGATTTTTAATTTCTTGCCTTAATTCAAGAGGTTTTCCCCTTATGTTGTACACGTGGTCTCCAAGACTTATTTCATTTTTTTACATGTAAATGTGTAATCATCAGGAATTTATTTTTGTATATGGTAGAAAATGGGTACTATTGTATTTTCTTTTTTTTCTTTTTTCTTTTATTGGGGAATATTGGGGAACAATGTGTTTTTCCACAACCCATCAGCTCAATGTCAGGTCGTCATTTTCAATCTAGTTGTGGTGGGTGCAGCTAAGCTCCAAGTGAAGTCGTTATTTTCAATCTCATTGTGGAGGGCGCAGCTCACTGGTCCCTGTGGGAATTGAACTGGCGACCTTGGTGTTACTATGAACACTGTGCTCTAACCACCATGAGCAATCCGGCCGCCCATGTATTTTCTTTCAAAATGTTAACCAGTTGCCCTAGCACTAAATTATTAAGTAATCCATTCTTTTCCCACTGAATTGAAATGCCACCTTTGTCACATAATAAATACTGGAAATTTTTTTTGGTATTCATTCTCTCCCTATGATCATTGTTTCTGTTCCTATTCCAATAATATATTGATTTGACTACAGTTGCTTTCATAATATGTTCTAATATTTGATAAGACAAAACCCTCCTCTCCACTCTTTTTCATCCTTTTTTTGCTATCTTTTGACAGATATTCTTCTCTATAAAGTTGATGGTGATTTTATATAATTTTAAAAAATCTGTGAGGATTTTAATTGGAATTACATTAAAGCTATATACTAGTTTAAGAGAATTGACATTTTTAAAAGTACCAACCTTTTCACCTAAGATATGGTATTTCTTTTTTATTTTTTCCCCGCCTCCCCGCCTGAACCGGTATTTCTTTTCATGTTTTTAAATCTGTTTTTATGTCCTTCAATAAGACTGTGTTCCCCCGAAAATAAGACCTAGCCAGACAATCAGCTCTAATGTGTCTTTTGGAACAAAAATTAATATAAGCCCTGGTCTTATTTTACTATAAGACCAGGTCTTTATAATATAATATAATTAATATAATATAATATAATATAATATAATATAATATAATATAATACAATATAATATAATATAACATAACATAATATTAGTAATATAAGTAATATAATATAATACTGGGTCTTATATTAATTTTTGCTCCAAAAGACGCATTAGAGCTGATTGTCTGGCTAGGTCTTATTTTCGGGGAAACACGAGATTTTAGTTTTGTTTATGTAGGTTCTTATGCTTTTCTTGTTAAATACCAGGGATGCCAAAAAAATGTATACACATGACTTGTATTCATCTTTTGTTATCGGTATATATTGAGTGTTACAATTTTAATACACTTTTTTCCTTTCTTAAAATGTGTATACATTTTTTGGCACCCTCTCTGTATTCCTAAGTGTTCTATAATTTTTATAAACATTTCTAGATACACTCATTGATACATTGAAAAAAAGCTACTGATTTATGTTTATCTATTTAGTGTGCAGCTGACTTACCAAATCCTCTTTTTACTTTTTTTTTTTTTACGTGAGTCTCTTAGGTTTTCTAGGTATACAATGATATTATCAGTGCAAATAATAGTTTCTCTTCCTTTCCAATTTTATGCCAATTGTATTCTTATTTAATTGTATTTATTTGGCCTTGCTATAAAATAGGTTACTATAATTGCGATCGTTTTAATATTTCTCTAGGTTAATGTGGCAAGTTTTTGGTGATAGCATTTAATATATGTACATAGTTTCTTTCTAGTTCCTATTTTACTTTGTGATTTTTAAAAAAATTAATGGCTGCTGAATTTTATCAAATGTCTTTTTTAGCATCTAGTGTTACACTATGGCTTTTTTCTTCAATTTTGACTCGTGTATAGAGTTTCTGATCTTGAACAATCTTTATATTTATGGAATAAACCCTACTTGTTTATTGTGATGCATTTCTATCTTCTCATTGCTAATTTTGTTCATTTTACAAATGAAAATGAGATACAATTCACATACCATGAAATTCACCTTCTTAAAGCGTACAAGTTAGTAGTTTTTAGTATATTTACAAAACTGTACAACTATCACTATTATCTAATTCCAGAACATTTTCATCATCTCAGAAAGAAACTCTACAGCCATTAGAAGTCATTCCCCATCCTTCCTTACCCCAAGCACTTGGCAACCACTAATACACTTTTTATGTCTATAGATTTGCCTATTCTAGACATTTCATATAAATTAAAGCGTACAATGTATGTCTTGTGTCTGGCTTCTTTCAGTTAACATGCTTTAAAGGTTTATCCATGTTATAACATGTATCAGTACTTCCTTTTTATGACTGAATCATATTCCATTGTGTGGATATACCACAAATTTTGTTATTCAGTTGATGGCCATTTGAGTTGTTTCCACCTTTGGCTATTATGAATAATCTTGCCATTTGTGTATAATTTTTGTGTGGACATATGTTTTCATTTCTCTTGGGTATATACCTTGGAATGGAATTGCTGGCTTACGCAGTAACTGTAATTTTTTGAGGAACAGCCAAACTGTTTTCCAAAACTGTTGAACCATTTTACATTCCCATTCGCAGTGTGTAACAATTGTTATTCTGTCCTTTTAATTATGGCCATCCTAGTGGGTATGAAGTGGTATCTCATTGTGTTTTTGATTTATATTTCCCTAGTGGCTATTGATTTTGAGCCTCTTTCATGTGCTTATTGGCCATTTGTATATCTTCTTACACAAATATCTATTTAAATCCTTTGCCCACTTTTAAATTGGGTTATTTCTTGAGGTGTAAGAGTTGCTAAAAAATACATATCTATAGATATATAGATGGTATAGATATACATAGATATAGATATAAATATCTATCTATCTATCTATCTATCTATCTATCTATGTATATATCTATATCTATATCTATTTTTTTTTTAAAGGAAGGCGCAGCTCACAGTGGCCCATGCAGGGATCGAACCGGCAACCTTGGTGTTATCAGCACCACGCTCTAACCAACTGAGCTAACCAGCCACCCTAATATTTTTTAAACAGTTTATTCTTCATGTTTCTATTTTCTGAGGGGGCACTCCAACTTTTGGAGGGTTTTGCTGAATATTGTCAGATCACTGGACGAAACAATAGTTTCTGGGCAATTAACATTTTTGTTTATTTTTGCTTGCATTAGAGAGTAACTCAGACATCTCCTCTACAAGTACCTAACCCATCTTGGATGCACCAGCAGTCATACCTCATGCAGCCTTCAGTGAGTGTTCAGATGTGGGCAAAAGTCAAAGAGGCAATTTGATGTAATGAAAAACTGGGATTTGATGACAGACAGGAGGTGTGGGTATGAGTTCTGGCTCAGGCCTTATGCAACCCAGGTGTATGACCTTAAATTCTGTGAGTTTGTTCTTCTTACACGGGGATCCCTCTAGACTCATGGGCAGAGTACCCATTCCTGTTGCATAACTGGGTTGCTGCCCACCTATCATTTCTCAGGATTTTAAAATGTCTGTCTTCAACGGTCCTGGTAGCCATGAATCACTGCTGCAGGCAGCCTCACAGGAGGCTGCCACCTAACCCTGTCCTTTGTTGCTGCCTCTAGGGTTCAGTTCTGACACCAGGCATGGATCACCCCATTTCTCTCCAGCCTGCCTCCATGATGGGACCTCTTACCCAGCAATTGGGCCACCTGTCCCTCAGCACCACGGGCACGGTAAAGCAGGATGTTTCTGATTATAACTCCTACTGAGCAAGAAATACCTATGCAATGCTCTTCAGGTTAAATACTTATGAATGGTAATGAAATCACTTCAGCGTCATTGAGGGCGTACTCAGAATGGGGCCTAAACTCAAAAGCTGATAATCCTTGAGCTGGGAATACAGCCAGTCTGCTCCCCAGCCACTCCTTTTAACTGATTCCTACTTGTGAAACTAAACAAATAATGTTTCTAGCTACATAACTAGTTTATCTAGGAGTTCATTCACATTTTTTAGAAATCTTTATCAAAACAGTAACAAGAAGAATGGATGAAGCTCATTAGCTGCCTTATAGGTCTGCTGCATTCTGATTTGCACAGGAGGGCTTAAAGGCAGTGCATCAAGGAAAAGCAGAAGACAGGAAAGAGGAGGAACGGAAGTCATGTAGGTAGAAGTCTCTGTAAGCCAGTGTACTTTAGAACTACCTGAAGGGCTTTTAAAAAGCACAATTAAGTTAGACTCTCTGGGGAGGGAGCACAGGCATCAGTAGTTTCTAAAGCTCCCCAGGTGCTTTAAATGTAGCCAAGAGTCACCGCTCTAAGCTTACTGATGTTTTTCATTCTAGTACATGCCATCAGCTGCAGCCATGCAAGGAGCTTACGTCTCCCAGTACCCCCCTGTGCCTTCTTCCAGTGTTTCAGTTGAGGTAAGAGTTTTATAGGTCTCTTTGGATTCAGGACAGGAAATGAACAGAGGCAGATTCCCCCCCCCCCCCCATCAAGACCTTCCTCTCACAAGGATGCTGATTCTGTGCTCGCGAATGGCTGGCAGGTGTGTGAAGAATGGAGGAAGGAAGGCAAGGCTTAGATCGTGTCCTTGAAGAAGGCCCTTCCTGACGTTTGGCCGGACAGTAGTTACTACCAGGCCGCTGACTTTCTTGGGCAGCTGTAAATGTTGGGGCGTACTCACACAGGTGTACGGCAGTGGGTAGGTGGGGGAGAGCACTCAGCCCCGGGGGATTCACGCAGCTGCTGTAGCGGGAGGAGAGGTGTACATGCACGGGGTGACGCCCCTCCCTTGGCTGTGGACAGGAGAGCAGCGGCCAGCAAAGTCAAGTGACGGTGGACGCTCCCTCAGACCATGGGCTCTATTCTTTCCAGTTCAACAAGTAACAGTGGTAAGAATCCCATGCTGAGGGGCTGGGTGTGCTGCGCAGCCTGACGTCAGACAGTCGCACGTTTACCATCCCCCTCCCTACCCTCTCTGGCTTATTCCTCCTGTAGGATTTCCTTCCCCATCTTTGTTGAATACCAATGAATTCTTGGAGAGGCTGACGCTCCCAGACTCCAGAGGGCTAATGAGGAACACACACCACTTGTGGGCCCTGATAAGAACTAACACTTGGCCATCGTTTTTCACAGGCCTGGGCCTGAAAAAGAAATCTCTGCACTCCTGCCCTCTTCTACTCCTCCATTCCTGATGGAGCCTGGGGGAACTGTCACTTCTTGTGTATGCTACATTCAAGGTGATAAAAAAACTTTTCTTTCTTTTGCAAAGAAAGTTTTATGTTTTAACGGCAATATATTCTTTCCCGACCCCAAAGACACATGGTGCCTGGAGCGTCCTCTCATCTTTATGGAAAACACTTTTTGATGTGTTGGACTTATTTGGGGAGGCTTTTAAAATTTTTTATTATTTCTTCTCTTAAAAAAAGAAAAAGAAAAAGAAAGATGTGCTAGAACATTGAAGGAGTCCTACTGTGGGCCCTTCTTACTGAATTTAATTACAGACGTTTTGGTATGTGTGTGAGAAAATGTGTAGACTTTAAAATTTTTGTTTTATAAAGCTCTTAGCTCACACATCCTGTCTCTTCTTCACACATTTTATGACTTCTTCCTCTCATCCAGATTGTTCTTTTACTCTTTTCCATTCAGCAGAGCTTGCCTATTTAGATCGTTTTACAGTTTTTAATTCTGTGAATTTTTCTTTTGAATGAAATTTCATGTGGAATTTTTGGGGGCTTGGCAAGGAACAAGGTAATACGCTAAGCAGGCCGAGGAACTGGCTTTTCTTCCCGCTGTCTTGCTACATCTTGGGAGAAAAACCTAGACTTTGCCTTCAGGAAGCAGAGATGTGACCTAGGCTCATGAAGGACGCCAGCCCACAGCCCTTGGAAGTCATTCTTGAGCCCAATTGGGATGAAGACTAGGTCTTCTCTGGCGAGTTCCAGAAGGGTGGACTCACTGACTTCTGAGTAATTCTCACTGCCGAAGCCAACACCCTCTGAGGAAGTGTCTTCTCCAGCTACAGCTTTTCAGTAATCCCTGCTTTCCTGCTTCCTGGAGGATCTTCTTTTCTGCTCTGGCCTCAGGACCCTTTTCCTCCCCATTGTACCCTCACTGTGCTCAGAGCCTTTGCAGTTGTGGCCTTGCTGAGTCCCCACTGTGGAAGATCAGTGGATTCACCTCTAGGCCAGTGGTTCCAAGGAGGTGGCTTTGTCCTCAGGAGGCCATTTGGCAATCTCTGGAGACATTTTTGATTGTCATATTTGAGGATGGAGGCTGTTGCTACTGGCATCTAGTGGCTAGAGACCAGGGAAGCTGCTAGACATCCTCCGGTGCACAGGAAGCCGCAGCACTGCCAACAAAGAACCACCTGGCTCGCCATGCCGGTACTGCCAAGGCTGAGGCTTGTCGGAGACAGTGGTGTCCCTGCCTCCCGGACCAGAGGATCTGGTAAATGCCCACTCCAACCCTGGACACACGCTGCCTTTGACACTCAGGGGATTAGTTGAAAGTGACAGAATTGGGGTCCTTTAAGTTTCCCAGGCTTTGACCTTTGACACTTCCATGTACCCTGCAAAGGCTTGTGCTGTTGTGTACACGCCACATGCACACAGATCACAGTGGGGCCCGTTCTGTGTGTGCTGTGCAGGGTGAGGAAGGACAAAGCTTTCTGGAACTGTCCAAAGCAATCTGTCCGTCTCGGTGTGTTTGGGCCCGTTAAGGAAACCAGACATCATGAAACATTTTTCTTCTCGTGGAAAGACAGGAAGCTAGGCTAGAAAAGGGCAATAAATCCCATCTCATTATTTACAATGTCAGGAATCCTTTAAAAAAGTCTATTAGTTGCTCTTTGACTCCATCTCCTTCTGCAAGACCTCACTCTAAGCACATGGAGACAGAGAAGAGAAAGCCTTTTCCCACCTTCTAGGAAGTCGTAAGATCCTGCACTTGTCTTCTCCCAGTCACTCCCTTACGATGAAAGGAGAATTCTGCTCCCTGTCACTTCAAGGTCAGGTGTCTTTCCACCAGACAATCAGGCTGAAGGCCAAATGACAGAGAATGGAGAAACAGGTGTTCATTAGGCTGGTTGTCAGGAGAAGATGATACTGGGAAAAGAACTGTAGTATCAGTTGTACATAGAGCCTGGGCGCAGCTTACCCCCCCCCCCCCCCCCCGCCTTCCCCTCCCAGAAATGAGTCCCAAAGCTTTCTACTCTTAGACTGTCCTTTTGTGCATCCTGGGGGTAAGTGGGGGCATTGGGTAGGATATAAAATATAAAGGACAAAATTTGCCACTTTTACTTTTCTCATGGGTGCTCCCAACCTCAGGAAGGGGTCAACTAATATAAAACAGCCCCAATAAGCTTCTAGAAGGGTTGGCTGGGCAGGTAGCAAACGAGCCTCCATTCCTTAGTCAAGGAAAGTATACTGCAGATTTCTTGCCAGTGGCCTTAAAGAAAAAGAGAAAACAAATCTAGAATCCTGTTCATTTGAGTCGCTTGGTGGCGCCTTACTGTGTGAGGGTTAGTGCAGTGGGGACCTTGCACACATGGAAACTGTTGTTGATGTCATTTCTGCCCTTCCCCTGCCTCCTAGAACTCCCGATTTCCTCTTCTCTGTATTTAAAAAAAATGCTTACATGTTTGTGTCTTTGTTTTAAATCCTGAAATTACTTGTGTGTTCCCTTCATGTGCGTCTACTCAATGAATTCTGTTAATGAATGTTTCTGGTTTGGGCAGCTTTGGTTGGGCGTGGGAAGTGATGGGGACCGAAGTTATTTTTGTAGTGGTAGTGGCACTGTGGAATTTCTTTTTGGTGTTTTTGGTTACACTCATGTTATTTTTTTCCCTAGGTCTTAGTTCATTCTAAATTAGTTCAAACATGGGTGAGTGATTGGATAAAGGAAAAGAGAAGGAATGAGGGATACTCTTTCTCTCATGAAATAGCCCAGTGGTGCCAGTGGTGGCTGGGAATTGTAGGGGAGCCTTCAAGATCACAGCCTAGGGCTGGGCTCTGTAAACAGTTATGTCTGGTGTTTTCTGAATTGTCTTTGCAGAGCCCAGATCATACTTTCTCTGCACTTCACATCTCATCCCTATTCATTACAGATGCTCATAACACTTTTTAAAAATTTTTATTGGGGAATATGGGGGAACAGTGTGTTTTTCCAGGACCCATCAGCTCCATGTCAAGTCGTTGTTTTCAATCCAGTTGTGGAGGGCGCAGCTCACTGGTCCCTGTGGGGATCGAACTGGTGACCTTGGTGTTATGAGCACTGCGATCTAACTACTGAGCCAACCAGCCGCCCGCTCATAACATTACTTTAGTACTTTGTGTTTTTGTTTTCAGTCAGGTAGAACATATCTGAGTCCCTTCCTCAAAGGATATAGTCCTTTACTGGGCTCAGCGCCTGCCTGTCCCATCTTACGCCAGTGTTAGGACTGTTCCTCTCGTGCTGAGATGATACAGACCCTACCTAGGCTGATTCGACTTCTTGGAGGGTGTGGGTAGAGATTATGGAATATGTGGGAATGGTGGTCGGGAGAGTTCTTTTTTAACCAAAGAATTTGAAGAGCTGTCCAGACTTGGCCTAGTGGCTCTAATAATCCTTGTAAGTAACAGACAGGGGTGGTAGGGAGACATTCACTGAGGGGGAAAACTAGACCTGCTGCTGCTGCTCCGACCATCCCGGGGTTTCATTCCTCTTCCTTTCCTGACTGATCTGTGAGCCCATTCACCCCGTGATGCCTGCAAAGCTCACTCGCGGCTGCTTCGGTGTCAGCCTTTGGGGCCCCACACGGAGGTTGGTGCTTTGCAGCAGGTGTTGGAATGTTACAGGGATCCTGGAGAATCATTGTTGCTCTGCTGCTCGTGCTCCACCTCCTGGGAGAGCGCAGCACTGCACTCAGGCAGGGCTACTTTGACCTTAACCAAGGGATAAAACTTACTGGATCAGGTCTAAACTTGTCCCCAGGCTCTGCTAGACTAACCTCAGAGGAGAGGGTGGGTGTTAGGAAAGCCAGCCCGTAAGGGCTAGGTCTTCAATCTCGTGCCTTGCCACAGTGATTCTGCCCGATTCCCTCTTAAACCCACTACTCCGTTTCTGTGCTGATGGGCATTTTAGGTCCTGCCACGCCTTAGCAGATCCCTGGTACTCAGCTCTCACACCTTCCTTTCCTAGGAGGAGGAAGTGGCCTATGAGCTCTATCACCCTTCTGATCTCTGCTGAAATTGGCTGCACTTCCCTAGGGGTGGTCCCCACAGGACTAGTGATGAGAAAGCCGTGTCCTCTCACCTGTTACCACGGCTTTCTCCCTGGCATGTCTGGTTTTGAATAAAGCTTCCTTCTTCAAGCATATCCCAGTCCTTCCTTGTCCGTGTTCCAGATCTACCTCACAACTGCCGTTTAACAAGGGCACAAGCACCTGGTTTACAGTTGTCCTTTAATCTGCCCTTCCCTTCCCGAGGATCAGGAAGCTGGGGGCCAAAAAGCGTTCAAGTACAAAAACTTGGTTATTTCTGTTCCTGGAATGCCTTCTTTGGGATTTTTAGCTCATAGATCACCCTAGAATAGTGATTCTTCAGTTAGGTCTTGCTATGGTAGGCCCAGGGGCCAGGCCGTGTACTGACAGCCTAGGACATTAATTCTTGGGAGCCCCCCTCAGGGACACCAACATTGGAGCAGAGCCCAGTACTTACGAGGATGAGTTGGCCAGCGGCTACCGTCTAGTTGAGAAGGTACACACCAAAGAGGGCGTTAGTGGGCTGGAAAAGCAGATGTTCCTTCTCCGTCTCATTCCAGTTAGTTTAGAGGGTTCATTAAAACAAAACGTCCAACCTGGAGGCTGGTTAAGATTTCCCAGCCCGAGTAAAGAAAGTCCTCACCCCATTACTGGTGTCCCTATCCCCCAACACATTACTTTTTCGGTGGTGAATGGTCTCATGCGCTTATCACCTTTGAGGAAAAAAGTTTAATTTATACTCCAACACATTTTGTACATTTTTTCTTTATCCAGAAGCTTCAAGTTTTATACTCTTCTCATGTCTATGCCAGTGCCATCTTTCTGGCTTCTTTCCTGACCTGTTGGTATTCTGTTTCTTCGCCACAATTTGGTAGAGCTTAATTTTGTCTTATTTCAACTTTTGTTTTGAAATAAAACACAAACCTTTACCTCCTGGTGTCTTATCCATGGGTGGAAGCTGGGAATTTGGTGAGGGGCCCATATTTGCCACTATGGGAAAACAGGTGGCAGCTTAGGAAGCCAAAGCCATGCCTCACAAGGCGGGAACTGGGCACAATGAATCCCACTTTGCTCCAGCACCTCATCCAGGGGCACCAAGACCAACTACACGAGCAGAAATTCTGCCCTGGATGCCTCTTGCACAAGAAACGCCAAGTTTGGAGCTTTAAGGATCAACCTTGGAAGATTAAGGGCATATTCGTCCGTCCTGCTACCTCCTACTCCAAACCACTGATACTCATCCTAAAACCCAGTCTGCCCCTCAGGCAAGTGTGAGAACCTATGAAGAAGGGAAGATAAATACACAGAGTCTATGAAATCTCTATCAAATGTGGTTTTTATTCAACTGACAAGCACTTTTCTACAGCTGCACTTGTGGAACATCACATGGCAAAAACAGGAGTTTTCTCTAGACTTTTTTTCCTTTTTTTAACCTTATTAAAAATGAGATTGGTCCTAAAAATATAGAAAGAAATAAATTTAAATTCACAAAAAACTGTACATTATCAAAAAGTCACTAAAACACCACATTTGGTTATATAAAAAGTCAAGTCCCTTTTGCTGTAAAAGGAACATGAAAACTTGTTGGTGTCGATGGTGTGGTGGTTTCTTCCTGTTACCAGACTGATGGGGGAGGGGAAACACAGGGGCAGGGGTGGTTGGTTTTTCATTTTTTAACCTGCCTTCCCTACCAAATACTCTTTTATTTGTCAAGAAGAGAAAATCCACCTAGCTCAAGGGGCAGTGAAGATGAGGAAAGAAAAGTGAGAAACGGCCCCTTTGATCATGCCTACCCCACCCCTGCCTTCGGCCCCCACTTCTTCCAACTGAGGCTAGGGCTCCACCCCACCTTAAGAGTGCCTGGTCCCTAGGGAAAGGGATGGAGCTGGAAGAGGAATACAAAGTAGGAATAATTGAGATTTCACTCCCCCGTACACCTCACCTCCAATAAAATTAATCTAGTACATTTTATACCAGGGGAAAACTGCCATGGGGAAAAGAATAGCCCCCAACTATAACAGTTCCAAATGTCTGACTAACACAAAGTTTGTTACAGCGCAGTTATTTAGATAAAATATAAATATTTATGCATAATATAAAGTCAATTCAAATATTCTTCAATCCACCTTATTTAAAAGCAAAAAAAAAAATCTCAAATAAAATTAAAAGTTTTGAGGTTTATCTGACAGAAAAGGCGACTTTAGAAATAGGCTATGGGGGAGAAGGGGCATAAAGAAATAAGAAAGGGGCTGCCCCCGGACCTACACTGCCCCCTTCAGTGGCTATTCAGTGCTGCCAAGAAGTTCAAGGAATGCTCTACCTCACCTGGCACGCCCCCCCCCACCAGCGGAACATATCTTGGGTGCGTCAGCTCTGCTTGGGCCAGCCAGCAGCCACCTCCCCAGTGCAAGTACCCGTAATCTCTGATGGGAGGGGCTCTGCTGAGCAGGAAAGCAGGGGGCCGGGGACCCATGGCTATAGCTGGGAGTTAGCAGCTTTCCTCTCACATGTTGGGGCTCAACTTGGGCATAGTCACATGGAGGGCAGTGGTGGACCCAGAACCCCTCCTCTCTACTCTCTGCTCCAGAGTCTCTGCTGCTGGGGAAGGGGTCCTGGGGTATGAAGTAGACAAGGGAAGGAAAGCACAACTAAACCCACAGAAGTTCATGGGATTAGGAAAAGATCCAGTTCTATCCCTCTCCCTGCAAAAGCTTAAGACTCAAAGCTACTGAAAGGAGAGGGAGTTCCTGCTGAAAGATTGCACAGTTTAAAAGAGGCTGGAACAGAAGTGACTGGGGGAGAGAGGAGAGACACAGCCTTGTACCCAGAAAAACTGTTCCTGTGGTTTCCCAAAGACAAAAAGGTGATGGTTTAAAACAATGGGAAAGCTGAGGAAAAAAAGATACTTGGGGAAACTGAATGGATGCCATCAAACAACACCGGGGCACAATCACAGTATCCTCTCTCACACACACACTCACACACACACACACCCCCTCTCTCTCTCTGTCTCTCTCTCTCTCAGGCCAGTCGATTGCTACCCGGCCTCCACCTTGGGGTTTGCCCAAACTCAGCAGTAGTTGTCCCTGAGGAGTTTCCAAGAGGAGGTTGGGGTTAAGAGGTGGGGGAAGGAGACCGGAAGGCCCAGGTCCAGGGGGCCTCCCTGCCCTCTCCCCAGCCACTGAGTTTCAGAGAAGGCTAGAAACTCAGCATGTGAGGACTTTCCAACATTACAGAGGGGACAGCTATTGGCAGAAGACGAAGACAGAAAAACAGGGACCTCTGAACTTTTTTTTCCTTTGAAGGGATAAAAGATTTGGGGGAAGAGAAAATAATGAAGGAACCCGTACACGATAGTTTTACATTATTGGATGACAGAAAATCTGAAAGCGGGGAGGAGGAAAGATGAAAAATTGAGAGAAAGAGAGAAGCAGGGGAGGGACTGAACATGGAAGCAGCATGTTCAGGGCCCGGTGTCCGGCTCGACACACTTGGGAGTTAAGTCCACTTTACTGGCCGTCACTGCGGGTCCACGCACAGTACAGAGTGTTTCTCGGTTTCACACATTCACTAGAACTATTGCTATTGTTAAATAGCCCCAGAATGCTGGGGCACGTACAGGGAAGAAGCTGGGGGAGGAAGTAGGGACTTCTTTCCTCCTGCTCATTTTCAATTAGGAAATAAAACAGAAAGGAAAATAAGTTTTTTCTTTCTTTTTTGGCTTTCAGTCCAGAAGGACCTCATCTCTGCTCCTCTTATCTGAGGAGCAAGAGGAGGAAAGGGAGGAAGGGGTGCAGGGATAAGAGGATGTAGGGTGCTGCCAAGGGCAGGGTCAAAAATCAGGGTTGTATCTCTGACTTGAGTCTGGACCCCGGGCAGCATCAGCAGGTGCGAATGGCAGGGTTTTGTTTGGGAGGCGGGCGGAGACACAGGTGACGCCACCTCCCTTGCCTCACAGATTGGCCTGTTTTCCCTGATAAAACTCCTCCCAGCGGCTCTCGAAGAAGCGGCGCATGATGTGCCCGGCCTTGCCCACTTCTGAGTCATCCTCGTTGAAGGTCTGGCAGTTGTCAAAGACCAGCAGCGCATCCGCCGCAAACTCCTCTGAGCTGCTGTACCTGGGCAGGGGCAAAGGCCGAGCGTGAGCGGGGCAGGAGTGGGAGGCGTCCCAGGAGCCGGGGAGCTGCTGTCCACTTACCCTCCTCGCAGCAGCCGCTCCCGCATGGTGGAAAAATCCATAGGGTTTTTGATGATGCGCCGGTAACCACTCACCAAACGTGGGTTCACAGGCTCCAGAAAAGGCCAGGCTGCATCATGGGATTCCATCTCCATCAAGATAATCCTACCATTAGAGGGACAGTAATGGCTGCATCTCACGAAACATACACTGATCCCTCCCAGCCTTCTGCTCTGATAAAGGTAGAGCCAGTTGTCCCCAGAATTCACTCAACTCACTCGCAAAATGTGAGGTCACTGTGGTGGTTCCGCATGGAGAATCGGCGCCGCTTTGAGGGGGACAGCCCTCCTTCCGAGTACCGTGGCACTGCTGGGCTTTCTCGGACCCTCGACAGTACCCGGCGTCGGCGGCCATCACCCTCTGGGAAGTTCAGTACATAACTACTTTTTCGCTTCTGGCCTCGTTTGGGGAAACCAGGCTTCTGAGTGAATTCTCCCTCTACCTGCTGAGAGGAAACAGGTGAGATCGGCAACACCTGGCGATGTCCTCTGCTTGCCCTCAGTTCACCGCAATCCCTAAATGTCTAAGTGTAATTGAGAAGGCTTCAAAGTACTTCCTCGCATAAGTCAGTATGTGAATTTATTCCCAAAACCCAGTGAGACAGATAAAGGGAAAGGATACCCACTCCCATTTTAGCGAGGAAAGCAAGTGAGGCTACAGAATGTAAGTGACTTGTCCAAAGGACAACTCAGCAACCCAGGTCCGCTAGCACCTAGTCCAGAGCGCTTTCCAAGGAGAGACTGAAGGCTTGGTAAGCAGTGGTATTTCTAGGATTGGTGGTAAATGGAATGAGAAAGAAAATCTCTGACCTCTGCTTAGAAGTGGGAATGAGAGAACAGAAGCCTTACCTGGGCCAAACAGACAGCACAGAACCAATCTCCTTCTGGAACAGCCTCCATCTTGGGCCGATGGCAGTATATGTGGCAGCCACGGTCACACCCATCACAAAGCAGAAGAAACTCATCGTTGTCACCCTTCCGGCAGACTAGACAGGTCTGGACCAAGGTCGTGGAGGCAGGGTAAGCCCTCAAGCCTGTCGCCAGTGAGCCCACCGCCCCGGCTGGCTGCTGGCTGCGCCGCCTCCCAGGCCGTCCCGTCTCTTCCTTACCACTTTGTTCACGGACTTCTCCCAGGCAATGGACCTCTCCAGCTGGCTCACACACAAGCACACCTGGGCTGCACTCCGGCACCGCTCAAGCGTCTGGCGCCAGACCCGAATACGAGGGGTGATCTCATAGGATCTGGAGGGAGAAAGTAGTGACCTTTGGATGAGGAGCAAGATCCACTGAACTTATCCCTTCTTTCCAAGACCGAGAATGAGGGCTCACTCACATCTCCGTGGCGGTGCACTGGGGGGCACTGTTGGGCATGCTGAGCAGCGCCTTCTCCAGCACCACCTCATGGGCTGGCCAGAGGGGCTCCTGGAGGTACCGCCGCTCCACATTCTGCTCCAGGGCGGCCAGTCGCATCACAGCCAGGTCCAGAGGGTTGGTCGTTATACGCTGCGGGGCCAGTCCTTCCCTGCCTCGACCTCTCCAGGTGATATCCTCCTGGGAATCGGGTAGATGCTCACAGTAGGCCAAGTCTTCACGAATCGAGTCTGGGCCAGGACATGTCCAGCCCTGCAGGTGAGAGAGGAATAAAACTCCTCATAGTAAAGGAAGAAAATTAAGCAACAGAAAAAAATATGACCCATTAAGGTCATGGGAAGTCATTTGTGAAGGAGGGATCTCAGATCCAAGGTTTCTCCTAACAGCGTAAAAGAGATTAACGCCCTCCTTTCACAACCCCCTACCGTGCCAGCCCCAGTGTACCCGGATCTGCAGATCAGACAGGATAACCCGCTGTTCCAGATCTTCTACCCACTGAAGCACAGCTAGGTCTGTCTCATATGTCTTCTCTTTGGGGGACCAGCTCATAATTCCTTCTTGCAAAGCAGGTAGCTGACTGGGCTCAAAGATGGGGTCTGAGAAGACAAAGCGGAAGCAAAGGCCCATCAAACCATCGTCCACAGTAGCAGCTCAGTATGTTCCCTGGGCTCCTCAGCTCAGGCCAAGTCAAAGCATCTATCTTACCAGTTGAGGGCCGTAGGCAGACTTCCTGTAAGAAGTCCCTGTGCTTATTTAGGTGTTTGTGAAGCGCCTTCTCGCGGATGCCTCGGGGGTGCAGCGCTTTGAGTGTGGCGTCCAATGTCTCAGGATCTCGGATCCACCACCAGCCCGAGCACATGTCTGTGAACAGAGTTTATGTGTGTGGGGTGGGGTAGGAACCAGCGATAAATCCCATGGCCCACATCGGGTGCCACTCCCAGCTGTCCTCTTACCCCAATTCCACCCCAAGGTCACTCACCAGCGGGGACAGGCTGGGCTGTCAGCTGGGTTAGGTAACGCTGCTCCATCTGTTTGAAGAACTTACTGGGGGGTCTCCCTCTTCGTTTTGGCTGTGCCAGCCCTGTGGGCGTCTGTGGTGTTTCCCCAGGGTCTCCTATTCGCCTCTTAGGGGCCATCCCAGGCAAGGGGGTAGAAGAGAGCTGCACTGGAGAACAGGGGTTGGCAGCATTGGGCCTATTCACCTGCACAGGAGATGAAACATAAGGGGTTGAGGGGGTTTATGTTTAGAGGACCCTAGTGGCTCCCATCCCTTCCCCCAATTTTAGCAACAGCCCACAGCCAGGCAATGGAGCCGTGACAAGATGAAGGCAAGTGTATACCACTAACTCTGGCTACTTACTGGCTTGGAGGAGACGAGCAGCTGAGGGGCGGGGGTGGGCTGGTCCTCAGAAACTGCAGGGGGTGGCGTAGGGGCAGCATTGCAGGGCATCTGGGCTGAGAAGTTAAACCAGGGGGCTTGAGAATTAGGGTTGGATTCTGCCTCTTCAGGCTCTGGCTCCTCCGGGGGCTGTGACGGGGTTGGGTCCAGTTTTCCAGGGCTGCTATCAGGTGTGAGGACCGAGCTGCTCAGCAGTGAGCCGTGGCTCTGAGTCTGGCTCAGCCAAGACAGGAAGGCTGACTGGCTGAGGTCATGCTGGCTCTGACCCAGAGACAAAAGGGAGCCTTCTGGCTCCAGGAACCCATTATGGGACTGCGGATGGGACTGAAGCTGGGGCTGGGGCTGAGCATTAGCCTGAAGCTGAGAATGGGGCCGAGTCTCGGGCTGAAGCTGGGTTTGGGGCTGGTCCGAAGCGTGGCCGCTGACAGGGGATTTAAGATGCTTAGGTAGCATAGATCCAGGCTTAGTTTTCCGAGGTCGGCCTCGGGCCCGGGCCGGAGTACTGGCAGAGGTGCTGGAGCCGACTAACTCCCTCTTCAGAGAAAAGGGGGCTGGGCTGAGTGCTGGATGGGCTGCCACTTTTGAGGAGTCAGTTTCCTGCTTTATCATATCCTCAGGAACTGTAAAGAGAAATAAAGAGCTTAAGACATATACTGATACGTAAGAAGAACGAAAGAGGGTGAATAAACACAGGATATACACTTTCTTTTTCTCTTGGACTCAGTCCCCCCTTTTGAGATTCCACTGGAACAGTTTATATGCCAATGAACAGTGTCTGGGAAAGAAACACTGTTCTCCCAAGTATTCAGCAGCAGCAGCAGAATTGTAAGCTAACATTTATTCAGAACCAAGTACATTTAAGCACTGTTCTGAGGATGTTCACTCATTTTAATCTTCCCAAAAGCCCTACGAAGTATATACATACTATTATTAGTTCCGTTTTACAAATGAAGAAACTGAAGTACACAGCTGATAAATGGCAGAGCAGGCAGGTAGACAGTCTTACTCCAGAGCCTGTACTCTTAACCACTATGCTATACTGATTCTCGTAAAATGAAAGAAGCCTAAGCTGACTAGGCAGAGGAAAACGAATTGTTTAACTTTTGTTAGACAGCTCTCAATTCAGGCTCCATGACACACCTACCTAGGCTCCCCTCTGTTCCTTCCACAAAGATACCAGCCAAATAGGGCAACACCCAGTAGCGGCGTCTGTACCGGTCCTGTCCCAAGGAGACTGCCCGAAGCATCTGGGATGAATGAAGCAGCTTTTTGCGAAAGAAGAGCTGACGCTGGGAAGGCAGTGGAAAAGGAAGATGAATAAAACACACATTTCCAGAGTGACAGTGGTGACTTCACCCAGTATATGGGAGAAAGGCAATGGCTCTCAGCTTCCCTATAAAATTGATACTATCTGGGCCCAACACATGATCAATTCTTGCCCAGCCCAGATCTCCAGCTCCTGGGATGTTAGAAGCACAATACCTTGCTGAGTTTTTCTATCTGGCGCTCTAGCTCTGGGATGCTAGATGCTGTGACATCAACCTGGAGAAGAAAAAAGTGGACACCGAGAGAAAATGAATTGTCAAATTCAAGAAAGAGAAATGCATTTGTCCCTTGAACAACAAGGGGTAAGAGGCGCCAACACCCTCCCTTCCCTCCCCTACCGCTGCGTAGTCAAAAATCCATGTATAACTTCTGACTCCCTCCAAACTATAGTTGTCCCTTGATATCTGCGGGGGATTAGTTCCAGGACCCCCTGTGGTATCAAAATCCGCGGATACTCAAGTCCCTCATGTAAAATGGTGGAGAACAATGCATACAATCAGCCCTCCACGTCTGCGGACTCCTAACCGCGGACTGAAAATATGTGTTTTTGATTCTCCACAGTTGTTTGAATCCGCAGATACGAAACTCATGGATATGAAGGGCCAACTGTAAACTTACTGAAAACTATCTGCATATATAAGCAGACTTGCACAGTTCAAACCTGGGTCATTCAAGAGTCAACTAGAATCCATTTTCCAACTCCCATTTTCCTTGGTCGGGGGCTAGTACCTCTCCGTCTCTTCGACCCCTGCGGCCATGGACAGCTGCTGCATTCTCCTCGTCTTCCTCCTCCTCCATGCCACTAGTCTCCTCCATGATCCGCGAGCTGCGCCTCCGCCCCAAGCTTTCCTCTGGCCCCTGCATCTCTACCTCAGGGCGCCCAGTCCGCTTGGCCAGAGCAGTCTTCAGTCTTGAAACAGAGATTAAGGGAACTGGTGAGGATAGCGAGACTGCTGCAAAAGGGAACACTTGGAATCTAAGCCATCCTGAGCCCTGGGGTAAGGTCCCAACCCCAGAGGAGGGACCAACAGCATCAAGTTCCAGGCAAGTCCTGGCGATGCTTCACCCTTTCCCCCTTCTCTCCTCTTTCTCGGTGCTACCCTCTGTCCTGTTCCTACCTCCGCAGCCGGCCTTCAACAATCCACTTGTTTTTCCTGTAGCTGGACATACTCTCCAGGGTCTTGTCAATCTCACTGCAGGGGAATAGGGAACGGGATTTTGAGATAGAAGTGGCAGCACACACAAAAAAGAAGGGAGGCTCAAGGGTAAAGGGGCTATACCTGAACAGGAAGTTTCAGCCTAGAGCCCAGATTGAATGAATGGCAGAGGAAGGCGTAGGTCCTCCCAGGGAAGGCACTAAGATTCCGTCCCCAAACCCTCCAGCATCTCCAGAGCATGGCAGGCAGTGGCCACACATCACCCAGGACGCTGGATGGCTGAATGCCTCCCCCTCCCATTCTGACCAAGGCACACAGGCGCCAGCCCCAGCCCGGCCCCTCACTTGATGATGAGGGTGGAGCCGTTGAGCTCGTGTACAAGGAAGGCCAGGACAGCAGCTTTCTGGTGGGGTGGCTGGGCCTGGAAAGGCTGGGTGCGCAGGCTGTCACACAGGACTGGCTCCACTCCATACGCCATGAGGAAGCAGCGCAGGACCTCAGACACATTGTCCCTTGTCAGTGGGATTTCCGACACCTTTTCTCCCAAGATCTTCAAGGACTGTTTGGAGAATATAACGGAAGTTAAGAGAGAAAGAGGAACAACTCAAGTTGTGTAAATCTGGAATGGGAAAATACAGGAGAACTATGGGGTTAAGAAAGGAAAAGAATAAAAAGTTGCTAAAGTGAAGACAAAAGAAAGGTGCAAGAGAAAAGGAGCAAAATAAAGGAAAATGAACAAAATATACAGAGAGAGGTCAGGAAAAAAAGAAACAGAAGGAAACAGAGGACAATAGAAAGCACACCTCCGTTCACTTGCCCTGACCACTTTAGGCAGGGGCCTTTTCATGTGTTTAACTTAAAAGGGAACACAAAACTGAGACAAAGCACTGGGCCCCAGGCCCTCCCGGCTTGCCTAGGAAAGGACCTCACCTGACAGTAGGAAGGCAAGCCAGGGTCACAGAGTGCCGCCTTCAGGAGCCGCACCAGCAGGTCCTGCACCTCGCCCAAACTGTCGCCTTGACACAGGAGTCCCTCCTGTAGGACCCCGAGGCTAGGTACATCTTTGGCAGGGTCAAAGCCTAGCACCTTGCCGAAGCTGTGCAGGAACTCCACAATGGTCAAGCAGTCTGAGAAGGCCCCACTAGGCAGGATCAGACCAGGGATGCGTGAGAAGTCAGGCAGAGGCTGTAGGGAGACAAGTGGTAGGAGGTTCTGTCAAACAGATCGGGTACCTGGGTGGTTCTTTTCACGGAAGTGTCTTCACAACTGGCCCCTCCAAGACCCAGGACCTGTTCTCCCCTCACTACCTGGTGGTCAGTCAGACACATGTCCTCTGTGGGCTTCTTCATCTCCTCCAAGATCATCTGCTGCCTCTGCCGTTCCTCCAAGCGCCTCTGTGTGGCCAGTGTTTTATCCGTTTTACAGGCTGGCTTGGCTTTGGCCACCTCCTCCTTTTCCTTCATTTTTACCTTCTCCTTTTTCTCCTTCTTGACTTTTTCCTTCAGTTTGTCCTGCTTCGTCTTTACCTTCTCTTTCTCTGCCTAACCATGCAAGGGAGAGAGGAACCAAGAATGACATAAAGATTCTAGTCACCACCCTTCCCTGAGACCCATCCTCTCTACCTCAGAGCCAGAAACATGACTAAAAAAATACCGACTCACACATCTTGCAAAGTCAGTTTGGTGACTTCAAAGTTATGCTTGTGTGTACATGTACCTACCTTGGATTTCTTCTTAGCTTCTTTCTGCTTTAAGCTTTTGGTCTCTTGTTTCCGCTTGTTTCTGGCCTGTAAATCATAAGGGAAGTAATTTCTCCTCAAACTCTGAAAGCATCTCTGCTTGGACTGGGGTTCAAAACAGATAAGGGTGCTGGGGAGGAGAGGTGAAAGATGGGACAAGTGTTTGGCAATGGATCAATTCTCTCACTCTGGAGAGGTCCACATCATTCATGGACAAGCCCAATTCTCTAAATCAAGCCCCCACAAATTCCAGGTAATGAAAGTACGCTGCTACATGGAGGGTGGCACAGATACAGGAAAAGGAAGGCAAGACAGAGCAGGTTGGAAGAGAAGTTAACCCCTGTGCAATCCCTGATGTTCCCTCACCTGCCCTTGGATAGTAGTCTGACACTCTCCACGCTGTACCTTCTGCTTCATCTTCTTCTTGATTTTACTCATCTTCGCTTTTTCCTCCTCATTCAGTGTTTCTGAGGGCAGAAAGAAAAAGGAAGAGTGAGGCATGCAGACCAATCTCTGGCATCCAGAGCAATACATGCCTGTCACAAAACGGGCTTCCCAAGCAACTCCCTGCAAAATCTAGAAATGTTTTTTTTCTTTTTTTTTTCCTTTTTAAGTAATACAAAATAAAATGTTGGGTGGAGGAGAGAAATGCAGGGGAGGCACCTGCTATGGGGGTAGCACAAAGAACTCAAATGGTATCTCCTGCCCAGAGGCACCAGTCCCTGGAACAGACTGGACTGCTTTAGAAGGGGTCCTAGAGGCCACGATGGTAGCTTCATAACCTATCTATCTCCCAGGCTACCAGACCAGGGCAGCAACCCACAGACTGATTCTTGAGCAGAGAAAGGAAACAGAAAACCAAACTGCCAGGGAAACAGGGTGGTCTCCAGAGTTGGAAGCACGGATTAACCAAGAATGTGCCAGAAAGAAAGGGCTCAGATAAGGGGATCTCAGGGCATCAGATCAACACTGACATAGGCGTTGTTTATGCTCAGTTCCTAAGTCTTGCTCCACAAAAAGATCTGAATTTCTTCCCCTCTGGAAGACTGAATATTGAAGTGTGATTCTGCAAACAACAGAGTTTCAGAATCGATGCTTTTGATCTGATAGTACCCATTCTATTCCGGCAAAGAAACACTACCACTACCACATCTGATAGCAGCCCTCTAAGTTAGACAGATGTTATCTGCAGATCAATCACTATAGGTTTCTATTAAAATATAAGTGACTTGCTCTAGGTAATGACCTAGGCAGCGGAGTTGGAACTGTGAGTAGGAGCCAGAAGATTCCAAACTTTTTCATATTTTTCATTAATATATCAGGGTACATGCGACATTTACTGAAAAGTTAGACATTTCCTACCTATTTATCCCACTAAAACAGTGCCAATTATCTTTTGGATTTAGATACGATTTCTGAACCTCCATGATGGTGGCAATGAGTAAAGTAAGCATGCACAACCAAAACCAGTAAGATTAAGGAGCTGAAAGACGGTAAGAAAGGACACGAGAGCCCTTTCCTAACTACCACATCTGGGGCCCACACAAGGTTCCACTAGTAAGAGCAACTCAAGGAAGAAACGGGTTGTTGAAGAAGAGCTGTGACCCTGATGCCGCTTTCCAGAGAGGGGAAGGTGATTCAGATTCATTCTGTCCAGACAATGTCAGTCATGCTCCTGGGAAACCCAGCCATCAGCAATTCATCAACATTTCAGATACCTCACAGAGCAAGCAGAATCACAAAGTAAGAAACACCACTGTACCTTGGGCCTCCAGTTTCTTTAGGAGGCGGTTATCTGTCTTACTCAACAGTTCAGTGATTTTGACCTTGGGTGGCCGACCTCGGCCCCGTTTCACCTTGGGCACTTCCTTGGTCTTGGCCTTCTCAGTGTTTCGAGGTCGGCCCCGTTTCCCAGTAATTGCCTGAATCCTGGATGGGATCTCCTCTGCAGACAGTTGTACCCACTGCAAGCCCTGAGGTAATGAGGAAGACTTTGTTACAATGGGAGGGGTCAAGGCAAGCCACCAGGCCCTCTGAACCATTCAATGCCCCAGAACCTCCAAACCCCACAAGTGGAAGCTACAGTTTTATCCACCAAACCTTTCTCAGGGAGAAAAGCATATTTAACGCTTGGGTTTGCACCTCTGGTGTGTCTCTCTCTTCAAAGAAATCTCCCACAGGCATACGGGGGCTGAAGCTGAAGTGCTCCCGGCGGACACTCTGCACCACATTGCGGCTCAGGTACTAAGAGGAGACAAACTGCATTAACAAAGGCACAGCCCTACCATGCCTTTTGGCCAGCGAGAGCACAAGAAAAGGACCTAAAGTACACAATGCCAGCTGTTGCCACTGAGCCCAAGAAAAAAGCCCAGGAAAGCTACATTACCTTGATCACTTCTGGGAACTGTTTCATCCTCTTCCCACAGGGGCCGTAATACCAGGTCTCCCCCTGCCACCGGTGGCTGCCCTTCTTGATGCGCACCTCTCTCCGCCACCTGCCAGAGAAGCACATGGGCCCTGCCGCCAGGTCACACCCCTACCCACTCTCAAGCCACCCAGGAGCCAAGCCCACTGAGCAGATGACCTGCCCCGTATCTGTCGCACGAGAATTGCATGTAGATGCAAACACAGCACGAGACACAAGCCTGGCGAGAAGTGTGGCCTGAGCTCCACAAACCCCTCGGGGCCTCAGGAGAAAGCCATGCACCAAACTGCACAAGCCCAGAAAGCCCTCCCCGCCTCCCTTTACAAAGTCAGTGATACCAACAGCCAGAAACCACCCCTTCTCCCCGTCACTGATGCCATTCAGGGAAATTATGGGGCTTTCAGCGAAGAGGATGAAGACCCGAGGGAATAAAGGCAGAAATGACAGAGGGTGAGGGGGCAAGAGGAAGAATAAACTGGCTGCTGACTCCACGAAACGACTCCCCGGGCCAGGGTTGATTAAGAACGCTGTGTTCTGAGGAACAGATTATTCTAAGACGAAGCCGTATCTTCCTCTGAAAACTTTAAGCAGAACTCAAGACTTGGGACCACAAGTAGCCTAGAGAGGCAGGGGTGGGGAAGATCAGGAACGCATTTCTTCTTTTTTTAGTTTTTAGGAAAGCAATTATTCTTCAAGGCCCTTGGTGTCAGCTGGTTTGTTCATGCTGGTCAGGTACAGTTCCTGCGCTTACCTCTCCAAAGAGCATTAAAAAAAAAAATCCCAATTCATCAGGACTAAGCCATTCCCCCTTCAATGCTATCCCTTCTCTAAGCATATAGGACAAATCAGCTAATTTGAGTATCTGAGCCCCAGGGTCACATACTGAGTTTGGAAAAGATAACAGCTGCAGTCCCCTGAGCAAAAAACTAAGTGGCCACAAGATGAGGACAGAATAGGTAAGGGAAGGCAGATACTGAGAGAAGGAAAGCCTAGGAAGCTCAGAAGAAACACTATCATTGCAGATAATAGTCCTTTAATCCATTCCTGTCTAGCCCATTCCTTGCCCTCTCAGGTGAGAGGAGCTCCCTTCCCTTCTTCCTAGAGTCATTCATTAAATTTGTCAAGGTCAGTGCATGTAGCAAACTAGAGCATTTACCCATGCTGGAGCGGAAGACGAACTTCTTCTGGGGTAGCAATTCGTCTCCTCAGAACATCACCTTGGGAGGAAAACGGGGGATACCCAAGTTAAGAGTTCAAGCAGAATGTTGAAACAGGGGAGCGTTAAATAAATACCACATGGGACAGAAAACTTCCTGGCCCTAGCCAGGGTAGAACAGAATCTGGACACTCACCACCACCACAAGTAGTGACTCCTTCTCCAGTGGTCTCTTCCAGGTCAGCAGTGCTTTCAGGGAAGCTACTGATATCCTTATTTACCGGGGAGGCTGGGAAGACAGCTGCAGGGGAAGCTGCAGGGGACGCTTTTGGGGAGGTCACTGGGGAGGCCATCAAGGAAACTTCTGAGGAGACTGGTGGGAGGGCTGCTGAAGAAGTTGGAGAGACTGTTGGGAAAGCTGGGGAGACGATTGGGGAGATTTCTGGGGAGGGTGCTGGAAAAACTACTGGGGAGGCTTCTGGAGAGACTTCTGCGGAAGCTGCTGGAGAAACAGCCAGGGAGATTTCCGGGGAGGCTGTTGGCGAGACTGCTGGCGAGGCTGCCGGCCGGTGCTGGATGGTGGACGACTGGTCAGGGGCTGGCTGCGTTAGAGGCGGTGGGAAGTCTGAAGCCTGAGTTTCCATTTCTTCCTGTTCTGCATCACTACCATTATTCAGGTCAAAGCCGTTATCTAGAATCCAAAGGGACAAGATAGGTAAAGGAAAAATGGTGTCATACAAAACAAGAGAATCACTCACAGTCAAACATGGACGAAGCTAAAGAGGGTTACTTCAAGGGCTTTCCCTAGGGTTGGTAAAAGAGAAGTGGCCTCTGGCTGTCCTCCCTCACCATTCACAAAGGTTAGAGGGCAAAGCTGCTGCTGCTGTCACTGTGTGAAGAAATACCTTTCACCTGGAGCCAATTAAGGCCTCTGGCCTCTTTTCCTGAAAGCCCACGTCTCCCAAGTCCTTCAGGGCACAGGGAAGTCAGGGTGCAGCAGTCTGCGCCTTTCTGAGTCCCACGACACTCTATCCCATAGCCCCTTCGGCTCCCAGCAAGGTGCTCCCAGATTTCCGACCCCTAAGGGCCTAACTAAGGAACATGTTCTCTCACCTTTTCCCAGGTCAAGGACTTCCTCACTTACCTTGCAGGACAGATTCCCCAAGGACAGGTGGAGAGGTGGGGCTGGCAAAAATAGAGGCTGAAGTCTGGCTGTCATCTGCCAGGAGACTGAAGGCCGTGGCGTTATTAAGGGAAGGGCAATCAAGGGCAGAGATCACAGGGCTGTCCTCGAGAGGTAGCTTGTCCTCTGCGCCCATCAGCTCCGCGTCGTCTATACCATACAGTCCTCCACTCACTGGCTCTTCATGCGGTGGAAGAAACAGAAAACAAGATTTAAGAAATACTGGTCTGAATACATCCAATTCTAGTTCCGACCGTGTGAAGGCTCTTTCTACTATTACGGAAATTTTACAGCCTTCTTCCTGAAAGAGTAAAGTCACCAAGCCATAGGGGTCGTAAAAGTTTGAAGTGGAAATGAAGGGAAAAGCACTGGCCCTGTAACAACCCACAGACCAATGCAAAATTTTAGCATCTATCATAAAATAGGCCTTTATTTCAGTGGGGTAAAAGGTAGCTGTTCACGAGCAAATGCCTTCTTTCTAGTTAGTGAGAACCCAAATAGCCCAACTGTGTGGTAATAAGTCCCTATCCAGTGAATTATTAAAGCCCAGGGCTCTTGGCCAAAAGGAACCTTGGGAGAGAACCTGGGAAATGAACCAATTGAGCTCAGAGTGCAGTTGGCCCCGTCAGGCCAGTGGCATAAGACTGTGGTCTCACAGGATTATCTGGAGGCCTCAATGTCCCAGATTCCTGAATCCTTTCCCTAGTTTACTCTCTCTTCTTGGTGGCAGGAGCTGGCTGTTCTCTGCATGGGCAAGTTGAAGGGAGCCAGCCTCCAAGCCTACCTGGTGCCAGGGTGTTGAAGGGCTCCAAAGAGACCTCACTGAGGATCGGAGTGTCTTCCAGTTGGTCAGGAAGATGTGAAGGGTCATCTAAGCAGCTCACTGCGGGGTCCGGGACCAAGACTGCGACTTCCTGGTGTAATGATTCCACAGAAGGGATGGCGCCATTGTAGCCACACATCTTCAGTTCTAGAAAATACCCGGAGCGGGCAAAAGTCGAAATCAGCGCCTTCACCTGGCTCATTAACTACCATAGGCAGGCTAGAGGTATGGTCACTCTTTCAACATTTACGGAAGCCAGTTCCATGTTTTGTACTGATCATATCAAGATACTCTGAGTGAACAGAGATATACTAGAAGTCCTACACCAGGTAAAAATAGAGGAAAGGAGCGTAGTGTCTAAGACAAGAATCTCATCGTGTTCTCACTAGTTCCCCATTTCAGTGGGAACAGGTGGTAAATAAAGAAAACATCCTGTGATTTTATAGGGTGGTCACCCCTGTACTTGGAATCAATAGCAAACTAAGCCATTTGTCTATTTTGAGGGAAAAGATCAGAGGGATGGTCATATGTACCAATGCGAACAACAACAACAGGAAACCGAGTAGACAAGCAATGTGTGCTCCGCCTGCTTCCTTCCCTCCTGCACGTGCCAGTCACTACCAGGGCTCAGTTCACTTTAGCAGCCAGCCTGGCCCTGCCATAGTCAAGTCAAATTGGCCCCTATGCCCCCTGCTAATGCCCCAACTACTTTCTATATTTTGGAAGAAGGCTTTCTTGATGCAGGGTGTCTATTGGGGCTGTTTCGGGCTCGCCCACCTGCCCTCTCCAGGCCAGCAGCTCTGCATGAGCTTGAAATAATTTGTACTCCCACTCGCGAGCTGGTGCTGCTGCCACAAAAACACCAGCCATTTGGCTCTGCTAATCACCAACATGCAAATCAGCCTCCACTGCAGAGAGCTGGAAAGACAAGTTTTCCTCACCTCAAAAAGCCACTGCCCCCACAGCCCCGTTTGCCTTCTCCCGACCCAGCTCCCAGGCCCCCAGTCATACCTGGCTGCTCCTCTTCGAGCTCCAGGCTGCCTACCAAGCCAGTGCCATTCTCTGCCACTACTGAAGTCAGCTCCTTTTCTGTCGCCTCATCAGGATGGATACCACTGCCTACCTCCTGGGAGGGTGCAAAGGTCTGGATGCTGGATCCCAACATGGGAGAAGTCTGTGGAGAGGTGAAAAAACTAGGGGGTCCATTGGGCATCACCTCAAAATTCTGGTCAGGAAAGGAATCATACAGTTCCTGTGAGTCGAAGTTAAGCCCCATGGGACTCTGGGTACCGTTGGCCCAAAACTCTTGGCTCCCAGCCCGAAGGTTAGTGTTGTGACTTGGGGACGAAGGTTGCCGTGTGCCCCCAAGGATGCCGTTGAGTGGGTATTGTCCTCCCGAGAACTGGGACAGAAGGGGTGGGTCCTTGAGGTTGCCGCCAGGATTGGCAGATGGGTACTGGGAGTAGTTCCAGAGACAGTCGTAGGCCACGTTGGGGTGATGGAGGTGTGAGGTGCTGGAGGAGTGGGGAACAGAGTTCAAAATCCCTGAAGTAGTAGTGTGAGATACAGTAGATAAGCCATTAACATTCACATCCCCATTCAAACCTGGCAGAGAGGGAAGGAAAAGGGTCAGTTACAGATATGCATGCAAGTAACTCTCCTGACTCTATCAAAGGAATAGCACTGACTAGAAAAAGGGAAGGTGAAGGGGAGGGGGATTCCCCCTCTGCTATATTTATAGCTTTCTGGTCTCCAGGGAACACCCAACCCAGATGCTCCTGGATGTAAGCTTAGCAACTGCTGCTGAAGGCTGCTGAGTAGGGGGCTGGGTGCTCTCCTGGTCTACCACAGGGGTGACCAGCAAGGCTGGCTGCTGCTGAGACTCAGGGCTTTTTATTTTGTGTTTAAATAAAGCTGTTTGCAGACTCCCTACAGTGACTTGCATTCTTCCCCATCCTTACTCCCTAGAGGAATTCTTCCCTTGGAGTGGCATGACTGAATTCACCAGGCCCCCCTTGCCCCAGGGCCTGTTTGGCCCCACAGTGGCACCAGAAGGGACAGCCTCCACCTCAGTGGCACATGCAGACTGAGCACTTTGTGCCGGGCTAAGAATAGAATTTGCAGTCACACAGCAGCAACATCGCAGCTCAGAAGGCTGGGCTCGGCCCCTCCCCATCAGCACTGGAGAGTAATATGCAGGGGAGGGGGAAATCGCTGCGTGACCAGTACTGCAGACTTCAGTTCTCAACACCAATGGCAACCTCTAGACTGGAGGACAAGATAAAAGGAACCAAGATCTAAGGAAGCTGGAGGGGAGGGGGTCTTCCAGTGAAATAAAGGAGCTTCTAATCTATCTGTATCCCTTGTGGAGGATAGGAAGTGGGAGATATAAGCCTGTGGCAGTAGTTTTCTGCTGCAAGGAAGGAGAGAAGCATCTGGGCTTCTCTCTGCTTCCAAGCATAAAGTACCTGAAACCCAGGCAAGATTAGAGAGGTACCTGGCAGAGCCACGGTACAAGGCAACTGATAAGCCAAATCTAGGAAAAGGCCTGATCCTGGCAGCAACACATCTGTCCAGAATTATAGACGTTTCTTTCTGGGGAACTGGGTAAGCATTAATCCTCCCTGTCCCTACTTCCGTCCTCCAGGACAGGAGGTGGCACCGGCACTTCAGGCGTCTGCCCTCTTTGTACTGCACAAACTAAAAGGCAAGCACATCCCAACCTTCACCCAACTCCTCCACCCTCAGTCCTAGGGGGGCCTTCTCTAACTTCTAAAAACAGCTTCTCAGAGGGCTGGCCCTTTATCTCTCTCCCTCATGGGTTCAACCTGGTTATCAGCCTCCGTAGCCACCTCCCCACTCTCTGGCAATAGCCAAGGGACAGAGCTGACAGAACAGGCTAAGATGAAAAGGCCAGTATGTTTTTCTAATACCTTCCAACCTTAAGTCAAGACTAAAAGTGTTGCTTCCATAAACCCCTAGCACTTGTTCTTAGAAGCTTGGTTTCTCTCCAGCAGCTCAAGTTCTAAGGATTCACTTCCTCCCTCCCCACCTGGCACAGAGCTGTGGTGAGGTAGCTAACCCAGAGGGGAGCCAAATCTTGTCCCCATCGAACTGCTCTAAAGGAATGATGCCCACTCCCTCCCCAGGCCACGTGGCCCTCACTCACTTTTCCCTTGCTGGGGGAAGTTCATGGGAGACCCGTTAGTGTAGAGGCCCTCCCCTGAGGAGGGAGAGGGTTTCAGTCCTGAGGCAGCAGGTGCAGGGGGAAGGCCAGTAAAGTTAAAATGGTCGTTTGCCTCCATTTCTGTAGGAGGGAAGAGAGAGGGGGGAAAAAAATACTGGCGGTTAAACAAGACTATGTCACCTCAAATTTTCTACAGGGAATGCCCCCTCCCCTCAATCTACTCACCCTTCTACCTAAGTACTAGGGTGGAAGTTGAAAAAAAGAGGAGGAAATATACTCCTAACCTGGGCAATGACCTATAGAAATAGTCTTTTAAAGTCAGCCTTGTAGAGAGTTAGTGAGAAAAACCAAGATACAAACCTGTAGGAGTCTTCCCCCGTATGAGTCCCACCCTCTTAACTTGCACCCGAAGTTACCCATCTATGTTACATTCTCCATTCTTTTATTTTTTTTTTCCCATCAAGGTAAGGCCAAAGTTGCACAGAATGTTCTCAAAGCCATCTTTATGAGGAAGCCACGGAAATGGGGCTATTGGCAAAAAAAGAACATCTGACATATACCCTGCTTTGTTTTATTATTATACCTGAGTTAAACAATTTCCACAGCATCCTATTCATAGCCCTAGACATCTGAAGAAAACATTGTTACATTAGTAAAGGGATTATAGTATGAGAATGCAAAGAAAATGTGAACAGTTTCTCCCAGCAATAAACCCAAGAATAAATTTATCGTTGATAGAGAAAGAGGGAAGAAAGATAGGAAGCATAAGTCAGAATTATTGGTAAAGTCTGGCATGACAAACAGATACTTATGACATACAACGGCGTGCTAATTTGATACGATCTGTTTTGATACAGAAAAAGCAACTCTTTGGGTTACTATGTTTTTAAAAGGGCAGAAGAATTCAGGTAGAAAGATTTCTTTATCAAGCTCCCAAGAGGAGGCAATAAGCTGACCTAGGTGATGTTTTAAATAACCTCTTTTTTAAAAGTACCAGAAGTAAAGCTTTTTAAAGAATGAATAAATTGGTTAAGAACATATACGACCAGTGCTCAAGGTTTGCAAGAGTCATGATCCTGAATATGCTAGATAATGCAAATTAGACACTATTAGGTATGTGAATTTAATATAATTTTGAGCATGAAATATGAACCCTGCATAGTATATAGCATGACAACTCTAGGATTTTCCAGGCTCAATACATAATTATCTCTACCTTCGTCAATTTTATCTGAAATTTTAAAAAATAAAAGCAATTTCTATTTTGTTGATTTAAGGGAAATAAATTTTTAGGATTGACTTATTTTTCCATCTTCATTCTAAAACAAGCAGCAAACCTAAACCTGCTGTACATCAATGAAGAAACTGGGTCTACATGGAAAGACCTCAGGGTTCCCGCCAGGATTTCCCTATAATTAAGGGCCACTCCTTAGAAGGGATCTGAAAAATAAGCATCATGGGATTAGTGATCCTTCTGAAATGAAAGACATCAAGGAGTAAAGTTCATTCCCTAATTCTCTAGGTTAGGTTCCTTCCAAAGTCTATATGACAGAGCAGAGGACACCGCATAATTAATTTCAGAAGTCCCAGAAATGCTCTGCCTGAAGAGCCAATCTCATCTGCCCCCCCCCCCAGTTTTATGCACAGCCGCACGCACACCCCCTCTCCTATGTGCACCGGTCTGTATCCTCTCGCTCAATGATAGATCACAGCTCATTTTTCCACTTTCTATTTGTCCACGAGGAAACCAGTGACCTTCTCCTCTCTGCTACCCTGGGAAAGCACAGCATTTCCTGTCTCATACATTTTATACTAATAAGGATAAATGGATGGCTCATAGAAATCAGATAAGGAAAAGGAATGGGAAGTTATCTAGTGCCTGAAGTCTGTTTCCCCACTAACCTCTTCTGAAGGGTCATCAGGCCCACAATCACTTCATTTAGAAGAGGCTTCCTGGAAACACAAAATGCTCTTTGTGCTGTGCAGTGAGATCAGCACAACAGTGGGCTCTAGGTTCAAATCCCAGCTCTACTATCACTAGCTGTGTGACCTTGGAAAAATCACTTAACGTTGCTGAGCCTGTTTTTCATTATTAGTAAGAATTTTAGTACCCACCTCCAGAGCTTGTAAGGATTAAATAAGAAAATTTATATAAAGAACCTAGCATAGTGTCTGATACCCAGCACTCGATACACGTTATTATTATCAGACAAAAAGAGTAAAGACTGTTTAGTTTTCAAAAAGATAATCAGGTCCAAAACGTCAAAATATAATTTAAAGTAATACCAGCATGGAAGACAACATATAACGAGGGATGATCTTCCCAGCCAGACTTCCTTTTAGGCAACTTGACTCTTGATTTCAGATGTCACTTAAATATGGGATCCCAGGATGGAGATGCAAAGAAAATGTGAACAGGTCCTCTCAGCAATAAACCCAAGGTTATTTCATTTTACCTTCCTATTCAAGATGCTTTGCACAACAATGAAGCCTGAAGGTAAATTATGCCCTCCCATCTAGAACTAGTAAGGACACCAGTAAAGCAAAGGAGTGTCTCCCTTTGAACTAATAGGATTTTGGCCAAATGAAAAAAGAAATCAGTCAGTGCCCAACCCCCAGAATAGCAGACAGTTCTCATGACCAGGAAGTACAATCAGGCCAGCACACAGCCCAGTCTCAGTAGTATGTAAATGGATCTCTTAAGAGCCTCTCTGCTCCATTTGTAAGAGTTAAGAGACAGTGCCCCTTAAGCTTGAAGCAGTAAAGCCACTGCCACATGGCCAAATGGGCTGCTTTTCTCTCAATTGAAAATGGAAGAATTACTACTCTGTGGACCTGTGACATGGTTTTAACAGAAAAAGGCTGACAAAGCACAAAGTGTTGAAATAAGTAGCATAGATTTTAAGACTTGCAGGTACCGTGACCAATCCTAACACTCAGACCTCTGAAGCTACCTACAGAAAGACAAGACACATTACCAACACTGAGCTAGACACTTCGGCAGTACCTAAAGCTCTTTGGTTCTCCCCATACAGTATACCAAAATCCCACAAATATGTTCCTAAATCTTTTTTTTTTTAGGGGGGGGGGGAGATTTCAAATGTTTATCTGTACTAAACAGCAAATGCAAATTTTGCTGTATAGTAAATAAATCATACCACTATGTCTTAGCTCTGTAATCGTGAATGTTATGAAGAATATTTCTCAACTCTATACATCTCTGGATTCACCCCACCATACTCTAATACAGTGGTTCCCAACCAGGGGTGACTTTGCCCCCTGAAGGGACATTTAGTAATGACAAAAGGTATATGCTACTGGCATCTAGTAAGTAGAAGGCTAGCAATGCTCCTAATGATCGTGCAATACACAAGACAGCCCGCCACAACAAAGAATCATCTAGCTCAAGATACCAAGAGTGCCAAGGCTGACAAATCATGCTCTAATACAAAGCCGCCCCATTCCCCATTCCTACCCCATTCCTAGGGAAGTTCCAAAAGTGTTCACTACTCCTAGCTCCTGATGCTGCAAGCAAGGATGCTTTGACTTTTATATCTAAAACCCCTTGCCCGGCCCCTGGCTAAGCTGGCTTCCCTTACCAACACAGAGTTCCAAGTGACAAGCCACAAAATTGACATGCCTTCTTCCCCAGTCAGCACAGGCCACTCTGACAGCCCTGGTGACAATCTTCCCTTCAAACTCTGACTCAGACTCCAGCACATACTGACTGAGGCTCGTTCTCTCAAAATCTCTTTTCCTTAACTCCGTTTCCTAGTCAGGAGAGAAAGGCAGGAGGAAGATGATGAAAGAAGGAAGATCATACCAAGGGGAGGCTACTCAAAGACAACTGCCATGTCCAGGTTGCTCAGGAGAACACAAAGAAGACTGTTCTGTCCTTATTGGTTCTAAACTATATTAAGTTCTACAGCATCAATCAGATATCATGTTCTACCACTGTATCTCCAGCACCTAATTTAGTGCTAAGTACATAAAAGAACGAAAGAAAATACATTATTTGTTGGACCCATAGATTGAACAAATGAGTGAGTGTATCTTTTCTATCACTACCAGCTTACTTATCCAACAAAGGTTGTGGTTTTTGCTCCTATTCTCAGAGAACCAAAAAATTCAGCTTTATTCTTTACAGAGATAACTTATAGAGGAAAGAGAGGCCCCAAATCTTGACTTATTTTAGACAGTTGTACCCTGCAGAAAATAAGGCAAGGAAACAGAGAAGTACCGAGAATATAAAAAGGCAATAAATTTAAGCTCTAAATTAGTAAAATGTTCTGCTTGATTTAAGACAGGGAATAGGTTTTAAAATATTTGTTGGCTGAATAAAGGAGCCATATAACAATCTAGGCCGGGTTTTCTGCCACAGCTTTGGTCACTTCATGGTCAGAGAACTGGAAATGCCTCTGAAATTGCAGGACACTAAAAACCACGCTCTAGAGGTTGTAACAAGGTTATCTCCCTCTTTCGGCTCTCTCTGATTATTTCTCAGAAATTCAGCTCTAACAGTTAAGGACTTCACCTTTCCTTTAAGATACATGCTCCTCTGGAAAAATCCTGAGCTGAGAAGGTAGGTTAAGGTTCCCTTTTGGTGAGGCAGGTTATAGAGTCCAATTCCAGGAGACCAAGAGCAGTGAGACCGCCTGTCCCTTAAGAACCCTCATGTTTTAGTTTTTTAATGAATTTTTAGTAAGATTACATTGTACTGATTATCTTATTCTTTATAACTAGTAGGATAAAACACCCAGTAACATAACACAATTCTACTCTCATTGCCAGTGACCCAACGACAAACTCCACAGCTCCTCAAAGCTTTTTGTTTTGCAAAATTTCATAAATTTCAAAATTATGCAGACAGACAAGCTGGTGACAAATGGTCTTTCTGACCCATCTGTAACAGTGCTGATAAAGTATTAATCTTGGGCTATGCGGTATCCGAGAGCATTCATATCCCAAGAAACAAATCAGGAAGATTATTTGCCCCAGGAAATACCCCTAGAGTTTTATACTTCACTCTATGTCCTAGTTTTGTACTTCGCGTAAAAACTTGGGCTCACTGAACACATCTCACACAAGGTCAAACATCACAGCAGTTACCGGACTAAATTCCACACTATTTTAACAGTAAAAGAATATAGCAGACGTCTTCAGAGGTGATCAGAAAGGTCAACAGCAGCAAGACACAGTCAGTCAGTAACCCTAACAAGCTTTGCTTCTCTCTTGGCAACACCTGATTCCAGAACCACAAGACTGCAAGATGAGCCTCTCAGGGCATTCTAGATTTCTTACTGGCTCTGAGGTCAGCCCACATAGTTCTCTCTATACCTCAAATATTTTCCTTTAGAGAGGAAAGAAAAGAAAAAAGAAAAAAAGGTCAATATTAAGAAATCCACTTCTCTGCTAGAAAAATGCATCCATTTTACAAAGCTATGAAAGGTTTGTTTCACTCAGCTTTCTGATCATGTATCACATGAAGTCAGTATCCAGTTTCTCAAAATCAACTTCTATTTCTTTTAAAGAGTCCAAAGAAAAGAGTGGTCTTTCTCTTTCCTTCACGTTTAAGCCCCAACAGGGAAAATCAATTTACTATTCTGTCAGGTCCCAATTTAGATAAACAAAGGCTGAAGAAAGGGGGACTTAAAATCAGTATCACATCAACCCTGTCAGAAAGCAACTCAAGGGAGTGGCCGGTTAGCTCAGTAGGTTAGAGCGTGGTGCTGATAACACCAAGGTTGCCGGTTCGGTCCCCACATGGGCCACTGTGAGCTGCGCCCTACCTAAAAGAAGGAAAAAAAAGAAAGCAACTCACACCACCCAGTCTAGCAGTGGGGCAAGGAAAAGGACAATGACATTGGACTTGTTTGTGCTGTTTCCAGGAATCAACCCCAACAGCCCCAGTGAAAAGAGCAATAATGCTATCTTAAAAATGCTGCTGCTGCTGTCACATAATTACATATGTCTATCTATTCACATCGGGCCTTCTACAATTCAGGTGGGAAGTTTGTGGCTGGAAAATACTGAAAAGCTTATTTACATGTCAGGTTTCAGCAGTTTTCAGGGTAGTCCAAATATCTTAATACCTCCTCTCTCAAAACATAAAATCCTGTGGCCAACTCTTCACCAAACCCCGTGTCTAACAAAGTGCCTGGGGACATAGTACATACAGTCCGTCACTGTAGGCTGTAATAGAAATCCTCCTGGAATTATTAGGTGGGGAAAAGAGAACATCTGGACACGGGACATTTGCACAGAACAGAGCCAAAGCTCACCACTCTCCAAGGAAGGTAATAAGCTGTCTTTTATGGGCTGAAGAGTAAATCACAAGATAGCTAACTCTCCTAATTAGTTGGTTCTGCAGAAGGTAAACTCTTCAGCACTTTGTAACTAACAGGCTTCCCACAGGGACTAGCCTTACGCTAGAGTCACCTGTGGGAAACACGCCCTCCCACGCGCCCTCTGCCAGTCAGTCCCTTCCCCAACACACAAACCCCATTCACCGGTAAATTTTCCCCATTCCCCCCGTCTTCTTCCACCTCTCACAACCTACCCTTCTTCACCTCACAAGTTCACTTGCTCAGGTGCTCTGCAGTACAGAAACTGTCACACTTAAGATTCAGCAGGATTTTTAAAAGCCACTCTCCTGCCGCGAAAGACCCCAAGCCCTCCTGGCAGTTTTCTCTCCCGTGGGAATCTGCATCCCTCACATTCAAAGTGTAGCCCTGCTGGTGGGTGCCTGGCTAAATGTGCTTCTCCGCGACCTCTAGCTCAAGGGAAAATAAAGATCAAGACGGAGACAGAGATGCTCTGGAGAAGGGAATCGGGATCAGTGCGTCAACTGCAGCGAGTGACTACTTCCAGTTGACAAATTTAAGTTTACAAAAAAAGAAAAAAGTTGAACGAAAAGACCCAGACCACATGGCTGGCAGGATCCGAGCTTGCCCAGAAGGCCTCAGAAAATGAAAGCAAATCTGATTAAAATGGACATTTCAAAACAACAAGAGACGCAGCAGCACACGCACAGCTGCCATTTCCCGGCCACTTCCTGCGGGAGGCTTGGGGGAGGGGCTATTTGTGCACAGACGGGGGTGGAAGCGATCCCCCCCGTCGCCCCCCGAAGGACACGAATCTCTCACTCCAGTAAATCCTACAAAGAATCGCTACGGGCATTGCCTTTCCCTGAAAACTGGTAACATCGGGAAAGAAAGGGATGATGCAGAAGGATCTTTTCCGCCGCGGAAGTGGGGATCCCCTGAGCGAGGGATCCCCTTGGAAAGGAATCCCTCATTATTCTTCCCTTCAGTCCCCACACCCGGCGAACCCCCGGCGCCTCCGCCTCAGCCCCATCAATCTCCGTCCTGCCGCGGGGCATCCTCCACGGACTCGAGGGCCCCGAGCCCCGCACACCACCGCTCAGGCAAGGCCCTCTCCGGCGGGTCACGGTCAGGAAAACGCACACACACAGGCACTCGCCCCCGACGGACACCCGGAGACCCCGCAAACCCCTTCCACCGTCCACTTGCCGCTGCCAACACGCCCCACGCCCCACAAACCGGTGCTCACCCGCCCAGGGAACCCCCTCACCCACCCTCCGCACTCGGGCAATCCCCACCCCCACCCGGGGACGGGGAGCCCCTCCCGGGGATTCCACCCCGAGTCCGCCACAGGAGTCATCGCCCACAGCCAGGCGGCTTCTGCGCCTCCTCGTCCTCGTCCTCGTCGTCGTCGCCGCCGTCGCCGCCGTCGCCGGGAGCCTCCACGGCTCCTCCCGCCCCCGCCGCCCCATCCCGGGTCTTGAGCGGACCCGCCAGCCCCCTTGTCCACCCAGCCTCTCGGGCAGGGAGACCCCCGCCCGGGGCTGGAGCCTAACTGGAAATCAGCTCCAGTCAGCTTCTCGCCCCAGGCGAGGCTCCAGGCGGCTCCGGAGCCTGTGTTCCCTGAGGGAAGCCACGGATGGAAACGGGGTTCCCTCCCCTCAGGCCCCCCGCCACAGACCCAACAGACCTGAGGCGGCGGCGTCCAGCCTGGCTCGGGGCTTGTCTCTCCCCGGGGGACAGACGGTTCACATGGCCGCGCTCCGGGCGCCAGGAGGGGAGGGGACCGCGGGGGAGGGGGTTTGGGGTCCGGGAGGGGGGAGGGGGGACGCGGCTCAACCGCGGGGCCCGAGCGGAGCCAACATGGCCGGCGGGGGAGGAGTGAGCCCAAGCCGAAGGGGGCGGGGAAGCTGCGGTCGACAGAGAGCCGCCCTCCGCGGCCTCCGCCACCGGGTCCTAGTGCCTGACAGTCTACCTTCCCCGACCCGGTTCTGGGTCCTAGCGCCGCGGTATCTCCCTAGTCTACCCGGCAGCTCCCTCTGCACTGCGTCTCAGGGCCAGTAGTCCCGCTGCACACTGAACAAACTGAAAGGCGTGCCATGGTCCCAAGGTTAACCAAAAGACCACAGTTCTAGGACCAAGGCATGTGCCACTTCCCTAATGGGGGGGAAGGGGGGGACGGTGAGAGATAATTTCGGGGGCAGTTATTTCCCAGGCTGAGTAGTGGAAAAGTGGAAGTGTAGAAGCGGAAAGGTTAGTCAGCAAAGTTCAGTCCTGGTAGAGGTGGAGAAAGGGAAGAGCTTGCTGCGTCCGCTGCCCACTTACCTCTGTCTCGTAGGGGCAGCCTGGTCCTGCCTGGATCACCACTTTCCTGGCGACATCTGCAGGGCCATGGGGGTCGGGAAGATTCCTGTGCATAGGAAAAGGAAGCTCGGCCATGGGACCAGACAGGGAAGACCTGAGTCTAGCCTACACCTGGTCAGAGAAGCACGGGATGAGCAGGAAACTAACCAGCAATTAAGATGCCCCAAATGTCCATCTATTCTACAGTTTCAGTCCTTTTTCTGATAGGGCTCGATAACTGTGTGAAACTTGATGAGAAAAGTCTAGCACAGGACAAGAATTTGGCTATTATCTAACATGTCTATTGCAGGGCCCCAGGATGAAGAACAGGTCATATATGCTGTTAGAATTTACAGAATTTCTAGTTCAACCTTCTCATTTGGCAGATAAAAATATTAAGGCCTAGGGAGGTTAATCAACTTGTTCAAGATCAAACAGTAGATGAAATGTGACTAGAAGCCAAGTTTTCTTTCCTTGCAACTCAACAGGCTTTGCAGGCTTCAAAGTAATTCCCATTCAATTCAATTAGATGCAGTGTTACAAACAATTGCCTAAACTGTGCAAAACTCAGACTGAATATTCTGGAAGAGGAATATGGGGAGGATGTTGAAACTCTGGCAGGTTGAGGGGTCAAGAAATACCTTTTCCTCTGGTGGTCTGGAGAGGAAGGAGATCTGAAAAGTGGGTGGGGACAGGGCATGGGCAAACACATCAGTCTAGATTGGATTTCCTTACTCCACAGAGTGGGCTCTTCCTGAGTTATAGAGACTCTACTCTCCACTACAAATGGCTCAGAGAGGCTAAGAAGGAAGTGAGTTTCAGCAAAGTCTCAAAAGTGTGTGGGCCAGAGAGAGAGAGGAGTCTAAGAGGACTTGGGAGGGTTTCTCTCTCTCTCCTGAGATAAGCAGACTACCAGGGGGAAGGGAGTAGACAGGTAGAAATCAAAACCCTTTTCTTCTCCCTAAGTAGCAGGTTTATAGGTCACGTTAAGAGAAAAAAATAAAAAGACCCTCCAACAGCCTCCGACCTCAAGTTCCTGCGTAAATAGGGGTCACACTTAGGGGAGAGGGGTCCTTCCTTCTGGAGAAAGCGGGGATCCAGTAAACTTACGCTAAGGAATGTCCGCCGCCACCACCCCGAATCCCCAAAATAAAAATAAAGGTAGGCGAAGATGAGAGCTCACGGCATGGTACTGGCTTGTTAAAGGGTCGAGGGAGAAAGCTGGTATCTTTTTTTTTTCCTCTCTTTTTCCAGGGCGGATGAGGGAGAATCTTCCTACCTCCCGCTCCCAATCATAGGGCAAGCCAGCCGGAGACTTGAGGCAGGGGAGGAGCCTGCGCCAGTCAGACGGGTGTAGCCACGCCCCTTCCTCCACCACTACACACCCACACACACCCACCCACTGGCTCCACTGCGCTCCGGAAGAGCCGGTTACTCCTGTGCGCCCCACTGACTGCCCCCACCTCTTCCGAGCCCCAGGCCTAGTCTCCAGGGCAACCCCTAGCACTACCCTAGCCAAGAGCGGTTGGGAAGAGGGGTGCTGGATAGGAGAGTGCCACCTGGAATTAGGAAAGAAAGTGGGGCAAGATCTATGTTTCCAATCTGATGCAGAAAGACTACAATCACCTTTTCCCCTGAATGAGACCACTCCTCATCCCATCTAATCAGAGATCTCTCTTGCTCTTTGAGAAAGGATGAGGGTGGGATGTCAATATGCCCAACAGCTGGGTGTTTACGTCTTGCCAGAAGCCACCTCAGGCAGCAGCTGTGCATCTCCCCCCATCCAGACGACAGAGGGCAGACTGACCCCATATGTCCCCAAACATTCCACAATCCCATCAGATGTAGCCAATCACACACCATATCTCCCTCTAGGAAGCAAATAGAAAGGGGAAGGGGTAAATGGTCATTTTTTCCCCCCAGCAATTTATGAGAAGGGTACCTAGGGAATACTCTGAACCTCTCTCAAGCCAGGCCAGTGGGCCGGTAATGAAGAGAAAAAGGAGGGAGGTATAAGCACCTGCTCCCCCGTTCTCACCCTCCCCGTGTTCCTCCTGCACCACCCTGACGCTGGGGTCAGCTGCCACAGTGCCTGGCTCTGCTCTGGAGGCAGATGGCTGGGGCTGGGAGAGGGAAAAGAGAAAGGCCCGGAGAAGAGGATTCATTTGCATCCCTCTACCTTCCTCCTCTGCCACCTCCAGATACTCCTGGAATTTAAACCCAAACATCACTGCTGAGCACCCTCTCCCTGCCCCCAGCTCCCTCCCAGCCCAAGGAACATTACTCAGAAGAGTATGAAGCAAATCCACACACCTTGTCTCCTCATTTCTGGAGGTGGAGGTGAGAGTACAAGAGAAGGGTCAGAGCTGAAGGTGCAGGTGGATTTGGAGGGAGGAGGAATTCCCCAATGGAGGTAGGATAATTATTAAAGATCTCCCTTGCCCTCACTGTCTGAATGATTCACAATGTTAATAGGGTCTAGTAGGGAGATGGCCCTTAACCCTGTAACCATTTTAACATGCCCCCTACCAATCAATCCAGTTTAGTGCAATCTCCTCCCCATCTATATTTCAGGATGGCTAGATCCTCCTATTAACACATCAAAAGGACCATAACCCCTCCTCTTCTCTCCAAATTGATTTGTGCCCCTCAGATTCTGCACAGCCCTGTTTCAAACTTAGCAGTGAGTTTCTCCATGGTGGTCTCAGGAAGGATGGAGAAAGCCCTAATTTCCTTATGGGTGGGGATTGCCTTTGCATCTAAATAGAGAAGACTGGGCTTCCCTCACCTTGCCCACCACCCCAACACCCTTAGAGACTTAGCCCCAGCCCCTCACTCATCCACTATCATCCCAACTGCCCCTTAAGCCCAGAGATTCTGGGTGCGCCCCACCCCAATTCCCTGACTCAGGGGTAGGAGCGTTCCTAGGCTGGACTGACCCACTTCAGGCCCAAGAAGAGGGCCTTTTCCACCTAGGCTGGTTGGCAGGTGCTGAAGTTGGACCCCCCAAACTCGAGGAGAGGTGGTGTGGTGTGATGGCTGCAGAAGAGCTTTAAATATGACTTAGTTGAACTTGAAGGACTAAGTGGAGCGTGGCCAGAAAGTGACTATAGTCTATGCTAAGCCCCCCCACCCGCCCCGCAACCTCCCTTATTATGGGGAAGTCGAGGAGTTGGGGTGGCGGTTATTCCCCTTCCCATTGGAGGTTAGGATGGCGTGGGAAAGCGCTGGTTCTAGAGGGGAGGAGGCGAAACCCAGACCGCGGGAGATTTTTCTGGCAAGGAAGGAGCTGGGGGAAGGGGGATCCTGGGTCTAGAATTGGAGGGGTACCCGGGAAAGGATGGCCCAAAGGCGTGAGAAGCCTCGGGATTCCGGTCGCAGAGGACAGGGGAGAAATGGGCGAGTAGATAGTGCGGGGGAGAGAGAGAAGGGCAGCTCCCGCAGGGGGAGGGTCAGATCCTGGGTCTCGGGGAGCCGGGATCCCGAGGCAGGGGGACGCGGGGGCGGCCCGCCCGGGGACTCCGGGACCGGACGTGGGTTCCGGGCCTCACCTGGAGCGAGGCCGGGCGGTGGCGGCGGCGGCGGCGGCGGCGCAGGTGGCCGAGCCGGGCGGCGGCGACGCCTCCTCCCCCAGCCCTGGGCCCGCGGCAGTGGAGCGGGTTGGGGGGGGGAGAGGATAGCACTTAAAGGGGCAGGAGCGACGCGGGTAAAGACGAGCGCTTGGGTAGGGCTGTCGCGAAGAATCCGCTGGGGGAGGGGAAAGCGGGTGGCGTCTCCTAGGGGCCAGAACCAGGAAGGATCCCAGATGGAGGAAGAGAACAGATCCCAGGAAGAGACAGAAACTTCTGCGGTGAAGTGGGGGATGGTGGTGGGTCCCAACATGAGAACTTGGGAAGGCTCCGCCTGCGCTCCAGGGGCACCGGCAAAGATCTTTTCACAAAGCGGGTCCGGGAAGGCAGTGAGATCACAAGACTCCAAGGGGGACTGGGAGATGCCGGAGAAGGAATTCAAGGCCGAGCCTGTTTGGGGTAACGCACAGAGGCCCTACTAGGTGAACAGGTTCCCTGAGTTTCAGCTCCTAAGGCCCCATCCGTGCGGCTGTGGAAAGGCCCGACAGTCTCCTTGCCTCGACACTGCGCAAGTTTAAAAGCCTGTGGAATCAGGAAGCCACGAGGGCAAAGACCTAGGCCTTTCAACCTCAATCCTGCCTCTCGGTGTTCTCAGTGACTGGAACAAGGGGGGCCTCCAATAGCAGCCCTAGTGAGGCTGATGTGGGACCGTGAGAAGCAGCTTTATTCAGGTTCAGTTTTTCCCCCCAACCACCACCACCCTTGCAGCAACCTCTGGGGCAACAGGAAGCAGCTGCTCAGTGCAGCCCCCACCTGGTTGTGGGTCAGGGTGGGGGAGGAGAGAAGACAGGGACTTAAAAGGCGTGGGAGAAAATAGGAGGAAAGGCACCGTAAAAACCCTTCAACGCCGACCGAAAGTGGGCTTTACTTTTAGGGGGAAGGCCAACAATGAGTACTGTAAAATGTTACTTGAGTCTCAGCAGCTTAAATGAGCGAGGTGGGGGTGGTGTGAGTTGGGGAAGAGCCGCGACCTTAGGTGCTGACTCTCAGGCTCTTCCTTGGAGCTAGATCTTGCCAATGCTCATGATCCTTAGGTCGGGAGCCTCACCGGCTGAGCCCTGTACCCCTATAATCTCTTTTCCCCTCCTTCACCCCCCAAAAGAGCAAAGGTTAGGCCCCACCCCTGCTGAGTCAGCCAGGGAGGGAGGCAGGCATCCCTCAGGCCCTCCCGGGGGCTGGTCCTCAAACTTACCCATGTCAGGTTGGCAGAGCTCCAGGGCTGGGACCACCCAGCTACTCACTGTCCTTGGTTCCCCCTTCACGTGAAGGCTGGCGTTAGATCCTCCCAAATTGTGAGCTGGGAACTAGCACGAATCAAAAAGCCAATGTATGCTTCCTGCGAACCACAGCCTGAACTGCTGTAGGGTGATGTCCCTGTGTGACAGACTGGGGTGGAGAGGGAGGAGGGAAGGGCGGGGCTTTCTCTGGGTGGAGAGGGAGGAGGCGAGGACAGGGCAGAACCAGGAGAAATATGGAGGAAGGTTAGATCTGTATTGACACTCCGGTGGCGTGGTAGAAGAGAGTGGTAAAAGGGGAAGGAAATAAATAGTTACAGCTAGTAAGAGGGAGAAGATTCTCGATAAATGCTGAGAGACGTAAATGTCTGAGAGGCGGGGTTGGAGGAATACAATCGACCTTTAGGATCACAGTTCCCAGGTCTGCATCTGGGTAACATGGGAAAACAAAAGCAGAAAGGGCTGGTCCATACCCTTGGGGCTTCTGAACCTGCTTCTTACTCACTCCAGAGTCAGGACCTAGAGGAAGTGCCCCCACCTCCAAAACTCAACATTCCCCCAAATCCAGGTTTTTCTGGGAGCAAACCGGGCACAGGCGGCTCAGGGGCTCCACCTTCCGTCCGGATCCCGACATAGGAGAGACTGGTGCCAAGGACGTCATAGGCAGATGGGAGGAAACTTAGAGGCCCCTACTCCACCCTTGGCGCCTCTCCCAAGGCCCCTCCCCAACCTTCAGCCCCCAGGGGCCTCTGAATTGGGTTGTTTGTCCCCACCCTGCTTCTGCCCAACTTGAATGCCTCAGGGGTGGAGCTTATAGATGCAGACTCCTCTGGACAAAAGCCCCAGCTGGTTTGTAAACAGTCATTAGCTAAGAACAACATCCCAGCAAATGGCCTTCTTGGATTTTAAAATGGTGAGATCAGTTCTTGCAGTCTCCAGTTCTACCACCAGAGGGAAGTGGGAGATAGGTCTGGACCTAGAAAACTTCAGACACCAAATCTGACCTTGCACTGTAATAGGCACTTGTTTTAAACCGAAACGGGTGTACTTTTTGAGTACTTTCTAACTCTGCACCTTTTAGTGGGCTAAAACGACGGGGAAATGATCTAATTCTATTATTATAGTTCAGACACCCAAGCCCAGCAACCCTGAAAATTGCTATTCCCGTTTACAGTCTTTCCTCAACTTTGGTAAGCGACCTTAGCAGAGTTCAGGATAGGCCTCATGGCATTTTATACCCTTCATTGCCTCAATCACAAACATACAAGTCTAGGCTTGCCCAAAATATAAATCAGGAGACAGAATACTTTCTGAAAAAAATGTAGAGTAAGACAGAGGGCACCCTTTTGACTCAACTTTTGCAGAGATTAGTAGTAATCCTTCACAACACCCATCACCACTTCCTAAAAATTCATTTCACTGATTACCCCCTGCCTTGTCTTAGAACCACCCCTTTCTAAACCCAATCCATTTCCCCCAATATGCTCTTCTAATAAGATCCACAGTTGTCCATCAATGCAAAATAATGGCCTTTCTTTTTTGATGACCTATTTCAAACATGTGGCCTACCCTGTGCTGTTTCTTGTGGCCACTCTAAAATTACTGGTAAAAACTTTAGTGTTGGCTGTGTTGTTAGGACCAAGAAAAATAGACAGATTCTGAGGGATGTACATTTTATTGGAAACCTTAAATACGCTTCACACAGAACAGAATGTCTTCAATCAAGGCTCTCATATGCCCTACAGAGAAAACAGATTTTTGGATTAGGGACAAGGAGAGGGACTGCTTGGAGGGATGAGTGCTGGGATCCCTCATGAATGCTCTTCAGCCAGTTTATCAGCTTTTGCCACAGCTTCTTCAATGGGTCCCACCATATAGAAGGCCTGTTCTGGGAGATGGTCATATTCACCTATATGGGGAAAAAAAAAACCCAACTGGTTGAGAAGTGGAGGGCTATCAACTTTCTACAGGGTGTACATACCTAACCACTTGAGGCTACCAGTCAGAATGTGATGAATTCACATCATCTAAGAAGTCTTTTCTTAATAAATTTCCCTCACAAATCCAGTTTACAAGACACGATACAGTATGGGTTAAGAACAAATGGCCCAGAGCCACATAAACCTGGGTCCAAATTCTTGCTCTCTACTTTACTTTGGCTGATACTGGGAATGGTTATTTTAAACTTTTCTGTGCTTCAAGTCCCCTAATTTGTGAAACAAGATAATACCTTCCTTTTAAGGATCTTGTAATTCACTTAGAAGCGTAGCTAGCACTGAAAGCAGTTAAGCATTGGCTGACAAGAATCAAGTAATACGTATGTCACTCTCAGAATAGAGTATTTCCAAAGCAAAGTGACGGGGAAATATCTTATTTTTTATTTAAAATTATGTTATTAGGCACAATTATATATCGCTTGAGGGCTGCTAGAATGGGAACATAGCACAGCAAGCATTCAAGAGATTTCAGCTTCTCTGCCATTTTATGTTCAGCATTATACTCAAAATCTCACCTGCCAAAATCTGCTGGAATCCTTTGATAGTCTCCTTTAGGGGTACCAGCTTTCCCATATGACCTGTGAAGACCTCAGCAACCTGGAATGGCTGAGACAAGAAACGCTGTATTTTCCGTGCACGGGACACAGTCAACTTGTCTTCCTCAGAAAGTTCATCCATACCCAGGATGGCAATGATGTCCTGGAGAGATTTGTAGTCCTATGAGAAAAAATAAGAGAGCCCCAAGTAAATATTCATATTCCTTTAATTTGGACACAAAACTAAGGGTTAATTATCACCTTACATTCACACCGAGCTTTGTAGAAAGCCTTTTAGCACTTTATCTCACTTTATAAGTGAAACAAGTTAGTGGGGGGAAGGTTACATATTTGGGTGATCACGAGGCCCTCAGTTAAGATCAGTTTCTTCTCCCTACGAGTCTGGTGCTGTTAAATAAAACTGGATTCCAAAGACTATGTACCTGGAAACGCAAGAGACCTCATTCACATCTGCTGGTCTCATCTTTCCTTGCTCCAAAGCAAACCACACAAGCGATCAGAAAAGATCTGGTCCTAATGTAATCCCCAAATTCCCTCTGTAGGATTTTACAGACACTAATCTCACCTGCCAATAATACATACCTGTAGGATCTTTTGTACCCCACGGGCAACATCATAATGCTCAGCACCAACAATGTTGGGATCCATGATGCGAGAGGTGGAGTCTAGAGGATCCACAGCTGGATAGATGCCCAATTCAGCAATAGCACGGGACAACACAGTGGTAGCATCCAAATGGGCAAAGGTAGTGGCAGGGGCAGGGTCAGTCAAGTCATCAGCAGGCACGTAGATAGCCTAAGACGAGTCAAGAATCCATGGGGAGCAACAGGAAGCCAAGTAATGCTATTTAAGCCACCCCCTTTTCTGACCTCTCCTCGTTATTTCACTGTATCTTAGCATTCAAAGTCCACCTCAAGAACCTTCTAACCAGCCCTAATAGCTGCGGAGTGAGTTTATAGATTATTTGGTCCCTCCAAGCTGTGGTGAAAGAATTTTCATTGTCATTCCTTTTGTTCTTCATTCTACATTTTAACTCTGTTGTAGTGATACCCACTTTTAGTGTTAAAAACAAAAAGCCTCGTATCACACTACAGTGGTTCACTAGGGTAATGAATCATGCAAGTTGCTACAAAATTTAGACACCTTTTTAGATAATTTTACTATATATACCATCTATAAATGTTCAAAAATTTGCAGGTTAGTGCAATACATATTTAATGCTCGATTTCCATGTAGCTCCTGATGTCCCGCAGGCTGGAAACTAGTAGTTTGTGATCTAAATTAGACCTTCAGCCATTTAGTTGTTCTTACCTGTACAGAGGTGATAGATCCCTTCTTGGTGGTGGTGATTCTTTCCTGCATGGTACCCATGTCAGTGGCCAGGGTAGGCTGATAGCCCACAGCAGAGGGGATTCTGCCCAATAAAGCAGACACCTAAATAGAAAAAAGAAAAAAATTATATGCAAAAGGTCTTTGGTGTTTAGCCTCATCTGGTCAAATGAACCAGGTCCTCTCAAGCTTTCTCTTACCTCTGAGCCAGCCTGAGTGAACCGAAAGATGTTATCGATAAACAGCAGTACATCCTGACCTTCTTGGTCTCTGAAGTATTCAGCCACAGTCAGTCCAGTCAGAGCTACTCGGGCACGAGCACCAGGTGGTTCGTTCATTTGACCGTACACCAGTGCGACCTGCAGTAATCATGCACAATGGGAAAACCTGGCAGAGGAGAATGGCAGCCACACCCCCAAGGTCCCCCAATTAGCAAAACTGAAAACACCCTCCTTAGATGTGAACATTTTTGTTTGCGAATTTCATTTCCCTGTTAGAGATGCAGTTCAAAACAACACAAGAGATAATTTCTTGTATTACTGAGGTAAAATTCTGTAAATTACTAAGGTAGTGGGAAGGAAATAAACTCTAAATGAAAGGTACAAAATAGGGTTATCTGAGACATATGAACCACCTCCAACTCTCCCCAAAATTAGCTTTCAAATGATGGGACTGTCTACCATGTCTGGAAATGTAATCTAATGTCAAAGGAAAGAAACTGTGCATTAGTGTATTAGAAATTGGGGGGGAAAGACTGACAGGAGTTTCTTTTGTATGTCCTGGGACACTAAAACAAAAAAACAAACGATGGCTTCAGCTAGCAATGCAGTCAACTGCAACAATTTCCTGGCATACCTACTATGCGGAGAACCATCAGTTCAGTGCTCACCTTGGAGGTAGCATCTTTTAAGTTGATAACACCAGACTCAATCATTTCATGATATAAGTCATTGCCCTCCCGGGTTCTCTCACCGACACCAGCAAACACAGAGTAACCACCATGGGCCTTGGCGACATTGTTGATTAACTCCATAATCAGTACAGTCTTCCCCACTCCAGCACCTCCAAAGAGCCCTGGGAGAGGTTGGGAAAAAAAATAGTTAAGAGTTCTGTGTTCCCAAATAAGCAAACTTAAAAAAAAGTTTCTTTGCATCTTTTCCCTTTTCAGGAATGGCATCTGGCTTCAGCAAACTCAGAAGAACGAAAGTCAGAAGCTACTCATCAGTGAGGAATAGAGCTCAGTTCCCACTCATAACATGGTAGGATTTTTAGTTCCCACAGTAGGTTTGAAAAATATGTACCCACTACTAACATACCAATTTTGCCACCCTTGGCATAAGGAGCCAGAAGATCCACAACCTTGATACCAGTAACCAGAATTTCTTGCTCAACACTCATCTCCACGAATTCAGGAGCCTCAGCATGAATAGGAGCAAATCTGCAAAGGCAGAAGATCAGTGTCTACTCATCTTGTTAAAAAGGTTCCTTTCAATTCTCAAGTCTAACCTAACCCTTTACTCATAGTCTCATCTCCTCTTATATAACATTCTAAACAAGTTGTCCTCTGGCATCTAGCCAAACATTCTGCAACAAAGGGGATTTCATTATTTTGGGAAGCAATAATCCCATTCCCTGACACTTTTAACTGGCACAAACATTTTGCTTTTACTGACTCAGTAACGTCTTCACATAGCAATAAGAAACACAAGATCTGCAAGTTCTGGAAACCCCACAGTTCATTATTATGGAATTAAAACTCAAATAATAATGAACTTGGGTTCTAAGTAACAGATCTTTCGCAATCAGAATTTTTGCATCTTTAATTTTTTCTCAGAAGAAACTGCATTGTGTGGTTTTAATAATTGAATGTATCAGCATTTTGAGTATTCTCTTCCAGACAATTCTGCTGTACTAAAAGGTGTCGCCTTAACGTATAACACTGCAAGAAAAAGTTCCTTTTGTGTCTAGATGCAGCAAGAGGGACACTTACTGTTTGGTTTTAATGGGGCCTCTCTCATCAATAGGTTCTCCAATGACATTCATAATTCTGCCCAAGGTCTCAGGACCAACAGGAATTTTGATTGGTGCACCAGAATCCAAGACTTTCTGGCCTCTAACCAAGCCTTCTGTACCATCCATGGCAATGGTCCTTACTGTGCTTTCACCTGTCACATAAAGGCACTTCAGTGACACATAAAGCCAAGCTGACTTCATGACATTTACCGAAGTGTAGGTGGCATGAAACACTTAAGTCAACCAAGATTCCTTCTCAGTACCTAAATGCGGCTTCAGCAAACTCAGAAGAACGAAAGTCATTTTGATAAAATCATCACAGAAGGAAGACAGCCTGGTTGGGGGATATTTAGGCTACACAAACTCTTTACTATTCGTAACAAATTCTACTTACCCAAATGCTGGGCCACCTCCAACACCAGCCTGGTCTCCCTGCCTTGCACTTCCAGGGCATTTAGGATGGGTGGCAGTCCTTCATCGAACTGGACGTCCACCACTGCACCGATGACTGCCACGATGCGCCCAGTGGCGGTGCCCGCCTTTGGCGAAGGAGATGTTTGGGCGGCATACTCTCTGGCTAACAGACAAAAGCGATAAAGAAGCTGGGGTCATGAGTTAAAGGTCATCGGAAACTCCGACTTAACCCGTAAGGACTGGTGAATTCAGCCCAGGCCCAGCCTCCTTCCGCTCGTAGGGAAGGCGTGTCCAGAGACAGGGCCGCGCAGGAACTGAGAAAGCGCCTGCACAATCTTCCCATGCTCGTGCACGAAATCGCAATATTCGAGAGCACGGTGACCCCCCCCCCGTTTCGATGGGAAGGTCACTGCACCTGCCCGCACTTTTCTGTCACACTGCACCCCCCTTTTCCAAAATGAGACGGAATGAGACTGAGGAAAGCTTCCGTGGGTGAACCATTCTCGTTCTGCAGCCGTTAGAGGGCAGGGCGCTGGCCCTGGCGTCCTACTAGCACCAGAGATACCTTAGGCCGGAGGGACAATCGGCCCCCACCTCAAGGTCATGGAGCGGCAGAAACGAACCCGGCTCCTAGAAAAAAAGCACTTACCAGGCTGGAGCGCTGCCGGGGCAGCCCGCAGTAAAAGCTGAGCTTGGGGTATCGGCGTTGAAGAGTTGAGTCCGCGCAAGGCCCCGGAGGCCGAGGCTGCGGCCACACGACCCACAATACCCAACATGGCGGAGCCCGGGTGCAGACTGAACGCAGCAGCCCCGGCGGCCGCCAACTCCCCGGCCGATGGGGCGAGACCTACTCTGCAGTAGGTACGTCCATTGGATGAGTTTTCTGCTCATCATTCTTAGCGCTGCTCCTATGGGTTAATAATCTCCCATGTTCTCAACCATTGGTCAAAATGGTGCTAATCCAAATTCCTTTTTCTTATTGGACATTATTAAGCTAGGTGCAACCCTCAGAGCCTCGAAACATAATTGGACAACAGGGATGTCAGTTGGAGACAGTACTTGGCGGAACTACGTTTAGGAAAAGGGTCTGAGTTCCGGTTGGGAAACACGTGGGCTGTCTGGCTGTCCTTGGGCTCTCTCCTCAGATAGGACCTCGAACTTGGTGACAGTCTCAGGGGCGGGCTTTAGGAAGTGGTAACGTCGTGAAGCACCACTGACGGTGACCTTGGCGAAGTCCGAAGCCTTCAATAGAGTAAACACGATTTTTCTTTTGCAGTCGTGAGATTGAAAGCTTACAGACAGCTCTGCAGGTCAGGAATCCAGACCGAATCATTATCACTTAAAGCTGTACAATGAAAGAAACTAATGTCACCAGTCATTTAACAGATGTGTACTAGGCATTAAGTCAAAGATAAATAAGATTTAGGACCTCCTTTTTAAGAAAAACAGATGAGGAAACAATGCAATAAAGTGTAGTGGGTCCTGGTTAGTATAAAGTAGATGAAGAAAGGAGGAGATAAATTTGAATCACCTAGAGATGTAGGGAAATTGCCTCAAAGTGGAGAAGGCTGATAGACCTGTTCTGAAACGGGAGCAGAAATTCCTAGGGTAAATAGGAAGGATATTCCGAGCACACACTTGCATGAAATAGCATTTACCTTTTGTGGAAATGCAGGTGAGGACGGAAAAAAGGAGAGGGTAAAAAAGATGAGAACAGAGACACAACAGCCAGGTCTCAGGGCTTTGGATGGGAGTGGAGGCTGGGCAGAGGTAGGTGTGTGAAAGTGTTCGGAGCATGGAAAAATCATAGAATAAACGGCGTCTTTTTCTGTAGTGTTGACTTTATTCAAAGCTATTTGTGGGCAGGATGGGGGAGACCCTTAATTGTTAGAACAAACATCTATTTGGAGTAGTTCATCATGGAGCTACCTCCCCAGACTTTCTCCCACCAGCCCACGTTAGTTCTCATTTTTCTGCATGATCATGAAAGATTCCCGTTTGGGGGAGTGTAGAGCTAGCCAAGGATTTAAAAGAAAAAACAGGGAGAGAAGAGAATGTTAAATGTGAAGTGCCTATGTTCTTGCCTAGTAAGAGGAAAAGAACCCAAGAAAACAGCAACATGGAGCAAAGAAAAATGAACCAGCAAAGAAAGCAGCAGAGGAATAAGAAGAGGACCGAAGAACTTGGTGTTAAGAATCAAGAAAAAAAAAGAAAGAAAAAGAATCAAGGAAAGAATGTTAAGGAGAAAGTGATCAATAGTATCAATCACATAAACATGTAAAATAAGAACTGAAAAGAGTCAGTTGTTTGGCAACGAGGAATTCATTCCATGGTGAAGCAGGTCAAAGGTTAATTTTAACAGGCTGCATTGGTTAACATCAGATATACTTTTTAAATTTAATTTGCAATCTGTGCTTTTTCCATTATGCTGAGTTATGCAGCATGCCAGGTAATAGGGACCTAGATATTTCACTTGCTTCCCTCAACTATTAGAGATGAAGCTTCCGTAGATAGGCTAGGAGCCAGACTGGGTTAAAATATTGTTTTTTGCCACTTACTAGATGTCATTGGGCAAATTACTTAAAATCTCTAAACATCTTTCCTCCTCTATAAATAATAAAATGGGGATAATCTCATAAGGTTGTTTTGAGAATTAAGATTAATATATGAAAGAAGCATTTAGAACAAGGCCTAGCACATAGCAGTTATTTGTTAACTAGTATTTTTACTATTGATTTAGTGGTAAGATCCTTTGGTTTTGTATCACTAGTTTTGATCTTGGCCAAAATTTTATTAACCATCAAACATGCTTAAACTGACACTTCACTTAATCCTGGTGTCAAAGTAAAGATTTTCACATAAATTTCCAGGTTTCACTGAAGCACATCACTTTTTGAAATTACACATTTCTTTGTCCTCTTAGATTATCAAGTAATTTTAACTATTTCTTGGGGATTTGGATTATTAAATCTTTGTATCAAACTGCAAAGCTAAATGCTTTCAATGTTAATTAGGTGGATCTGTAGAGCTATTATTCTCTGTCATGTTCAAGTTTATGAATTTACTATTTTTCTAACTCATTTGCTGTCAATGTTCTCCCTCGGCAATCTCCTGTCCTCTTCTGAAATCAGATAACCCAAATTTGTAAGTAACAAAATAAAAGTAAATAAACTTGGTTAGCTCGAGTTGAAATAGGCCTTAACAGTCTTTCTGAATAACGTCTAGAGTTCCTACATGTTTTGGTCCTACTTCGTATTTCCTGATTCCCAGATACCCAGGTAATATTCCATGTAAAATACAAGTTACTTTTCATAGGACAATAGGAACCACAAAGACTAACCTGGTTTCTTACTTGAAGTTAATTCTAAATCACTGACCCTATAATTTATGACTGAAAACCGTATCAATTTTAATCTTAAGATGAAAATTGCATTTTCTACCAACTCCTTAATTACTGCCATCCACAGTGGTCGTGGTTCCACATTCTTCCAGTACTGTGGTCATGTCTTTGTCTCTACATTTTCTGACAATTGTCTTGGGTAATTTCAAATTCCATGAAAATAATCCATTCAATACTCTAACTACAGAGTTCTTTAATCTTTTCAATTCCAGTCACTTTCATATTCATATTTCACTTAAGCATCCTACTCCCCAGTCATTCCCAACTTTTATCACCCTGAAAATTTCCACCTCAGAAATCCAATATTATCAGACCACATTTTCTTTACACAATATTCTAGGTATAAAGGATTAGAATAAGTCCTTTCACCACTACCCCCAAAATCTCACCTCCCTTCCAGAAACAACCACTAAAAAAACCATTTTGCACATATCCCATTCACTTTCTATCCACTCCATGTATATATTACATTCCTGTTAATGAGATCTTGCTCCCAGGCATCTGTCACCAGTTTGGGCTCAAACTCATTAAAAATTACTTTAAAAAAGGAAAAGAAAAACCTCAGTGGAAGCACCTTACAAAAAACTTACAAATCTTGTTTTGGATAACTGTACCATCAGCACATTTACTAAAGTTTACTGATCATGATTACACATTATGCCATAGAATGTGTAATAACTTATTTAATGGTTATTTAGACAGTGTCAAATGGTTTTTACACGCAATACTGAATGAAAAAAGATCTTGTACACGTAATTGTGTACACCATCTAGTACTTCTTTTCTATTCCTAGAAATAAAATGTTGGCTTAAAATTGTTCATGTAAATGGGATTCTGCCAAATGGCCTTCTAAAACCATCTTGTTAATTTACCAGGTCCCCAGAATCCTTGCCAAAACCTTTTTTAAAAATGTGGACATTAAATCAATGAAATCACTTCATTGAATGAATTTGCATTTCCCTAATTTCTAAGATGGAATACTTTCATGTTTATTGGTCATTTGTATTTCTTCAGTGAATTCCTGTCCTTACATTTTGCTCCTTTTTTCCCCCTATTGGCTTATCAGTGATTAAGTGCTCTTCAAATGCTTTTAAAACATGTTATTTTCTTCTCACTTTTATCTTTTAAACCTAATGGTATCTTTTGACCTATGTAATTTTTAATGTCAGATTTGTTAACTTCTCCTTTGTAGCTTCTAGATTTTGTATCATGCTTGGATTTCCCATCATTAGGTAAGAATTTGATTAATGAACTGCCCCTGCCCCCCAACCAATGAGTGAGCCAGGAACCACCTGCATCAGAATCATTCAATCTGCTTATCCACTTATCCACTATGGTAATCAATAGCCGGGTGAAGTCGTTTCAATTTAGTAAAACTAAAATTCAGTTTCTCAGTTGCTCTACCCACATTTCAGATCCTCAACAGCTTTTTTTTTTTTTTTTAAGAGTTTATTGGGGAAGAACAGGACTTTATTGGTGGACAGTGTCTACTTCCAGGACTTTTTTTCCAAGTCAAGTTGTTGTCCTTTCAATCTTAGTTGTGGAGGGCGCAGTTCAGCTCCACGTCCAGTTGCTAGTTGCAGGGGGCACAGCCCACCATCCCTTGTGGGAGTCGAACCAGCAACCTTGTGGTTGAGAGGACACGCTCCAACCAACCAAGCCATCAGGGAGCTCAGCGGCAGCTCAGCTCAAGGTGCCATGTTCAATTGTTTTAGTTGCAGGGGACACTGCCCACCATCCCTTGCGGGACTCGAGGAATTGAACTGGCAACCTTGTGGTTGAGAGCCCACTGGCCCATGTGAAAATCGAACCGGCAGCCTTCGGAATTAGGAGCATGGAGCTCTAACCACCTGAGCCACCGGGCTGGCCCCCTCAACAGCTTTTATGTGGCCAGTAGCTACTTTATCAGACAATGGATAGATTTCCTCTATCACAAAGGACAGAACTGGTATCTGAAGATGGACTGATTCAGAATCTGTATTTTAGATCTAAAACAGTGGTTGTCAAACTTTGGCATGCATCAAATTCCCAGAGGGCTTAAAACAGATGAGTGGACTCCACCCTCAAGTTTCTGATTGAGTAGAGCTGTTTGGAGGCCCGGAATTTATATTTCTAGGAAGTTCATAGGTGGAATTGATGCTGCTAGTCTGGGGACCACACTTCAGAAATCATTAATCTCAAATATCAATTAAATCACAAATTCCTGAGCTCCAAATGCATCTACTGAAAAGCCTCTCTCAGGGTTGGGACCTATGAATCCACATTATCACAGAGCCCCATGATTTTGATAGTTTGAGAACCACTGGATTCAAGATGAGCCACAGGAAAGGAGCCAAGAAGCTAATTAGTTCTGAGAATGGTTGAGAGAAAGGTATACTTCCCATGGAAACTGTTACAGTGGAAGTAGCTTTCCAGGTCTCCCTCAAACTGTTTCCCCGAAAATAAGACCTAGCCAGACCATCAGCTCTAATGCATCTTTTGGAGCAAAAATTAATCCAAAAGACGCATTAGAGCTGATGGTCCCGCTAGGTCTTACTTTCGGGAAAACATGGTACAAAAAGTATTTTCAGCGACTATAAAACTGGGGCAATCCCAACTTGGAGAAGGATGTTGGATCTCCTTGTCACTCAGCCCTTCGATCCTCCCTTAAAGCCCCTCAATAAAATGGTTTGATCCCCGACCCCAAAACAGTTTTTCAAGAGAATAAAACTAAAAACAGAACGGTTTTTGAGTTATTCGTTTCTGCATGAAGCTAAAAACTATACTACTTAAATCAGTCATAACTGATACCATTGGCATGCTTCAAAGAAAGCAGACCAAGTTTAAAATAATTTTTTAAAAGTAAAGAAGTTCAAACATACCTCCCAACGTGGAAAAAAAAATCTAGAGCTTTGAGGAAATTGCATTCCCTTAACAGGACCAGAACCCAAGTTACTTCTGTATCATAACAGAGCTGAATATCAAATGTTATGCCCAGGGCCCCTGAAAAATGAGGAAGATTTTCTAGTTGTAGCAATTTCAAAGATGTGGTTTTGAATATCATTCTTAACAGTCATATAACTAACGGGAAAGAAAAAAGGTTTTCCCTTCTAAATCCCCACTATACCCTACGCACATCTATTACTGTACTTCCCACTACCAAATTCTGTCCAATATTTGTTCCCCCATCTAGCCTGTGAGCTCCTTTAGCACAGCAATTACCTGAAGGATTAATCTTTGTATTCCCAGGCATTACCACTGCCTATAACACAGGTCCTTAATGTCTAACATGAGAAAGTGCTGAAATATGAAGCAGTTCGCTATGACAAATACACTTCAGAAGCTGAAGGGAATAAAAAAACTGCCAAAATGCAGAAGCTCAAAGATTTAGAGGAGGACAACACATTTAGTTTTATTTCAGTCAAATCACAACACTTTCTTTTCCAACTGCTGCAAAGTGCATCTACAATTTTCTATTACAGATCCACTTTTAAAAGGTTTCCTGTGACATTACAGCAAGCCTATTTTTTTCAGAGAAATAGTCCAAATTCTTCCTCAAGTAAAAATAACTCCATTCCAGTAAATGGTAATACATGAAATTACAGTAAACCAGACACTTAAAAGGACAACCAAGAAGTCTTCCAACAGTTTATTAGAAAGAATGTAGACATTAAAAAAAAAATTCCCACTGTCATGAACATAAATTGAGGTTTTCAGCCTGGTACAAGCTGAATCAAAAAAATAAAAAATCCAATAGTGTATTAACATTTTTATCACTCATTTGCCATACTGACAGTGCAAATACAAATTTGGTCTAAATGTACAGACTCTCAAGCAACAATGTACAGCCTTTCCTTGTCCTCCATGCTAAGAGATGTAAAAGGTTAAGGGTCAAACAATACCAAATGTACAGGCTTCAAAAACCATCTAAGTTAGGGCATTCACTAGTTTTAGCTAAGATACATCTGGAACACCGACAAGTGATCACTTATGTACAATAATGTGAAGTAAATTTTTTGAAAAATAAAACTTTAGTGGAACAATCTTGAAGAATATACCAGAGGAACGGATTACCAGTTTAAGGTAGCAACCAATTTGTTTTGGCCAGTTTGAGTCCATGTTCTAAAACCTAAAACTTAAATTATCTTTCTGTAAGCCAAGAGCTTTCTATTATGTCAGTATCTATGTTATGAAATAAAGGAGACTCAGGTGAAACGTTTTTATTTATCACAATTGCTGTATCAATTGCCTATGACCTCAACAGTGTCATGGAAGTCTGGGAAATGTTCATGCATAAGGTGACTTAAAATTGCTTAAAATTGCTTCCTTAACTGACTTAAAATTGCCCCATACAATGGTACATATCAACCCTTAGTGAAGCCTTTAATAAAACAAACAGGTTGAAAAATGGGTTAAAGGCGGCAAATACAGCATCTGCCTTTAGAGCTATCAATTCAGGAATTCTCTCAATTCTGAAATCTTGCAGAGAAGTTATTTTTCTTTCTCAAAATCTGGTGACGACAACATTCCTTACTCCAGGTCTGGCATTTCTGAAAGGATTTTTAAAAGATTAGTATGAAGTACAAGGAAATAATCTATCAACTTCAAAGTCTTACAGAAAAAGCAGCCTGCAACAGAGCCAGTTTCCTAGAGAATTGGTTGTCTCTTTATGAATCTGAATCTTGAATCATTCAAATTTCTGCTTTGGGTGTTTATTAGAGGCCATAAAGAAATAATCATTTTTCTTCTAAGAATTGTAAAGAAGTTAACTTCTGTTTTGAGAATTGGTCTTTGATGTTAAGTATCACTATGTAATACATATTTTTTACAAACACACTTACTTTCATCATCACTGTCTTGTGAATCCTGCAGAAGGGGAAATAAAAAAACAGTTACCAAGTTGATTAAGTATTCCTCTGCTAATTGAACATTCTGCCTTAAAAAGCTGATGCACTGTACTTTTCGCTAAAGTAGCAAAGACACACGGTTATATCAAGCTTATCATCAATTGACTTTACAATAAGTTTACTTAGGACGAACATATGTACTGCTGAGGAAGGTGTGCCTTTGGCAGGAACTGTGCCACCCTTCAAATTCCCCCCTATCAACCAGACTGACTCATAGTATGAAATGACTTCTCTTCTCTCGACATTCAATAAAAGAGAAAAAATGACTCAACTAGACCCTGGGCTGATAGAAGACAATGAACTCTAATCATAGCTGTTGAATTGTCTAAGTATTTTCGAAATCGTATTGAACAACTTTCTGAAAGATGCTTAACAGGATGCCAGAGGAGGGCATGTTGAGAAGATAGGTCCAGCATATCCTTTATAGATTCACAGAATCCATCTGTTTACTATTATCTCTGACCAATCCTGCTATGGAACCTATTTAACTTTCTTTGTCAAAATAATTCCTAAACTAACTCTTAAAATTGAATGAGGCACATGACATCTCTATGTAATGATTCTTTTGAGATCTGATCTCTTTAAAAATAGTCCACAGGATCTGATTTTGAATTTCAAGAAAGCATCCATACTCTATCACGCTTGACATAGGTCTAAATGTTTTTGAAATTATGTTTTTGCCTTCAACTTTTAATAAATTTCTTATGTTTTAAAAAAAAAAAAAAAATAGTCCACAGGATACCAGTTCCCTAGTAGGTATCCATCCCTCAAAAATGAGCACATTTAGACAATTATTCTCCCCTTCTTTTTTTAGGAAAAAAAAGTTATCAAGAAGTGGCAAAAAAAGCAAATATTGAATCTACGTCAAACCTGTCAAATACATTGTTTCTTATTATTTAAGTAAACAGAAAAGAATTGATAGACTTACATCATCTGCTCCATCTACTTCTGGTAAATCTACATCCTCATCACCACCCATGTTGTTCATCATCTATTTGAAGTGTAAAAATTAGTTTTAAAAATGACGTTAAATTAAGCCCTAATTATTTAGGTTGCACGCTCCAGAATAAACTTTAAATTTGCCATAGATTTCCACCAATAAAAAAAGCAAACAGTAAGTAGCTTCCTTTCTGGAAAAGGTAAATCATAGATTAGAAAATCCTGAAAACTTGTAGGGAAGATCAAATTAAGTTATTGAAAAAAAAAAAGTGAAGTTATTGAAATTCATCCAGCAATGTATGTATGATGTAGAAATTAAACACCCAAATCCCAAATAGCAGTTACCACTGACTAAAAAAAAGAATGGGGTTCATTTGTAGTTGTAAAGTTCTGTATTCTGAGCTAACTGGCATGTGTAGTATAGTAGCCTCATTATAGTTTTAATTATTGTGAAGAACAGATAAAGTCCTTCGGAATAGTTTGTATAAAAGACCTGAACACGGGCGGACGAGTGGCTCAGTTGGTTAGAGTGCGAGCTCTGGGCAAAAGGGCTGCTGGTTCGATTCCCACATGGGCCAGCTGCGCCCTCTGCAACTAAAATGAAGTCAATAAGCTCAGCTCCCAAGTGGCCAGATAGCTCAGGTGGTTGGAGCGCGGGCTCTCAACCACACGGTTGTCGGTTGGACTCCTTGACTTCCACAAGGGATGGTGGGCTCCTCCCCCTGCAACTAATAATGGCAACTGGACCTCGACCTGAGCTGAACAATTAAGATTGAAATAACAACAGACAACAACTTGACTAAGAAAAGTCCCGAAAGTACACACTGTTCCCCAATAAAGTCCTGGTCCCCTTCCCCAATAAAATCTTTAAAAAAAAAAAGACCTGAACACATTGAATCAAAGACTAAACAGTGGTTAACTAAGTTAAAAACATAAGCAAAATTCTTGAAAGAAAGGTACACACTGTGGAAAATAACCATGTATATATAAATACCCTTGTATATTTACAATAAACTGGGACTAACAGAACACACTAACAGAAGTACCAATTTTCTACATTTACTTGTTTCTAATCATAAAGCAAGTAGTGTATTATTTAAGGAGGTATGAATAGCCAAAGATGAAACTATTATCAGATGGGGAAGGTTACAACTTTTCTGTGATGTTTAAATTTTTAAAACTTTATAGTATTTACACCATGCATAACTTGCATAACTTTGCAAAACCATGCATAACTTTGTAAACAAAAATCAAAGACTTCAAAAATATATGCTTACCTGGACTTTAGACACCTAGTCAAGTCTCTTGGTATAAAAATTCTGAGCAATCTAGTCTTGAATGACATGAATAGTAAAATTTCCCTACATCTGAATGCCATGTCAAACACCTTGGTCAGGCTTCTTTGAGGAGCAAAATGCTCAAAATATGTCAAGCACAATTTAAGTGCTGAGGATACAGCACTTAATAGAAATAGAACTGAAGGACCGGCCTATTGGCTCAGGTGGTTGGAATGCCTTGCTCCTAACTCAGAGGTCGCCCGTTCGATTCCCATGTGGGCCAGTGAGCTGCGCCCTCTACAGCTAAGATTGTGAACAACGCGGCTCTCCCTGGAGCTGGGCTGCCATGAGTTGGCATGGGCTGCTGTGTGCTGCCGTGGGCTGCTTGCTGTGTGGGCTGCTTGCTGTGTGCCGCCATGAGTGGCCAGAATGGGCTAGTGAGAGCGGCCGGCCAACAACTGGCAACCGACTGCCTCAGTGGGGGGGAGAGGGGGGGCAAGGCTCATAATACCAGCATGGGCCAGGGAGCTGTGTCCTACACAACTAGACTAGAAACAATGGCTTGAACTGGAGGGGGGGGCAGGTGGAAGAAGGGGGGGAAATAGAACTGAATATATTCAAAAGCTATAAGCTATGTAGGAGGTGAAACAAAAGGACAAAGTAACAAAGATAGCAATTAATGTTATATTGGATAGAGAAAGGCAGTGAAAAAGAACACTGTTAAGAAGTTGCGAAAACACATAATGGTGACACTGATTGATACAGGTAAGAAATAGCACAGTTGAGGAGAATCACATGAATCCTTCCTTCCTGCTTTTGAAATTAAGGTGCCAGAGTCATGTGAGGAGAGATGTTAAATACGCAGTTGATACACGAAGCTGGAAACACAGTCCTTTTAACTCTTGTTTTCAAAAAAGAAATATAAACAGTCTAGTCAATTAATTTTTCAAATGCAATGAGAAATGTATTTCATGGGCATATCTTCAACTTACAACCTAATGTCCTCTTCTCTGATTAGTTTTACTACAGTACTTTTGACAAGGTCTGTTCTACCTAAAGTGACATCTATGATTTGTTTGGCCATGGCAATATGTATTTGGGAAACATCTTGGAAAAACAGACTTACTTAAACCCGTTCCTTGACTTGGCAAAATAAAATATCCCTATATAACACTCATTGCGCACATCTGATCATGATTCTTTTAAGAGTTTATTATATTCACATTATACAGCTCCAAAATGCAAGCCAATTACTGTATTTCGTGCTCCTAAAAAATCTGTTCCAATGCTGGAATAAAAACTAGCTGTGTTACACTGATTGACTAAATGGTTTATTTTTTGTCCTTATACATAAACTTCAAAGCTTAACATGAATTTTTAAAAAACTGTAAAAAAAAATGCTAAAGTTCAGGATTAAATGACTATTTTTAAGATCTTTTTAGTATATGTGCTGCCGAAGCGAGCACTATTGTTAAGATCTTATTTGAGGGCGGCCGGTTGGCTCAGTTGGTTAGTGTGCAGTGCTTGTAACACCAAGGTCACGGGTTCGATTCCCACATGGGCCAGTGAGCTGTGCCCTCCACAACTAGACTGAAAACAATGACTTGACTTGGAGCTAATGGGTCCTAGAAAAACACAGTTCCCCAACAACAAAAAACAAAACAAAACAAAACAAAAAACACACAAACAAAACAAAAACCTCCAAAACAAACAAACGAAACAAAAAACCCAAAAAACAGAGACCTTATTTGGTTTTTACTGCAAAATGCCCTTCAAAGTAAAGCAATGCGTATCTTAAATACCACTGTATGCTTTAACAGCAAATTAAACTGATTACATAGAAACAACTGGGAGGGCGGCAGAAGAGTGCATTTTAAAGAACTTACCTCAGAGAAACGATCAAAATTGGACATGTCCTCATCTGAATCATCTTCCCAGTCTTTCCAATTATTGAAGTCCACACTAAGCCAATTAAGCTATAGAGCAATATAAACACCATCCTATGATTAGGTTAACTTGCACTCAATAGCATGTACTTTTAGACGGGCTTTTTCTTTTTTAAAACTGTGTTCTCATACCCACTAGGAATTAGCACACAAAAAAGAATAGACTAAAAAAATCAGAGTTTAGTCAAACGCAGTAATGAAGCTTCTTTCACAGTTATTAAACAAACCTACTTTTTAAAAGCAACAACAAAAATTCACTGGTAGGAACTATGCTAAGAGACCTGATTAACTTCCTTTGTTCAGTAGCATCAAAACATGCTCCTGGGTGGTATGTGAATAATTTATAAAGGCTCACAAATGCAAAAGATTCTACACATCAACTAGTGGCTGATCTTGTTCTGACCACACTTGGCTTTAAGTTAAAACTAAAAATTAATAAATCTCAAAGTAGAGAAAAACATGGTCTATGAAACAAAAACATTATGTTCCTCATACCAAACAAATGTATTTTTTTGTTACTTAAAATAAAAATAAACTTTCGAAGAATGAAAAAGAAACCTACCTTTGCCCTTTCTTTTGTTAACCTTGGCCATGACTGGCCAGATTCTCCTTTTCGTAAACAACATAAAATTGATCTATCCGTTCTTTTATGCTTGGAATCCTAAAAGCAAAAAAAAAACAGCACTATCACACCAGTTATCTCTTCAGTATCACTGTAAGATATAAAGTAGCTTGCCATTCCTCATGTCTCCTTCCTAACTTCTTTCCCTCAGCTCTGAAAGAAACATCCCCTATCTACTGAGAATTTCATAAGCTATCCAACTGCAAAAAAAGACCCTTTTTTCTACCCTGGACAAGGTGAATAGAATAAAACTTTTTAAAAAATTAAGTAAACATGATACAATCATAGAACAGTTTAAAGATTCTATACTTAGATAAGACAAGCCTCAAGAGTATCACCCTGAGTCCAAACAGTGACGGTAAAATCAGTATACAGAAGGGGGAAAATATTCCAAAATACAAATATACCTAGTTAGCGCTGTCAACTATTAAGAAAAATAGAATTAGTGCTCACTGCTAAAAAGAGTACTTGAAGTATGTCTCTTTCCTCACGATTTAAAAGCAGGATTAAAGCATCAAGACTACTTACATTTGGATCAATACAGTGAAAAAGATCAATTTCATTTAAATGTTTAAAATTATCACTTCCTCCAAGACAACTGTATAAAAAAATAAAGAAAAAAAAATGAGTCTCTTCGAGAGGTATAGTATAGTAACTCAATGAAAACACAAAACAAGCCAAAGTTACTCAGTTGTCTGAAAAAGCTTTTTACCCAATGATGTAAAATGGAAATTTACCTGAATGTAAGTTTAGATTTTTCAAAATTTACATTAACATCTTTACTGTCTTCAACACAAAATTCAATGAAGACATAGTCCCTTCGATCGTACCACTTTGCAGAAGCAGGCTGCCTACAAAGAGATAAAATTAGACAAAGTTAAGCTGGAATTCATTAAATATTTACACAATCTCCAAAGTTTAGCATAAGTAACATATTTTGCTATTCCATTAGAGCGTTGATTATTTTGTGACAGTTTACTACAATTTCTAACAGAAACTACATTTTTAACCTAACAGCTACATTCCAAATTAAAATACAATGATAATGATTTTGCACTAAAAAGGATTTAAAAATAAAACAATGTTCAGTAGAGTTAACCAATTATGTAGTCGTGTCAAAATTTATGTACCACTCCCATAAAGTTCTGCTCCTAAAATTCAACTTCACGGAATTAAAAAATGAGACAGAACTAATCCACCATCAAGTGTAAATACAGAATTCAACATTTCTACTTAAAGTGCTAGGAACCATGGGGAGAATTTAAAAGTATGAGAAATGACAGTATTTGTCCTCAAAAAAATTCTCACCTGCAGTTTATTTCTGACTATGTAAAGCAACCTTTGTTCTTTTTCTGAGCAAAGAATCTTTCTAACCACTTTTATGATTCTAAATGACATTGGGTAATAGCCTCATTGTTTATTTACACGTCTCCAATATATGCTATACTAGAAGCAACCTACTTGCTTTTTCCTTATTATTCATCTGTTTCTATCCCTTGCAATGCAGTATTATCCATCTTCATAGTGTCAGCTGCCTAGAGCGCTCTACCCATCTGTTAGAATATGGCTAAAAAACTGTTAGAAGCAAATACAGTCAAATGTGGTTGATTAACAGCTGAAAGATTATATGCAGGAAATACTTAAAAATTTTTCTTCCTAATCTTTAGCCAAGTTACTTAAATATCTGCATATGCATAATTCCTAGAGGAATTCACACGCACATAAATTAGCTGCATTTGTCTCTGAAGAATGAATCAGAAAGACAATAAGGGAAAGGAAGAACCCCGTCATTCTCAAATGTTTCAATTATTTTTTTTAAATTAAGCATGTGATGGTTTGACAATCTTAATTAGTTATTGGCTATATAGGAATTCTTTGTATTTTTGCAATGCTTCTGTAAACTCAAGATTTCAAAATAAAAGTTTGAAAATATTAATTATATGTTCAAACACTACTCATAAATTAACTCAACTGAAAGAATTGTTTTGTTTCCAAGCTCTGAAATTCCCAACCCAGAAGTAGCAGTTTATAAAGTCCCTTCTATAAATAAAAGTTGCAACCAACTATTCATTTTTACACAACTGTTATTCTTGACCACTGTACTCTGGAACATTGATATTGTATCTGAAGTAGGTTAAAAATTATAGATGGCAGTATCCAACGTCTAAATACCAGCATATCTGCAAGCGTAACGATATTTCTTTAGGCATCCATTGGCAGATTCAAACCAAAAAACCAGGAGATTTTTTAAATGCCTCTGAAAAAGACATTTAAACCAAACTTCTGTGGACTAAGGAATCACAATTTCTATTAGCATGTTATATAGCTAACAAATAATTTAGGAGTTTTATGAATAGGTCATAATCCCAATAGGCCACACATTATTTCTACTAATTTTCTTGCCCTAACAGTATTTTCAATATGTGCTAACATGTTTTGTCTTTAATAGAAAATACGTGCTAACTTAGTAATTAAAACTTTAAATGACTAGGTTCGCAGATTTTCAAACTGAAGTGACCGCATAGCCCTATTTTTAAAAAGGACCAATAATAACAATCTATGGCAACTAACACTCCAATGCCAAAATACTATTTCGAACTAAGAAACCAAGATTCCTACAGAGAAATGGTTGACCTTAGACCTGAGGAGGGAAACACAGATACCCTGTGCAAATGGGATTAGTAAGGACAATGAGGTCAAAACAGGAGGCAACGATCTGGGTCTCTCACCTTGGCCAATGACAATTTGAGCATCAGAAAGACTGATCTGCAAATTGATTCAAATACACTAAATATAAAAACTGAGTTTATAGTGATTAAAAAAATATATAAGGGGCGGTCAGTTTGCTCAGTGGTTAGAGCGCAGTGCTCATAACACCAAGGTCGCTGGTTTGATTCCCACATGGACCTTTGGGAAACAATGGCTTGAGCTTGGAGCTGAGCCACCTGTAGGCGGCCGGTTGGCTCAGTGATTAGAGCGCAGTGCTCATTAACACCAAAGTCGCCAGTTCGATTCCCACATGGGCCCAGTGAGCTGCGCCCTCCACAACTAGATTGAAAACAAGGACTTGACATGGAGCTGATGGGTCCTAGAAAAACACGGTTCCCCAATATTCCCCAATAAAAATTTAGAAAAGAAAAAAATATATGTATACAAGACAAACTACCTACAATTCTTGATCACTGAAAGATGCTATAGCCCCAATTCTTCACAAATTGGTAACTAAAGAGGCAGGCATTTTTCCTTCCTTCCCTCTATGAACCTTCATTTATGGTAACTGAATAGGACCAGGTTCATGAAGGGAACTTCTGTACAGAATTCCAGCTTTGGTGTGAGTAAAACATGAATGGAAAAAGTCACTAGTCTGCAGCCCTTAAACTGATGTGGCAGTGATCATCAATGGATGAAATAATTAACAATGACAAGATGAACAGTTGATAAAAAGAACTTACGATCTTAACATCACTTAAAAATGAGACAGCCAAACATATCTCCTAATCTGATGCAACATGATACATTCCACAGTAAACTTAATTCCAATCTACAGGAAATATGAGAAGGGACAAGTTAAATAACACAAGAAAACAACAAATCCAGAGTACTGTTTCTTAGATCAATGGTGTAAAGAAGAGGGAAGAACCACTCTAGATTAAGAGATCTATGAGTTATCAAACAAGTGCAATTTGTGGACTTGGTCTGCCATCTTGATGCAAATAAACTAAACATAAAAAAAAGATTACTGAAACAGTGGAGATCTGGATATGGACAGAATATTAGATGATATGGAAATTACTGTTAGCTGTTATGTGTGAAAGGCACTGTTTTTATTTTTAAAATGTCCATTTGAGATGAAAACTGAGGTATATGGGGTTTGCTTTAAAATACTTCAGGAAAGGAAAAAAGGGATAAAGGATAAAGCAATGTGGCACAGGACTGCTAAGAGTTGAATCTGGATGATGGGTAGATGGAGATCTATTATGTTCGTAATACTTTTTAAAAAATGGTATTAAATGATTTTGGCATGAAATGCTTTCTTCCTTTGGAGCAATCCAGTCTAATTATGAAATTGCATTATTTAAAAATTTAAAAAGCAAGAAAATCAATCTTTTCCATTCAATTAAAACACAAAAGAAAATGAAGACTGCAATAGTAATTACAGCTCACAAAATCTGGCGGTAATTGTCCAATCATTTATTCTACAATTTTGAAAATTGTTGCTTTGGTCAACAGCACTTCCTAGTAGCCATAGGTATCCAGATTGTAAATGTTCCCTATTTTTAAAGAATTATATCTGGGATTAACTTCAAAATAAAATCCTCTGGGGAAAAGGGGAGGGAGTAGATAAAAAAATAATAATGACCCTGTGCTGATACTGGTTGAAGCTGAATAATGGGTACACGAGGATTCATTGTAGTAGTCTATTTTTTTGTGTTTGAAAAAAATACATCATAAATCTAAAATAATTAACCGGTTTAATGAGAAGATTCTTCTCCCAATCCATTTTACAAATGGCTTATTTCAATAAACTCTGGTAAATGCTTTCGTAGCTACATTTAACAATATAATCTGAAGATACTTAACAGAGTACTGTTTACCTTGAAAACAGTTACATATTAAGAACCTAGTAATGGTGGAGCACATTTATGATGACATGGTTATTACAATGGCTATATCAAAAACCAAGTATATAAGCTCTCAGTTTCTGTCCATATTAAGGACAATGAAACCAGGGGATAATCTTTTTTCTTTCAAATTCATATTAAATATTTCAAATTCATATTAAATATTTCCTTAAATTAACATTAAGTAACCCAGGGTTAAATCATTATTATGGGCTGAATTGTGTCCCTCACCAAATTCATGTTAAAGTCATAAACTCATAGCACTTCAGAATGTGACTGTATTTGGAGACTCTGCCTTTAAAAAGGTAATTAAGATAAAATGAGGTCTTAGGGTAGGCCATAATCCAATATGACTGGTGTCCTTACAAGAGAGCAAGACACAATTACAGAGGAAAGACCCTGTAAAGACACAGGAGAAGACTGCCATCTACAAACTAAGGAAAGCCAAGGAGTGAGGCCTCAGAAGGAAACCAACCCTGCTGATACCTTAATCTCTGATTAACACCCTCCAGAATTGTGAAGAAATAAACTTTTGTTTAAATCACCCAGTCTCTGGTACTTTGTAAGGCCGCCTGGGCAAACTAATACAATGACTTCCCAAATTAAATGATCTAAACCTAGTTTGGCACAGGAGTCAAAAATGGTTTTTCTATTTTTTAAAGAGTAAAAACAAGAATGGGACAGAGATATTTGTGGCCCACACCACCTAATATTTACTAGGCAATCCTGATCTACACCATCGAAAATATGAGGGGCCCTACACAACCTAAACCAATAACAAACATATATTCACTAACTTGAAAGGGAAATCAAGAATCTATGAAATCCCTTTTTGTCTTCAATGAAGATCACAATACTCCTTTTTCTCCTATTAACTCAAAGAGGGACTGATTTTACTTTAGCTCCTAAACTAATTACGTTGGATTTATCTCTCACTGTATATTAACACTGGCAAAATTCTTAACTACTGTGCCAGCCTGTTAATTCATTTTAGTAGTAACATACCTATCGATGCAAAAACTCTTTTCACCTCAGCATATATTACGTAAATAATGTACTACTTAAAATACCAAAATTTTTTAAAAATAATAAAACCCGTAGTGGGACATTCCAAGCTCTTCTGACAAGAACTTCAAAGCTCCACATTAGTGCTATGTCAATTTGAGCAATTAAATTTTGCACAACCTAAAAAGTCTCCTCTATAGTTCTGACTAAAATTTCTTAGTTTGTCTTAAAAGGACAGAATGGAAACCGTGTGTTCCCAAACAGCATTTTTAATATGCTAGTATCTGGTGGGCTTTAATTCTAATTTGTAGAAAATCACAGGCACCACTCACTTTAAAAAATGGATGCACCAGTGCAGTGGTCTCAATGCGTCACCCCAAAATTTGTATATAGAAATCCTAATGCTCAATGTTATGGTATTAGAAGGCAGGATCTTTGCCAGGTGCTTAGGTTATGAGTGGAGCCCTTATGAATAAGATTAGGGCCTTATAAAAGAGATTCCAGAGAGAACCTTAGCCCCTTTTCACTGCTGTAAGGACACAGCAAAAAGCTATGAATCAGGAAGAGGGCCCCTTCATCAGAAGGTGACCATGCGGTGCCTAGATCTTGCACCTCCAGCCTCCAGAACAGTGACCAGTAAATAATTTCTGTTGTTTATAAATCACCCAGTCTGTGGTAGTTTGTTACAGCAACCCAAAAAACTAAGACAACCAGCAAAGCTAAATGGAAAAAATTTCTAAGGAAAATTTCCCAGTTGCTGCAATTCTTTTGACAGTTTACTATGTGCAAGGCATACTGAATTATAAAAGACAAAACACTTCCAGCCTTTCATGAACTGGTAGAACAGGTACATTACACATAACTTGAGGTACGTTCATAAAGCATAAGTTTGAAAAACCAAGTTAGGGATAGATCACAGATGTTCCTGAAGACAATGTAAAGAAGGTTATTCTGTCACTGGGTAGTTAAAAAAGCAGTATTAATTACAGTACCGTGTTTCTCCAAAAATAAGACCTAGCCAGATCATCAGCTCTAATGTGTCTTTTGGAGCAAAAATTAATATAAAACCCGGTCTTATTTTACTGTAAGACCGGGTCTTATATAAGAAAACACAGTATCATCCCTTTAGAACTTTTGAAATCTCGGAGGAGGGGGGGGGGCGGGAGAATTCCATATATAATAGAATTCTACAGCATATGACTTGACTTTATAAAAAACACTATGGTCAAAGCACCAACATCTTTATTTTCTTTTTTTCTCAGAAATCCCAAAGTTCAAAAGTTTTTAAGCAGGTACTCCCGACCATCACATAGCAAACACGAAATATCTTAAAGTTCATACACGAGAATTTAGTGAAACAAAAAATTACTAGTATTCAAGTGAGAGGCCTACAAACCTTAGCTAATATACAATTCCAAAGGTGGCTTCCTGGTTTAGATCAACATCATGGGAGATACATACATACATACATACATATATAGAGATAGAAAAATAGATAGATCTATCTATGTATCTCATTTCATAGGATTCCACATTATTGGTATATTTCCCCCAGAAATCTTTAGTGTCTGTCATGGTTTCAATCAGATTGGTTCCTTTATTATAAAGTTTCTATCATATGAAATGTGACAAACTATTGTTAATATTCGAATTCTTACTCTAAACCATTGGAGAAAAAAAGGATACTATCATTTGGTCACAAAATATTAGGCTCTTCAACACATACAATGTACTGGAGAAAATAGCAATAATGACCATTTAATAAAAATGTTCTACTTCTGTAAAAGTATGTAAGGGACTGCAAAATGTGATACAAGGATGTGATAATTAACAATCTTTATGATAAAACAAGCAAATATTTTAAAATCTATTAAGTTTTATCTTCAATCAACAGCCTCATATAGAAATTAATCAAACAAAAAAGTAGGAAAGGGGATTAATTTTGACTGAAAAGTCAACTTCTTTAGATTTAAAAAAAAAAAATTGGTGGTGGTGGGTAGAATTAAAGGGGAACCTATGGCAATCATCCACAGGTAAGAGAAAGTTCTGACTGAAACAACCAATAAACTAAATATTCCCACAATAAACATTCCGAAAATAAAGGGTTCACAAACAAATCAAATGTACTTTGAAGGTATATCCTGATAATGGTGGTTCTTTTCCAGATTTCCCAAAATATCAAATCCTCAATAGAATATAAATTAGATATTTGATTTATAGATGGCACTCACCAAATTTTATCTTTCAATTACTGCCCACAAAGCTGTATGAGACATAATTAACTGTGACTGAAGATGTCATATAGCAGAATACAGGACCAGAAGACCCCAGTTAGTCCCCTCACGTGGTCAAGCACCTCATGTGTGCTTTATAGCTGAAATTCATTTCGTTTTAATGTTATTCAATAAACCAATGTTTATTGTGTTTACTGAACATGGTGCTAGGAATTGTTCTGGAGCTACAGCAGTCAACAAAATAGACAAAAATCCCTGCCCTTAGGAAGCTCACATTGTTAGATGAAATTTAGGCCCAAAATCTAAGAAACGAGGGTAATGGAATCAGGTCCATTACTAGTTATGGTTTATCTTTCTTAATGTATAAATAGGTGGGACATCATAAGATAACATTCTTTGGTTGTTAGTACTTTGAAAGGTAACATCTACATAGTGTATTTAAACTTGTAAGATATTGAAGAACATTAAGGTATTCTGTAATAGTATACAACCTCAGATACTTTATTCAGAAGTAATTAATGAGTGTCCTCTTATGCGTTTCTTCGTAATGGAGCATTATTTGTCTAAATTAAAAGATCACTTTGAATTCTAAAATAAAGTAGAAATCAGAAGACTAGTCTATTACTATAGCTTAATAAGGGAGTAAATATCTTCTAGGTTTAGAAAGAAGCTAAATGTATTTCTAGTAAGTGAAAAGCTTCTTTAAGACTAGATTCTCTAATAGTTTATACATCCCAGAGCATCTTTAAATATCAAGAAGGGTTATAGAAAAATAAAACTCATTAAAACCAAGAAAAAAAAGTTAGCAGTAAAAAGGATGTTATAGGCCGGCCCGGTGGCTCAGGCAGTTAGAGCTCCATGCTCCTAACTCCGAAGGCTGCTGGTTCGATTCCCACATGGGCCAGTGGGCTCTCAACCACAAGGGTGCCAGTTCAATTCCTCGAGTCCCACAAGGGATGGTGGGCTCCGCTCCCTGCAACTAAGATTGAACAGGGCACCTTGAGCTGAGCTGCTGCTGAGCTCCCAGATGGCTCAGTTGGTTGGAGTGTGTCCTCTCAACCACAAGGTTGCCGGTTCGACTCCCACAAGGGATGGTGGGCTGCGCCCCCTGTAACTAGCAATGGCAACTGGACCAGGAGCTGAGCTGCACCCTCCACAACTAACATTAGAAGGACAACAACTTGACTTGGAAAAAAGTCCTGGAAGTACACACTGTTTCCCCAATAAAAGTCCTGCTCCCCTTCCCCAATAAAATCTTAAAAAAAAAAAAGAAAAAAAAAAGATGTTATAAAGTTCAGAATTACTGATTTTTAAAGCTAAATTTGTCAACTGGGTTATCATTTGCAAAAGAGAATTAAGAAACTGGTATATCTATTTCTATTTGTACTAAGTGAGGAATGATCTGGAAACATGAAAATTTTGCTATAGAAAGGGAAAAAGTGGTTCTAGATTCATAGGCTGAGCCGTTTTTCCTTAAGTATTATCAAAAGCCCTGCCTACAAATGTCTAAAACCAAACTCTCTCATACACATATTCTTTGCTTGGAGGAACCCCAAGACATGCTTCTCTTATTTTCAGATCTTCTGTATTATGTAAAACTTTCTGGAAAGGTGACCTAAATACTCATGCTAGCCCTGTGGTTCCCAAATGATGTGCCAAGGTGCATGAGGGCACTACATAGGAACCTACAGGGCAGCCACAGAATAATTTGTTTGTTTGTTTCTTCCCTTTTTTGTGTTAGTTTTTTCTTTTTTGAGAATAGTTTCAACTTGAGAGGATTCAGTGATACTCAACTTCAATCAAGATACCAAGTGGTTCAGTTTCAACTGTACATTGCTCTACATCCCTCGCCATTAGATTGTATCTTTGCAAAGTGTATCTTTGCAAAGCTGAATTTTTGGTGGATGCTATAACTAAACCAAAAAAATGGGAAACAGGAAATGAGATGCAACTATCAAGGTATAAGTTATGTAGTGCCCCAAAAGCATACTGTGACTATACAAGAAACTACATTTTTCTTTCAATTTATGTGTATTCATTTTTCAGAGTTACTAGGCTGTTAAGACGAACTCAAGTTGTTTGGACCCAATTACCTAATAAACAGAAATGCTAGGTTACTCCTTCTGGCCAAGCAGCACCATAAAAAACAAACAGACACACACACCAAAAAACTACAGTGTTTCCCCGCGTTAGAGCTGATTGTCCGGCTAGGTCTTATTTTCAGGGAAACATGGTACAAAGATACCAAGGTGCGAACAAAGAATATTTGTGAATCTGTGAGCTAGTGCCTTTATTTGGTAATTCCAACTCTAAAATAGTAAGAGTGAAAGTTGTTCTTAAAGATAACCCCCCCCAAAACTTAGTGCTTTTCTTCTCTGAGCTTCCCAGGTTCCCACTTCTGTGCACACATCCTTTTAATATCCCCAAAGCAGGTAAAATAATTTTTCTTCATATAAATTTAGACTCAAACAAGATCAATCTCTCACTGCCTCCATTACAAATTTCAGAGCCTTAGGGCTCTATTACAGTACGTCAAGAAGTGGCACTTGGTGGGGGGGGGGACAACACATGTTAGCTGAGTTGGTTAGAGCCCGGTGCTAGTAACACCAAGGTTGATGGTTCGATCCTCGGATGGGCCACTGTGAGCTGCGCCCTCCTTAAAAAAATAATAAAATAAAATTGCATAAAAAAAGGGCACAGGTTTTAACAGAAGCAGTGATTTAGATTATATAATAAAACTGAACTACAGAGATATGGTTATTTGCCTGGAGATAAAAGGACCACCTGAAAAACTACTCTCCCTTTTTTCGTAAATTAGGAAAAAAATTAGCCTTCTGTCAGAAATGCTTGGTTCTAATCCTTGGTTCCAATTCTATTTGGGGACAGCTCCTTATATTAATTAGCAGTGCATGAACTGCTATTTGAAGAACCAGATCCCAGAATAATATTTTTAAAAATTTAAACACTTGTGACTTAGATTCTTTCAGTACACAAGGGTAATTAAACATGCTGAGTTGAAAAGGGCCCTGATATAAACATGTATTAGCAATAAAGTATGGCTACACGTGAAGAAGATCAACTATTGCACAGAAAATCCATAACAGCACATTTTATTTGGCTTTGGAATACAACACGGGGAGAATGTATTGCTCAAGATGAGGTTGAAAGTTATTGCCATTTTCCTGAAAAACCAAAAGTTCAAAGATGTCCTGAGAAAGTGTGGAAGTCAGTCTATCATTGTCAATCTATACAGTAAAGAAAAAGTTTACTATAACAAAGTTTGTATTTTTGTAGCAAAATATACTAGATACAACTCTCAACTTAGGAACTCAGGTAAAATATGATCTTAAGCATTTAAGAGCTAGGTTGATTCTTAACAGTTGATACTATAAAGGTATTTTTTTCCTGAAAAGTGACAATTACTAACCACCTAAGACCTCAAAATTATATAGCTTCTAGAAGATTTTAAAACCGAGAAAATACAATTAAACAGGAGAATCTTAATTAACAATACCAGTACACACTGGTCTGCACTCAAGTGATTTGTCCATTCCAGTTTCTACTGCATTCTAGTTAAAGTCTAACTAAGCACAGAAAGAAAAAAAGTAAATCCAGTTGCCAAGTTACAGTGGTTAGGAAATCAACATTTAACAAAGGCCATCATCAGTTACTCTTCCTTAACTACAGAAATTAACTATCTAGCACATGTTCACTATTACAAATTGTTTTGGAGGCTAAAGATTTTATTTTGGGGTCTCAATCTTACAAAGCGGAGTGATGGGAAAGGAAGAAAGATTTTAACCAATCTTAAATAGTCACAGTATGTTTCTGGACAATTTATTAAGTACCAGACACCAGAAAGAATGACTTCAAATAGCTCAAAATTAATAAAATATTTTTCTTTGTATCTATTGTTTATGGGTCCAATTTAGAATTAGAACCAACAAGAGCTAATTTAAAAAAAAAAAACAAGTAACGCTGTCGTCCAGCGCCCCACCCCCCAGGGGCTTTGGCTGGGCTCATCCTAAATGGGCAAATGGAGGTCCTAAAATCCCAGCCCTCTCCAAGGTAGGTGAGAGATTGATGGCTTTTATGTAAACTACTAGACAAAACTTTAAAAATTTGATTAGAAGAAACTTACCTACGAAATCACTACTAAAGAGAATTCAATAAGAAAATACAGACTCTAACATCCTTAATATATCCAGCATAAATGTCTCTCTCTACAGCTAAAAAAATTTTTATAGAAGACATCAACAAAATGATTATCAGACCATTATCAGACAGATTCTTCCTAGGACTGGATGACCCATTAAACGTTTTTTGCAACTAAGCAACTGACTCATAATATTCACCTTGTAAATTCATTCAAGTCATTATTAGTTCAGTAAGATCCCCTAAAGAATGTGCAAAGTGACATATACTGAATATTTTAAAGAGGATGAAATTATCTGGCCTCTTCAAAACACTCATTTTGAAGTATAACTCTTACCAACTACACAGGCTTTTTGGTATTGGTTGTTACACTTTTAATCCACTTACATAACGTGTCTTACCTACTTTATTTTATATGATCTCCAAAAAACTTCTATTTCAAACCATACTAAATATGGTATTTCTTTGTGAAAAGATATATTTGGCTACATTAGTCTATTAAAAGTTGGTAATGCTCGGAGTATTCATTTTGTACTCATATTATTTTAAGATTGACAATCCTGCTACATTATTTAGAAGATATTTCAAAGGGAAAAACAAAAGCTATTTTACATAGATTAAAATCTACTAGATACCACTTTTAGAGGGGGAAATCCTTCCAAAATTCTAATATATCCCCTTTACTGTAATACATGCGTTCTTCTAGAGGCTTGTTCCCCGACAGCAACTCAGAGTGTATCCTTTCCATTTAAAATTCTAGCCCAATATACTCACCGTCAGTCATTATTTTAAGTAAAACTCAAAGTGCATTTACTTTTTATAGGAATAAAAACTGTTCCCCTTCTACTGCTCTCCGTTAAAAAGGAGAGCAGTTAAAAAAAAAAAACAAAAAAAAAACAAACCTATAAAACCTGCAGTTCTCACATCTGAAAAGGTAAAAACTTTTCTTGAGAAGAATGTGAAAGCCCGGAAGCGGCAGTGCCAAGAATTCTTCCTCGGTTAAAAATCACCCAGGTTTTCCTATACCATAAAAAATAATCTGGAGTTACCCCCACGTAAACACATTTAAGCTCTTTAAAACAAGGCAGGTATATACTTATTTCATCCTTAAATTAAGACAGGATCATGAAACCTCGCACAAAGTTTCACACAGAACACAGAAAAATGTCCACAACTATCCTTCGACTCGACACGTGCAGAACTACCTGTTCTGTGGTTACTCCTCGCTGCCAGGGACACGACTGAGTTTTGGCAACCTTGACTCTCTCCGAGAGACCGGAGTTAGGAGGCGGCCTGGAAAGCCCCCCCCCCACTCGCGAAATCACGGCACCCGTGAGAAATAAGTTGTGGTGACGATCTGGCCTCCCTCCGGTCGCCTAGCAGTCCCGTGTCGCTCCCGGTGGCGGGCCGCGTGGTGCTCTACGAGGAGCACCCCCGGCCTCCGGGAGCACCCACCACAGGTGCACTTGGCCCAGGACCGGCGTCTGAGAGCGGCAGAACCAGAACGCCCAAGAAACCAAGTAGCAATCCAAGACGGTCCACGCCTCCAGGGCGCCGCATGGCAAAAAGCTCACAGGAGATTAGGGCCTAACGCTAAGTTCCGGAGAGTTAGGAGTGACCCGAACAGCCCAGGGCGAAAGAGTGGGATTTCCGGCATGGGGAAGCTGAAGGACGGTTTAGAGGTGGGGGAAGCGGACATCTGGAGGAAAAATGTCCTCCACCCGCCAACGGTAACCGGAAAAAGGATACTGGACCTCCCACCCCTAGGCAAGAACGACTGCCACCACGGAGGGGAGAAAGCTGAGGGGCCGAAAGCGGGGGAGAAGGGGCGCTTTCCGGCAACCCCCAGCGTGGCCTCGGCCTCCCTCTGGGGCGACCATCCCTTGGCGGGTGTCGCACTCACATCGTGAACGGGGCAGGGGGACGGGTAAACGGGTGGGCGGGCCTCTCCGGTGGCAGCTGCTGGGCAATGAACTCCTCTCCGGTGGCGACTCCGGCGTTTTCTCCCCGGTGCGGCCTCTTCTCGCTTCTCTCAGACGACGGCGGCGGGTTCGACCTGGGTCCCCAGAATGCACCGCGCGGACAGAGCGGCTCCTCCGGTCGGGAGAAGAGGAAAGTGTAGGAAAAGGGACGCGAGGACGGAGAATGAACGTGCGTGCGTGCGAGCGAGGGCTGGTGAGGCCGGGCGGCGGCTGGTGACGCAGCAAAATGCCCGGGCCTTGCCGCCGCGCCTGCGCACTCTTTGTTTTCAGGCTCCGGCCCAGCTTTCTAGAGCTATCTACGGAAAGGGCGGGGCCTCCCAGCTCGTTCGCGATCCTTCCCGGCGCAGGCCCCGCCCTTCGCCCCCGCCCTCCGGCCTGACTGGTTCCCGCCTCTCCTCCCGCGCTCCCTTCTCGCGTTAGAAAACCGTTGGCCACCTAACTGCCTCGCCACGCGCGTTGGGCGATCTACCCGGGAGCCGAAAGCGTTGACAGGGGGAGGAAGGTTGAGGTGGAGGGACGCACGGAGGCGGGAGGCTTGGAAAGTGAAATGGGGGATTGATTGGTTACTGTGGAGGGAATCCATCAGCTCACTAAGGATACGTCCACCGCATAAAGATTTGAAAAGAGCGCCTTTCCCTGGTGATATTTGCCAAAAAGGGCTAACTTCAGAATGGAGGGCCTCGGTCCACTTCGCCATTTTTCTGAAGATTGGAGACCCTGTCCAGGGGCAACAGAAATTTGAGGTCTTTGAGGAGGAACGTTTGCCATTGCGGGCGGGCATTTGCCCCTGCTGTGAGAGATCAGTACTGTAGCTGAGACAGGAAGATTATTTAAGTGGAGAGCCAAGGTTTGTGGGACTGGACTAGAACAGTCGTGTCTCCAGGCACATCAGTTGGGGAAGAGTGTTCCCCATCTGTTTTCAACCGATCTCTCGAACTGCGGCTTTGTGCAGGGCAATGGAAAATAATAACCCAGAATCAAAACAGTACATGCCTGCTCCAGAAGGCCCCGCTTAACAATGGAGTAAGGGAGAAATACAATGCACGGCTAGGTAGAATACAAAGGAGGTTTATGGGGAGTGCTATAAGACGTTTTGGAGAGAGTGGGGGGTTTCACATTAAACATTAAGCACTTAGTGTCCTGGGTGGCGGGTTAGAGCACAGTGCTCTTAACAAGGATGCGCCTTGGATCCCTGCTTGGGCCACCCGCGAGCTGCGTGCCCTCCACAGCTATATTGAAATAACTACCTAATTTGGAGGTAATGGATCCTGGAAAAACACCCTTAAAGTAAATTTTTTTTAAAAAAAGGAGTTAGTGTCTATGCTGTGCAAGGCAGGTACTGGGAACAACTGGACCCTGTGCCCAAATCCTGTTAAAATGGAAAGTTAAATCCCAGCTCTCAAATAGTGCTTCTAAGGAGCCTACTGCCTGTTAGGGGAAATAAAATACACAAATCAGGATAATGGAAGTACAAAAAGTAATGGGATAATGAAAGGAGGAGATGTCGATATTGACTGGAACAATTAGGACAGGCCTCCTTAAGAAAAATTATCCAAAATATGGAAATAGGCAAGGAGTAGAGGGATGACCTTTCAGTTCGTACAGGGATATGGTTTAACCTGCTTGCCCAATGATTAGTCTCTAGGAGGGAGATACCTGTGTTTGACTTTGCTGTTCAATACATGATTGGAGCTCAAATATTGTGAAGTTACTTGTTAAGTTGTAGACTTCTGACTGACAGAAAAGCTAACCCCAAAGTTACAGTTTTGTTGCTCTGTAAGACAATCAGTTTTGTTTAACTTGTACCTTATTCTATTTTTATGCCTAGAAATACCTACTTCCTTAAATGCTCCTGGAACCAGCTTTACCATCTTACTGGTTCTGTCAATAAGTTAAATGTCTGGCTCACATTAATTTTATATTTGTGGGAGAATCATATTTAAAATTTTTTTTTATAAACTATTTTTTTAAAGATTTTATTGGGGCAAGGGAACAGGACTTTATTGGGGAACAGTGTGTACTTCCAGGACTTTTTTTTAAGTCAAGTTGTTGTCCCTTCAATCTTAGTTGTGGAGGGTGCCATTCAGCTTCAAGTTTTTGCCTTTTCAATCTTAGTTGTGGAGGGCGCAGCTCAGCTCCAAGTCCAGTTGCTGTTGCTAGTTGTAGGGGCGCAGCCCACCATCCCTTGTGGGAGTCGAATCAGCAACCTTGTGGTTGAGAGACGTACTCCAACCAACTGAGCCATCCGGGAGCTCAGTGGCAGCTCAGCTCAAGGTGCCGTGTTCAATCTTAGTTGCAGGGAGCGCTGCCCACCATCCCTTGTGGGACTCGAGGAATCGAACTGGCAACCTTGTGACTGAGAGCCCACTGGCCCATGTGGGAATCGAACCGGCAGCCTTCGGAGTTAGGAGCATGGAGCTCTAACCGCCTGAGCCACCGGGCAGGTCCTAAAATTTTTTGAAAATTCTACTTTGACACCTCATAGAGGTGACAGCAGGAATGAGTGGGAGTAGTACATTCCAGGCAGGTGTCTTGATACGTGTAGAGATAGAAACAAGTATTGGAGGTGCCAAAAGAATGTATACAAATGGACACTTTGGTCAATATTGCTCAAGCAGTAGTTCACTGTAATCAGAAGTGTCTGGACGCTGATGGTAACCGTTTTGAACACTTCTTGTAATTGCAGAAGTCAAACACGTGTTCATCTTTTGTTATTGGTATATATTGAGTATTGCAATCGTAATAATAGTTTTCCTTTCTTAAAATGTGTATACGGTTTTTTTGGCACCCTCTGTATATCTAGGTCAGGGGTTGGCAAACTTTCTGTAAAGGGTCAGGTCAGGCCACAAGTTCTCTCTTGCGACCTTGGAATTCTGTTGTTGTAGCATAAAATCAACCATAGGAAATATGTAAACAAAGGAAAGTCGCTGTGTTAAAAAATAAAAAAATACTGAAATTTAAATTTCTTATGTTCACAGGTCACAAGATATTTTTTACTTTTAAAAATGTAAAAATCATTCTTACCATGAAGACATACAAAACTTGGCAGCCTGCTGGATTTGGTCTGTAGGCTATAGTTTGTCAACACCTGGCCTACACAGTCCAGGGTACAGGGGGATAATTCAAAATAAAGTTTTGAAGGTAGGTCACAACCAAATAATGCTGGCACTGAATATCATGCTAATTGTTTTCAACTTATTGCTCTGACAGTGGGAAGCTATTGAAATTTTTTTGAACATGAGTAGCACTTGTGTACAAGAAAGATTTATTTGGTAACAACGTATAAGATGAACTGAAAGTGGAGGAACTAAATTGAAATACAATTTAGAAAACTGCAACCCTAAATAACTGGTATTTTTCCCTTATCAAAAGAAGTGCTATGGGAAAAACTGCCTTTCAGACAAGAAGTTTTTGAAAATTCAGACCTGTTGCTTCCAAATTCATATTATATACCCCTGTTGGGCATATTTCAAGTGGGTTCGTGTTAGTGTAACTCTGAAAATGGCTTCTCACCCAGAAGTTGCACAAATACTGTAGTTATCAGGTTTATCCATGGCTTTGCATGTTATCACATGCAAAGGGGTGGAGACCCAAGTTGTACCAGGTTCTTTTTTGTGTTTTTTCAAATTCACTAACAAGTTCTGTTTCTAGTAGGGCCCCAAATCTAGATTCAAGCATGTATGAGATCTGACACTTAAGTTCGCAAACTCATCCTAGAAAAAGTGCTGCGTACCTCGTTGCTGAATATCACTACAGTCACCTTCGAAGTATTCCCCTTGGGAATCTATATACCAATGCCAGCGCCTAGTCCACCCTTCAAAGCAATTTTGGAACTCTCCGGAATGGCCATCAGAATTGTCATATTACCCTATATCCTGAATATCGTCAAAATGTCTTCCTTTCAATATTTGCTTTATCTTGAGGTAAAGTCACTGGGGGCCAGATCAGGTGAGTAGGGAGGGTGTTCCAATACAGTTATTTGTTTACTGGCTAAAAAATCCTTCACACACAGTGCCATGTGAGCTGGTGCATTGTCATAATGCAAGAGCCATGAATTGTTGGCAAAAAGTTCAGGTTGTTTTCATCTAACTTTTTCACGCAGTTTTTTTAGCACTTCCAAATAGTAAACTTGGTTAACTGTTTGTCCAGTTGGTACAAATTCATAATGAATAATCCCTCTGATATCAAAAAAGGTTAGCAACATCGTTTTGATTCTTCATTTGGACTGACAGAACTTTTTTGGTGGTGGAGAATGGTCTGACTTCCATTGTGCACGTTGACACTTTGTTTCAGGGTCATATTGGTACACCCAAGTTCACTTGGTCAACCCAAGTTATCATTGGTACACCAGTGATAACACAGCCCAAAACATCGTCTTGCCTCTCCAAAAGGTCTTGGCAAACTTCAACTCTCCTTTGTTTTTGTTCATCGGTGAGCTCCCTTGGGACCATTTTATCACAAACCTTTCTCATGGCCAAGATTTTCAGTTAACATTTTCCTATTTCTTTTTAAACTTTTATTTATTTAAGTGTGTTTTTCCCAGGACCCATCAGCTCCAAGCTAAGTAGTTGTTTCAGTCTAGTTGTGGAGGGCGCAGCTCACAGTGGCCCATGTGGGGATCGAAAGAGCAACCTTGTTAAGAGCACCGGGCTCTAACCAACTGAGCTAACCGGCCGCCAATCCTAACTATTTCTCTATCGATGTTTACTTGGTCTGCTATGTTTCTCACAGTCAGCCAATGATTTTGATGCACAATTTGATGAATTTTTGCAATGTTTTCGTTAGTTCTGCTAGTTATTGCCTGCTCTGACCGCTCTTCATCAATGAGGCGTTCTCTCCCCTCAGAAAAACGTTTAATCCATTTGTATACCTCTGTTTTCTTCACGGAATTATCCCCATAAACTTGGACTGACGTCCCTGATTTCACTTACACTCTTGCCAGGTTTAACAAGGAATTTGATGTTTGTTCTTGGCCGGCCCAGTGGCTCAGGCGTTTGGATCTCCATGCTCCTAATGCCAAAGGCTGCTGGTTCGATTCCCACATGGGCCAGTGGACTCTCAACCACAAGGTTGCCAGTTCAATTCCTCAACTCCTATAAGGGATGGTGGGCTCCACTCCCTGCAACTAAGATTGAATGCGGCACCTTGAGCTGAGCTGCTGCTGAGCTCCCAGATGGCTTAGTTGGTTGGAGCATGTCCTCTCAACCACAAGGTTGCTGGTTCAACTGGGGGCGCCCCCTGCAACTAACAGTGGCAACTGTACCTGGAGCTGAGCTGCTCCACAACTAAGACTGAAAGAACAACAACTTGACTTATAAAAAGTCCTGGAAGTACACACTGTTCCCCAATAAAGTCCTGTAAAAAAAAAAAAATGTTTGTTGGTTGCTCTAATTCAAGCTCAGACATTCTTGTGACGGCACACAAAAACACAGAACAATAATGAACGCCCGTCAGCAAGACACCACCACACATTGACACGAACACAGCTGTGAGACACTGATATCCAAAGGTTATGAAACCTTCCCGAGCTGTTTGTACAGCGCTGCCCATGTAAGCGCACAGTGGCAAGTTCACAAACTTGTCATACCTCGTATAGCTATAGTGTCAGGGCTTTGGGGAGAGAACTCTGCAATCCAAATTGGCAGAAATTAGAAAATACTTGACAAGTATTAGATACCATTTCACAAATTTAATCCTAACAGTCTCCTAAGAGAAAAGAAATTCCCAGGACAATTTGTTGTTAAATTCAGAAACTACTTATCAATTATCATTGTAGCATGCTCCTTCTCTCTGATATTTTTCTAAGGACTGAATTTAAATGTGTACACAGTCACTAATAGCAAGAAAGATCTTTATAAATTGACATGAGCAATTTTTTAAAAAGTTTATAACAGATGAGAACAGTCCAGTTTTATGAGGGAGTTTTCTACTGTGTTTCCCCAAAAATAAGACCTAGCCGGACAATCAGCTCTAATAGGTCTTTTGGAGCAAAAATTAATGTAAGTAAAATAAGACCCAGTCTTATATTAATTTTTGCTCCAAATTTAATGCAGTAGAGCTGATTGTCCGGCTAGGTCTTACTTTCAGGAAACATGGTAATAACATAATTTAGAAGTTGTTAACTTTATATTGGTAAGGCAAACAAAAGGAGCAAAGTAGTAATATAGGTATAGAGAATAAGAAATTGCTCATAAAGTTTAAGGGAGACACCATGACCTAGCTAAATATAAACATCACGTACAGCAACTTACATTTCTTTATGTTCTCTGATGTCATCGTTATCTTCCCACAATTTGGAAGCGTACCCTATCAGTCTGGTTTAACAGTAATGGAAAGGGTTAAAAATGACTGTCTTGTGGTGAGCTTTTTCATATTATGAGTTTTGCTACCAGTATCTAACTGTGAGCGGACAAAAGCATGAATAGCTAGGTGAAGGAAAAGGCATTAAAAAGCTAATTTACATTTTCAAATGAAATATATTGAAATCTAAAAGTGGTATTCTACCCCAAACGTCATCACCTTACAGTGTGTATATACATACATACACACATACATAGAGTTTATATTATAGAAAATAAGAATATAAAAAGTGATATATGCTTATTTCTATGTAAATTAGCAATAGTCTAGGATCAGAAGAAATCAGGTAGTAAAGGTTTTTAATTTTATGGTCTTCATGGAAGAGAATGTATTACAGTTCCAGGGTAACTCTGCCATAAATAAATACTTCATTGTGCTCTTTCCATTGTATATTGTAAGAAGTGACAAGAAGATGACATGCATTCGGACATTAGATTTTGGAAGAATATTATGTAACACCATTTTGTTCAGCACCTTGCAGGATAACTGAGGGATAATGGAGGGGCAGCCTGATGGCTCAGTTGGTTAGAGCATGAGTACTTAACACGGTTGCTGGTTCAATTCCCACATGGAATTCCCACATGGGCTGTGCCCCCTGCAACTAGATTGAGAACGGTGACTGGACTTGGAGCTGAGCTGCACCCTCCACAACTAGACTGAAGGACAATGATTTGACTTGGAGTTGATGGGCCCTGGAGAAACACACTGTCACCCAATATACCCCAATAAAATTTAAAAAATAAAAAGAAAGAAAGGGATAATGGAGAAATAGGATTAGTTTCAAAGATAAGGGGCTTTCTTTTTCTCTAATTGTTTAAGTTGTTCACCCCCTATTTTTTTAATGCTCCCTTTTCTAGAAAACAAAGGTGGTGTAATGCCATTTGAGGGGGAATAAGAGAAAACCAAGTGCTAAGAGATTCATTGAAAAAATATATATTTGGGAGCCATCCATTTTCTTTCAGAGTGCTCTTCCTTGGTGCATCAAGCTTTCACTTTAATGAAACATTCTCTCTGGAAAAAATAAATTGAAATTTAGAGCCTACTATGTGCCTGATTCTGCAGAGCAATGTTGTTCCTGGCCTCCAGGAGTTGTCTGATAAAAAAACGTAAAGAAGTAAATAGATTATTGTGCATCTAGGTTAACACACCTTTGAAATACCAGAAGTAATTCCCCTCAAAGGGGGTATTAATCCTCAAGAGAGCACATAATCTTATTAACTATCCTGTAATCCAATGCCTCTGTGCCTTGCTTTCTCCCATCTCCATGTAATCTTCCTTACATTCCCTCAACTTCAAATGCATAAATGAAGCTGCAAAACTGTTATACTCCAGAGCATTTGAGATTTTTGCTCCCCAGCATTGTCATCAGTTTGGCTCAAATAAACATTTCAAAAGTAAACAGATAAATTATAATGTGTTGTAATGAGTACTATAACTTAGACTTGTATATTAGAGCTATAAACAGAGTACTGTGGGAACAGCAACCTGAAGAACTAGGTAGGGGAGTCTGGGAAAGCATCAAAGTGGGATAATGATTAAGAGCTGAGTTTCAAAGGCTGAATAAATTTTTCCCAGGCCAATGGTGAGAGGCAGAATAGGGTGTTCCAGGCAGAAAATATAGCATATATGAAGCAGAGGCAATGGAATTTTCAGGGATCTGTGCAAAGTTCAGTGTGACTGGAACTTAGCAGAGACGTGAGAGAGAAGGCTAGAGAGGTGGGTTCAGGCCAGATTGCAAAGGGCCCTATATGCCTGCTTAAGGAGATTGAACTTAATTCTATTGGCAACAAAGAGAAGTTTTTAATGGGACTGATGCTGCAGTGTGTGTGGACAAGTTTCTTGAGTGTCATATTTGGAACTAGTGTCACATTTGTCTTTTGTTTCCAGTGCCAAACACATAGTAGATGCTCAGAATGTAATTTGCCACCTGGAGTGGAGAAGGACTGCAGACAAACCAGCTATGGCATTTTAGGCAAGAGAGTAGACGCAGAACTAAAGCAGTAGCTGTGGGAGTGAAGAGAAAAGGTCACCCAGAATTTTGATAAATTTCTGACCTTGAAGACCAGTGAGAAAAAGGGGAAGAGATGAGGTTTCTAGTTTGGGAGATTGGGTGAAATGTGACACCCTTAGCTGAGACTGAAAGGGACAGATGGAGGAGTAAAAAGATAGTATTGTATATATTTAGTAGTTGAGGGAAGGGTTTTATTTTTGTGGCTTGTTTAGGAATGAGGGGAGGTGGTTTGTTTTTGTTTTTTATGTTTAAAGGGTGAGAGAAGAAGAGGCCTGTGGAAAGGGAGGGATTGAAGAAGACAGGATAACGGACTGAACAAGGTCTGGCATGAGACAGGAAAGGATAAAACACAGAGGACAGAAAGAGAAGGCTTAGGAAGAGGGAAAGGGATGAAAGTAAGTCTAAGGGCTTTTAAACTAGTATATCTCTTATGTAGTAAGAACCATTTTGGTAGTCTAATCCTGGAATGTTACAGTTTTGGATTTGTGCAATGGACTGAATGTTTCTGTTTCCCCAAATTTCAGATGTGGAGATCCTAACCCCCAATGTGATGGTATTAGGAGGTGGGGGCTTTAAGAGGTAATTAGATCATGAAGGTGGAGACTTCATAAATGGGATTAGTGCCCTTATAGAAGGGACTCCAGAGAGCTCTCCCTCTCACCATGTAAAGACACAACTGAAAAGTCAGCAGTCTGCCACCTGGATGAGGGCTTTCAGCAGAACCCAACCATGCTGGTACCTGATCTCAGACTTAAAATGCCAAGGCGTTGAAGGAATATTGAAATCACCAACAATTCTGGAAGTTGAAAGAGTTATAGAGAGCCAAGACTTAAAAGTTTAAAGAAATTAAAGTAACCTAGGGGAAGAGGAAATAAGGAACACATGAAGGGCTAGTGTGGCAGTGTAATCTGATAAAACATAATTTAAAAAGGACACTCTTCCTCTAAGTCCAATGGTACCAAAGGGTGTTGGAATGATAACTACATTTAAGAGGGATGCAGGAAAAACATTGCCATCAGAGGAGAGCCAGGTTGCAGTTATGAGACAGGTTAGTTAACATGTTGTTAGGTAGACAGGAAGATCCCTGGTGGAATAAACAAAAGACAGCCATATCCTGAAACTCCAGGTTCTGAAATGGCTCATTCACTCCAGGAAAAAATGTAATGGCTCCTTGAAGTTAATAAGTTATCTCATAAATCCCTTTTGGCTGGACGAACGGAACAGATCTAATAGATAGAAATGGGTTCGTTAATCCCTTTAGGATGGACAAACAAAACAAACCTGATAGACGAATTCCATTAGGTGTCAGCTCCCTTCTCCAAACAGACAAGGAAAGATATAAAAATAAGAGCTTTTTTGGGGGACCCTCTCTGCACTGCGACTCTTTGCTTTTTTTTTTTTTTTTTTAAAGATTTTATTGGGGAAGGGGAACAGGACTTTATTGGGGAACAAGTGTGTACTTCCAGGACTTTTCTCCAAGTCACGTTGTTGTCCTTTCAGTCTTAGTTGTGGAGGGCGCAGCTCAGCTTCAGGTCCAGTTGCCATTGCTAGTTTCAGGGAGCGCAGCCCACTATCCCTTGTGGGAGTCGAAACCGGCAACCTTGTAGTTGAGAGGATGCACTCCAACCAACTGAACCATCAGGAAGCTCAGTGGCAGCTCAGCTCAAGGTGCCTGTTCAATCTTAGTTGCAGGGGGCGGAGCCCACCATCCCTTGTGGGACTCGAATTGAACTGGCAACCTTGTGGTTGAGAACCCACGACTTGAATTGAGCTGGCAACCTTGTGGTTGAGAGCCCACTGGCCCATGTGGGAATCGAACCGACAGCCTTCGGAGTTAGGAGTATGGAGCTCTAACCGCTTGAGCCACCGGGCCGGCCCGACTCTTTGCTTTTAATAAACTATTCTCTTTTACAATGCCTTGCCTCTCTTTGGTCCATGCTTCCATTCTTTGGTTTCATGAGACAGGATCCCATCACTCGGAAATTTCCTACATCAGTTAGAACAAGAAGGTGAAAGGAATGTTCAAAGAAATTGAGGATATAACAGATTTTGCAGATATTTGATCTTGAGTTCAGTTGTGAAAGAATTTCAAAAGGTGGGACGGGGCGTAAAATGGAGTTAGAAGCCCTGATGTACAAACTGTAGGAATATTAGAGTCCAGGATATAAGGCATGTCTGGAGAATCTTGGATTCCCATGATAACTGACATTACCAGGATAAAGGGCATGATGATCTCAAAAGGGATGGTGGTAGAAGAGCCTGTGAATGTTGAGAAGAGTGGGGAATATTGCCAGAACATGCAGAGTTCTGGGGTTCCCACTTGACCTCTGCTAATAGACAACAGTAGGGAGACATACAGAGGGGCTGTTCCTACTTTGAGGATACTGACTCAAATTATAAGTTTTTAAATTTAATTTTTTAATTTATTTTTTTAAATTTTTAAAATTAATTTTTAAGTTTTTTTAAAAATTTAATTTTTAAATTTTTTTTAAATTTTTAATTTTTTAAATTTTTTTTAAAATTTAATTTTTAAATTTTTAAATTTAATTTTAAATTTAATTTAATTTAAATTCTTTTTTTAATTATAAGAATATATATTAAAGTGTACAAATTTGAGTCTCTCTTGACTTCTCAGGAACCTCCAGACTTACAAGGGGGCATTCTTAATTCCTAGCCAATGGGCAACTCCCTTGACCCCTGCAGATGCCAACAGAGGTCTTCACAGAAGTGGTTTTATTCCTAGTAGCTTTATCTTGATTCTTGATTAATAAGTAATTTAATGAATGAATGCATCAAGTTCCAGATCCATGAGGGAAATAATTTTTTACTTCAGAGTACCTCAGATCAGTTGAGTTCTGTGTTTGCAGGTTTGTTAGGTACTGCAACATGGAAATAAAACTAACATCTAACTCCCTCATAATATCTAGCATATTTCTATATAGGTAACTTTAAGGGCTTTGAAATCCTCAGGAAAATGCCAAAGAAGCCCTTATGTTTCTAGGTTTTCTGTTCAACATGTATGGCTTATTGCATGATGCTCATGAATAGAAAACTGATTAAGTACTAACATATTTATAGTTTTCATCAATATGAGGAAAGAGCAGGGATAAATGTCATAATTGGTCAATTATTTCTATATATTTTCTGTCAAACTTCATGCCAGCTATAGTCCCATTTAAGCTTCATCTGTTTAATTCTTCATATTAGAAAGTGATCCTGATTAAAAAAAAAAAGTGATCCTGAAATAATATTTAACTCAATCTATGCGTATTTTAGCTTTTAAACTCCGTATCTTAAAGTGAGCGTGCTAATATTGCATTGAACTTTCGTTTTCTAGGACAACCCAAAGATTACAAAATGTGAGGCTGCAGAAAGAACTATCTAAATGCAAGAATAGTGTAAGGCTACCTTCATCCTCACTGAAATTGAGGACATTACTAAGTGCCATGTAAAAATTGTGAAGTATACACACACACAAACACACACACGCACGCACGCACACAGTTTGAAAATGGCATGAAGAGTCTAAGATATCATCAGGAACCCAGGCTTTTAAATTTTCCACTCCTCCATTCCCAGAACCCTGTTTTTATGGCCTAAGATAGTTGTTGGAGTTCAGGCCATTACATTCATGTTCCAAGCAGCAGGCTGGAGGATTGGAGAGAAAGAGAAAAAGAAGGCATGCCAGCAATCTCTTAAATCAGTCTGCCAAAATCTGCCATACAACCTTTTTACTTGCATCTCATTGGCAGGAACTTATGTGGCTACATATACCTGCAAGAGAGACTGGGAAAAGGGAAGTATTTAATCCAGGTGATTATGTACCAAACTAAAATTCAGATTGTATAATTTAGAAAGATGAAGAGATGTTGGGATAGGTAGCTAACAGTCTCTACTTCAGACATATTCACACACGATTTTTAAAAAGTGGGGAAAAGTGCAGGTCTCAGAAACAAGATACTCGTTACAAGGGGTGGTTGGAAAAGGGAAGGAGAATGGGAATGGGTAATATGGATAAGGATAGGGTTAACACTTCTTTGAGAATACCTTTTAGTATAGAACTACAGTAATGCTTCACATGTCCTTCCCAGTCCTCCCAAAACAAATTATTCAAATTAGTGAGAGTGGGGAGGGAACTCAAAGTGGAATAAAAACAGTAACACATGAACTTAACTATATTATAAATAAAAAACAATCACACTCGAAGAGTGATGAAAATAACTACCCTAAATAACTTTAGAAAATAGTATATTTTAGAAAATGGTATCTAGCTTAAAGACAAAAATAGGACAGCCGGATGGCTCGGTTGGTTAGAGCATGAGCTCTTAACAACAAAGTTGCTGGTTTGGTTCCCTCATGGAATGGTGGGCTGCGCCCCCTGCAACTAGCTTGAAAACAGTGACTGGACTTGGAGCTGAGCTGTGCCCTCCACAGCTAGACTGAAGGACAATGACTTGACTTGGAGTTGATGGGCCCTGGAAAAAACACACTGTTATCCAATTAAAAAAAAAAAAGACAAAAATGACTACATAAATGCTGTAATATAGTTAGTAAACATGTTTTCCATAGAAATGTGGGTTAGTAATTCTCTCTCTCTCTCTCTCTCTCTCTCTCTCTATATATATATATATATATATATATACATATATATATATATATATGAATTGAATAAGTAAAAATATTGTTTAAAATGAAACTTGTGAAGTCTTTGGCTTTCATCTCTAAGGAAAGTGTTCTTCTTCAAGGCCAGGATGACCCTTCTGCCTGTGTTCTTAACCTCACTGTCTTCTGCCTTTTAGAGGACTATGCATTTTCAGCTTGTGCCTTTAATTTTCCATCTGCCTACAAATACAATACGTATGCTTATCTTCCATCTTAAAAAGCAGGGCAAAACCACAACAAATCCTTTCATGCTGTGGTCTGCTAAACTTTTTCCATATTTCTAATCATAGTCCACACTTATTGTTCTTACTAAAGACACTTTTTCAATATCCATTCACTGGTTCCCACCCTCCCCAAGCTACGAAAATATACTGAAGGTCACTCAGTTGCCACATTCAAAGGCCTTAAAAATTTTAAGTCCCCATTCTTGACCTCTTTAAAGCATTTGACATGGTTGACCAACCCTTCCTTTTTCTTGAAATGCCTCTCTTCTAGTTCTTATCAATCTCTATGACTGGCTGGCCTTTCTCTATCCTTCACTGACTCTCTGCTATTCTCTAAATATAGGTAATCTCTCAAATTCTATTTTTGGAGCTCCCTTCACCACCACAGTGGCTGCTATACTTTTCTGATCACAGGACCTTGTTGATGTGTGTATGTGTGCGCGCGTGTGTGTGCGTGTGTGTGGTCAATTCTCATTATTTACAGTAGTTATGGTCTATACAGTCACCATGAGCACTAAATTAGCAAATACTGAACCGTTGCTCCTAGGTGATATATAGGGTTAGATTTCCTAAAAGCCTCTGGTCACGTTTTTGTCACTGATTGGTACATAACCTTGTTTTATCTGTGTTTCTGTTTAAAAATACTTTATTTAATATGTATTGTTGGTTCATTAACATTGAACTCACCACCAGCAGCACTGTAGCATGCCTGTACAAAGCTTATCTAACACACGTATTTTCTCTATCAGGCACATGACAGCATTCTTGCACTTAGGAAAACTAGACAGCACTTCAGCACTACACATGGGGGGCATTTTAAACAGTGCAATCAGTGACAAAACCTGCAAAATTCAAAAAACATGTCACTAAATATACCACAAAAACGCTTGTTTACAGTATGAGAGCAGAAACAACCTCACCTGGGAACAGGCAACTCAGGGTTTTTACTGCCCTGCCCTTGTCTGTGGATGACCATGAATTCACAAATATGGAATCCATGAATGATGAGGATTGACTGTATATACATACATTTTTATAAATTAAAAACTTGTGCTACCAGTTGTTAATATACTTGTCTTATGTATCTGTTTCCCTTCAAAACAAAGAAACAAACACAAAACACTTTGAACTGCTTGTACAAAACTGACTTTTCTATCTCCATCCTAGCAGCACACTGTTGAGGTTTTGGGGGTTCTCACGATGCCTGTTGTATGTAATCCAAAGGTTGCTGAAAAGGTGCAACAGCAGGGACCTACCAGTCAAATGCATAACATCCTTGGAAGAATGACTCTTGATTTCATTTTCTACCTTAGTGAACTGCGTTCACGATATAGAAAACTTCAACGACCTTACCTTAGTTTCTTAAATCCTAGAGGAATTCCTATGTAGTCAGGTCCCTATTCCTTATTCTTTGGACCCCACCCAGAGTTCTCCGTAGTAGCCCAGAAGCGGACAAGAAACTTGGAGGTCCACCAGTGTTCTCCCTTCTCTAGTCGATTTATATCTATCCTTAGATTTTGTTAAAGGTGAAATTATAATCCTCTGCTTGCCTAGGCAAGAGACTATGGGTGGAGGGGGAAGGAAGGTGGGCAGTACTGTTTTACTTCCCATTGTAAATTACATCCTATCAATAGTTTTCTGCATTTCTATGGTAACTTTAATACAAACCATATTGTAATTCCTGGGTGGTTACCATGGCCCTTCCCTAAGTTGGAGGTTGAGAGAATTACTTTTTATTATATTCCTTGCTTTCAAGGAGGAAGGGAAGGCTAGCGGAAGTTAGTTTTGGGGTGACTGGGGGCAGATCTTGTGTAAATTCCAGCTACTTCATCCCTAGGTTCTTACTTTAGGGTTTTCGCAAGTTCCCCTATTCTTCTGCAAATATTTGTGACAGCAACAGTTACCATGTGTTTTCTGTATTTAGTGTTGTTCACAGGTCCTGGAATGAGAAGGAGTGAAGGGAAAAAAAAATTTCTTTTTAAAGGTAGGAAGGGTAAAAAACGGTTGCTCAGTCTTAACATCTGGCTAGTGTATCTCCTGGGTAGAGAAACAGGAGTTGTGCCCAACTAAAGTAATCCCCATTATAACGGATCTGTTCATTTCCCATCACTATGGTTTCTCCCTGTGATTTTGGTGGAGGCTTTCCTGAACTATTTCAGCAATAAGAGAAATTACCAGAAATGTTCAGTGGGGAAGTCAAGAGTCCTTATTATTGGGTCCCAAGTGACTCTTAAAGGCTTGTTTCATTGTTGAAGACACAAGCAAATGTAAATTGCTAACCACAGCCCTTTAGTTTTAATTTTAAATAACAAAAGAGGATTTATTTATTTATTTGCTCCTTAACACAACTCTCCATCATACAGTTGGCCAAGAGCAGTTAGCAACTTTCATCCTTAATTTGTGTCCTCTGGGAGCTGATGCTTTCCCAGTCAAGATCAGTAACTGGATCTAGGCAATTATTGCCTCTTTAACCCAGAGTTGTACCCAAATGGAAAGACAGAGAAGATCTGACTTGATGATTTCTATGAACCGAATCAATAAATTGATGGGACTGCAGAGTCAGCTCTTGGGACAGAGGTCAGGAATCTTTGTGCTTAATTCAGAAATCAAAAACCTATTGATTACAATCCTTATGCTTGATCAGATACTGGTTTAAAAAAAAACAACAACTATAAATGACATTGGAGAATTCTGAACATAGATTTAGTATTCAATAATTAGTGAATTATTGTTAATTTTGTCAGGTTTAATTATGGTATTTTGGTTTTGCAAAACAATACTTTTTTAAAATTTAAGCATCGCATATTTCTATTACTGAATTGAGATTGTTTTTATTACGTGAATGTGATTAGAGAAGTCTGTGATCTTCTTTAAGGTAAGTGAGACTTACCCCCAAATTTTTTTCCTTCAATTTAGTTTTCAATTATAGTTGAATACAATATTATACATTAACTTCAGGTATACAACTTAGTGTACAACATAGTGATTAGACCTTACGAAGTGATCGATGATAAGGCTAGTACCCATATGACACCATACATAGTAATTATTACAATATTGACTGTGTTCCCTATTATTGACTATGTTTCCTATGCTGTACTTTACATCCCCATGACTATTTTTTTTTAAAAATTTTATTGGGGAATATTGGGGAATAATGTTTCTCCAGGGCCCATCAGCTCGAAGCAGTTGTCCTTCAATCTAGCTGTGGAGTGGGCAGCTCAGCTCCAAGTCCAGTTGCCATTTTCAATCTTTAGTTGCAGGGGGCGCAGCCCACAATCCCATGTGGGAATTGAACCAGCAACCTTGTTGTTGAGAGCTCCGGCTCTAACCAACTGAGCCATCCGGCTGCCCTCTGGAAGTTCAACAGCAGCTTCCTATCTTCAATCTAGTTGAAGAAAACTGAACCATCCGGCTGCCCTGAAACATTTTACTTTTAAAATGGTTTCTTCTAATATTTTAGGGCCTCTTTTCCCTGTTGGGCTTGGGGAAAATGAGATATCATTTTAGTAATATGTTATGGGTAAAATATAATGAGAAAAGTGAATCTCAATATATTCCAAAAATATAGAAAAACAAAAATAAAAATGTTTTTCCTCAGATAAGTTTTAAACTATATTTAACTTCCATTTCATGGACAATTGGGAATTGGCTGCAGTTCCAAATGTAGCTCTTAAGAAGCTTGGTATTTTCGTATATTCTCCTTCCAGTAAGTGTAGGTTTCTAAGTCTCAGGGGAGGGAAGCTACCTCTTTGCACCTTAAAGCCAACTTTAAGGAGAAAGATGTTTATGTGTGAGAACTGTTCTCCTGTTTGGCTCAAAATGAGACACATTCATGGAGTATTGGACAAAGTGAGACACATTCATGTTTTCTTATATATGTAGTCAGGAAAAAATTAAAGATCTTTGTACCTGGATGTCTTTTCCTTATGCTAATTTAGTGAAAAATCTGTAGTTGGATAAAACAAACCCAAAATCAGCCACGTATTTTACTTTACTGCTTCAAGCTTTTTTGTAGCCATCTCAAGGACAGTCTTCTCTCTCTCTTTTTTTTTTTGATATAGAAAATGCTTATTTTGACATGTTTTATTCAAATACCAGTCTGATCACACATGGTCCAAGAACATTCGAATAATAAACCCAAAAGAAACAGATGTGAACGATTGGTCTTCAAACATTATAGCCAATGATGCCACGCTTGTCTGTGATCTCGCCGACATAAAACCACATCCACACCTCAGTGGTCACTAAACCATTCAGCAGAGCTTCCTTAACTGTGAGCTGTTTGAAGCTACCAGTTTGAGCACTATTGCCTATTTTTTTCAAGCTCTGAATAGCTGTGGGGATCTCAGCAGGGGTTGGAGGAACCAGCTCAACCTTGGCATAGTGCCAAAATGTGGCCAATCGAGGCTTCGAGTAAGTCACAGCAGCGTTTAGCAGTGCCGGGGTCTTCTCTGCGAGATTACGGACAAACTTGGCCATGGTTCTAGGATGGAAAGTCCGTGGCCTCTAACGGCCGGCTGAATGTCCGTCTTCTCTTTACCTAAAGACATCTCCCAAGGATGTGGTCATTCTACCTAAATGCCTTTGGCCCATCATTTTTCAATTAGCCTTTGTTGCATAAAAAACCACCACAAAACCTAGTGGCTTAAAACAACAATTTTTAAAAATTCCTTACTATTCTGTGGGTTGCCTGGCTACAGCTCTGTGGTTTTTCTCCTCCGTGTGCTATCAGTTGAGGTCACTCATAGGACATTCATCTGGAGGCTCCGCTGAGTATAAGTGATCCAAGACGGCCTCATACATTGGTCAGCTGGTGTCTACTGTTGGCTGGAGCTTTTCTCTCCAGATAATCTCTCTCGGAGGATAGCTGGACTTTTCTGCAAGGCTCCAAGAGAATGACACATGGAAGCTGCCAAGTCTCTTGAGTCCTAAGCCCCAAACTGTCACAGTTTTATTTCACCCACATTCTTATGGTTAAAGCAAATAGCAAGACCAGTCCAGATTCAAGAGGTGGAGAAATAGATGACATCTCTTGATGAGAAGAGCAGCATGCATATATAGGAATGGCAGGAAGTATTGGTAGCTATCTTTGCAGACAATCCACCATACGTGGGGAAAGAGAATACTAGAAAAAGGAGAAACATGAAATGAGACAGGGAAAAAAACAATATAGGTAAGCTTATACAATGCTTTTGTGAGTTAATTCTTGAAATTCAGGACAACTAGCCGAAAGCTTATGTACATTTGTTTTAAGAAAGGAAGGTGACATCATGCATTTTGTCTGTCCACCTTGTTCTTAAGTCCAGAATTTGTATAGTCATATATTATATAATACATACTTCATAGTTATTATATTTTATATATTTATATTGTTTTATGTTATGTATATTATTTGTTTTATATAACATAATTAATATTTATTATATATTTATATATTAACTGTTGTGTTTAGAATATAGGTTCTCAAGAACAACTGCTTGAATTCAAATCCTTTACCACAAATTGGGCCATTACCTAATTTCTCTAAGTCTTAGTTTCCTCATTTTAAAATGAGCTTAAAAGCAATACTTATTTTATTGGGTTATTGTGGGGATTAAATAAGATAATGTACTCAGCATACTGTCTGGAAGATAATGAACACTGAATAAATGTTCGTTATTCTAATTAAATCTATTAAGTCAGTCCTCATTTGATAGAGACTATTCTTCGGTAAGGATTACAGGCAGTCTAAGGTAATTATTTTGGCCTTCTGGGTTAAGAACTCCATAACTTTGTTTTTTCCCCCTGTGTTCGCAGACAGACAAAGAGAATATCAAAACTGTAATGTTTACAATAGGCGAACATTAGAGGTCATTTAACCTTCCATGTAATGGACAAATCCTCAAAGGATCTCAACAAAACCTAACCTCTATTTGAGGTATTATTATCTAATAATATTATCTAATATCTAATAATAATGCTTAACATTTGTAGACTATTTTGAAGTTTATAATAGCTTTTCATATCCATTATTTAATTCTCACCATTCCATGAAGTATTATCCTCATTTTACACTTAAGGAAACTGAGACTCAAAGGTATTGAATTACATTCACATCCAATATTACATAGCTATTAAGTGGCAGAATTGGTATTTGAATCCGGTGTTATAATATCTATAATTTAAAGTATTTTAGTACAAAGAGTAAAATATTATGGATATGTCAAAATTACACTCTAGGTGCAACTATCCTTCTAATTGGGAATTTACACTGCAAAGGGATTACCAGAAGCATTTCAGCTGTCTTAACTCTGATCAACATTACATATTTTGCTTATTAAACTAATGAATGTCAAAAATTAATTTATAATGGAGATATTAATGGATTGTTAATTGTTGATGGTTGTTAAAAATGGGCTCTTGTTGAAAATACTGGTATCGTGGATTGGTTAAAATAATTAAAATGTTCCCAATGCTTACATGAATTGGTAATGGTACACGAAATGATAAAACATGAAAGAAAGCATTTCAGTTAAAATTTAGCAAAATCTATAGCCTATGTTCTTAGGGATAGAACCTGACACTCAGCATCTAAAAGGTTCAATGTCTTGCCATTGCAGGGGAGGATTTGTGGTTGACTGATGCCAACTCTAAGGATAATGAAATCCTGATTTTGTAGTATTATTGCATCTTTCTTGATTGAAGCTTCATGCCAAATGTGGTGGAATGATGGAACATAGTGCTTGGAGTTTTAAAATTGTTTTATTTGGCTTGCGTGGAAATATTTAATATTAAATGTTATTTTTTAAAAACGAATTTATAGGGGAATATTGGGGAACAGTGTGTTTCTCCAGGGCCGGTCAACTCCAAGTCTTTGTCCTTCAATCTAGCTGTGGAGGGCGCAGCTCAGCTCCAAGTCCAGTGGCGGTTTTCAATCTTTAGTTGCAGGGGGCGCAGCCCACCATCCCATGAGGGAATTGAACCGGCAACCTTGTTGAGAGCCGGTGCTCTAACCAACTGAGCCATCCGGCTGCCCTAAATGTCATCTTCACAATATTTTTTTTCCAATTACACTTGACATTCGATATTATTTTATGTTAGTTTCATGTATACAGCATAGTGGTTAGACATTTATATAATTTTTGCAGTGAACCCCTGATTAGTCTAGTACCCACCTGGCGCTATACTCGGTGTTGTAACATTATTGGCTATATTCTCTATGCTGTACTTTACATCCCCAGTGACTATACCAATTTGTACTTCTTTTTTTTTTATAAGATTTTTATTGGGGAAGGAGTACAGGACTTCATTGGGTAACAGCGTGTACTTCCAGGACTTTTTCCAAGTCAAGTTGTTGTCCCTTCAATCCTAGTTGTGGAGGGTGCAGCCCAGCTCCAGGTCCAGTTGCTGTTGTTAGTTGCCATTGTTCGTTGCAGGGGGCACAGCCCACCATCTCTTGTGGGAACCGAACTGGCAACCTTGTGGTTGAGAGCCCACTGGCCCATGTGGGAATCGAACCAGCAGCCCTCGGCATTAGGAGCACCGAGCTCCAACCGCCTGAGCCACCGGGAGGGCCCCCAATTTGTACTTCTTGATGCCTTCACCTTTTTCACCCAGGTCCCCCCAGCCCCTCCTCCCCCTAAATGTCACCTTCTGACTTATAAACTTATGCTCTTTTTATTACATCACTAGCTGTTTCAGCTTCTTTAATATAAACTATAGTTTTCTTTTTCTTTGTATAAAAAACTATCTACAAATCTCACTTATACAGATGCAACACACCTTGCTGGCAAGGCAGTTCGGAGGTGAAGGGGGAGTCTGTTTAGCACGCAGTACTGGCGCTGGGGAGGCAGGCTCGGGGGAATCTGCGGGCCAACGCAATTCAGGCCGCACCCTCAGGACAGCCTGGGACTTCTCTCGGGTCTTCCCAGCCGCCACCATGGACAGTGTCTATGAGCTCCCAAACCTGACTCTGGAGGAGCAGATGAGCTGGAGGATGTCCTGACCCGCAGCGGGAGGTGCTAGTGGAGATCCAGTACCTGCGGGAGGAGCTCAGTGAAGCCATGAGCGAGGTGGAGGGTCTAGAGACTGATGAGAGCAGTAGGACCTTGCAACGAACCGGAAATGGCAATGGTTAGGAAGAACTTCAAACATGGACCCCAGGAAGGAGTCTAGTTCTTGGTGGAGAATGAACTTCTCCAGTACACAACCGAGGAGATCGCCCGTTTCCTGTACAAGGGCAAAGGCCTGAAAGAGACAGCCATGGGGAAGAGGGAAGAGCTGAGCCTGGCAGTGCTCCAGGCCTTTGCAGATCTGCAAAAGTTCTCCGACCTCAATCTGGTGCAGGCCCTCAGGCAATTTCTATGGAGCTTCCCGCCTCCCTGCTAAGGCTCAGAAGGTTGACCAGATGATGGAAGCCTTCTCCCTGAGATGCTACAGCCTGTGCAGTCCTGTAGTTTTCCAGTCCACCGACACATGCTACGTACTGTCAAGGCGATCATGCTGAACACCAGCCTTTGCGATCCCAACTTTTGGGACAAGCCAGACCTGGAGCGCTTTGTGGCCTTGAACCCAAGTATCAACGAGGGCGAGACCTGCTGAGGATCTGCCCAGACACATGAGCCCCCCCAGGATTCCTGAGGATGATGGGAATGACCTGGCCCACACCTTATTCAACCCGGACCAGTAAGGCTGGCTCCTCACAGATAACTGCCTCTGTTTTGAGTACACAACATGCAAGGAGCAGAGAGGAATCATCATCTCCCAGAAGAATCTGAGCACCCAAGAAGTGGACAACTCCTGGAAACCAAACTGCTTTGAGCTTTACATACCTAATGACAAGGGGCAGCTCATCAAAGTCTGCGAAATAGGCATATGGCAGTTGGTTGAGGGGAACCCATAGTGTGCTGGATCTCTACCCCCACACAGGACGAGAAGGACAAGTAGATCAAGTTCATCCAGGCAGCTGTGAACATGGGCCCCTTCTATGGGATGCTGCGGCAAGGAAGAAGCAGGTTTCTGTCAAGAAGAAGCAGGAGCAGCCCTGCTCCCTTGCTCCCAATTATTTATTAAGGAGCTGCCTCACCCTGGTGGCTGGACCCCTGGGCTCAGCGGCTGCAGATACTGGTTTTCCCTTTGCAAAATTCACAACCTCTAGCACCTCTCTCGTTATTTGTAATTAACGACACACTGTTGATAATTATTAATTATTTAACCACTAAAAAAAAGTAGGGAATTTTCTACTTTGTGGGGCAGTTATTCTAAACAAAATATTAGCAAAGAGTAATACTCTACAACTAAGTAAAGATTATTTTTTGAATGCAGGGATGGTTTAATATTAAGAAAATGATTATAGTTTATTATAATCATATTAAGATTATGATATTAATAAATGCTGAAAATTTTTTGATAAGTCATCATTTATGAATAACAATATAAATAATAAATAATAAAACAGGTCTAAGTAAATAAGAATTCAAAGAAACAACTTAAATATAATAAAGGCTATACATCCAAACAAATAGTAAATATGATCCTAAATGGTAAAACACTATAGCATTTCAGTCAAAATCAGAAACTTATAGGGATGCCCCATTACCACTTATTTTGCATTTAAATTTTTCATTTTTATCAAAATTATACATGCACATGGTTTAAAGAATCATTTAATTCTATAATACATGTTTTGAAAAAATATCCCCAGGTCCTTAGTCCCTATCTCCCCTTTCTCAGAGACAACCTCTTAAGTAGGAAAACATATAGAAATCAATACGATTTTTTTACTGTAGCAATAGATACCTAAAAAACCAAATAAAAATATTCCATTCCCAGTGGTGCCAAATGTATAAAATACTTAAAAGCTAACCAGAAAGGTTACAGAAACCAAATAAATATGTTTATTGCTCATGATGGCAAAAACCTTGAAACAATGTGAATGTCATCAATAGTAATTGTTGAATAGCTATGCCATGTTCCCACTATCATTATGTACCTAACAAAAACAGTTATACCAGTTGTTTTGAATAGATTTCTATGATGTAGGGTTGAATAAGAAAACATGCAGAAAAATGTTTAAGACTCTATTTTTATAAAGCAGTTATTCTAGAAATCTCTGTGTGCACTGAAATAACAGTAACAAGAGACTTTTGTAGAATATTTTTGCATGTACGTAAAGTTATATATATATATGTAAAATCCTTCCAGCAAAGCAATTAGTTCTCTCTATTAAATCTCTTTCCTGGCTTAATCCTGGCTTCCACAAAACTCAACAAATTTTTGTTCACTCCAATATTATAATGAGAAGTTATCATTCACAGATGAGACATTATATAGATATTACTGTCATCAGTGAGTGGCCAGTTTTAACATTACCAAGATTAAAAAAAAAAAAAAGGCTTGGCTAAGTTTATTGCTTTCTGTGACTAACTGCCCAGTGGAAAATTTACCATCATAAGGGAACACTTTTTTTTTTAAAGAAAGGTAATAGGTTCCATTTTAATTCATTCTAGTTCTAATATGGAACAATGCTAAGTATATATGTTCATTCTTCTATATAATAATTTTGAGAAATTCACCAAGGTGGCAGCTTTGTATCCCTAGAATGAGACAATCAACCATGAAGAGAAGCTGTAGCAAAATTAAGTGGCCTTGGAAGTATTATTTGAAAATGTATTTTTCTTCCTTAGAAGTTACTGCCAGAACTCCATTATTCCTAACTTGATTTTAATCTGTCCTCTCTATAAAGTGCAAAGAATGAAATAATACAAATAAAATACAAAATGAAATAACAATACAAAATGAAACAATACAAATCCAAAGCAGCATAAGACACACAGATTTTCAGCAAATTAAATTTTTGCTCTAAGTAAATCGTCAATTGACAATAATTGTCAGTCAGGAAGTAAGGAAATACAGTAACTAGGTTCATGATCTAATATGCACAGCTTTAGGCATCGCTCCTATTTACTCTGTTAACCTTCTCAATGCTTGGAATTATGAAAATTATCAGAATTAACTTCTACTTATATTTGATTGGGCCTAGTCCTACCTGCTCCAAATTTGAGGATTGCCTTACTTGATTTCACTGTCATCTTCAAAACTGTTTTTTTTTAGACTTAAAAACAAAGTATAAGAGGTTTTTCTCAACTATGCCCACACTCTGTGAGTGGGAACCCTAATCCTAAGGTATCAGGGACAAATGTCTATAAAAGGAAATAATTAAAGACTATAACCTATGTGGCTGGGGCCTCTTCCCAGTCCTACTTGAATAGAAGTAGGACACTGCTCTCTACCCAAGATGGAGTAACAGGGATTTGAGATAATCTAACTGAAAAAAAAATCAAACAAACAAAAAAACTGGACAAAATACATGAAACAACAGTTTTCAAGATATTGGAGTTCAGGTAACAAAGGATAGTGATTCCTTAAAGATGAGAAACGAATGAAGTGAACCCTATGCTTGTCCCAGTTTACTGCCTGGAGAGAATTTCTAGGTTATGGCACAAGGAAGAACGTCGGAGGAAACTGGTGGTCACCCTGACTTAAGGAGATGGAGGCTAAGGTGGGTGGAGAGTACAGGGCTAACTATCAGAAAGGAGAGAGCTATACACAGAGACTTCTAGAGATCTTTAGAGGTTTCCCCTTTGAGTCTTCTGCTGAGTACTGTTTAGTACATGTATGTGATGAAACCACTTACTGGGGAAAGAATCATTTGAAATGATTGAGAGCAATATCTGAATCTCACATAAGACCAGGAATAGTGCCTGTTCCCACTAGCCAGAGTAAAAAAACATCATAATTCACTAGGCAGAGTATTTAGGAGTTTGCTTGAATAGTGGGAAAAAATTAGCCCTAGTTTAGTTGAACTCTGCTCTGGCCCCAACTAACAGAGTTTAAAAGCAAGACCCAAAAGTATCAAACTATGTCAAAGTAATTTAACTACACCACCGAACAAACCTCAAGAATATTTATAGGAATACAAAAATATCCAAAACCCAACAAAGTGAAATTCACATGTTGGGGCACTCAATCTAAAATTAACATACATACAAAAAAGTAGGAAAATCGAATCCATTATGAGAAGAAAATCCAATCAACTGAAACTAATTCAGAAAGTATACAGATGTTAAAATTAGTAGACAAGGATATTAAAACAGCTATTTTAACTTTATTTCATGTGTTTGAGAAGCTAGAGAAAATTCTGAAAAGATGGTGGAGTAGGAAATACCACAGATGTCTATCCACCTAGTAAAAAAAGGATTGGCACAATCTGTCTGATGTAACCATTTTGGAACTCTGGAGTCTACTGAAGACTTGCAACTTCCAAGGGAAGGCTTGGAGAGTAAACTGTAATTTTGGTCAATTTTATTTCTTAACACAGTAGTAACAGCTACCCATCCTCCACTCTTAGCCCCATGGCAGGCAGCTGTGTACAAGTTCTGGGAGCAGCTTGCAGGCAGCTTGTGGGATCCAGGATGGGCAAACAGGACCCTCTCCTCCAAATGTTGGTGATCTGTGTTCTGATCTCTGATTTCTGCTTCTGATCACAGAGGTGCTGACAAAGACACGGTGAGTCATTGTTGCACCTCCCCCTATTGTTGCAAGTCCCTTCCACTCTGGCTGAAGTGACTTCTAGAGGATTTAAATGACGGTAGCTCCTTTTTTTCCTCCCCTTTATTTTTCTCTTCTCCCCTTTGGAAACCAGACAAGAAAGACAACAAGCACATTCTAAAGCAACTGCATATATGGGGAAAACTAGAACGTGACTGCATATGCCCAGAAAAAGGTACAGGCTTAGAAAAGACAAGAGACAATCTTAAGTTTACACTTACGCTGATCCTTGGCATAGCGATAGATTGCAACAATAAAAATACTAGAACAATAGCAAATCTGGAGAAAGAGAGAATCTAATTTCCAGAGTTACCACATTATTAGATTCAAATGTCCAGTTTTCAACAACAAAAAATCACAAGATATACAAAGAAACAGAAAAGTTTGGCCCATTCAAAGGAAAAAAATCAACAGAAACTATTACTGAAAAAGATCTGATGGCGGGTATACTAGAAAAATACTTAAAAATAACAGTTTTAAAGATGTCAAAGAACTAAAGGAAGATGTGGAGAAAATCAAGAAAACTATGGTTGAACAAGATGAAAATATCAATAAAGAGATAGAAACCTAAAAAGAAACCAAAAAGAAATTCTGGAGCTGAAAATTACAAAACTTGAAATGAAAAAAAATTTGCTAGAGGGATTCACAGACAATTTAAGCAGGCAGAAGAAAGAAACAATGAACTTGAAGATCAGATAATGGAAATTATTGAGTCTGAGGAACAAAAAGTAAAAAATATAGAAGGAAAGTGAACAGAGCCTAAAGGATGTGTGGAACCAGCATCCAGCAAATGAATACATGCATTGTGAAAGTTTCAGAAGAGATGGAGAAAGGGGCTGAGATATTTGAAGATATAATGGATGAAAACTTCCCAAATTTGATGAAAGGCATAAATACAAACATCTAAGAAAAGATGAATTCAAAGAGATCCACACAGAGACACATTACATTCAAACTGTCAAAAAGCCATAAACAGAGTTTTAAAAGCAGAAAGAGAGAAGCAAGCTGTCACATACAAGGGATCATCAATAAGATTATCAGCAAATATCTCATCAGAAATTTCGCAGGCCAGAAGGCAGTGGGTTGATATATTCAAAACGCTAAAAGAAAATAAACTGTCAGCTAACTTCCTGCAGCAGCCCGTGAGTTTATAACCACTGCCGCCCTCCCCCCTCAGCTCCAGAGGCACAGCAGCAGTGGCAGCCGAGTCCGGACACCTTGCCTCATGTATCTGTGGCCTGGACCTCACCCCTTGCCTCCCCTTCCCAAGTGCCAGCTGGGCGGGAGGCTAAGTCAGATTTTATCAAGTGGGCAACCTGCTGCAACTGGTTCTGCCTGGACAGCCTGAGGAGGCCCCACTCCTGGGATCCAGGACTCAGGCCTATTCCTACCGTGGCTACAGCTCCTTCCTTTCCTCAGCAGGCTCGGATCCAAGCTGCAAGGTCTGTGGGGCCAACTTTGTAAACATGGCAAGAGAGCAGACCTTATTGGACTGTAAGAAAATTCTGCATGACCTGTTTGGGCCCTGCCTCCGCCTTCTCTGCCAAAGATTCCAAGCAACAGCCTTTCAGTGGGAGGAGCTCATAAAGATGAAGGTGAAGGACCTGAGGGACTATTTCAACCTCTATGGCATCGCTACCAAAACGTGCCTGGAGAAAGAGGACCTGGGGTTCTTGGTGCTTGGTCAGCAGCCTGTAATCTCCCAGGAGGGTAGGACTCAGGCCCTCACCTTGTTCCAAGACTTGCTTGAGCAGCAGGCCTTGCTGACCCAGACTCATGCCAGCACAGTACCTCCTACCTCACCCAGACTCCTTTCTTCACCCTCACAAGCCACCTTTGTTTCCCCAGCCCAGGCTCAGGAAATTCAGTCAGGCTACTGGCCATGCGTCTCAGGACCAAGAACCCATCTACTTGGAGAGCACAGCCAGAGCACCTGCTGAGGATGAGACCCAGTCCATCAATTCAGAGGATAGCTGGAGGGCCTCTGTCTGACTTGACTAACCTGGAGGACATTAAAGGTCTGACTATGTGGCGGTTGAAAGAGATCCTGGGGGCCGGCCCGGTGGCTCAGGCGGTTAGAGCTCCAGCCTCCTAACTCTGAAGGCTGCCGGTTCGATTCCCACATGGGCCAGTGGGCTCTCAACCACAAAGGGTGCCAGTTCAATTCCTCGAGTCCCGCAAGGGATGGTGGGCAGTGCCCCCTGCAACTAAGATTGAACTCGGCACCTTGAGCTGAGCTGCCGCTGAGCTCCTGGATGGCTCAGTTGGTTGGAGCGCATCCTCTCAACCACAAGGTTGCTGGTTCAACTCCCGCAAGGGATGGTGGGCTGCGCACCCTGTAACTAGCAACGGCAACTGGACCTAGAGCTGAGCTGCGCCTGCCACAACTAAGACTGAAAGGACAAAAATCTGAAGCTGAACGGCACCCTCCACAACTAAGATAGAAAAGACAACAACTTGACTTGGAAAAAAGGCCTGGAAGTACACACTGTTCCCCAATAAAGTCCTGTTCCCCTTCCCCAATAAAATCTTTAAAGAAAAAGAAAGAAAGAAAGAAAGAGATCCTGGCTCACAACTTCGTCAACTACAAGGGCTGCTGTGAGAAGTGGGGGCTGACGGAGAGGGCGACGTGGCTGTGCAAGGACCAAAAAGGACTCCAGCACCTGGCGTGTGGTGCTGAAGACCAAAACGGGGGAGCGTGGAGGAGAATTCGTGTTAAGATCTGCATGGGCTCACCCACTGTGTTCTGCTGGAATATGGCCACACGGTAACCTGTACCAAGTGCGGCAAATGCATGTGTTCCATCTGCGGCATTATGTGGTCTGAGCCAGGCTTGTCTTCTGATTCTGAGGGCTTGATACCAGCTTCTTCAGTGCCTTATAGGGACATAGCATGAGGTGTTTGGGCTCAGGCTTGGCCAGCTTGCAGAGGGGCAGGCTAATACAAAAATTTGCAGTTCCCAAGACCAGGGCCAGCAAAGATGCTATGTCACCTCTGGGCATGCCTGTCTTGCCACAGAGAAGCACTTCTTGGCTGGCAGAGCCCAAGGTAGTGAGAACTGCTGCAGATTGCATGGGCAACTCCCTGGTTTAATGATCTTGGGTGATGATGATGGTAACTGAGAGGACTTTACAGAACTTGGTCCATATCTTTCTTCCTCCTGTATCCTACCCACTTCCCTCAGCTGCTTCCCTGTGTTTTACCAATCAGAAGTCTTGGTAGAAATGGTTCTCTTCCTCCTCAGCACATTTGGATGTATTTTTGGTCTCTCTGGCTTTTTGTGCTTTAACCTACCTTTGCTAATGTTTCTTGCTGCATTGCCAAAAATCCACTTGTTTCTTCAGACTGAAAAGATGTTAGCTTACCAGACCAATAGTGATCCTGCTATTGAAAAAGTTCAAAGTCATTAAGATTTGCTTCCTTAAGTGCTGGGATATCAGTCCCCCGACCTGACGTTGGGACCCAACAAAGCATCTGGTTCCCAACTGCTGGAAAATTCCAGTCTGTGTGAGAGATGGCACATGGATAATTTCTGCTGCTGCTCTGAGACCTGATTTTGCACTATCCTTAATTTTAGTTTCTGAGGAAACAAAGTATTGGGTGGACGCAATGGCTTTCTGCTTAACTTTGACTTTTCCAACAGATAGGAGTTTTAAACCACTTTTTCCTGAGAATGAAGTCTTTCCCATGAAAATTTTAAACATAGTCTCACTGAACGCATAGACTTGGGCAAAGAGACTTGTTCTTCCCTAGCCAGACTTCTCATGAAGCTCCTGGAGACCAAACGTGTAAGACAGAGGACCTAACAGGTATCAGAAAGTACTGTGTGAAGCTGGTTTCAGCTCTTGAGCAGACAGCTGGAAGTCTTAATTCCCCAAGTTGGTGGGGACTCTCTACTCCCTTTTCCGTCTACTGATTTGGGGGCGGGTGAGGAAGAAGCATTCTCTAGGCCTTTTAGGAAGGACCATGCAATGAGTAGGTCAGATTCTTGAGCCCTCTTCAGGTCCTTACATCACTGAAGAGCCAAAGGGCTAAAGAAAATTTTGCTGGAGTGGCTTAGCCAAGCACAAACATACATGCTGTCAGAGGAGCTGTGTGTGTTGTCATTATCGATGGATGAACTACATAAACCATAAACACTTGAGGACTTTAGCAGATCCTCCTCCCTCCTCCCACGCAGTCAAGATCTGATTAGAAGAACCACTCATGCTTCTGGAAAGCTGTGGGAAACCTCTAAGGAAACCTATTTATCAGTACAGACATACTTATGCTTTCCCTCCATCAACTAATCCCCTTTGGGGAAATGAAATAATTTCATCAAGTACTTGTCAGCTAACCACTGGGCCATTTACACTGACATTATATCAAGTCCTGGATGATTTGATTCTGGACAACAGCATTTGTAGGAACTGGGGGAATTGAGATTTCCCTGTGAAGACATCTTTCTGCTGGACAGTAAGTACTACAGTTTACAATCCTACAAGTTTAACAAAGGATTCAGCTACTCCTCGATTGCAACTCAGTTAAACTCTAGCAATAACTTCAGGGCAGAGGATGACTCTTACCCAACTTAAAACTTGCTTTCTCTGCTGAGGCTTTACCTACCTCTTCCTACCTTCCAATTTCCGTCCTAGACATGAGTTAAAAATACCCTAATGGTTGGTTAGTAACCTAAGAATTAGAACTGATGCCATTTATTCATTTTGGAGAAAGAACTGGCCTTTAATTAAGTCTTCTAACCTTTTGGTAAAGGTTTTAAGGTGTCATGCAATGCTGATTTATTTTTGTATTTTCTTTGTTATTACTCCAAATAAAGGTTGGGAATTCCAAGATCCCATTTCAGTTACTATCTAGCCTAAGTAGAAAACTTGATTTTTTTATCCTTGAATACTCCTTCTGCCCCTCACAGACCCTTGGTCTTAATTATCATGGAATCATCTAATTCTTAAACTTATTCTGTGGCTTTTTTTTTTTATTGTTCAGCAGTTTCAGTTGAGACATTTTAAAAGACTTGTAGAGCTAACTGGTTCATAATACATTGGAATACTTGGATTCAAACTAGTAAAAATAGTGCTCAATATGTTGTATAAATTTGTTGAAATCTTTTGGATGTGAAATGTTACGTCAAGTGGCTTATATTAAGATTCTCTGAGACTTACTCGGGTGTTAAAACAAACAGAAATGTTATTTTTTTGTCACAAAGCTCTGCTTTGTACTTTTGTAATAAAGTTTCAATAAGGTGCCAAAAAAATAAATAAAATAAACTGTCAACCAAGAATCCTATATCCAACAAACTGTCTTTCAAAAGTGAGACTACACCCATTAGAAGGCAACTATCAAAACCCCCCAGAAAATAGCAAGTGTTAGTGAGAATGTGGAGAAATTGAAACCTTTGTGCACTGCTGGTGGCATGTAAAATGATATAGCTGCTGTGGAAAACTGTATGGTGATAAGTCAAAAAAATTAAAAATAGAATAATTTTTATGATCCAGCAAGTCCACTTTTGGTATATACCCAAAGGAATTGAAAGCAGAATCTCAGAAAGATTTCGTATACCATATTCATCATAGCAACATTGCAATACTTGCAAATACTTACAATAGGTAAAACGTGGGAACCACCCAAGTGTCCATTGACAGCTGAATGGATAAGCAAAATGTGGTATATAATGGAGTATTATTCAGCCTTAAAACATGGATGAAATCTTGAGGACGTGTGCTAAGTGAAATAAGGCAGTCAAAAAGGACAAGTACTATATGACACCACTTATATGAGGTACTTAGTAGAATCAAAATCAGAGACAGAAAAGCAGAATGGTAGTTGCCAGGGGCTGAGGGAGGGGGTGAATGTTTCTTTCTTTAATGGGTAGAGTTTCAGTTTTGCAACATGGAAAGAGTTCTAGAGATAGATGATGATAATAGTTACACATTATGAATGCTATTATTTAATATAATTGAACTGTACACTTAAAAATGGTTAGGGTAGCATAAATTTGATGCTACATTTTACCATAAGAAAAAAATTGGGGGCGGCTGGTTGGTTCAGTGGTTAGAACACAGTACTCATAACACCAGGGTAGCATGTTCGACTCCCACATGGGCTAGTAAGAAACAACAGCTTGAGCTTGGAGCTGAGCCACAGATGGGAGGCCGGTTGGATCAGTGGTTAGAGTGCACTGCTCATAACACCAAGGTCACCGGTTCGATTCCCACATGGGTCAGTGATCTGCGCCCTCCACAATTAGATTGAAAACAACGACTTGACATGGAGCTGATAGGTCCTGAAAAGATACATTGTTCCCCAGTATTCCCCAATAAATTTTTTTTTAAAAATTGGAAGAAAAGATAATTGGCTGTTTAAGCAAAACAATAACCATAAACTACAGAATTAAATCATACATAGAAGTTAAATGCATGACAAAGACCAAGAAGGAAGTAATGGAAAACATATTGTTGCAAAATTCTTAATGCTATAATGGTTTCTGAGCTTTAATACTAAATGTACAAGCAACCAAAGGAAAAAAGCAGATAAATTAGATCAGTAAAATTTAAAAATCTTGTGCTTCAGAGGATACTATCCAGAAAGTGAAAAGACAACTCACAGAATGGGAGAAAATACTTGCAAACCATATATCTGATAGGGGTCTAGCATCCAGAATATATAAAAAACTGTTACAAGTCAACATTAAAAACACCAATAACCTAATTTACAAATGGGCTTTGAAGATATATTGATCTTCAAATATCTTCAAATCCTGTTTTTCAAATCCTGAAAAACAGGATTTGAAGATATATTTATCCAAAGATATAAAAATGGCCAATAAGCACATGACAAGATGCTCAACATCAGGCATTAGGGAAATGCAAATCAAAACTGCAATCAGATACCAATTCACACCCATTAGGATGGCTAAAATAAAGACAGTAACAAATTTTGGTGAGGATGTGAAGAAATTGGAACTCTTACACATTGCTGGTGGGCTGTAAAATAGTAGAGCCACTTTGGAAAATAGTTCCTTGAAATGTTGAACATAAGAGTTACCATATGACCCAGCAATTCCACTCCTAGGTATATGCAGTACTGAAGAGAAATGAAAACTTATGTCTACACAAAAATCTGTACATGAATGCCATAGCACCATTATTCATGACAGACAAAAAAGTGGAAACAACCACTAGAAAGTAGATTAGTAGATGCTTAGGGTTGGAGTGGGGAAGCATGGGTGGAAATGGGGAGTACAATGGGTACTGGGTCTCTTTTTGGGCTGATAAAAAACATTCTAAAATTGATTGTGGTGATGGTTGCACAATTCTTACTAAAAACCATTGAATTGTATATATAAGGGTAAATTGTATGGTATGTGAATTACATCTCAATAAAACTGTTAAAAAAAGCAAGTGGGTTGGTTACATAAATGTATACATGTAATAAAATTGCATACAATACCACACACACACACACATCTCATAAATGAGTGCATGTAAAAACGGGTGAACTCTGAATAATGTCTACTGATTATACTAATGTGAACTTCCTTTTTATACACTAAAGAAAGATGCAATCATTGGGAGAACTACATATATTGTACTTGTGACCTCTGTACGATTTTTGCAACTTTCTGAATCTATCTATAATTAGTCAAAAAAACTAAATGGATGCGGAAAAGGTATACAATACTAAAAGTTTAAGTGGTTATATTAGTAATTAGCATAAGTAGATTTCACAGCAAAAATTATTGCCAGGAATAAAGAGTCACTTAATAGTGATAAAGGGATCAATTCAGCAAGACATAATAATCCTAAATGTTTATACTCCTCATAGAGCTTCAAAATACATGAATCAAAAAACTGAGTTATAATGAAATAGAAAATTCCACAATTAAAATAGATTTTCAACATTCCTCTCAATAACTGATAGAATAAGTAGACAAAAAATTAGTACAAATAAAGACTTGAACTTTACCAATTTAACCTAATTCACATTTATAGAACACTCCACATAACTACACACACTCTTTTCAAGTGCACAGAACTTCTACCAAGATATACCATATCTTGAGCCATAATACAAGTCAATAAATTTACAAAGATTCCAGTTATACAAACTATGCTCTAGGGCCACAATGGAATTAAATTAGAAACCAACAGCAGAAAGGTATCTAGAAATCTCCAAATATTTTCAACTAAACAAAACAGTTCTAAATAACCCATGAGTCAATGAAGAAATCAGAAGGGAAATTTAAAAACGTTTGAACTGAATGAAAATATCCAAATTTGTAGGATTCAGTAAGGTAGTACTTGCTGGGAAATTAGTACTAAACTTATTTACTCAGCATTTAAAAGGAATAAACTATTGACTCACACAACAACATGAATGAATCTGTTATTCTGAGTGAAAGAAGCTAGATAGAAGTGTGTGTTTTATGATTCCAATTAGATTTTTAAAAATTCTAGAAAATGCACTTATCTCTAGTGGCAAAATCAGTGATTGCCAGGTACCAAAGTGTGGGGTGGGGAGAGGGATTACAAAGGTGCATCAAGAAACTCTAGGGTGATTTTTTATTTTGGTGATGATTAATGGGTACATGTCAAAATTTATTAAATTGTACACTTTAAATACACACTGTTTATTGTAAATTATACCACAATAAACTGTTTAAAAATTAAAAGTCCAGAAGTTGCAGAGATCTTGAATCTTTGATTAAATACTAAACTGTACACGTGGGGATTAAGTTTCCACTTAGTTTTAGCTTTCTGACTAAGCCTCCAGTGTTGACACAAAGCAAAGATTTTATCTGTTCTTTAAAATATTTGAGATCTTTTAATGGGTCAAGTAACAGGAAAGTAAAGACCAATGAACTCCATTTCCACAAGGAGCTCTCATTCAGAAACACCAAACCCAATCTTCAGGAGCCAGGCATGTATGTCTAGAGAGACCAAGCAAGAAAATAGACACTAAAGCACACCAGAAAGGACAAGTGTGACAGCAATAAAATCCAAATACTATACACATTTCCGTACTATTTAAACAATTCTGAGGGCTGAATCTGGCTCATCATTTTATCACTCCTATTGTAGATACAGGCATAAAGTGTGGCAGGTACAAGTTATGCTGGTATATTGGTAAAGAATATAGGCAAAGGATTGCAAAATAAAACAGTTGCTTTCATCAAGTAGTATTTGGGAAGGCTAGAGAATAAGATGTTAAGTGAGAAGTCAATACTTGTCCTTTGTAACATACATTGAAAATTTCAACCATTTAAATATTTGTCTAGTGTTGTCACCAGACTGTATAATAGTGGTGGAGTCTATTCCAATGCCATGGAAAACTGGCTAAATAAATGCTTCTTAAATGAATGGTTCAGATATGTAGAGCCATACATAGAGGCCAACCTATGGAATTTAGATCGCTGTAATTGCCTTTCCCATTATACTGTAATTTCCATTAGGGCAGATACCGTGTCTTATTCTCTATTGAAACCTCAGTGCTTAGCAAATAGGAACTGAGGAATTTATCAAAAGAAGGAATACTAATTCCCACTTGTTTTCATCCTCTATTCTGAGAATATGTTAAGGCTGAGTGGGCTTACTAGTTTCTTCAACCTGAGTTTAATATTAGAATTTTAATTAACTCTTATTTTGAAAATAGGGTTCATTTAATTTGAGAACCAGGAAGGAGAAATTCCTCTTCAGGTTTGTTCAAACTATCCACTCCCTAATTTGAGAACCAAAAGTTTAATCATTCTGTGACAGAGGAAATCAGTCATACATTTCAAGTGTGATGGAAAAAAATGGTTGAGGGAAAGGAATTAATGAACAGTAGAAAAGAAGGGGTTGCAAGAGCAAGGTCCTTGAGGTGGGAAGAAACAGCATTACAGTACTGGTGGCATTAATAGCTTTGAACAAGATACTTCTCTAAACAAGTTAACTGTAGAGTGAAGGGTGAGGAAATTACGAGTTACTATCCCTAAATTTCTTCCTGAAATGAGAATTACTGGCTGACTAGGATTTGGCAGCCAAGGAGCCCATTGTCTCATTCGTTCATCAAATGATCTAATATGCTCGACCCCAGTGAAATGCAAGGTCACCCTCAGTCAAATGTTGATTTGTGCTCCTTTCATGATAGCCTACCACTTCCTACCAACACAGCCTACTAACAAAGAAACGGTCTTGCTCTTTAGTGGCTGTCTTTAGGGAAGTCATTTAAACCTCAGCTTACACTCAACATCTACTAAACTAATGCCTACTCTCATCAGGATCGAAAAGACTAAATCAGTAATAAAAATGTCTATCAACTATAGTTCCAAAAGTCTTCTACAATGTTATTTTCATTCTAACATTCTTTCTAGATATAATGTCACATTCATTTTAGAATTCTTGCCTCTATAGTTACTTGTAGCCTTCCTATTTCCAAATTTTAGTCCTCTGCTTCCCCCTAGACCATTTTCTAACAACCCAAACTCAGAAACTTTACCCTTAGGACTTCTGCAGACCTATATATACTTATCATAATCTGGCTAATCATATGCACCGGTTTGCCTGGTACAATTCTGGTTTTCACTCATTGTCCTAGCATAATTATGGCCACCCTAATTATAATTTACTTCGTGGATTAAAATGTCTGTATAGTGAATGTCTATGAGCAGAGTGTTTGCATTGTATACAATAGTCAAAATTCTCTCCTTCATGAAGTACCTTTTAATTTTATATAAAATGAAGTCTTTTCATCCACATTCATTATGCACCCTCTCCAGCCCTGTACCAAGCTCTTACATGTCAAGGTGTAACCAATGTGAACTGCCTCTCACAGAGGGAAGATGAGGCCCAATGTATGTTCAGAAAGATGGTAGGTCAGAGACGGTGCTTGGTTATTAAATAATCAACATTTGCTCACAGTTAATATTTGGGTAAGAAACTGAAAACGAGAAACTTTACAATTAAGTTATAGTCTCTGAAGACAACCAACGTCTTAACAGACAGCCTAGTACAATACCTTCTTACAAGTGAAAAGGCTGAGGTTTTAAGGGGGTGTCTGGCACTAAAGATTCTGAAGCTGAGGTCTTAAGAGTAATAAACGTGTTCTCATTTCTGGAGTATTAATGTATTTTTTTGGAAAGAGATCAAGCATCCACTGAGTTCATCCCACAAGAAGCCATAACTTTATTAATGATAGAAACAGTACAAATTTCAAATCAAGCTGCAGTTACTCTTTTGAAACACCAAAAAAAGGTCCTTGTCTTTTATAGATGGTTACATCGTTAATTCCTGTAAGAGAAAAAAGATCATCAGAGGTATAGGCAAACAGAGAGAATTCAGGTCACTAACACCTGAGGCAACTCAGGATAGCCTTTGGAATGAGGTGTCCTAATCGGCTGATACTAAGCATAGAAAATAAAGTCGCCCATAATTGATCAGGGCAGAGGAAGTCAGGAATAAAGGCTTGAACACTTACCATAATAGCATTTACAATATCATTACTGTTGTTCTTTAGGGCTCTGACTGCCTTTGCTCTCGACACATTTGCTTGTGACATGACCAATTCGATGTCCTTAACTTCCACACCTGTTTCATCAACCTGAGAGGGAAAAAACATGTAATAAAGTAAAGGCAAGAACAACTTCAGTATACTTCTTTGGAGTCAGGAGACTCTTGAATCTAGTTTTAATTTAACTCAAAAACTATTATACTTCATTCAATGGGATTCAAGAGCCTAAAACAATATAGAATTCACCCATCAATACAAACATAATACTATCTGGAGAGGAATAAAAGTATAAAATATTTCCTTGTATACCTCTTCCTCTTCGCTCTCCTCTTGTACAGTTGGAGTCTGCGTGTTTTCTTGAATGTTTGAGACAGCTTCACCTTGAACTTTGAATTTCTCAGCAGCTGCTAGCTGTGCTTGCTGAGATAAATCCTCGATCTAAAGAGCAGAAAACAGAGATTCACGTGAGATCAGTGTGCAGCAAATGAAAGAAACATTTACATATTTTCCAAAGTCCCACTTCAGGTTAATTTACTAAATAGCTTTAAATTGCTTGCCCTCATTCAGATTATCTATCACTGTATAAGTAGCTTAGGTTTTAAAGCAGTAATTCTCAACTAGAGGGTGATTTTTGCTTCCCGGGTGGATAATCTGTTAAACACCTGGAAATTTTTTGGGGTTATCACAACTGGCTATGATGCTGCTAAACAAACATTTATAATGCATAGGGCAGCTCTTCCACAATAAATAATTATCTACCCCAAATGTCAATGGTGCTGAGGTTGAGAAACTCTGGTCTAGAGCAGCTCCCAAGAAAACTATCCTTACCTTTGCTTCCCCGAAAACTATGTAGGTATCTGAAGCTGGGCTCTTGTAGACATCTGGTTTTGTGATGACAAAGAGGATATTCTTAGATTTCCGGATAGTGACCCTAGTAACCCCTGTAACCTGTCGAAGACCCAGTTTGGACATAGCCTAAGGAACAGAAAAGAACATCAGATTTTCAACTTCTTTAGAAGCAGCTTTAGGAAGTACCATAATACCACATCCAAACAAAGCCTTTTCCTGGGCTAAGAAAAGTTTATTTAAGAATACAGAATTGGTTTATAGGATTCTTTTATTTCCTGCCATAGTAACTTCTGTTAAATAAACATACTACCACTACTAAGAATTCTACTTCAGTTCCCTCTGTTCTTAAAGTTGCTTCATCAGAAACTTTAATTCTTGCTTGTAAGTTAAAATCTTACCTTCCGTGCCTTCTTTTCACTCCGGCTCTGTTTTGCTTTACTGACGGGTTCCTCATCGATTTCAGCTGCTGCTGCCAACTAAGAAGATAAAACAGCTGTGAGTAAGCTGGAATGTAAGACTTGGCTAACACAACCCCCCTGCTGTTTTCCCCTTTATGAAGGTTTATAGCTCCAGATACATAGCTACATGAAGTCATCTTCTCTGATCAACTCTGGTTCTCCAATGCTTCCTTAACTCAAGTACTTATACCAGTAAGAAATACTCACCTGGGCTTGTTGTGTGGTAGCCTGTGTGGAATCTTGTTCCTCAAGCTCTGGTACTGATTCATCACTGTCAGATTCTGTTCCAGAACCTAGATGACAAGTAACTTTTACTATTTTATAGTAGAGATTATTAAGGAGGAGGCACTTCACTATGGCCTGCCTGAACTAGAGGTCACTGGCTTATGTTAAAGCTTGCAAAGTTAAATGCAAATCAGTTGACTTGTGTGAAGTCAGCTCGACAACTCCCCACTTAGTCACAAACTAGTGTGTACACATCCATTCAAGACCCAGCCCCAGAAATGAGAGGTAATTACCAGATACAGCTAAATAGTTCATACACTATAATGGCTTCCTGTCCCTCAAGGTCTTTACTTCTTGGTATAGGCAAACACCAATGACCTATGTAATCCCAAATCCTACCCAAAAGCCCAACCATCCCAGAAAAGTTCTGGCAGACAAGGGGTCTGCAGATACAGTGAAGGGAAAAAACAGTATGATCACATAGTGGAGGCAGACCAGGGAGGGCCCTTTCCCCTCATCCTTTAAACTGGCTTGGGGGAGGCCAGAAGCAGCTGTGTACACACATTCAGCCTTATTTTCAAACCACTCACCCTAGCAATTTGATCTTATCAATATAGCTTGAAGATTCTCAATGATGCCGACCCGTAGTTCCAACAGTCACCTCTACTAGTTATTGTCCCGTGACCTCTCCCGTATCTTTCAAACATAATCCACATATTTTAAGTTTTCCTCAATTGAAAGGCCAAGCATCAATACAGACTACTGAGGGAAAAAAGCATACACCAGCACCATTCTCAGGCTAGGAAAAATAGATCTTTTAAGGAAAAGAAACCCCTGGGCACTGGTCATTACTAAATCTAAGAAGTAAAAAGAAATTCACATAGTTCCAACATTCAATAGTTTCCCAATATTTTAGCAAATCCCAGGCCCAGGGACAAGGTTAGTGACGTGGTAGACATTAGAGCAAACTAAAGGTCTAGCAGGTCTTGGTTTTCAATGTCAAATCAGTTAGGTAAAAGGTCAACCCCGGTCAGTCAGGACCCCATTACACAAGATGACACATAATGGACTAGCTGAAGTGATGAAAACCAAGACTGTTTCACATTCCTGGTGCTTTTGCATTTAAAATTATGGTTCTATGTTCTATGTCCAAACAAACAGATATTCTGGAGAAAGCGGCGCATCCTAGAGTTAGTATTGGTGGGTAGCCCCCAGGAGGGGTGTGGGCGACACACCATGCACACGGCAAACCAAGGCAAATACCCTTGTTGTTCTTCAGAACAGGCTGCTTGGGGGTTGGGGCAGGGATCCCAGCAGGTTTGGGGGTGGGCATGTTGACGAGGACCGACTGGAAAGGCACTCCCCCCGAGATTGGTTCCGGGGGAATCAGAGGCGGCAGCTCATCCTCATCAGCAGGGGCTGAGGGCTTACAGGGTGATTCCAGCACCAGCCCAGGTGAGGACGGCAGAGGTTGCTGTTTAGGAAGCAGAAGGGGCACTGGGGAGGGAGCAGGAGGCAAAGAGACTGATGGGGTGGGTGCTGCAGAGAGAGATGCTGATCCAGGTTTAGGAAGGACCTTCTCAGAGGCAGCTTTTGTTAGAGGGGTAAATGTCTCAGACTCAGGAGGAGGAGCCACAGGACCCTTTGGAGAATGAAAAGAATCTTTGCCTTTTAGGGGAGAAATAGGATGGGATTTTGGAGTCTTTGGAGAAGTGCCTTTCTGAGCAGGAACTGTCAGTGGAGGGCCTGGAGCCACTGAAGAAAGTGGTCCTTTAGTACCATTCTTAGCTGAGGGATCTGGGCACACAAGAGGTGAACTCTTCTGGGCTGGTGGACCTTTCTGAGTGGGAGCTGTGATGACTGGTGCACTTTCTGAAGCTGGGGCAACAAGCACTGCTTTGAGAGCTGTGGGGCCTTTCTTCACTGAGAGCCCTTTAGATGCCTGAGGAGCATTGGACCCCAAGGAACAAGTTACTGAAACGGGAGAAGTAGGGGAGTCTTTGGGGGATGGGCTTGCTGGTTCCTCTTTGGGCAGAGGAGGAATTACAGGTGAGGGATTAGGGGCCCCCTTGGGGGCTGAGGCTCTTTTGGGGGCTGGAGACTCTTTGGGGACTGGAGAAACCACAGCTGAAGGAGTAGGGGCCCCTTTGGAGGTCGCAGTTCCTGGGGCTCTCTTGGGGGCTGGAGTTGCTGGGGCCTCTTTGGGAGATGTGGTAACTGGGGCTCCTTTCGGGGAGGAAGGAGTCGCAGTCAAGGGAGCAGGGGCCTCTTTGGGAGATGTGGTAGCTGGGACTCTTTTGGGGGCTGGGGTAACTGGGGCTCCTTTTGAGGAGGAAGGAGTCGCAGCTGAGGGTGTGGGGGCCTCTTTGGGAGATGCAGTAGCTGGGGCTCTTTTGGGGGCTGGGGTAACTGTGCCTCCTTTTGAGGGAGTCGCATCTGAGGGTGTGGGGGCCTCTTTGGGAGATGCAGTAGCTGGGGCTCTTTTGGGGGCTGGGGTAACTGTGGCTCCTTTTGGAGAGGAAGGAGTCGCAGTTAAAGGAGCAGGGGCTTCTTTGGGAGATGTGGTAGCTGGGGCTCTTTTGGGGGTTGGGGTTGCTGGAGACTCTTTGGGGGCTAGGGTAACTGGGGCTCCTTTTGGGGAGGAAGGAGTCACAGTTAAGGGAGCAGAGGCCTCTTTGGGAGATGTGGTAACTGGGGCTCCTTTTGGAGAGGAAGGAGTCGCAGTTAAGGGAGCAGGGGCTTCTTTGGGAGATGCGGTAGCTGGGGCTCTTTTGGGGGCTGGGGTTGCTGGAGACTCTTTGGGGGCTGGGGTAACTGGGGCTCCTTTCGGGGAGGAAGGAGCCGCAGCTGAGGGAGTGGGGGCCTCTTTGGGAGATGTGGTAGCTGGGGCTCTTTTGGGGGCTGGGGTTGCTGGGGATTCTTTGGGGGAGGGAGGAGCTATAGTTGAGGGAGTGTGGGCCTCTTTGGGGGCTGGGGTTGCTGGAGGCTCTTTAGGGGGTGGGGTAGCTAGGGCTCCCTTGGGAGCTGGAGTTGCAGCTGAGGCAGTGGGGGCCTTTTTGGGAGAGGTGGTAGCTGGGGCTCTTTTGGGGGTTGGAGTTGTTGGGGATTCTTTGGGAGAGGGAGGAGCTATAGCTGAGGAAGTGCAGGGCGCTTTGGGTGCTGGGGCTCCTTTGAGGGAGGAAGGAGGTGAAGCTGAAGGAGTGGAAGCCTCTTTGGGAGATGTGACAGCTGGGGCTCTTTTGGGGGTTGGAGTTGCTGTAGACTCTTTGGGGGCTGGGGTAGCTGGGGCTCCTTTGGGGAAGGAAGGAGTCGCAACTAAGGGAGCTAGGGCCTCTTTGGGAGATGTGGTAGCTGGGGCTTTTTTGGGGGCTGGGGTAACTGTGGCTCCTTTTGGAGAGGAAGGAGTCGCAGTTAAGGGAGCAGGGGCTTCTTTGGGAGATGTGGTAGCTGGGGCTCTTTTGGGGGTTGGGGTTGCTGGAGACTCTTTGGGGGCTGGAGTAACTGGGGCTCCTTTCGGGGAGGAAGGAGTCACAGTTAAGGGAGCAGAGGCCTCTTTGGGAGATGTGGTAGCTGGGGCTCTTTTGGGGGTTGGGGTTGCTGGAGACTCTTTGGGGGCTGGGGTAACTGGGGCTCCTTTTGGAGAGGAAGGAGTCGCAGTTAAGGGAGCAGGGGCTTCTTTGGGAGATGTAGTAGCTGGGGCTCTTTTGGGGGTTGGGGTTGCTGGAGACTCTTTGGGGGCTGGGGTAACTGGGGCTCCTTTCGGGGAGGAAGGAGTCACAGTTAAGGGAGCAGAGGCCTCTTTGGGAGATGTGGTAGCTGGAGCTCTTTTGGCAGCTGGAGTTGTTGGGGATTCTTTGGGGGAGGGAGGAGCTATAGCTGAGGGAGTATAGGACTCTTTAGCGGCTGGGGTAGTTGGGGCTCCTTTGGGGGAGGAAGGAGCTGCAGCTGAGGGAACGGGGGCTGCTTTTGGAGACGGAGTTGCTGAGGTTCCTATGGTGGGTGGGGTAGCTGGGGACTCTTTTGGGCATGAAGTTGCTGAGGCTCCTTTGTGGGAAGGAGCTACAGTTGGGGGAGTGGGGGCATCTTTAAGGAACAGAGTTGCTGGGGGCCCTTTTGGGGTGGGAGTCACAGCTGGAGGCTTGGGAGTCTCTTTAGGGGATGAGGTTGTTGGTCCCCCTTTTGAGGAGGAAGGAGCCACAGCCAAGGGAGTAGAGGTCCCTTTGGGAGGTGGGGTAGATGAGGACTTTTTGGGGGATGGGGTTGCTGGGGCTCCTTTTGGGGGAGGAGTCATAGCTAAAGAAGTGGGGGTCTCTTTAGGGGATGCAGTTGCTGGTCCCCCTTTGGGGGAGGCAGGGGCCACAACTGGGGGAATAGGAACCTCTCTGGGGGCTGGAGTGGGGGAATGCTTCTTGACCAGTGAGCCTTTAGGAGCTTGAAAAGAAAGACTGGCCTCTGGAAGAACGGAAGCTTCAATTAGAGAAACAGGGGACGAGAGATTTCCAGCAGGAGTATCAAGGATATCAGGTACACTTTTAGAAACAGAAGGAGCAAGAGTTAAGGTAGAAGTAGCTGAACTCTTCTTGGTTGGAGATCTTTTAGTCTGAGGAGACACACTAATCCCTAAAGGAGACGGGGAGTCAGCTAGGTAAGTTCCTTTGGAAGATGCAGTAAGAGAAGCACCAAAGTCCTCAGGTTGGCACCCTTCAGGAGAGGAAGCCATAGGTGCCAATTGTGAGGTATGAGAAAGAGCATCAATGTTCTTTACACCCCAGGGATTACCACCAGCTGGGGGAAGAGAGGGAAAAGGCTCAGACTTGGAAATATCAGAAGCCAATGCCAAGGTAGCTGGAGAAATAGAAACATTCTGTGGCGATAAAGTCACAGCTGGAGCCCCAGGGCAACTTTCAGGGGTAGGAGGAACCAAAGGTAAAGTAGGAAGAGTGGAAGTACCCTTCTTGGCTGGGTGGCTTTTAGGAGGTAAAGAGACAGCTCCTTCTAGAAAAGGGCAGGCTGTAGTTGTAAGAGTGGAGGTGCCTTTGGCAATTGTAGGAGCCATCCCAGAAGTGGCAGCACTTTCCAAAGGAAATGTAGCTATAGTTGTTGTGAGAGAACTTTTGAGAAGAAGACTCGTGGAGTCTGGGCTTGCATAAGGATCTGTCTCGGTTATAGAGGTTGGGGAATTAACACCCAGAGGAGAGGTAGTACTGGCTGGCTTAACTACAGGCAGAGGCTCTACAAGACTTTTCTTTGCTAAGATGACTTCAGGAGAAAGAGTTATCTCCAAAGATGATGTACTTTGGGGACAGGGGAGATTTTTAGGGGCTACCAGGGACAATGGTAGTAGAGTGGGGTCTTCCTTGGTAGGGAGTCCTGCCTGGGCTGGTGAAATAGGGGCTCCTACAAGAGAGGCAGGTACAGTCTGGAGATCTTTTTGTGTTGGCAACTTTACCAATACTGAAGCAGGGACACTTTTGGGGTCCTTGGGGACTGGCAGAGGAGAGACCGGTATCCCCAGAGTGGTTGTTATTTGAGGAGCAGGAAGCTCTTTGGAAGCCACAGGTGCCACAGCCAAGGCAGTATGGGAAACTGATTCCTTATTAATTATGGGACCTGATGAAATTGGAGGAGAGACACAAGTAGTGACCTCAAAGGTAGACGGTGCTACAGAAAATGTAGAGGGATTAATCACAAGTGAGGTGACTCCAACAGAAGAAACAGGAGCTTCTTTTAATCCTGGACTCCCTGGAGAAGCAGGAGGAATCTGGGTCACCAAAGGCTGTTTTTGAGTGGCTTTAGGAGAGCCTTTGAGAATGAGAGAGGCTGTAGGAGATAAGGGAGAAGAGATCGCTGCATCTGAGGAGGCAGCAGGGCTGTAGGAGGCGATGCTAGTGATGGTAGAAGGGCCTTTGTCAGCAGACAGAGCCAGGGGGGAAGGTGGAACCCCCACTGGAAAAGCAGCCACGGCAGCAGGAACTACCTCATTTCTGGAAGGAAGGGGAGGAATTACAGATCGCTGAGAAGGGTAAGAAGCCCCTATGGAAGAATGCTCTATAGAAACGGTTTCCGCTACAGGATCTGACAGGACAGTAGAGCCTGTCTGACCCGTAGGTTGGACAGTAGAACCAAGACAGCTCTGATGTAAAGGTGAAGGATGAGAGCTCAGAGAAGTGAGGAAAACTGGAGGCACATTGGGAGCCACAGGAACAGACTGGGTTGAAGGAGGTAAGGCAGTAGGTGGACTAAGGGGTCCCTTTAGGCTGAGGCTTACAGGGTTTTGTGGAGAAATAAGAGCTGAGGAAACAGGGCTGCCTTTGACCTGAGGGGAAGTGACTGCCAGGGGAGTGGCGGGTGAGGTCTGAGCACAGGAAGCTACTCCAGATTGAACGGAGGCCAAGGGAGTTCCGAGATGGGAAGGAATAGCACTGACTGTACCGGGAGGGATGGGGGTACCTTTCAGAGTAGGGACTACCTGAGAGGGAGCGTGAATAGGAGAGGTCTTTGGCTCTGAGGAAGCAACGGGGGCTGACAGAGATGTCACCGACCCTGACTCAGCCCCAGGAGCTGAAGGTGAACTAAGAGGGTTAGGTGGATAAGCAGAGCTTTTCTGAACTGAGTGGGGAGCCAAGGCCACCAGAGCCAAGGGAGCTGAAGAGGAATGGGCACCTTTCAGAGTTGGAGTTATCATGGGAGAGGCCAGAGCTAAGGCAGCTGGGGAGATGGGAGGCCCTATTAGGTTTGGCAGGAAAGTTGGGGTATCAGAGGCGGCTCCCAAAGGCAGGGCTGTCTCAGAGAATGACAGGGGAGGAGCTTCAAAGGAGGTTGAGGCAATAGTAGAGGGAGAAAGGAATGGGGAAGGCTGGATAGGGGTTGCCAGAGGGCACTGTTGGGGGGCCAGGGAGCAAGGAGGGGTAAGGGTAGGTTCAGGCTGCCCTAAGGCAGCAGTGACACGCAAGGCTGAAGACACAGGAAGCAGAGCTGGAGGAGAAAAGCAAAAAAAGGGGATAAACAAAGAAAGGGAAGGAAAAAAATAAAGGTGAGTTATGCAGCCCAACTTGGTACAACATGCTTCATAAGAAACACTGGAATTTTTAATCTGAGGATGAAAGTCACCACACAGGATTAGACAAAGGTGACAGGCAACAGCAACCTTCCTGGAACATACTACAGCAATCAAGTTAAGAATACATCCCTCCCATTCCTTCCTCAAACGAACCCTAAGTCTTTCTCACAGGCCATACAATAACCACTAGAAGAATAGCTATCTCACCCTGTCCACTCAAGGATCATGAACTATCTAAAACAGATACTGAAAACTGGAACAAGGAAGGTAGTGAGTGGTGATAATGACGGGGAATTAGAGCTGAATGAGAAAAAACGGGTCTTTATATGCTCAGGCTTCCACTAGGTCAGGAAAAATCTGACTCTTAGAATAAAGTTTTAGGAAGGGGGTCTGGCACAAGTCAATTCTTCCTAAAGTGGACACTCCAGAATTTAATACTAAAGTATTACATTAGGCCACAGCCTCCCTGTGCTTTGGTTTACTTACTCCAAACAAAAATCCAACCACAAATGAGCTATACTCCATGATCCCTACAGACCTGCCCAGGTAATGTTAGCTCTTCAGACATCAGTCTAAGATGAATTAGACTGCCAGGAAGAGCTTAGTCACAAGGGTAATGAGTGAGTGTATTATGAAACTGTAACCTAACTTGTTAAACCTTTGGTCTATTTTGGAAGTAGGGAATTGAGTGGAGCGAATACATTGGATTCCCACCACTTAATCTGGACAAGCATGTCATTCTGCCAAAACAGACCAATATTTGGCACTAGAGTAAAGCTAAGCAAGATTTTCCGAATGACAGAAAAATCCATGCTTCCTATTCCGGAGATAATAGCATTAGAGCAACAAATGCTCAACACCTAGAATGGTGTATTAAAAAAAAAAAAAAGCCCATAGTATCCAAATTCACAATTTACTCAACCATAATTCGGAAGTTCTTAGAGTAAAAACACAGGCGGCTCAACCAGTTTTACCTGGCGAGTCGGTAGGTTTTATGACTGCAGTGCAAATGCAAACTCAGAGTGTTTTTCTCTGACTGGACCTCAAGATGGGATAAGACCCAGATTACTTGGTTTAAACACCATAACCAATTCCCGAGTTAGTTTCCTCATGCATTCTAATAATTAATTATACTTACAGGGAAAAATCTGAGTGTTTATCACTGGCACTCCCATTAATACCAATATTAGTATTATACCTATGGCGCAAGCTCAAATTATTCAGAAATAAGTTCAATAGCACTGTCAAAGGATTGCTTCAAAAGCAAATGGAATTAGTTTTGACGCTTGAAACCAGATTATTCTATAAATTCATCTGAATTTCAGTCTCCACATTTGTAAAACCAAATTGTTCAATGAAACTCTATGATTTTGTCTAACACTGAAATTACAGGACTTTTTAGAGACAAGTCCTTTATTTTTCCCCTTAAGTCCCCGTAGTTCAAGGATTTCATATAGCTCATTCTCCAGCTCAGGGGCCCCCTCCTTTTTCTTTTCTAGCAGCTGTATTAATCCCTTCAGCTGCTAAAATCAGACAGGCGGGGAGGGAGAATCATAATACTTTCAACTATAAACAACTCTATTTTAATTCCAGGAGACAAAAATTGCCCTTAAGTGACAGGTGCAATTAAAAAAAAAAAGAATTTACCGTAAGGAAAAAGCGAGGATGGAGGTGACAGCCTTAAGATTCCCCTCATTTAGTTCTGCACAAATGACTCCGCAAGATCATCATTACATTTTTTCATGAACCCCCTTTCAAACTGTAGAGATGTATTTTAACCAGAATTCAAAACTTGCCTTTACACTATGTTCTACATCCATAATTTCAAAGCTGAAGAGCAGTCAAAGGAAGGCTTTATTTCAATCGTGGGTTCCAGACCAGCCGTTGATGCAGGCAGTATTCCAGCACACTAGGAACATCTCAGCACCAATCCATAAAACAAAGTTAACTGAGCTAGGAGGGCCCTTGGGCCCAGTAGGACACATTTACCACCAGCACACATCTCATCCAGACATGTGATGATGGCACAATGCCAAGCTCTGCCATCTAAAACCTTGATGCAACTTGCTGGCTGGAACTTCACAAAAGCTCAGGTCTCCTTGGCCTGCCTGTGTCATCCAGTTCTAATTGGTAAGAATCACTGAGCCCCTGCACTGCTCAGTTTTCCTGCGTATATGAGGTGAGGGTTCCACAGCATTGTTCCCTTTGAAGCAGCTGCCATACCTACAAAGCGGGCCAGGGAGCTTTTAATGTTCCCGAAACTTAAATATACTGTTTTTATTCCACTCCCTAATGAAGTCCTTCTAGGACAGCAGTTAACATTATGGATTCTCCTCCCTGGCAGAGCTACAGCTCATCCTCTTTAGTTAAGAGTTAACTTTGAAAGAAGTGCATTCTCCTTGTCACTTTACCCACCAAATGGTCGTAGGGGCCATCTTAATTAAGGGCACGGGGGCTGGGGAACCTACCTGTCTCAGCCTGCGGCTGTGGCAACTCCTGCTCTGTAGCAGGAACGGTTTCTGTGGCTTCACCGGGCATTTCTGAAGGGAATAAAAAAGAAAGTCTCAACTGAGTGGGATCCGTTCTCCTGGCCAACCCAGAGTCAAATATTCTTAAAAACTCTGCGGAGGACTTGAAAGGAAAAATCATGAGGGTGTTTGGGGACACCCGCCCCAGAGCGGCTGGGAATGGGTTGAGAAATACGACATGACCCTCAGAAATCCGGTCAAGCGAATCACCTACTTTCACCACGCAACTCTCCACTCTGCAGAGTGGCCTTCCCAGTGCCAAGGGGTTCATTTCATTCCACACTCCAAATCCCACAAGGGCAGCAATCAGCACTGCGTTCTCACCCCAAGGGAGGCCCTCGTCTGGCTCCTGACCACGGGAGGCTTTAAAACGCCGCCTTGACCCACCTCCCCATGTACGTTCACGCCGCCTGGGCTGGGACCTCCAGGACTCCCGTTTGCCTACTTCCGGAAATCCGAAGGGGAAAGAGGGTGTCCTAAATCCCAACACTCGCTGTCACAATAAGAACGATGGGGGGGGTGTGTGTGTATGTGGGGGGGGGGGCAGTTTCCAAGGCTGTGACCCTGTAACCTATGGATTCTCGTGAAGCCGTTCCCGACAGCAGATGCATTTCGCTTTCGCCCTCAACACCGCAACCGCCCCATCACCCCAGCCCTGAACTCCGGACCCGAATCGGGGCCCTTCTGCCCTGCTTTTGCCAGGACACCAATCACAGACCCCATTTTGTCCGGAGGCTCCAAAGCCACATTTCCCAATGTCGACTAGGAACCCGGCGGCCCCATAAAGCCTCCAACTCTCCTTAGCTCTCAATCCCCTAGGCAGCTTAGCCTGCAAGAAAGGCGGATGACTGAGGATAGAGCAGCGGCGAAGACAGAACTTACTGTGCGGGAAACGCGAAACCAAAATGGCGGCAGAGAGAGAACGAGCGAGAGCGTGACCCACGCCTGTTGCAGAAGGAAGCCTGGTGGAGGGGGGCGGGACTAGAATCTGCTTCCGGGTCAGGAGCTGCCGGGGCGGTCACTTCCTTTAACTAGTGACCCCTCCGTCCATCTGTTCCTGGAGGGTGGTGATTAGGTCTAAATAAGGGTAAGAATTCCGAACAGGACGCGCTGCCCTGGCAAGAACTCTCAGTTTGGAGCCACGCGGTCCTTAGATAGCCGACCCCTTCCCGTCCCCCAAGTCGAAGAATTTTTGATATCCGAAGGGTAACTGCAGTGAGAGAAGCAACCGACCTCTGCGCTCTGGTCAGCAAAATAGTCACAGCGGTATTCTGGCGACTTCTAGTTTTCCCTTCGCAAACAATGCAGGAAAATAGGAGGCTTTACATAATATCGAATGCCACAGAGATTGTATTCACACCAGTGGAAGGTAGCAATGACCTAGGTTAACCCGTATTTTATTTTTGGAATACACAATTTGGACCTATGTTGAAATTATAGCGGTACAGACTCCGTTTTTCAGAAGAAAACAGACGCACATCCATTTCTTTTTGCTTGCTATTTTGGGCACTTCTTAGATATCCTGAAACATCCACTCTAGGCGTTCAGCATTCCACGTTAAGAACCCGTACACTAGTATTCTCGAGAAGTAGAATAATCTGTCTTGTTCATGAAAAAGCTGTGGGTCCTGACTTCCATACTGTCTTAGCCCTACCAAAGGGAACAACAAATATTACCTAAACTAGCTAATACTACTTGAGCTATGGCTTTAAGACAATTGTGGCTGCCTTTTAAGGGAAGCAGTGAACACTTAAAATGCTCTGAAAGCTACTTTAAAATATCCAAGATCTTTACCATAACGAAGTAAGGATTAGGATTCAATGATAGTTTACCAGGAATGAGAATGAGAAATTCTGAAATTTTCAGACAGGAGAGGTAATCTTGTGGTGATTAAGAACATGGCTCTGAAGCCAGACTCCTTTGTCTGAATCTCAGCTTGGTCACCTAATAGTGATCTTAAGCAATTTAATTAGCCAATTTGTGCCTCAGTTTCCTTATAAAATGGCGATAATGGTAGCTACTTAATAGGATTGTTCAGAAGATTAAATTAGGTGAAATATGTACATCACTTAAAAAGTGTTTATGGTCACTGTTAAAATTGTAGAGAGCTGCCTAAGTAAATAAGCGATCTGGAAGATAATCAGTGCAGTCCACTTACCTTCAGAAGGGCCAGCAATTGCCAACTGTCTCCTTAGACAAATAAAACTACGTTTTGACCTCTCTTGCTCAGCAAGTCCACTGATTTTTCCATCTAGTAATGACTAGCTGTGGGGATAGAGCCAGGAGTGCAGTTTCCAGGTGCTCGGCCTCACATGGAAAGGTGCTCACTCAGGTAGTAAATGGCCATCAGCTGTAACCAGTGAGCCATTGGTCACTAATATAACTGCTGTGGTGGCTACGCTAGCAGAAAATGGGGACTAGCAAGAAGATGGTGGCTCAGCTAGCAAGCGCAGATTGCAACTAGCGAGGGGGGTTGGTCAGTTGACAGAAAAGCGGATAGCAGGTCACACGTCATGTGAATCCAGCCTCCAGTGAGACTATAGTGGTATGACTCCCATACCTATGGCTCTGTGGGTGTTCCTTTTTGGCCTCACTGTATCCTGTGTTCTTATACGGGGAGCGGGACCAGAGACTCTGCATGACAACCCCGCACAACACTAAGGATATTTTCTTTGGGTTTCTTTATAAATTGGGCAAGTTTGGAGGTGGAAACCAGTTCTGTGCCGTTTCTACAGTTCTCATGGATGGGTTGGCAAATCAGAGAATAGGGAGGTCAATAGTCTTTGAGCATGTTTCTGCTATCTTCAGGAAACAAACATTTATTTACTCTTTTACATGAGCACAGTATGTTTTATAATTAATTTTATGGGCTAGAATACGAGCTTTTTTTTTTTTTCTTGACCAATGTAAAGTTATTTAAGCCACCTCCTACCATAAGCAGAGGAATGGAAGATTAGTATACCAGCTTTTATCCAAGGGTTTTAATATTAAAGTACTAAAATACTTTAATGCTAGACATATTGGAAGCTTTACACATCTAGTTGAAAGTGTGTTACCAGTCTTTTCACTCTCATCCTGAGTTCTTAAGATGGACTAATGAGTCTTTATTAAGTTTGTATTCAGGAATTACAATTGACCCAGTTTTCAAATCTGATGACTGAACAATATGTAATAAATAGAAGTTCTCAATGAGGAATTTTGCACAATAGTCTTTAATATTTTTTTCTTAAAAATTAGAAGAGAGAAATGAAGGCATTTCAGTGTGTTGACTGCATTATAAAATGTTTTATACAAATCAAAAGACAAAAGAAAAAACTATAGAGAAAACAGTGTTAAAAGGAAATGCATAGGAAGGAAAATTTTCATAACTCATAGAAAGTACCCATCTGATAACTTGCTCCCAAGAAGATAGAATGCAAACCAGAATGACTGTTTTGTTTAGATCAGTTGTAAAACCAGGCAAAAGAAATCTGACATATCAGAATCTATCATATAAAATAAAATATGGAAGAAATGGAAAGTTTAAAATTAAATTTAAGTATCTGGATATATAGAAAGTTCAAGTGTTTTGACAAAACAAGTATAACAGGGTTTATGTTGGTGAAGTCAATTATTTTTTTCTAAGCTGTTTCTTTATGGTGTAGACTAATGTAATTGTTCCAATTCTCTGAGGGAAGAAGTTAGGAGCTACACTTGCAGTTGTAAACCATACTCTACTAATAACTCATATAATCTAGTAACTCATATCTTGAAGTTTTGGTAGATTTAGATGAGTTTTAAAAGATGGACAGTGAGGAGTGGCCTGACCTATAAAAATATCAGTAAGCAAAATTAGGAAGTGACTTGAACACACACTCCAGGTATAATTAACTTAAGTGTCTAATACTTAAGGACAAAGCCCTCATTTACCTAGAGTATTCACTCCAGAAATATGGGGGCTGTATCCAGTGAGCTGAGATTAAAGTCTTGGACCTATTACTGCTCAGTTACCTCTATACATGGCAACTGGTAGAAGTATTTGTATCAGAAATCTTAGAATTATCTTTGTATAATATTAAATTCTACAAATTTATCTGCAATCCTTTTATTCCTCTCACTATTGCTTCTTCCAGAAATCTGAACATCCTCCCTTGGTGATCTTAGGAATCTTTTCAATACAATTATTTCTCAAGAAAAGGAAATTTTGCTTTGAGCATTAAAATGCATACATGGTTTGCCACATTTATTAAATGACTTGATTCTTGGTTGAAGGTAGAAGTTATCCATATTGGTTGGAAGAGAGTTATCTTCAGAAGTCTTTTTGTAAATCTAAAATAGAATAGATCTGTATCAAAGGATAGTAAAGAAAAATAAAAGCCCATTTATTTTCACATTCTGATGTGCTTAATGCTTCCATTCAATTCACATCATGCATAAAAATTTGCTTTCACATTTGCTGAAGACCACATTATAGGCTGAGCTAGTACAGAAGAAGAATGCAAAGGACTTTATATGGCCAGTTGGAATGGCAGTTTCAACCAGGCTTTCCAAGCTCAGTCATCATTGTTCATTCCATAGGCACTTACTTGAGTGTCTTCTATAAGTAGAACGTTATCTTAGGCACTTCTCTTTTTTCTTTTTAGCTTTCTTTTATTGGGGAAGGGGAACAGGACTTTATTGGGGAACAGTGTGTACTTCCAGGCCTTTGTTCCAAGTCAAGTTGTCCTTTCAGTCTTAGTTGTGGAGGGCACAGCTCAGCTCCAGGTCCAGTTGCCCTTTCTAGTTGTAGGGGGCGCAGCCCACCATGCCTTGCGGAAGTCGAACCGGCAACCTTCTGGTTGAGAGCGCACTGGCCCATGTGGGAATCTAACCGGCAGCCTTCAGAATTAGGAGCATGGAGCTCTAACTGCCTGAACCACCGGGCCGGCCCCAGGCACTACTCTTTAACCATCACACATTTTATTCACAAACGAAGTAGAAAAGGAGTTTGTGTGTCCCTAATGTTGCTACAGTTTTCTATGGTATCCATCAATCTCCTGAATAATATTCACCGCTGATTTTTTTTCCTTTTGCCTTACACATACATTCAGGTCTCTCCTATTCAAAGAACTTTTCCTTTGACACTGCTATCCTCTTAGCACCTCCCTCTAGTTCCTATACCAACATTTTATCATTTCCCTAGTGCATTTGACACTTGAAAATTTCCTTTCTCATGGCTTCTGTGGCACTTTTACATCCATCTTTCATCTCTCCACTTCTAAATCATTACCAAGTTTCAAGGATGGCTCCAGTATTTGCACCTTTTGGAGATCTCAATGCTACTGTCCTACTGGTAATAGCCCAATTGAAGTTTCCTTCTATCTCCTAGTCTCTTCAGATATACTGTTGCTAAATTTATCTTTCTAGACAAAACTACACTCCCTTCCTTCAGCCTGCTTCTTCAGATTTCTATTCCATCACTTCCTGACACGTCTTTTTCCAGGTTAGCTATACTACTTGATGGCCTCTAGAGTGACCCAATGCTTTTCTGCCTGTATGCCTTTGTTCCTGCTATTCCTTCAAGAATAAAAAATCTGTCTCCTTTTTCCACTCCTGTACCTTTATCTCAACAAATCTCTGCTTGTGGAAATACTATTCATACTTCAAGGCCTGGTATATTGGTATAGGGGATTAGAATTCATATAACAGCTCAATGAAAAGAGTTCCGATATCACCCTTTGAAATCTTCTCGGGTTATTTCAATGAGATAAAATCTCTTTATTAGCATTTTGGACTTCTTTGTTTTTGTACCAGGTAGTACTTCCTAAGGGCAAGGAGGCATGGAGTGGAATTCATCTTTGTGTAATTTATCTTTGTTTCCCTCATAGTACCTGGCACTTGGAAGGTGTTTAATATGTATTGAACTGAATTAAGGGACCTCAATTTTCAAAAACACTAAGGACAGTAAGATAAATCAATAACTTTTTGGGGGTGGGCAAAGACTAGACCTCTAAAATTGCTCACTTACTGGATGCTTTAAACTACCCATACTAAGATCTAAATAGCTAGAAGGGAAAGGTATAAAGTCTTACCACTCTTCTTGAGAAGTTCTCCTTTTCGGGATTTATCCAGGTTTTCAAGAAACTGCTCAAAAACTTTTACATAAGGAGCTAGACTGGTCTTCTTATAATCTAAATTATAAAGACCATGCATTATAATTTAGCATTTTGGCAGCAAGAACAACATGAAAGTATTAACTTTAAGTTTCTTGTAAGAATTCTCTAGACCAATGCTGTCCAGTAGAAATATAAGAAATGTGTAATTTTAAACACTCTAGTAGCCACATTAAAAAGGTGAAATTAATTTTAATATTTTATTTATCCCAGTATATCTACAATATTATTTTAAAATATAATAAAATTGAAATATTTCACATTCTCTTTCATACTAAGTCTTTGAAATCTAGTATTTTGTACTTTAAAATACATCTCAGTTTGGATATTATAGTATCAGAAATACTTGATCTATATTTAGATTTAAATTATATACAGTTGAAAAAGTAGGCTCATATACCCAAATATACATAAAAGTTTTTCAGTAATATAATCAAGCATCAATTTTAAAATTTAAATTAATTCAAGTTAAATTAAAAAATTAGTTCCTTAGTTAATAATAGCTGCATTTCAAATGCTAATAGCCACATATGGCTATTGTGTTAGACACAAAGACACAGTATTAAATTTTAAAACACTGTTAAAGTAACATATGTACTTTGTTAAAAAGAGTAAAATAGTACTAGCAGGTTTTATAATGGAAAAAGTATCAGTTCCCTGCCCTAATTCTGACCTCTCCATCCTACTGAATAGCAACCATTTTTTTTTTCTAACCTCCATTTCTAATGAACACTTCCATTGTTATTTAGAAATCCAAGGCTATTCTTCCTTGATCTCTGTAGCTTTTGTGGGGAGAGTGGAAGTAGGATGGGGTCTGAAATCTCTTAAGATCTTTTTTTTAATTCTCACTGTTCTGAAATTTCAAACTCTGCTTTGGCATAGGTCTGTTTTCCTATAATGCTGAGCCCTTACAATAAAGGACTCATTTTGGGGATGTTTTCCTATGTAATTTTGACAATTATTTCTTTCCTGTTTTATTTGTTCTTTTTCTGAATCTCCCATTGTCAGATAATAGGTTTCCTGAAGTAGTCCTCTAGTTTTATCTTTTTCCTCCTTAAAACAACAATAACCACAACCACAACAAACTTATCCTTTTTTGTGCTAATTTCTGGGAAATCTCAACTTTTTTTCCTCAACCCTTCCATTGAACTTTTTATTCTAATGATCACGTTTTTTACTTCTAAGACCTCTTTCTTGTTTTATGAGTGTTTCTTTTCATAGTATTCTGATCTTACTTCGTGGATGCACTATCTTCTCTTGTTCTCTGAGGATATTAGTTTTTTTAAATTTTTATTGGGGAATATTGGGTAACTGTGTTTTTCCAGGACCCATCAGCTCCAAGTCAAGTAGTTGTCCTTCAATCTAGTGGAGGGTACAGCTCAGTTCCAAGTCCAGTAGCCATTTTCAATCTAGTTACAGGGGGCGCAGCCCACCATTCCATGTGGGAAATGAACTGGCAACCTTGTTAAGAGCTCCTGCTCTAACCAACGGAGCCATCCAGCCACCCCAAGCTTTTTTTTTAAAGGTTCCCTTTGTTCATTTCATCGTCTGTTTTCCCTGAGTTCCTTTTTCCAGTTTATTTTTTCATGTTGGAGACATTTTTCAAATATTTTAAACAGAATACTTGTAATCACTCTTTAAACATTAAATAGTGGAATGTACTATGTTTAGGTAGTATGTTAGAGGTGGAATAGATGAAGTGATATTTGAGCTTGTTTTTTTTTAAAATAAATTTTTATTGAGGAATATTGGGGCCAGGACCCGTCAGTCCACGTCAAGTCATTGTTTTCAATCTAGTTGTGGAGGGCACAGCTCACTGGCCCATGTGGGAATCGAACCGGCAACCTTGTTGTTGAGAGCTCATGGTCTAACCAACTGAGCCATCTGGCTGCCCCTGAGCTTGTGTTTTGAAAGAAGGGTAGCAACATTCGACCAGAAAAGGTCAATCAGAGATCACAGCTCTATACTGTCCATTACAGTAGTCACTAGGCATATGTGGCTATTAAAATTAAATGAAATTAAAAATCCAGTTTCTCACATTCCAAGTATTCAAAAGCCTCAAGTGGCTAGTGACTACCATATTGGCAATGCATACCATTCCATCATCACAGAAAGTGCTATTGGACTCAATTACTACAGTGTCTCTAGAGTGTTGGTATAAGGTTTGAATTCCATTACGGTAGCAGGAAGATTTATAAATTCCCTAGCTTCTTCAAATTCTTGACTATACAATTCAATCACAGTTTACATATATTTACCATGACACTCATCTGGATACATCAAAGAATAAAAGTATTGCATACACAGTTGTTAAATAAATAGCTATTGAATCTAAGACTGAGATTCAAACAACTATCAATACTAATTGACAACTTAATCTTACAGCATAGATCCTGGCATTTAGATATTGCTTAGTAAATATTTGACGTCTCAATTTGGATTAAAAGGCACCATTTGGGCAATTGCTGAAGAAAGAAAAGAAATACCGCTGTAATATTTGTTACTGTTCTGGTTTCAGGATAAACATGGATCCATTCTCGGCTTAATACAAGAATTAATTACTGGAGCAATGGTAGGATGTCTATACAAAAAGCTTATGTTAAAGTGAGACTTTAATATATTAACCTACCTCTGGTTCTATGTTTGATATCGGATTCAGCTTTATTCTCTTCTTTTTCCTTTTCATTAGTGGAAATGGCATCTAATTCATGGCAGATGGAGCTACACATAATAGAATAAGATAATTTTAAAGTTGGTTCTTAGTCAGCATTACCCAGTGTATCATAGCACATGAATCCCACAAGATTTTATGTGAAAAAATAATGTGGTCAACTACATTTGGGATATTCTAAAAACCATAATCTCTTCCTGGAGTTTTTCATGCATATTAGCATATTAAAGATTGGGAAATCTTGCATAAAGAACTTTTAATCTGTTTAAGTCAGCATTTCCCAAACTTATTTGAACTTCAAAATCTTTTTCTTGCCTAATAGCAGCTGAAAAACTTGTGCTCTGTGGACTCACTAGAAATGTTGCTCTACTAGGGCATCATCATACGGCCTCTCTGGAAGAGATCTAATCCAATCGACTTCAGATTCAGAATAATCAAACAAAAACAGTGATTAATGATTTGAAATATACCTTATGGTTGGAACAGTAAATGGATCAAACTGATCAACTTTCTGTAAATCAATAGGCACAGAAATTCGACCTGGAAGAACCAAAAGTTAATAATTGTGAAATACAAATTGTTATAGGCTGCCACCTACAACCTATTTTTGGCTAAATGTTAGTCTAAGGTTTAGAAAAAGGGTTAGACTTCTCTGGTAAGAACAATATTTAGAAATATAAATTAAAAGTACTTTCACACATTGTGCCTTTTATTTCTTAAAACAAAACAAAACAAAACAAAAAACACCAAAAAATAGGTATGAAAGACTGTTGAGCTATTACTTAGTTGCTCTTATTTCTTTCCTTTCCTTTCTCCATCAAATCTTATCTAAGAGAAATGTAAAAGAGGAAAGCTATAACAATTGAAAAAGCACTGAGGGAGGCAGTATAGTAGAAAAAGTACAAAACTTTGAGTTTTAAAAACTGAACTGTTCCTAGTTCTGATACAATTTGTTTTAAAACTGTGGACAAGTCACTTTAATCTCTTGGGCCATTGTTTCCTCATCCGTAAAACAGGAGCTATTGTCCTGTAATTTCTAAGTTCTTTTCCAACTTTAATTCTAACACTGAACCTCAGAAACCCAACTGAAAATTATTTACATACTAGAAAGTAGAAACTCATCTGGTAGCTACTAATCAACAATCTAACAATACGCTTAGGTATTAGCTGACAGAACAATTCTTCAACCTTCAATATCAGACATCATATATATTCACACCCAGTGACATACTTGTCAAAACAAAAAATAACTTTCATTTTTCTTTTAGTTTTCCTTACTTTCTTTACATAGTACCTGTTTTAGGATGAACACTAAAAGGGCTCTTCAGCAAATGATTGATTCCTTTGCTAACATTGATATCCAGTCGTGGAAAACAGTACTGGAGCATGATCTCATAGTCAAGCCAGGGTCCACATTTGTCATTTTTGATGTTATTCTAAAAGCAGATGCAAGTCTAACATGAGGATCAGTATGAACCTTTGAGGATTTTGTTTTTTTAACTTTTATTTCCATCAGCTCCAAGTCACCTAGTTGTTTCAATCTAGTTGTGCAGGGCGCAGCCCACACACATGGCCCATGTGGGGATAGAACCGGCAACTTTGCTGTTAAGAGCACTGTGCTCCAACTGAGCTAACTGGCCACCCCGAGGATTTCTTTTAAAAGTGTTAAAAAGTGATCTTCAACCATCTTAAAAATCAAAACAATCAGCATTTAATTAAGATTACATTATTATATTTGTGATACAGATTTCAATGGAATATACCGGACATCTGGCTATTTTCTTCACTTCCTCCCAACGCTGAAGTGAATTGTGATGCTTTTGGAAGTCTTGCTGAAGCTTATCATGAATTGGTGATGGGTCATTAAGGAACATATTCATTTAGGACACATCAATGAACAACTTATTTTCTCATGTATTCCCAGAAGGATATCTAATTATTGTTTTCTTAAATGCAAATATTAAATACATATCCTTAAAAACTGCCCCTGTAAAAATACAGTAGTGATATGACAAAGAATGCGAAAATAACAATATAGTTTAATATAAAATCTTTCCCTGGTCTGTACATATTTTGACTAAATGATTCAGCATTCTTTAAATAGCCATTAATTCTAGGAGGATCAACTTCCATAATGAGAATATTTATAAAATGGCTTGTCTTATTATATACAAGGATAGAGATACAAAAATGCAGAACTACAGGAGATATTTTATATAAAAAAGATTAAACTTATAAGAATAAGTATGAGACTATGCAGGCAGAACACATAATATAGATCAATACAAGTAGCTCATATAGAAATGGTCTTGGGAAAGGATATTTTCAGGAACAAGGGCTAAAATCTTATCGCAGCTTTCTTTATTTCCAAGAATATCTTGATCAATCAAGGCATATTCCTTGAAGTATTTATTTATTATGTTTATAGATTTTCTGTAGGAATAACAAATACAAAGTCCCAATACTATTAGCAACACATACCCCACATAGCTTTTGTTGTCATTTGGGAGGCTAGTGCTTATTTTCACTGAATTTCTAGAACTTTAGGATACTACCCCTTCACAGGATTATGAGAATTAAATGAGACACACTAAGGGAAAAGAAACTAGCATAGTACCTGACTTACAATAGATATTCAAGAAATGTTTACTTCTTAAACTCCACAACTTAGAAGGTTAATAACAACATAAATATGTAACAAGGGTAGATACGTAACATCATAAATATGTAACAAGGTTTACCTCTTTTTTGAAACCAATTCAGGACAACAAAATAATACATCAGTAGTAGAATGTGGGATACAATCTACAGTTTCTACTCTGAATTGCTTGTTTTAATATCTCAACAATTATATAGTGCTTAGCAATTTGCAAATAGACTTCACATCTACAGTTTCATTTAATCTGTCACAACTGAGATAGATGGAGTAGATGTTGTTCTTCCCATTATACAGATAAGGAAATGGAGGCTCTAATATTTTATCAAGGGCATAGAAAGTGGCAGAATAGGGACTTTACTACTAATGCAATACTCTCTCCACTATCCTAGAGAAGTAGTGAATTCAATGGAAAAAGTATGGGTTCTGGTATCAGGCAGACCTGATACCAAATTCAGGACATGAATCCTGAATTTAATGATTACTTGTGTGATGCCAAACAAATTATACAACCTCTCCAAATCTCACTTTGCTCATCTGCAAGTGGAGAGATCATCATGTACCTCATGAGGTTGTTGGGAAGACGAATGAGAACATTTGGAAAGCACCTATCATGAACACTACAGCTTAAAACAGATAAATTAACTCTAGCAATTATTATTGTAAAATGCTACCTTCGTAGACAAAATTGATAATTCTACAAGCACATGCAGGTAAATCGGACACAACTTAAACTGCATGGAGTCTTTACCAACAGACCTGACAAAAGGGTGAATTTTTTCATTTAGGTGAACTTTCTTTTTAACGTCTTGACCACCCTGAAAAATAAAACATCCAAAATAAGACCTTCATTTATATATTATATAACATAGATTAAAAAATTTCTGTGTTCTAAAGATACTGATTCAATTCTGTCAAAGTATATAAGCTTGTATGCTATTTTATAGTCCCCAATACCTGTAAATTTCTGGGTTAACTTGACTTGATATAATTGAACTAGAAAAGTAAACTAACCCTCTTTTTGCCACAAAGGAGAATACTTACAACAAAATAGGAAATATCTTTAAAAAAAAGTAGCGACTATGATTTTAATGGATCTACTGGTAAAATCACCTACACTGGAATGTGGATGCTATAAAATACAATTTAATTTTGTTACTAAACATACCAGGTTTGGTAACATCTAGCAAAAAAGAAATGTAAATTATCATTAAGAAGATCTTACCTTTACAAGACTCAAATACTCAACTATCCCTGAACGTACAGCAGAGGACAATTTTCTGACTGATTCATCACAGACCCAACAATGAACACCTCTTCTTCCAGAATATACCCAGAGGCGATGCTTAAATCCAAAGTCCTCTGAGGGGAGAAATAATAGGTTTTAAAACAGGAGTCTATAAACTCCCGGTTGCTCACTTCCTTAGCTTCATTTTTTACCTCTTCTTCCCATGTACTCAACTATACTAAATTATTTGTACTTCCTTGTGGCCCCCTATACCCCCAAATTCTTGCCGTTATGATTTTACCTATCCTGGTCTCTCTGTCAAGAATTTCTTACTGCCCCAGCACTTCCATTTTTCTTTCTGACCAATTGTCATTTATCCTTAAAGACCCAGCCTAGGGATATTAAAGGAGTTAATAATTTAAAGTGCCCTAAACAGTACCTGGCATATAAGCCTCCTCTATAAGAGTTAACCATTATTATCATCCTATCATCACCTCTTCTAGGAGGCCTTTTCTGATCCAATCTCTTCCCATTCTTGTATGCACTCCTGCTGTTCTATGTCCCCACAGCATCCTGTACGTATTAACACAAGTGTAATCCTCAATTTTCTTATTTGTCTCCTTCTTAGACTGCATAACCTACTTGAGGTAAGAATTGTTCTCTTTCATATTTCCCTCATCTAGAACAGTACCTAGCACACAGAGTTACTCAATAGATGAATGAATTCGGAAAAAACTCACTGGTTTGATCATAGCTTTATGAGTTTCAACTAGACCTTTATTCTAATCTTTTATTTTTCCATCATAGGTTTTTAAGAAAACATGTTAGAAATTTATGGGATTTGATTATAAAAAGGTATAAATAGACTAATATTCTGAGGAACACAGATTCTTGCATTTGACCTCACTTAGACACTGCCAGTACTTGCCCTTCAATGCTCGGTCAATGATGTGTATGGCCATGGTCATGAGGGTCCAGCACTTAGAACATATGTCTGCAGAACTAGAGCAGAATCATCATTACTCACTGTCAATGATATCACCCACCCTCCCAGCGAGGCATGCGGTGCTTACCTACAACATCTCCTCACATCATCATAATCTGTCATGTCAATGTCAAACACCAGTTCTTTTTCCTGAGCCTGGAAAGCTCCCAGCTTCACTGTATTATGTTGATTGGGCTACAAGTATAAAATATCAATCAGTTGCTATAAGAGCTGCCATGCTGCCAAATATGCTTATTTTCTATCCACACAGAAAAAGTGGCCAAAGAGAAGTGAAGAAACCATGTAATGCCAAGTTGTCAGTTAAAATTCATTAATTCGTATACATCCAGAATTTATGATAGTGTAACTTGCATCTACTTAAAACAGGGTTTGGTAAATACATATTACCATAAATATTTGTTTTTTCCAGTTCTACTGAGGTATATTATAATTGACATATAACATTGTATAATAAATATTTGTTGATCAATAGAAATTATAAAGCTTTTTTAGGTTTCTGATAAGGAAAAGTACATACAATTAATTAATGCCCTATTGTAAGGTGTTCTTAAGGACCTTTATTTGTTGCTGGACATGTAAGTAACAAAAAGATCAAAAAGAGCCTTTGGCTCAACCTGTAAGGCTCCTTTGAGACTATGGATTACCAGGTAGTAAAGGCAGACTGAAAACAGATACTTATTTTACTCCATTCATACCTGCACAAAAATGACTTTTATAAATCATGTAGACCCATGAAAGCTCTCAGTAAGGAAAGGTAAACAACCCAACTTATACCTCGGAATCCCCAAAAGGCTCAGAGAAGGTGACAATGGGTATCTCTGAAGCGAGTGAGTGAATGAGTGAATGTACATGTGGTGGTGAAGCTGAGATTAAAAATAGAAGGACTGGTTAAAAATCTATTTGTGAAGCAGTTATTTTCCCAGATTCCTACACTTCCTCTGCAGAGCTGGGCAACTATGTTTCCGTTTGCGGGGCAGAGACCAGAATTATTATCTGGAGATAATAAAACAGAGGGTATCTGGACGGGGGGTGGTTGGGGGTGTATGACAACAGGCACAGTTGAAGAAGGTTGTCTTGAATTGATATTTAGGGGATTAATCAGACAATTACATGTGGAATGTTGAGACACAATTCTCTCCCCCCACTTCTATACCCTTCCACGGCCACTCCAGGCAGGAGACTGGGAGATTCCTCTCTGAAGAATCTGACCAGGAATGTCAAGCACTGTTATAGACTCTAGGGATAGATCAGTGATCAAAACAAAGATCTCTACGCTAATAGCGTTTTCATTCCAGCAAAGATATAGAGAAACTGACATTAGACCTTCCCTCCAATAAAATGGACCAGCCACATCACCCTGTAGTGAAGAAATCTCAGCCATTTGTACAGAGCTTCCAAGCAGCTTTTAGTACTCTGTTCTTAAATAAAAGCAAAAAGCAAGAAACTAACAGACATGAGGAAATCTAATAAAAGAGGCAGGGTGGGGGGGAAGAGGAAAAAAAAAAGAAGCAACTTAGAGAAAACAGACTGTGCAACAGAAGAAAACTTGAAAAACTATCATTGATCTCTTCAGAGAGCTGAGACATATCAATGGAAAAAGTACAGGATGCTCCAAAAAAAGTTCCTGTAAATTAAAATATAATAGCAGAAATGAAAATTTCTGAGGAACTTCTCCAGACTGTAGAGCAAAATGACAAAGAAATAGAAAACAAGAAGGAAAAAAATAGAATTAGAGGACTAGTCTAAGACATGTAACATCTGATTTTAGGATATCTAGAGAGACTATAGAATATAGATAGGAAAAATATTTTGGAAAAAAAAACAACAATGAAAATTTCCCAGAATTGAAGGACATTAGTTCATGATCATAAGGGCTCATTATCTAACGTAATAGATGAAAAAAGATGCACAAGGCCCATCATGAAATTTTAGAACACTAAGGATAGAGGGGATAAAAAATCCTAAGAGCTTCCAGGTCCACCACAATGGAACAAGACTCAGAATGGCATTAGTCTTAACAACACTGGAAACAAGATAATGTAGCAATCTCCAAAATTCTCAAGGAAAATGATTTATAAACCATTAGTTAAGCGTAAAGGTAGAATGAAGACATTTTCCAGATGCAGAAAGTATGAGATATTTTGTCTTCCATATGCCCTTTCTCAGGAAGCTCCCGGAAAATGTGTTCTACCAAAACAAAGGAGTAAACCAAAAAAAGAGAACATAGGATCTGGACAACTGGGGATCCAACATAGAGAGGTGAAAAGAAACCAAAATGATTATAAGATCATACTGTACTTACCCATCAGACTTAAAAAGCAATCAGTCCAGTTGGGTAATCGGAAGACTGGAGAAATTCCTTCAGAATTAGATTTACAAACTACTTGATGGGTGTCTAAATTAGGAAGAGTTAGACAACTGTCAAAGAATTTGGGGTTGAATTTGTGATCTAACCATAATTTTTAATCGAACAAACAGGAGCATGGGAATGGGAAGTTTGTATGTGTGGTGAGGGTAGGGATAAGATTAAAAAAAAAGCTAAAGCCACATCTGCTAGAATGGAAAGTCAGTAGACAATGCTTGAAATGGAAAAACAGAAGACATATACGCATGTTATTTAAAGACAAGGAGACAAATACCTTAAGAATCAGCTAAAAGAAAGTGATTGCCTCTGGGGAACAGAAACGAGGAAAAGTAAGAGAACTTTTATTTTTTTAAGTAAAAAGCCTAATGAATACACATACTTGATTTTGCAAACTATGTGCATATGTAACTCATAAAAATCACAAACAAAATACAAAAAGAGAAAGGTCTATAGACACCTCTGTCTTGGCCCAGTAAAAAAGTGAGGTATTTCCCAGTGTTGGGGAGGAATAGAGTGACACCCTGGCCTTTCTAGAGACTTCAGTTTTAATCTCCACCTCTAAAGACGAGTAAACTGCTCCAAAGCATTTTTCCTGCCTGCTTTTTCTTATCTCTTTTTCCCCTTCCTTGGGGATTTAGTCAGAAAACCTCGTTCAGGTCCTAGGTCTATCATTTAGAAATTGTGTGACCTAAGGCAAATTAAGCTCTCCAACCTTGTTTTCTCTTTGTAAAATAATGAGAATTTATATGACAAACAAGTTATACAACACATGAAAAAGCTCCACCCAAAAGCTATTATCTCATGTACATTTTTAAGGAGAGGAAGAAGGGCAATTTTGGAACGTTCATTCATTCAACAAATATTTATGGTGTATTCTCTCTGCCAAGCACTATTCTAGGCACTAAGACTATATCAGCGGCTGGGGGTAGGAGTGGCAGGTTGCAGTAGGCCTCTCTGAGTAAGGACTGTAAGGAGGTGAGGGAATGAACCAAGATATCTAGGGAAATGGGTTCTAGGAAGTGAAACTGCTTGAACAAGGGCCAGTGTGGCAGGAGCGGAGTGAGTGAGGGGCTTTTACTTTGCGTGAAATGGGAGCCACTGGAGGAGAATGGTTTTGAGCACAGGAATCACAGAATCGGACTTGTTTTAAAAGGATCTTTCTGACTGCTGTTTTGAGAAATAGGCTCTAGAGCAGGGGTGTCCAAACTTTTTTCAACGTTTTTCACCAAGGGCCATATGCGGTAAAATACACAAACAGCCGGGCCACTCACTGGAGGTGAAGTACGTATTGCCTCACCTGGTTTATTTAAGTAAACTAAATATATTTTTGGAATTTGCTGCGGCCAATTAACAATAGATCATGGGCCGCAGTTGGCCCACGGGTCGCAGTTTGGACACCCCTGCTCTAGAGTCTATAGAAGCAAATTGTTAGGAAGTTTTTCCAGTAATTCAGATGAGAGGTGATGATGATGGTAGTAGCACTGGTAGCAGTGATTGGATTTTAGATATTATTAGATTTCCTAATAGAACAGATCAGAGTATGAAAGGAATAAATAACTCCAATGCTGGGAGAATGTAATTTTCTTTTAATTGCCTGCCCTTAAACCAGGATGACTTCCTCATTTAGTCTTTTATCCAGATACTCATTTTTTTTTTTTTTTTTTTTGTCTTAGTGAGAATACAACCAATTCACTGATTTGGTGAGAATACAACCAATTCAATGATTTCTAGTTGGTAATGTAGAGTGTCCAAGAATAAAAAAAATATTACAATTTACTTGCAAAAACAGTTAAATAAACTATGGCTCTTCAACTAGAATAAACTCTAAAAATTTTGTCTCAAAACTCTAGGGGTAAAAAACAAAACAAAACAAAAAAAACCGCTAGGGGTTCTTGGTGTAACAAAACAAAACAAAATACATAACAAAACGATTTCTTACTCTGTGAGAATATACAGCGCCTATATCAATCTTATATGGATTCATTTTCTGCATCTCCTTTTCCAGATCATTCTGGTTGTTGAAGGATTGGTAGCGAATGTAAATATCATCTTTCAACGTGAATGAAAATTCACGGTGTTGAAAGTAATTCTTTATCACTGCAAAATAAACGTACATTTTAAAGTTAATTTGGTACTTCATTCAGCTCAGGGCATTATAACATTAACCAATGAGAAGATATTTTTAATGAGCCCTCTGTGCCCAACACTGTGCTACATGTAAAAAAAATGTAGTCCCTCATTTGAAGGGCTTTACTACAGGGCATCTCAGAGGGAAAGGTAAAAAATGAGAAAAAAGATACAGAAATAAATATGTAAGGCCACCTCTCTCCTCGGTGAGCAGTAATAAATTCAGCAGCGAAGGGTTAAGTACCTCTTTCCCTCCCGGAGACACCCTCGGTCCCTGATGCAGATCACGCCTCTGCAGCTTCATCCTACGACCAGTCAGGTAAACCAGACACCAAACGTGTCCGACCACGTAGTGGTGGGAGCAACGGCTCTGTCTTTCAATGTGTCGCCTGGTCATTATATCCTCTCTTGGCCCATTTATACCTCAGAGGTGGGGGGGGGGGGCTAGAGATAATAAGTGAAGGAGCCCGGCCCAAAGGCTGGCGCGCAGAAGGCACTTAATATTGTCATGCCAAAGTACCCTCTTCATATTCCCCTCCCGACCTACTACTCATTCCGCTCCCCGCCTCCATCACCTCCGCCATAGTTGAGCCAGCGATAGTACTGGGAGTAGGGAAAAAGCCTCCGGTAATAAAGCTTAAGCAGCTCCGGCAGCTCCGCGGGATCAAACGCCTCCATGGAGCACAGCGCTCAGCCCCGGCAGGATTACCGCAAGAATTGGCGGGAACCGCACAGCCGGAGCTTTCGACACTGCGCAGGCGCATCGTGGCCGTGACCCATCGTCTGCAGGGGTCACTGGGAATTGTAGTTCTCACTTGGAGATTTAAAAGCTTGGTGCGGGAGGCTCTCCCGGGGTCTCTGCTCACCATCTCCGACTGAGGGTCCGCTGCTTAGGTGGGCCAAAGGAGGCTGCGCCGATTCCAGGAAGATCTGTGGATAGATGAGCTCTTGAGCATATGAAGATGAAGTAAAAAAGATGTTCGCTAATTTTGAATGTTTTAGAAATAACACATTGAAACAGTGTAAACCGATATCCTTTTGAGTGTTTGGAATTTATTTCTTCACGGTATTACTAGGTCCATTACTATGCAGAAATATTTCTCATCAGATGAGAAAAGCAAAGGCTATTTATTCAGCGTTTGCTGTATAGCAAGGGAGTCAGCCACCGTCACTTGCGTTTTGGCAGAAGACTCAAAGGCAGGCACAGGAGTGGGAAAGCTTTATGGCAAAGCTTTACGGCAAAAAAAGGGAAAGGTTTCAGGTGTGACCTAGTGCAAGGCTGTTTGCTTGGGGAAGCTGTAGGTGGGCTAACTAGGAGCAGGGAGTCCATGTGATTCGGTTAGGGGTGCGTATTTGACCTTCTCCGATTGGCCCTAAGTTGGAAGTGGGGACAAAAATTAGAGAAGCTGCTAGTTATTAATCAAGTGCTAGCCATTTGGGACCAGTTGTTACAGGGGTTATTGTTTGGCTTTCTGGACTATCACTAGAGACAGCAGTCTGATTTATAGCAAGGTGGCTTCCTGGGCTGTTTATTATAGATAAAGCAGTTGGTTTTCTGGGTAGGCTTTTGCAGGTTGTGGGTCAGTGTTCTGTTTTTATATATGGTCTCTCCATTGTTTGTATATTCAGTCTCTCAAATAGAACACCCAGGAATACTCAAATTTGAATTAGAGGTAGCTTGCAGAATCATGGGAGCGTTGCAAGTATGAAAGAAGCCTGTTTGCTATTGATGTACAGATCTGTCAGTCAGTCTTACCTGGTAAAGATACACCTCATTGCAAATATGGAGTGGGATGGACAGTCTGAGAGTAATCCCATTCGTATTGTGTCACTTGAAACCATCATTTTCATGAATTTTGTTTTTACAATAATAGTAGGAAAGCAAAGAGAGAATAGTCTGTAGTAAGTTATTATTAGCCTATTCTTGAAAATGATTATAGTCCCTCAGCTCCTGTGGGCAACGTGGTAAAAGATGGACTCTGGGCAGATCACACTTATTTTGAATATTCCCAGAAATCTGGCTTCCTGCACAAATCTTAGTTGATTTCATAATCCCTATGCATCCTGTTTTAGGTAAGGTGAATTTCATTGCTGGGAAGGTCTTCACTATAATAAAACTAACAAGAGGGCCCTGTAGAGGGCTCTTTTTCAGAACCATATCCCCTTGGACTTTTTTTTTTTTTTTTTTTTTTTTTTTTTTTGAGAGCCCACTGGCCCATGTGGGAGTCAAACCGGCAGCCTTCGGAGTTAGGAGCAGGGAGCTCTAACCGCCTGTGCCACCCGGCCGGCCCCTCCCCTTGGACTTTTTAATGGAGGTTTCTCAACTTCCTCATTTCTGCCTTTAAGAACTGACTTATTTGTGCTATTTGGGAGTCCCCTATTTAAGTTTCAGGAACACTAAGGAGAATAACACCTTAAAGAGCTAAAACATAAGGGGAGAAAGCAATGGAAGTTATATTAATTGAATTACTACTGTATGCTCGATTTATTTAACATTAGTTTTCTAATCAGGAAGAAAGGAATAATAAAGGCTAATGTTTATTATTCTGTCGAGTACTGTTTTAAGAATTTATTCCTCATAAGAACCCTGTGTGGTAGGTACAAATATTACTCCTATTTTACAGATGGGGAAATATGCAGAGAACTGAAGTAATCTGTCCAAGGTCACACAGCTACCATGTTTCCCTGAAAATAAGACTGAGTCTTATATTAATTTTTGCTCCAAAAGATGCATATGGACTTATGTTCAGGGGATGTCATCCTGAAAAATCATGCCAGGGCTTATTTTCCGGTTAGGGCTTATTTTTCGAGGAAACATGGTAGTAGGTAGGAAAGTCAGACAGCCTGGCTCCAGAGTTTAACCCCCAAGCTACATACTGTATGTCTACAAGGGGTTGTTGTGAGGGTTAAATGAGATAAAATAAGAGGTGCCTAGCAGAATTCTTGGCCCAGAACCACTCAATGTGAGAAAGCTATTCTGTAAAAGTGCTCTGCCATAGAGGCTTTTATCTCAAGTGCCACTAAGAGGCAGTATTGCCATTCAGTTGGTTTCCCCTTGTGCTTCATCCACTTAGTAGGTGCAAAACCCCTTTGTCCTTCAAGTCTTACACTTTTTACCATCCTCTTTCCATTTACTACTTATGTCTACTAGCATCCTCTTTAAGTAATCTATCAGCCCTAGGTCTCTCTCCCTAAGTTCTTTGTAAACTTAGACACTTACCCAATGGACTTCCCTTCCAGTGCAACTCCTATTGTTATTATGGATGTTTTTAGCATGTGAAAAGATTATCTATTCTGTAAAGATATGGTTCATTCAGTCATCTTTTAACTCATTCACTTATTCCACAATTAATGAACATTTATGTTGGGCACTTAGCTGGGCTCTGGGGAGAAAAAAATGAATGACATGATTTCTGCTTCTGAGAAAGTTATAGTCTAGTAGGGGCAATAGACACAAATCACAAAGTGTAATGAAGTGTTACAGATGCATTTATAACGCAAGTGTTTTTGGGCACCAGCGTTTTCCTGAAGACGTGAATAAGATTGGCACAGGGACCACAGTCACAAAAGTGTAAGTAAGTAGCATGGCACTTTCAGGAAACTGCAAGCCATGGCCAGAGCATTGCATGCCAAGCTAAGGAGTGTGGAAATAAAAATTATTCATCTTCCATTTTTATTCTGCTTGGGTTAAATTAAAATAAAATATTGATCATGTTAATATTTCATGAGAAGCCTTAGGAGTAAATAATCTTGTTGAAACGAGTACACTGGAAATTTGCAGTACTCTTGTGCTAGTTATTTTCCTTCTCAATAAGAAAAGAGAAGATTAGAGAATGTGTTCTGTTGACACAAGAACATAATAAACAAAGGGAGACTGTCTAGGTGGGGCCAATGTCATATTTAAGTTTAATTATGATAGGTTCTGTCTCTTGTTATCATAAACTACTAAAAAGTAATAAAGAGTACCTTTATATTTGTTTAATGACAAAGTTTTAGTTTAATCTCATAGGAATGTTTCTTTTAACTACAAAGCAAATGATGACCAACAAAGCTGATAACACCTATGTTATAGTACATTGCAATTGTTCTTTAATCTATATAATGAATTCAATATATGAAATTGAATTTTTTCACCTAAGCTATCAATTAACACACCAGATTTTTGATTAGTAACTTGCTAATATACATATTGTATATGTTCTCTTGAGAGTCTCTTGGTAGTCATTAAACTACATACTCTTTGGGTCTAGCTTTCTCCTGGCAGACTGCTTAAAATAAAGGATGGCAAGTTCATATCAAAACACAACACCAAACCTTGTTCTTCCACAGGAATTTGGATTTATCTGAAGACAGTGGGGAGTCTCGCAAGACTTTTAACCAGGGGAGAAACATAATCAAAGTCGTGTTTTATAAATATCTCTGGAGCCCTGTGGAGGGCAAATGGAAGGGGGGAGAGCAACCAGAGGTAGAGAAATCCCAGGAAATTTTTGCTGGGATCCAGGTGACAAGTATTGGTGGCCTGAACTAAGGCAGTAAAGTGGAGATGGAGGGATTGGGTGGAAGTAACTGACTTGAGATAAAATTAATATCAATTAGATGTAGGGAATGAGAAAGTGGTCTAGGATGATTTTCCAGGTTTTAGGCTTGGGCAACTGGATGGAAGGGGGTTGTCTAGTACCTAGTGGGCACTCATTAAATTTGTTGAGTATTTGTTGAATACATGTAGGGATAGGAAATAACATGAAAATGAAGAGGATCAGATTACAGTGACTCATCATTACTTCAGTTTGAAAAGTTGAGTTTGAGTTACTGCTGTAATACCCTCTAATGTTTCTTCCATAGCCCATTCATCCAAATGACCAAATACATATTTCTTACAAATCACAATATTGCATACTGATAATATGCTACAATATGGATGAACCTTGAAAATATACTAAGTGAAAGAAGCCAGTTAGTCACATGTGAAATGTCCAGAACAGGCAATCTGTAGCCATAGAAAGTAGATTAGTGGTTGCTAGGGGGTAGGGGGAGGGAAGAATGGTGACTGCTAAGGACTACGGGGTTTCTTTTTGGGGGTGCTGAAAGTGTTCTGAAACTAGATACTCTGTGAATATACTAAAACCCACTGAATTGTACACTTTGAAAGGGTGAGTTGTGTGAAAATTAATAAACACAAACCTCAGGAAGCTAGAAGAGAGAACTCACACACGTCACCCAACACACACTACTGATCCCAACAGGAAGAGACTTACCTTGCATCTTCAACAGGAAGCGATACTACATTACTACCTCAGAAGAAGGAAGATTTCTCCTTGTCCAGTAACAACTCAACCAATAGGAGACTGCCATAATTCAGTCAGTGAAAAGTCACTATACTTGGAACTTTCAGTTTCCTGCACTGGACTGTTTACAACAGCCCTTCCATAAAAGAGCAGTCCTCTTGTTTGTTTCCCTGGACTTGCACTTGTTTTGCCATTAGACTTCATGTCCTGAATTGCAATTCTTCATTGTTCCCAAATAAGCCTATGCTGCTAGAGAAATATCTGGCAATCTGTTTGTTTAAGGTCAATTTGTATAGTATGGTATGTGAATTATGTCTCAGTAAAGCTGTTGTTTACTAAGCTGGCTGCAGGACCCAAGACATGAAGCAAGTGCAGCTCTTTTGGAAAGGTGTGTGACAGCAAGAGCCCTAGTTTATAGCAGCTGATCTGTGGTTGGCAGGCTAAAATTAGCCTGCCTTCTCCCTTTCCTGATGCCAGCAGGGGCTTTGCATACTAGTATTCCAACTTAAATCAGAGGGTGGGGCCTGAAGGGCACTGGAAACTCTCTGGCTCTGGTTGACGAAGGCAGCTCTTTTCTTTCTGCTTTTTATTTTGGCTATAACATCTGATTCTCCAGCTGAGCAAGGAAGACACTGGTGAGAAATAGAGAGCAAAAGAGAGCAACAGAAAGTGGAGCAGCCTGGACTCTTCCCACAAAAGGAAGGTATTTTGAAAGTAGTGCAGAAGGTGGGAGCATGGGGGGCCAGCATGGGGCATGGGGTTACATGGGGTTACATTTCTAATCTTTATTCATGAAGTCCTCTCAAGTCTCCAGACTGGACTCTTTCTGAGCAAATGATGTGTGTGTGTGTGTGTGTGTGTGTGTGTGTGTGTGTGTGTGGTGTTGGACAGGAGACAAATTCTGTCTGTTTGGAGAGGTCATGATTATAGTTTTTTCTTTTTTTAAAAAACTTTTGTTTATTTTAAGTGTGTTTTTCCAGGACCTATCAGCCCAAGTCAAGTAGTTGTTTCAATCTAATTGTGGAGGGCGCAGCTCACAGTGGACCATGTGGGGATCGAACCAGCAACCTTGTTAAGAGCATCACTCTCTAACCAACTGAGCTAACAGGCTGCCCCCTAGTTTTTTATTTTCTTAAAAGATCTTTCAACTTTGATTCCTGAAAGAAATTCATCACCATTGTTTTCTCTGATTTTTTGACTTTCACTCCTTTGGAATTTGGGAAAGTATTGTTTAGAAGTTGGGATTGATTTTATATTTACAAAAAGAACGCCCTGGGTATGCTTTGTAAATTGGGATTCTTGGAAGTGGGGAAAATCAGCTCTTACTTAGTTAGTGCTGATAGCTGTGGCATAAGTTTGTGAAACTTTGGGTAAGGAAAAGTGGCCTTTTTTAATTAAGCCACGGAAATTGTGTTGCTGAAGCTCTATAGTTTAGTTTGGGTCCTGCCTTAACCTCACCCCCATCTCCCACTGTGAGCAAGCTCTTTGCAATGGAAGTGGTGTACTTTTTACTTTTCTTCTTTCCTTCCTTTCTTCCTTTCTTTCTTTCTTCCTTCTTTCTTTCCTTCCTTCTTTCTTTCCTTCTTTCCTTCCTTCTTTCCTTTCTTACTTTCTGTTTTTTTCCCCATGTGGCCGCCATAAACAATGGTTTAATAGTTTCATCATTCCTTCCCATTTGTTATTTCTAATCTTGTAGTGAACAGAGAGGAAGTACAATCCAAAGGAAGCTAAACAAGAAATATTTGAAATCCCAAACAAGAATTCTTCAGGTAACATTTTTCCTTTCTCTTTGTGGAATCCTATATACTGATGTGAAATGAAGTGTGATATTAAAACAAATGGCAGTACAAGGCATCAGATGCCAGAGTATTTGCTAATTTTTTTCCCTCTTGACAGAGGATTGAGTCAGCTTTTGGAGTGAGGCTGAGAGAGAGAATCTGTTAAATTTTATTCTTGGACAAATGTAGCATCTTCAAAAAGAGTCTGAGGTAATCTACAGTAAAAGACCCATATACAATAAAGTTATTAAAATGCAAATAGAAGTACAAAAAGAAATAGAAAATAAAAGTGATGAGAGAGGAGAGAGAAGAATAAAAAATGCTGTTTATAAGTGCTAATAGAATTATTTTTATATCTTTCTTTCCTTCCCCCCCACCCCCCAGTACTTACATTGCACCATCCACAAAAATAAATAACAATCCCTGGGAGAAGAGATCACTCCTAAGTGGGGAGAGCAGGAAGGGAATCTCAGGGTGGGGGATGGTCAGTGCCCTTTATACTTCATGCTGATAATCCCAGCACCAGTGGGCCATGACTATACTGTTGGTAAAGAAAAGGCTCAAGGGAAACACCGAGTCATGTTTGGACCTGAGCATCTCTAGCCCAAGGAAGTGGCTGAGGGAAGACACCTGCTAAGTTGCGCCCAGCCCTCAGTATTGTTCATTTCTTGGGGGCTTCTTCCAGGCTTTGTAAACCTTCCCTTCTCCCAACATCCTTCAGGTTGTTCTAGTTGTTCTGCCTGGGGACTGATGATATGGGTGCATCCCCTCTTCCCCCCATTCTCACCTACACTTATCTTTTTGATAACAGCCATTCTAACAGATGTGATCGCTGATATTTTATTGTGGTTTTGATTTGCATTTCCCTGATGATCAGTGATATTGAGCATCTCTTTAAGTACTTGGTCACTTGTTTGTCTTCTTTGGGAAAAAAAAATCTATATTCAGTTCTTCTGCCATTTTTTTAAAAAGTGTTTGCCATTGGGTTTTTGTTTGGCTGGCTGTGTGTACTTTATCCTCTGATCATAAATTTCTAATTGGGCAGGTCAAGGTGGGTAGTCATGCCCCAGGCATACAACGTTTTAGTAAGAGGTTGATTTTTGCCTTAAGCAAGCCCTGTCCATTGTTTTTGTGCATCTAGGTTAAAACACCTTTGAAATAATCACTTACCTCAAGAGAGCACATAATTTTGTTTACTATCTTGTAATCCAATCCCCACCTTGTTTTCTCCCACCCTCGTACTCTTCCTTACATTTATTCCTTAATTCAGTTTTGGCTCAAATAAACTTGTATAAAAATTCTATAGCGGTTTAGATGTTTTTTATGTTGACATATGCATGTTAATAAACTTCTACTTCATTAAAGAAAAAAACCACAGGCCCAAAATGGCATCACTTGTGCTAAAAGCCCATGATACCAAACTTAGATCTGATACCTGATCTAACTGCAGTGTCATCCTCTCTCAGAAACATTATTTTAATCAACCAGTAAGGAATTTTCTGATCGAGCACCATAAAGTAAGCTGTCACATAGGCCCTCTTCATCTGCCATAGAAAGAAGTTGCAATCTACATACTAAAAAACCTTCTCCTTTTCTCTTTCCCCAAAGAGAAGATGTCCTGCGGCAGCCCATTTTTAAAATTGTATTGTTTTGTTTGTTTGTTTCTATTGAGTTGTATGAGTTCTTTATTTTGGATATTAACTCCTTATCAAATATGTGGTTTGCAGGTATTTTCTCCCATTCTATAGATGCTTTTTCATTTTGTTGATTGTATCTTTTGACGTGCAGAATCTTTTTCGTTCTTTTAAGCCCCACTTATTTTTGCTTTTATTACTTGAGCTTTTGGTGTCATATCCAAAAATTTGTTGCCAAGACCAATGCCAAAGAATTTTTCCCTGTTTTCTTCTAGGAATTTTGTGGTTTCAGGTTTTACATTGAAGTCTTTAGTCCATTTTGAGTTAATTTTTGTGGATGGTGAAAATAGGATCCAATTACCTTGTTTTATATGTAAATATCCCAACACCATTTACCGAAGAGACTATCTTTTCCCCATTGACTATCTTATATCCTTTCTCAATTATTAATTGAACATATGTGTGTGGGTTTATTTCTGGGCTGTTGATTCTGTTCCATTGGTCTCTATGTCTGTTTTTATGCCAATATTATACCACTTTGATTACTATACCTTTGTAGTATAGTTTCACATCAGGACGTGTGATGCCTCTAGCTTTGTTCTTTGTTCTCAGAATTGCCTCCAGCTTTGTTCTTTTTACTCAGGATCTTTTGTGGTTCCATAAGAATTTTAGATTGTTTTTTCCATTTCTGTGAAAAATGTCATGGGAATTTTGATAAGGATTGCATTGACTCTATAGATGGGTTTGTATAGTATGGACATTTTAATAATATTAGTTTTTCTGATCCATGAACACAGAATATCTTAAGGTTTGTTTGTATTTTCTACAATTTCTTTCATCAAAATATTGTAGTTTGCAGTGTACAGATCTTTCACCTCCTTGGTTAAGTTTGTTCCCATGAATTTTATTGTTTTTGATGCTATTGTAAATGGGATTGTTTTCTTTATTTTTTAGATAGTTTGTTGTTATTGTATAGAAATGCAACTGATTTTTGTATGTTGATTTTTGTATCCTGCAGCTTCACTGAATTCATTTATTAGTTCTAACAGTTTTTGATGGAGTCTTTAGGATTTTCTATACATAAGATCATATCATCTGCAAACAGAGACAGTTTTACTTCTACATTTCCAATTTGGATGCCTTTTATTTCTTTTTCTTGCCTGACTGCTTTGGTTAGGACTTCCAGTACTATGTTGAATAGGAGTGGTGAGAGTGGGCACCCTTGTTTTATTTTTAATCTTAGAGGAAAAGCTTTCAATCTTTTACCATTGAGTATGATGTTAGCTGTGGGCTTGTCATACATGGTTTTTATTGTGTTGAAGAATATTTCTTCTATACTCAATTTGTTGAGAGCTTTCATCATGAAAGGATGTTGAATTTTGTCAAATGCTTTTTTCTGCATCCAGTGAGATGATCATATGGTTTATATCTTTAATCAGATTAATGTGCTGTATCACATTTATTGACTTGTGCATGTTGAACCATCCTTGCATCTCAGGGCTTTGAAATTGGGACTCATCCTAGGACTCTCCCATCCAATCACTAGATCCAAGGGCATCTGCCTCTTATATATTCCAAATTCTTCCCTTCCTCCTCAGACCCACTGTGTGATCTACTCTTTCACCTCCTGCATGTCTTTGCTTAGATGTTGTTTTCTCAATGAGGCCTACTCTGACCACGATATTTAATGTTGCAAACGGTCCCACCCTTGAGCCCTCTTGATCCCCTTATTCTGCTCTTTTGCTTTTTTCCAAGGTGCATATCCTCTTCTCACATATTTATTATGTCTTATTTATTTTACTTACTTAAAAGCTTTATTAAGATAGAATTGACATATATAACTCACTCATTTAAAGTATACAATTCGGTAACTCTTAGTATATTCACAGAGTTCTGTGACCATCACCACAATCAATTTTAGAACATTTTTATTACCCCAAAAAGAGTTCCCTTACCCTTTAGCCATCACTCTCCCCTTCCTAATATTCCTTCACTGCCCCAATCCCGCCCTAGGCAACCACTCACCTACTTTCTGTCTCTATAGATTGCCTCTTCTGGACATTTCATATAAATTGAATCATACAATATGTGGTCTTTTGCAATGTTTTTCACCAAACATAATGTTTTCAAAGTTCTGAAGCAACTGCAACATTTTTGTATTCTCACCAGCAGTGTGTGAGGGGTCAGCACCTAACAAAGTGCCTGGTACATAGTGGGTGCTCAATAAATGTTGATTGAATATATGAATGACAAAACACAGGATACAATCTATTCTTTAGTATGCTATCTAAAGGTTTTCTTGATCAGGCTCCTACCTGTGTTTCCAGCATTGCCTCTTGCTACCCAATGGCCTATAACTTTACTAACCTCTGTGCCTTCTCACATCCTGTTCCTGCTACCTAAGGTATGCTTTCCTTCCTTCTACTCAGTGTGCTGAACTTCTGCTCACCTCTAATGCTACCTCTTCCATGACACCTTAGGCAAAAATAGGTACTTTCTCGTTGTCCTTTCTACATTTGCTTAATAATTTATTTCTATTTTTATATCCCCCAGTAGTTATGTGAGTTCCTTAAGGAAAGGCACTAGATTCTGCTCATCTTTGTATCCTTAGCACTTACCCAGGGTTTGGTACAGAGTTGGTGTTTAACAAAGGTTTGTTTCAGTGAACAAACAGAGGAAATAGCAAGAACAAAACCCCAGAGGCAGGAATACAGTGGCAGGTTTGAGAAGCAGTGAGTTATCCAACTTGATTGCAAGCAGACATTGGTGAGTTGGACTATAGGTGCAGGGTCTGGAATCATCTGGTGAAGCGTTTAGACTTCATTTGGTGGCCACTGGGGACTGCTGAAGGGGAATGATGTGACTGAGGCAGGGCTTGAGAAACATTAATCCAGCGGTGTTGGATGAACTGAGAAGAGTGAAGGTAAAAACCAAGTGGAATGTAAGGAAGAGCAGAGATGTGAGAGACAATATTAAAGAATCTGTAGGGTTTGGAAAATGATTGAATTTGAAGTGTGAGGAAAGTGGAGGAGCCAAAGATGCGTCAAAGGCTTTGTATCCAGGTACCAGGCAGATGGTCAGATTGAAGGAGCTCAAACCTGGCTTACACTTGCTTTTATGTGTCGTTGTGAAGTTAGACACTTTTTAAATATAGAGAAGGAGTCTGTAAAAACACTTATTATGTACTATATTGTAGTTGCTACTTTCCAGAAAGAGAAAAGGGAATAAAACAGTAACTGTAGTCAACCAATTGGGTGCAATGATACTGTTTTCTGAGTATGTGTTGTAAACAAACAGGCTCTTCCAGAAGTGGCCATTGTGTATTCAATTCAATTATATACTGGACCAAAGTCATGAATGAGGTGCTGCGTCAGTTACAAAGGTGAATTAGTCATAGAACTGCCTCAGGGTACCAGTCTAGTTGAAAAGAGGAGTTACATGGAAGAGGGAGGAATAGATTGTTATGGGAGAGCAGACCTGCTGGTTGATGATTCAGAGAAGGCTTTATAGGGAGGAAGTGTCATTGGCTGAGCCTTCCACGACAGGTAATATTTGACATGCAAAGATGAGCAATAAGGGCATTTAAGGCATAGGGAATGGTGAGAGCACAGACCTGGAGCACGGAAAAAGCAGAACATAAATAAAAGGAGAGCAGCAAGCCTTTTGGTTTCAATAGAACATAGGCTGTGTGAGTAGGAGGAGGGAAAGTTAAGGTTGAAGCCCAATCATGGAGGGCCATATATACCCAATGAATGTTTTAGAGTTAGGTTTTATTTAGTAGGTTAGATGCTTTTCAGGTAGTGACATCAACAGAGCTGTGCTTTAAGAAAATTAACCAGACTTTGTGGAGGGGAAGGGACTGACTGACACTGTGGGGTAGTGAGAAGCCTTCTACGATAGGTCAGGTCAGAGGTACTGAGTGCTGAAGGCTTGAACAATGGATGTAACCATAGGAATGAAGAGTAAGGGACAGGTGCTCTAGAGACTATAGAGCTAGGCTCTACGGCCTTGGTTTTTTGAGGGAATACATGGGGCAAAGAAAAAATGTCAGAGCCTTAAGAGTAAAAAGTAATGCGTTATTGACAAGGCAAGCAATAACAAGTGTTGGAGAGGCTGTGGAGAAAAAGGAACCCTCATACACTGTTGGTGGGAATGCAAATTGTTACAACCACTATGGAAAACAGTATGGCAGTTCTTCAAAAAATTAGGAATAGAATTACCATGTGACCCAGCAATTCCTCTTCTGGGTATATACCCCCGAAATTTGAAAACATTCATTTGCAAAGATATATGTACCCATATGTTCATTGTAGCACTATTCACAGTAGCCAAGACATGCAAACAACCCAAGTGTCCTTCGATGGATGTTTGGATAAAGAAGATGTGATAAATATATACAATGGAATGCTACTCAGCCATAAGAAAAGATGAAATACTGCCATTTCCGACAACATGGATGGATCTTGAGAGTATCATGCTAAGTGAAATAAGTCAGAAAGAAAAGGACAAATATCGTATGATTTCACTCACATGTGGAATATAAAACAGAAAGCAACGAATGAACGAATAAATCAAACAAACAAACAAAAAACTCATTGACACAGACAACAGTACGGTGGTGGGGGGAGGTTGAAGAGGGTAAAGGGTGTCAAATCTATGGTGACAGAAGGAGACTAAATTTTGGGTGATGTGCAACAATGTAATATACAGATGCGGTATTATAATACTGTATATTTGAAACTTATATAATCTTCTTAACCAGTGTCACCCCCAATAAATTGAACTTTAAAAAAGCAAAAAAAAAAAAAAAAAAACAAACCAAACTACCGTGTTTCCCCGAACATAAGACCGGTCTTATATTAATTTTTGCTCCAAAAGACGCATTAGGGCTTATGTTCAGGGGATGTCATCCTGAAAAATCATGGTAGGGCTTATTTTCTGGTTAGGTCTTATTTTCGGGGAAACACTGTAATACAGACAGGAATTGGGAATACTGGAAGAGAAGCAGTTTTAGGAAAAAAGATGATGGGTTCTAGCTTGGATGTATTGAATATCTGGTTAAACATCTGGCTGGAGAATACCTAAGAAGATTAGAAATACAGGAGAGAACCTCAGAAGATGGTCATATCAGGGGATATAGATTTGAGCAGCTGTGTGGAGGTGCAGGTTGAAGCCTTAAAGGGGGAAGAGATTGCCAAGGAGAGAGTGAGAAGTAGACAGGAAGAATTCTGGGACAATACATTGGGGAATCTTTGCATTTAGGGTATAGGAGAGGGAGGAAGAGTGGAGGAGAGAAAGGAAAGGGGTGCTGTGACAGAAGCAGAAGCAGGAGAGTAGAGTGTCTCAGAAGTCAAGGGAGGAACATGTTCTCAAAATTGAGTAGTCAGAAATATCAGAAGGTGGCTTCTGACTGTGAGAGGCAGGAGCTGAGGTTCGATGAGTAGGCCAGGGTCAGACCATGAAAGTGCTTTCAGGGGAGAGGAAGTGTTGTATAGTAGTTAGATACAGGCTTCTTCAGGGAGCCACCCTGGATTTGATCTCATCCATACTACTCATTATCTGTTTGACCTTGGATAATTCACTTAATTTTTGCATTAATCTGTGCCTCAGTTTCCTCGTTTGAAAAATGGGCATAATAATTGCACATAACTCATGAAGTTGTGTGTGGGGATCAGGTGTGTGTGTGTGTGTGTGTGTGTGTGTGTGTATGAGAGAGAGAGAGAGAGAGAGAGAGAGAGAGAGAGAGAGATGCTTTGAACAGTGCCTGGCACAAGCTAAGTTCTATATTACAGTTCACTATTACTATGTAGCAAGCTGGGGAGTTTTGACTTTATCCTGTGGGTGACAGGGAGCCATGGACAGGTTCCATCCAACAAAGACATGGCATAATCTGAAAGCAATTTCCTCCTTTACCCAAGACCAGGTTGGAGTCTGATAATTAGATAAAATCACAAGAAAAAAGGAAGTGCTAAATATTGCAGTTAGGTCTGAAAAGGAGAGATAAGAAGCCTTGGAAATTAATTGGCTCCTAGGTCCTTGGTGAGCTCTGAGAGAGCTTCCAGAAAGTCTGGGAATGGAAGGTAGAGTATGAGGGGTTGGAGAACATGTGCGTGGCTAGATAATAAGGGCCCTATGTTTATGCTCTTTGAGTAGTTTGGCCGTACAGGGTAAGAGGATTGTCATTTAATGGGTGGCTGGGTAGCATGGTCATAGGGAGAAGGAAAGACAAGCAACAGCATAGAGGACAATATAGAGACATGTAGAGCAGAGCTTCCCTTAGTGAACCTGGAATCCCCTGAAATGATTGGCAAATGTTGGGTATGAATTAGAGTATCCAGGCATTGGTTTGGAAGTGAGGAGGATGGAGGTTGAGCTGACCTGGATTTTGGGAGGGAGGCAAGATGTGAACTCATCTGTGGAAGGAGAGCCAGATGAACACGAAGTTGGGAAATTGAGAATGTTGGAAAATACTTGGAACAGGTGTTGTTGGGAAAACGTTAACAGTGTAAGTCCAGCTGCGACAGGGTATTATCAATTTGTTGTGGAAATAACTAGTTTTCTCGCCTTTCTCTAGCACCACTTGGCAGCTGGCAACTAGAGAATACGTAAAGGTTTTGAGGTTCCAATAAAGCACCCCCCAAGTGGCCGAGTGTAGGACCCAGGCTGAATAAGGAGGTAAATGAAGCCATGAGAGGACTGTAATAATAGAGAGAGGCTGAGGACAGGGAAGGCAGTAAAAGGAAAGATGTGGAGAAGTGAGGGAAGGAAGGGAATGGCCCTAAAGATACGAGGGGGCTGTGGTCAGAGAGGGCAGTTTTAGCTTTCAAGATCTTTCTGGGAGGGCAGCTTCAATTAATGATGAAGACCAAGATGGGGGTCAGGCGTGAAGTAAACAGCAGAAGATCTTCACTTACTCATTGTGATTCTGAAGGTGTGTTCTAGGTTCAGTTTCAAACTCCTTAAAATAAATTAACCAGGCAGCACCATATGGACGATAAGGAAAGAGACTGACAATGTAGTGTAAGAAAGCTAAATTCTCATTTGCTCTAAAAGGAAGTCAGTTGAGAATATCTATTTGTAGAATTGATCAATCAAGAAATAGTATAAGTATTAAATATCTTGCATCAAAGTCAGAAACATAAGTGATTGCACAGCTTTTGCAGATGAATGGTTGCAAAAATAAGCAGGTCACTTTGGGTCTGATGTTTGAAAAATAGTCAAGGCATCTTCAGGTATTGAATTCGTGTTTATGTTTGGCCAATGTTTTGGGATTCTGCCTGGCCTAGCACATCTCTTCTGTAAGTATAGTCTTCTTGCTGCTACCGTGTTTCCCCGAAAATAAGACCTCGCTGAACAATCAGCTTGTCATGCAGGGTGTCAGGCAGGGTCTCTGGTCCTGCTCCCCACATAAGAACGCAGGATATGGCTAGGCCAAAAAGGAACACCCACGGAGCCACAAGGAGGGGAGTCATACCACTATATTCTCACTGGCGGCATCCACCTCTTGCAATCCGCGCTTGCTAGCTCAGCCACCATCCTCTTGCTAGCCCCCATTTGCTGCTAGCGTAGCCACAACAGTTATATTAGTGGCCAATGGCTCACTGGTTACAGCTGACGGCCAACTAGCCACAGCTGATGGCCATCCAATCACAGATGATGGCCATTTACTACCTGAGCCAGCACCTTTCCACATGAGGCCGAGAGCCTGGAAACTGCACTCCTGGCTCTGTCCACACAGAGCTCTAACGCATCTTTTGGAGCAAAAATTAATATAAGACCTGCTCTTATTTTACAGTAATATAATACCTGGTCTTACCTAACATAATATAATATAAGACCCAGTCTTATTTTACAATAATTTTTGCTCCAAAAGACTTATTAGAGCTTATTGTTCAGCTAGGTCTTATTTTTGGGGAAACATGGTGGGCAGGTATGCGATGGTTGAATAGTAAAACCCAGGAAGGCTTTGGGGTCTACGCTTCTCCCTAATGGATTTTCATCTTTGACTGGCATCAGGAAATTATCCTTTTAGTCAATAAACAGTCAGGGTGAAGCCTTGTCTGTTACTACAGTGCACCAGAAAATGCCATTTGGGGAGAACAGAGGCAGCTGGCTAGAGAACACAGTGCTCTCAGATTGGAGAGGCAGAAAGCTTGGGGGTGGAGGGCAGAATGGGGAGGTGGATAGAGAGGAAAAGGAGAGACAGAAGAGAGGCGGAGAGAGCAATCAATGTCCCAATCCACTATTTTTTCCTCTTCGTTGGCTTCTCCAGTTTCACCCCCCTCCATGCTTAGTCTGAACCCAATTACAACGTTGCCGGGAGAGAGTTCTCCCTCACCAACAAGCAATTCTCCATGATACCAGCTGGGTGTGCTACACATTTCTGACACTGTCTACCAGGAGGTAGCAGCAGATTTGCAGGCGAAAGGTTCACTCCTACAAGACTTCCTGTTCCTCTTCCACTTCAGACACCAGTTGCAAACTCAGGTGCTTCTGACTGACCATAATTTGGAGGTTCCAACCACCTCCTCCTTGGATTTGACTAATTTGCTAGAGTGGCTCACAGAAATATTTTACTTACTAGATTCCTGGTTTATTATAAAAGGATATAACTCAGGAACAGCCAAATTGAAGAGATGCATAGGATAAGTTATGGGGAAAGAGTGTTGAGCTTCCATGCCCTCTCTGAGCGTGCTACCCTCCCAGAATCTCCAAGTGTTCACTAACCTGGAAGCTCTTTGAACGCTGTTTTTTTGGGTTTTTAAGGAGGCTTCATTACATAGGCATGATTGATTTAAATCATTGGACATTGGTGATTGAACTCAATCTTCAACTCCTCTCCCCTCACTGGAAGTCTGGGGGTGAGACGGAAAGTTCCAACCAGTTTTGCCAGTATGGGACTCTACTGGGCAGTCTTTGCTCCAGGACTCCACATGTCCAGGCTGAGACTTTCTCAGGGTTGTACTTCACTTTAACAGTCTTCCTCTCAAATCCTCCTTTCCTCTCTCTCTTCTTCCAGAGTGTCACACCTGCATTACCACCTCTTCCTGCACTCTCCCTTTTATTCTATAGGTGTTTCCTCCCATGAGTCTCTTGCATGTCTAATTCTGTCTTGGCATCTAAACTAACACACAGGGATGTGACAGGACCTTAAAGGCTGTTGTGAGAGTTCAATATGTATGTGAAATGCTTACAACAGGGCCTGATACACAGCAAGTGCTCTGTAAGTGTTAGCTGTTATTATTATTTTGTTATCCTTCAGATCTCAACTTATATCTTACTCTTTCCAGGAAACTTCTCAGATCTCCCTAGACTGGCTTAGAAACCTCTCCTGAGTGCTTCATCAGCATCCGGCCTGTACTTCTGTTATATTGCATTGTTTTCCTGTCAGTTTTCACGTTTAGACTGAGGATTCAATGAACAATGGAACGTTGTTTTGTTCACTGTTGTGTATCAGTGTCTAATGTTGTGTCTGACTCATGGTAGATGTTGAATTGATGTTTGTTAAATGAAAAGGACGGTTTAGTGGAGTCTTAACATATGAGTGCTATTTGCCAAATGAATGAGGGATAGGAAAGAAGGAATTGTAGAGAATTGTGTACCGAGGCATGAAAAGCCTGTATTTTGTGGGGTGCTGAAAGTTGCTTTTTATGACTGAAGAGTAAAGTGCAAGGAGGTATGGTGAAAGAGAAAGCTAAGGAGGGAGGCAAGGGCCAGAGCACTGGGAAAGCTTTAATGGCAAGCTCTTGCAGGCCTCTGTGATGTCCCAGCGGGCCCATGCCCATCTTTGACCTCCCCTATGTCTTTTTGAATCATATGTTAGTTCGGGCAACACCAAAAAATGGTGGATGTTTCTCTAGAACTACATATGGAAATGTAGGCATCTCTGAACATTCATTTCTTTTGAAGAGGAAGGGGGTCCCCTCACCATGTGGCTGTACTGGCTGCCTTTATGGGCCTGTACTACCTTCTGCGCTGGTACCGGGAGAGGCCGGTGGTGAGCAACCTCTGAGACAAGTATGTCTTCATCACGGGCTGAGACTCAGGCTTCGGGAACCTGCTGGCCAGGCAGCTGGACCTGCGAGGCTTGAGACCTAATATAAGACCTGGTCTTATTTTACAGTAATATAAGACCAGGTCTTATGTAACATAATGTAATATAAGACTGGGTCTTATATTAATTTTTGCCCCAAAAGACGCATTAGAGCTGATTGTCCAGCTAGGTCTTATTTTTGGGGAAACACGGTAGTTCCAAGTATGGAGTAGAATCCTTTTCAGATGTTCTGAGGTAATGCTCTTAAGTTAGAATAAAAACAACTATTGAGCACTTAAACATGTCTTAGGCCTTGTTTTAATTACTTTCACCTACATTATCTTATTTTATCACTCCAAAAATCTTGATATTTAAGTATCTTTCTCAAAATTCACCTGCCACAACCAGGACTTGGCAGAACTGGTTTTGACCCCAGGTCTTTGTCTCCTGCCACCACATCACACTTTAATTCTCAAGATTTATTCTTCATAAAATTTCATTTCTGAAGAGAGGATAACTTCTTTTTTTCTTAAAGTGAATCTGTCCTTGTCTCTGCACGGTGACTCTCTTTCTCTCCCAGTCACCTGGTACAAAATATTTCTGCACACACTAGTCGGGGCTGACCTTAGGGAAGTTTCCCTTGGAAATAAGCTGTGACTATTATAGGCACCATGTATTAGTTTCCTATGGCTGCTGTAGTAAATTATCACAAGTAATTTACAGTGTCTATTGTCTTAAAATAACACATGTTTATTCTCTCACAGTTCTGGAGGCCAGAAATCTGAAATCAGTATCACTGGGCCAAAATCAAGTTACTGACAGGGGCATGTTCCTTCTGAAGGCCCTAGCGGAGAATCGGTTACTTGCCTCTTCCATCTTCTGGTGGCTGCCAGCATTCCTTGGCTTGTGGCCACATCACTCCCATCTCTGCCTCCATGGTTACTTTGCCTTCTCTTCCTCTGTTAATCTTAATCCGCCTCTGCCTCACTTATAAGGATAGTTGTGATTGCATTTAGGGCACACTCATAATCTAGCATAATCTTGCCATGTCAAGATCTTACTTAATTATACTTTCAAAGTCTTTGCTAGATAGGGTAACATTTACAGGTTCCGGGGATTAGGACCTGATGTCTTTGGGGGCCATTAGTTAGCCTACCACATGCCATGACTGGTATACCTCTATTATAGTGCACATATTATATTACCTGCCTAGGAAGGGAAATAGGGAAATAACTGAGGAAATTACATGAGTTGTTACCATGGGCAGGCACCTCTCCTGACTTCCTGTCTACCCAACATCCTGTCTACCTCCACGGGGCTGCTGCCTGCTGATCTACCACCACTCGCGACTGGTCTCTTGGACTCCTTGACTCATTCCCAGACCAAAAGCAAAGATATGTCCTTTCAACGTTCAAATCACTATTTAGTCTCTTTAGAATATTTCAGTTTCCCTTAATTATGCTAAGGATAAACAGGGAAAGGAAGTGGGGTCCCACATTGAGTTGTAATTCTAAAGGGGAATGGAGATGTTGCGGGGTGGGAATAATAGTGAGCGAGCTGCAAGGGGAAGTGCAGTGTAGAGGGCACAGGCACACCTGGCGTGCATAGACCCTCTTCTAGAGCATACACAGGCACTTGGAGGATCTTTTTCTGAAGCCTTTAACTTGGCAGGTTTTAGGTTGGGGTTTGATAAAGGGAGGGTTTTCCTTTAGAACAGTGGTTCTTAACCTTTAGTGTGCCTCAGAGCCACTTGGAGGGTTTGTTCAAACAGATTGTTGGGGGTCACCCCTGAGTTTCTAAGCCTGCACTGGGGCCCAATAATTTGCATTTCTAACAAGTTCCCAGATGCTGATGATGCTATTGATTTGGGGCCCACATTTTGAAAACCATTCACTCCTTTAGAGGATCATGATGCTTTGTGTTTTACCTTCTTGTGGACCATTGTTTCTAACATTTCTCCTTGGCATGAGCTGGGGCTTCATCTTCTCCAGCAAGTCTGCTTGAACCTATAGATTAGGGAGCACCCCTCATCACTGTCCTAGAGCACCTAGAGTATACAGTGAGCGCAATATATGGTGCACAATGCCATCTTACTTCACTCGATGAAGGCAACACTTAGCCCAGTGCCTGGTATATACTCAGCCCCTAATAATTATTTTTGGAACTGTTTATTAGACTAACCTGAATATTTTGGAATGACCAATGACTGGTAATTTAATTCCCACATCATATTCCATTAATGGTCTCTTGTAGTCTTTGTCACACTGTAATTTTTCACAGGCTTATGTTTTTGCACTGCCTGTTATTCCACTGTTCCGCTTTCTTTGCTCAGAAATTTCCTCTGTATCCTTCAAGGCTCAACTGAAACATTTTCTTCTCTCCGAAGCCTTCCCTGACAACCTCAGAAAATCTGTCTACATCTTTCCCTCTACTAATGTAGCCCCTTAAATACCTCTCCTTTATAATTCTTTTGAGTTGTATTGCAATTATTTGCTTACTTATTGGACTCACCCACTGTGAGCTTTTTGAGGCGAGGAACTGAGTCTTAATTTTCTGATATTGTACATGTAAAACACTGAGCACACGAGCTGCCATAAAAATGCTAATTTTCTTCATTATTGTTTGTATTCTTCATGCCTCCAGCATCCAGCACATGGCAGGTACTTAAAACTCTATTAAAAGAGTGGATGTAGAATTGAATGGTTATTGTAGTTTTTATAATCATATCCCAATTGTTGGACCTAGGGATGTTTAAAATTTTAATTTTTTTCCTATTTCATTATTTTAAAAAATATTTAGTAAACGTGTTTTTGTAACCTGTTTTGTTTTGTTTGTTCTCTCAGAGCATTGAAATTGTGGTATCTTTCAATCAAAGGAGTTAACTTGAGGGTTTTTTTTTCTCAGGCATGACCTTCGACATTTTGGGGTGAAGATCAGCATAGTTGAACCTGGCTACTTCAGAACTGGAATAACAGACTTGCAGGTGTCCTTAGCAAAAGTGAAGCCAGTCTGTGAAGAAGTCCCTACGCATATTAAGGAGACCTATGGAGAGAAGTGTTTTGATAGCTGTGAGCTTTTCTTTTTCTAGGATAATGGACAACTTTGCATGAGAAAGGGAAAAAAGGACTGGTGGAGAAGAATTGGCGGATCCTTTGAGAACAGAGCTCCTTAAACAAAGCCTTCCGGTGCAGAAGGGGTTTGGGAAAGTACCAGTGCGTTCAGGGCTGGCTTGTGATGGCTGTTGTGGCTAAGGAAGAGGCCATATAGACAGCCTAGGGCCAGGGCCTGCCCTGCCCTATCACTTATGGGCCTAGCCACCTGAGAATTAAGGTAGAGGCATGGAGCCTCTGGGTCTTTGAGACAGGGTATGCCGGGTGCCCCTATGAAGTTTGGCAGGGTTGGTGTGGGAGATATGCTTAGCTAAACTGCAGCCTTCGATATTGTCTACCCTTTGGTAACAATGGGCCTAGCCACAGACACCATGTCTTCTTGTGAGAGGAGGGAGGGTGTCGGTGGGAAGAGGTAAGTGGGTGAAGCCGAGGCTTGTAGGGCCCTATCGGCTATTCCCAGAGACTGAACCTCATGTGCAGGCCATGGGAGCCTTGTGGGCATGAGATGGTTCATTTCATGTAAGAATGTCATTCTGATGACTTAGCAGAGGAGGCAGTTTGGGGGTGGAGGCAAGGCAGTCCTTTTGGTAGAAGCAGGCCCTGCTTGCTGGTGTGGGGCTCTACCTTCCCAGGGATAGGGGTGCTTTTTCTTCACATAAAGAAGTCAGCAGCTTGCCAAGGCCTAGGAGAGCCTCTTTTCCATTTCACAAAAAGGTTGTGTGGTAGATAGAAGCATTCCTTTTTGGGATGATATCTTTGGGTGATATTGTAGTACAGAGGAAAGGAGAAGGGGAGTGTGTAGACAGAAGACTCCTGACCTGCAGCGCTATCTTCTGGGCCTGTGAGGGTCAGGCAGGTTAGGGTCATTATCAACAGAGGAGAGAGAGAAACTGCATCAAGGAAAGGCTGACACGAAATAGTACCTGAGCCTCTCAGAACACATAGGCCGCTGAGGAACTACAGTTCCCAACGTGCCAGGGGCCAGCCATTGTTCTAAGTTTTTCCCCACCTAAAGTTTTAAACTGTCTATTAGGGAATTCCCCCACCCCCCCTTGCGGGTACATGTAGTTTGATAATAAAAATCAATAGGAAAGTAGAATTTCCTAAATGACTATATATAAAAAAAGGGATATATGTATTTCATGATATAAAAGGAATGAAAATTGTCCATATATCTATCTATGAATTAGAACAATCTAGATCAGTGCTGTTTAATAGAAATATAATGAGAGCCACATATGTAATCTTAAATTTTCTAGTGCCACTTTTAAAAAAAGGAAAAGAAACAGGTGAAATTAACTTTAATAATATATTTTATTTAATCCAATATATCCAAAATACTAGCCTTTCAATATTTATTATCAATATAAAAGTTATTAATAAGGTATTTTATATTCTTTTTCCTATTAGTCTTTGAAAATTGGTGTGTATTTTATACTTACAGCACAGCTCAACTTGGACGTTAAATTTTCCCAGGAAATACTTCATCTATTTAAATTAATAAAATTTATAGTTGCCAGCAGCATTATTCATAATAGCCCCAAAGTGGAAACAACTCAAATGTCCATAAACTGATGAATAAATACAATGTGGAATAGCCATACAGTGGAATATTATTTAGCAATAAAAAGGAAGTACTGATGATACACGCTACACATGAATGAACCTTGAAAACATTTTGCTCAGTGAAATAAGTCAGTCACAAAATTCCACAATGTATGATTTTTTTTATATGAAATGTCCAGAAAAGGCAATCCATAGAAACAGAAAGTAGATTACTGGTTGCCTAGGGCTGGGTTAGTTGGTAGGAAAAGGGATGACTGCTAATGGGCCTGGGGTTTCTTTTTGGGATGATGATGTTCTAAACTTAGATTGTGGTGATGGTTACATAACTGAAAATACTAAAAGTCATTGTTTTGTATTATTTAATTGGCTAAATTATAGATACCGTGTTTCCCCAAAAATAAGACCTAGCTGGACAATCAGCTCTAATGCGTCTTTTGGAGCAAAAGTTAATATATGCCCTAGTCTTATATTATATTATATTGTTTTATATTGTTATGTTATATTATATTATATAAGACCCGGTCTTATAGTAAAATAAGACCGGGTCTTATATTAATTTTTGCTCCAAAAGACACATTAGAGCTGATTGTCCGGCTAGGTCTTATTTTCGGGGAAACACGGTACATGAATTATATCTCAATAAAGATGTTAAAAAATTTCCAATATATCATTGGTGATGTTAAGTTTGAACCTTTGGTTAAAGTAGAGTCTGCCAAGTATTTTTCACCGTAAGGTTAGCTTTTTTCCTTTATAATTAATAAATAATTTGTGAGGATATTTTGAGATTATATGAATGTTCTGTTTGTTATCAAACTTTTACCTATTAATTTTATGTTCCTGATCAAACTTTTATCTCCTAAATGATTAATGATTCTTTTTAAAATCAGTTATTACTATGATGGTTTCAAATGGTGATTTTTAACTCCATTGTTCCACCTGCATTTACAAATTGAAATTCTATCTCCTTTATTTTTTATTTATTATAAGAATGGACTTATGGATTCTTGTTTTATTTAATTAATTATAAACCATTTTTATCCATACATGTTTCATATTTTTCGAATTCCTATATCCATTCCACTATAAAAATCAAATCTACCAGTTGGAGTTCAGTATTTGCTTGTGGTTTTTTTAATTTTTAAACTGAAAAAATATAGTCAAATACTTCTTGCAAATATTAGTTCTTTGTTTTTTCAATTCAGTGTGTTATTATTATTCATTTGAAATAATTGCAATAAAGTTTGGTTCATTTTTTTCATTTGTTAGTGTTTAATTTGGTTTTCCTTCTCCCTGCATGCTTGTTGATTCAATGTTATTTTTCAAATACATAAAACATTAACACGGTTCTAAAGTCAAACCTGGATTATTTTGAAGCAAATCTCGTATATCATATAGGAACTGTAAAAAAATATTACCATTTACAATAGCAAGAACACAATTATAAGGTACTTAGGAATAAATCTAACTAAAGATGCACAATACCCTCATATGGTAAATTATAAAATTTTATTGCGAGGCATTAAAGAGGGCCTAAGTAAATGTTAAAAGTACAATATTCATTAACAGAGGATCAAAATGAGGAAAAGATATTTCAATTTTCCCCAAAATAACTTATAAATTCAGTGTTATTCTGATCCAAACAAAATTCCAATAGCATTTTAGTCAAATTGAGAAGCTGGTTTTCAAATTTAATTGGAAGAACAAAAGGGCATGCTGAGTCGAGAATTTTGAAGAACAAGGTGAGGGAAACCTGCATCCCCAAGCATTAAGACTCCTCCACACACAAAAATGAGTTCCAGAGGAACAAATATTTAAATGTGAAAAGCAAAACTTTATCAAAATAAAACATTGAGAACATATTTATGTCTTTAGGATAGGGAAGACTCTTTAAACAAGATACACAAAAACGCAATCATAAAAGAAGAGTATTAAGTCTAACTACAATAAAAATTAAGAACTTCTTTACGTTAGATACACCTTGCATAAGTCAAAAAACAAGCCACCAATTGGGAGGTAATTTGCATCATAAAGTTCTTTTTTATTGTTTTTATTTTTTCAGTTTTGAGAAATAATTGATATATATTACTAAGCTTTAGGTGTACAGCATGGTGGTTTGATTTACATATATTGTAAAATTATCACAATAGGTTCACCTAACATCCATCTTCTCATCTAGATACAATGAAAAGAAAACAATTTATCCTTGTGATAAAAACTCGGAAGACCTACTCTCATAACACCTTTGCTATGTACCATACAGTGGTGTTAACTCTAGTCATCATTGTATGATACATTTTAGTTCCCCCTCCATTCACCTATCTGATGGTTAACATGAATGGGCTTAAGCTTCGTATGTACCAGCATAGGTAAATTTTAAGAATAAAATGAATGAAAAAAATAAGTTGCGAAAAAAATAGATGGTGGTATGATATCTTTTGTTTAAAGTGTTAATTTAAAACTTGCAGAAAGTGCTATATTTTGTTTATTTTGTTTATATATATAAAAAGTAACACATATATATATATATATAGTAAAAGACTAAAGTGTTTATGAGAGTGATAAGCATGACATCCTGATGGTAGCTATCTCTGGGTATTGAGGAAGAATATATTGGAGATGTCAATTGAAGTAATGTATTTATTAAGCTGGATGTTAGATACATAGGTGTAGGTTTTAATATGCTCTATACTATTTTGTAGGACTTAAATATTTAATAACAAAAATAAAAATTGAAAAATGTCATAATCTGTGTAATCTCACACTACAGGAATTTATATCTCTTTAAATACCTATTGCTATGCTTGTGTATAGTAAATAGTCAAAAAGCATTTGTTGAATGTAAAAGACAAATCACATTTTTTCTTTTTTTTTTAATCAAAGTTTATTGGGGTCACAATTGTTGGTAAAGTTACATAGATTTCAGGTGTACAATTCTGTATTACATCATCTATATCTCACATTGTGTGTTCCCAACTCAGAGTCAGTTCTCCTTCCATCACCATATATTTGACCCCGTTTACCCTCTTTTACAACCCCCTCTGACAAACCTCCTTTTTTCAATAAGGAGTAGTAATTTGAGTCTACTTTTCTATGTTCTCATTTTCGTGGATATTGTTGTAAATTTTACTGTGATCAAACACTGATTTTAAAATTTTGTTTAAGTAAGTGTAGTAGGAAGACCTGTTTGCCTCGTCAACTGATGTAAGTAAAGTGCAGAATATTTAGAGGGCAACCACATTACCAAATAGCTTAGTCCTTGGGAAGAAATCAATCAATGAATGTGTCAATAAAATTTTGATCTCTAGGACCTTGCACCCAGTAGTCACTCATAAATATTTGCTGAATGAAGCAAATACAGGAAATATAAAATTATGTGATATGTAAAAGCTGTTTTTCTGATGCTTTGAGAGGGAGGTTTTCTTGATAAATTAGCAGTTGTAGGCATGAGAATCAGAATTTAAATTGCTAACTGGAACTCAAAAGAGTGAGAGTTCTCAATGAATATTTAGGAGTTTTCCCAACAGACTACATTATTGTGTAACACTGAAAGCCTCTGAACACTTATTTAGATCTGTTGGACAGGTTAAACGAAACATTGATCTTTCTGTTAATGAATTATTTCAGCAAAATCTCTAAATCATCAACTGCTTATCTATAATACATGGAAAGCTGTGTCTAAGATACATTATTAAGTGAAAAATAGAGAGTGGCATATATAGTATGAAACCTTTGTAAAAATAAATTTATATATGTACATACTTGTATACATACATGCATGTGTGTGTGTGTGTGTGTGTGTGTGTGTGTGTGTGTGTGTGTGAAATAATCCGTTTTTGGTGTTTATCTCAGAAGTGGGATGGGGGTTGGACCTACACTTTCTGCACTGTACATTTTTATAATGTTTGAGTTTTCTATAACATATTGTGTTTATGATGGGGAGGTATTTATACTTAACACATTTATGTCAGGTCAGAAAACCAGTCTGTTAATCAGTACGGTGGGGTTCTTGTTCTTAGGGAGTAGGGGGAAGACACTAGGGGTAGATAATGGGTTGGGAGTTGGGGACAGCACTACCAAAGCCTCTGTAATAATTTAAGGGCCAAGTGGACACTCTAACCACTTGTGTAGCTTCTTATTGCACAAGGAGCAAGTAAGCAGCTCTTGACATTGTCGACAGTACTTTCACTTCCAGTTGAAGGAAACCAAGCCCTGGAAAAGTTTTCATATCTTGACTGGAACCCTTCACCGCAGGCCTAGCAGCAACTACCACCTTCCAAATGGGGCAGCAAAGTCCACAAGGAAGCCTGAAGTCCTGGCTCAGGGCACTTTCACCCACTGCCTGTGGGAGTGTAGATTCATTTGACCCTGTTGGGGGCCAGTATGGTGACACATCATTAGAAATTGTAATATTATGAATACTCACATATCCAGCAATTCAAGTCGTTGTTCTACGGAAATAAAGTACAAGCCAAGAAAAGACTTAACTACAGTACAAGGAATGTTCATGTTTGCATTTAAAGAAATATAAGAAAAGAAATGAGAAATCACTTGAATTTCCAAAAAATAGGAAAAATGGTTTAAGAGAAACCAAGCAGCCATGAAATAGATGAATATTTAACATATTCTTTTATTCACAATGTACATATTCACAATATATTTATAGATTCACAATATATTCACAATATATTTAATATTTCACAAATTTAAGAATAATAAATTTATATTTACATATTATAAAGTAAACATAACACATTAACATTATTAAATAAAATTAACAAACATTACATTTCGTTTAATATAATAATTTAATAAAAATATTCACAATATACTTCAAAAGTGAACAAAGACTACAAAACAGTCTGAATAGTATGATCTAATTTTGATTTAGACAACATGGATGTATCTAAAGGGTAATATGCTAAGTGAAATAAGTCAGACTGAGGACAAATACTATATGATCTTACTTGTATGTGGACTCTATAAAGAGCAAAAATGAAAGAACAAACAAAACGGAAACATAGATACAGAGAACAAACTGATGATTGCCAGAGGGGAGAGGGTTGAGGGGCTGGGTGAAAAAGGTGAAGTGATTAAGAAATACAAATTGGTAGTTACAAAATAGTCATGGGAATGTAAAGTACAGCACAATATTGCAACAACTGTGGTGCCAGGTGGTTACTAGACTAATTGGGGGGATCAGCGCATTAATTTATATAGATGTCTAACCACTGTGCTGTGCACCTGAAACTAATATAAAATAATATTGAATGTCAACTGTAACTGAAAAAAATAATTAAAAATAAAAAAGGATACACATGTGGACACACAGTGCACACACAGTGCACACACACACACACACACACACACACATAAAGAAAAGTCTGGAAGATTACACAGTGAATTGTTAACAAGGGTTATCTGTCATCGCTAGTGGGATTATATATTTTTTCCTCCATCCTTTAGCTGTCTGCCTTCCTTCCTTCATTCTTTCCTTCTTTCCTTTCTTCCTTGATTCTTTCCCTCCCTGTTTTCTTCCTGTATACCATACTTTCTAAATTTTCTACGATGAGGATTGTCTTATAATAAGCAAAAAATCAATAAAACCATACTCCGGCTGCTCATGGCAGCCCAGCTCTAGGGAGAGCTGTTGTTCACAATCTTAGCTGTAGTGGGCACAGCTCACCGGCCCATGTGGGAATCGAACCATTGACCTCAGTGTTAGGAGCATGGTGCTCCAACCACCTGAGCCACTGGGCCAGCCCTGAAATGTTCTTAATGCCACTTAACCATACACTTTAAAATGGTACATTTTATGTTATTTTATGTTTGTATGTTTATCATAATAAAAAAATAATATCTCAGTTTAGGTATCACTTCTGAGAACACTTTCCTGACTCTTTTCTCTTCCCCTAAGTCTGATGAATTGCTTTTTCTCTGGTCATAGCACACAGCATCCAATGTGTGGCTGTCCTAGCACTTATCACACTGTAGTGAAAGTGTTGAATGACTTAACTACTTCGTCCACTAGGTTGCAAAATTTTGAAGACTTCAGTTTTCCCTAGAGCTAGCCAGTACTTGGCACAAAGAGATTTGTTGAGCTAATGAATAAAAACTACAGCTGGTTCAGTTATCTCCCTACATCTATGTTAAATAAGAGTTTGGAGTTGGAGCATGGTTTTAAATAATATTCCTAATCTTATACCTTAGTCCATGCTATCTCTGTCCTTTGGAATGACCTGCCCAGGTGACCTCTCCCTCCTAGGGACGCCTATGGTGCTTCATCAGCACAATTCCTGAGCCGCTTACTGTTTTTTATTCACAGACTTCTCTCCCACGGTAGATTACAGCATTCTGGAGAGCAGGATGTCTCTCAGAGTACCTGGCCCTGGCCCATCTAGATACAAACACAATAAATATTTGTGGAATTAGTGGGTCTACATGATTTTCCAGCACCAATACATCAGATTGAAGAGCAAACATTAACATGGCAAAATATATTAAATCTCTGTCTTTGACTTTCAAGATAAGGTATTTATGTTAAACTCTTGTCAAGGAAGGATGCGGACAAATGCAGAGGTGAACAGGCACATCTTAAACAGAAAATTCAATGGTATGTTTTGAAGATTTCTCAAACATCAGAAAATATTAAAGACATGATAACTGGAGAAAGAAAACACTAAAATGGTATATGATCCCAAATATAGAATGACGAAATAATTTATCGTAGGAATATTTTTGGAATTGAAAGTCAGTGCTGAGACACTTAAAATTATATAATTTTTGCACTATTTATTAACAGATAAGTTAGTTTTTAATTTATTAGAAGACATATAATAAAGAGTTCTACTCAAATCCATTTTCAAAAGTAAGATTCTTTAAAAATAGTAACAAATCTGTGAATATTAAATCATAAAATCTTCTTTGTATTAATTATTTCAACATTAAAATAGTTTAACCAGAATTCTTATTTTCATACTTATTCATGTCCTTTAATTAGTATATCACCTTTGTCTGTTTCTACTAAGTCATTAAAAATTTTTGATGAATGTATTTTTCAATATGGTCTTACTATTTTTAACTTTTCATAAAATTGCATGTAATTGATTAAAAAATTTGAAGTAGTTGAAAACATTAATTGATTCTTTTCTGTAGTTCATAATATTTTTAATTGAGAAAATACTTACTCTGCAGGTACTGAGTACCTAGTAACTTCAGAAGAAATTCTATTAAATGGAGCCTATTTTCAATTATTTTTGTATTGTAAAGCATATGTATTCCAGCCCAAACATTTTCATAAGTACCTTTTTTGGGCTATATTCAAAAAATAATTTTGACAAGAAAACTTGCCTCGATGGTTTCACAAAATCTAGATGCTGCAAAATGATAGACTGTCTCAATTTTGTTCTATTCCAGTACAGAATATAAGTTTACCCATTAAAAATAGGAATTCTAAATCTAAGTGTCCATTGACCAATGAATGGATAAAGAAGATGTAGGATAGCACAGACGGATGGTTACTAGACTTAGTGTGGTAATTGCATCATGATTGCATCATGAAACTAATTAATATTGTATGCCAACTATACTTTAATACAAATTAAAAAATAAAATAGAAAAGAAGATGCAATATATACAGAGGGTGCCAGAAAAGGGTATACATATTTTAAGAAAGGAAAGAAATGTATTAAAATTGTAATACTCAATATATACTGATAACAAAAGATGAATACAAGTCATGTGTATACATTTTTTTGGCCTTCCCCCAGGAATGTACCAAAAAATATGACTTGTACTCATCTTTTATTGTTGGTGTATATTGAGCATTACAATTTTAATACAGTTTTTTCCTTTCTTAAAGTGTGTATACATTTTTTGGCATCCTCTGTATATATTACTTGGCCATAAAAAGGATGAAATATTGCCATTTGGGACAAGGTAGCTGGACTTTGAAGGTATTATGCTAAGTGAAATGAGTGAGACGGAAAAGGACAAAAATTGTATGGTTTTTACTCATATATGGAATATAAAACCAAAAATAAAAAAAAGACAGGCAAATGAACAACAAAACAAAACAAAAACAAACTCCTAAGTACAGACAACGGATTGGTGATTACCAGAGGGGAAAGGGGTGGGGGGAGGGTGAAATGGGTAAAGGGGGTCAAATGTATGGTGAACTAGACTTTGATGGTGAGCATGCTATAAGTGTACACAGATAACAAATTATAATGTACACCTGAAACTTATATAATGTTATAAACCAATGTTACCTCAATAAAAAAATATCAGATCATAAATACAAAACACACACCCAAAAAGAAAAAGAAATTAAGGATGAAATGATTATGAGGTAGTGTCAAAATTATCCTTATATGTAATACTATATCTGACATATGTGATACATCTGAGAAATACATATGTGACATATCTGAGAAAATAAGAGAATTCACTATAAATGATTACATTTAACAATAGAGGTGGAGAGGTTGTCTTGTTTGAAAACCATATATATGCACATACAAACCATTGCTATTTAGTTGCATTAACCTATTAAAAGATAAAAATGTTAAAAATCGTGTTAATAATAATAAAGGAGATTATTTTGAAAATTGGAATTCCATAAAAGATTCTTTCCATAAATCCATACAGTCCAAAACAATAATTATTGAATAGAGACTTTCAAAATTAAACCTTATATACTTTTGAGTTCTCATTATTAATTTGTTCTGTTTCTGTCTTGTTTTTTTTTTAATTTATTAGTTTCAGGTGTACAAGACAAGGTAATACTTAGACGTTCATCATTTATATCCCTCACACTGTGAACCCCCTCCCCCTATCCACTATCCCTCCGACCTTGCACCGAGCCATCACATTATATATATAAAATTATAGTTGGCATTCATTAATGTTTAGCTTCTGGTGTACAATGCCATGATCAGGCATCCACAGTATCCCTGAGGTGGTCTCCCAAATAGGACGCATGTCCATCGGATACCCAACAAAATCTTTACAACATTATTGAATAAGTTCCCCAAATTAATTGTCTTGTTTTGTAGGGATGAATTTAAATGTGTTGGTGTTTACAATACTATTTGTTTTCAATAATTGCAGTTTGCTAAATGTTTCAACATAGTGTTCCATTTGTAGAATAATGAATAAGGATTTCTAACTGGTTTCAAACAAAATCCAATTAGAACTTAGAAGACTCATTTACAAAAAGTTAAAAATGTAGGGCACAGAATGATTTACAAGGTAATTCTTCAAAGGCTCATGCATTTCTAATATCGAATTAATGGTAAGCAGGAAAGGGAAGAAGGGTGTCCTGTCGTGCTGAGGTAGTTTTTTAAAACCACTTTATTGAGATATAATTCACATTCCATAAAATTCACTCATGTAAAGTGTACAATTGAGTGGTGTTTAGTATATTCACAGAGCTGTGTAACCATCACCACTGTTTAATTTCAGAACATTGTCATCACCCTAAAAAGTAACCCTGTAGCCATTCAAAGTATTTATTTATTTATTTTAATTTTTAACATTATTTTTACCGTGAAATACAAGGTACATATGAAGGTACATATGAAGAAATGCATAAACATATATAGGATTTAACAAATAATTATAAAGTGAATTTCCTTGTAACTCCCACATTGGTCAACATATAGAACATTGACACAAATGAAAGGTGTACATCAAATGTATACATACCTTTCTCATTTGATGGTCTAGAGGTAATCATTATCCAGAATTTTGTTAAAATTATTTTCTTTGTTTTGTTTTAGTTTACCTATGATTTTTTTTCCTTTTAAAAAATTGAGATACGAGTACAATTGACAGGTAACATTAGTTTCAGGTGCACAACATAATGATTTGATGCTTGCATATATTATGAACTGATCCCCACAATAAGTCTAGTTAACATCCATCATCATGCATAGTTACAAAATTTCTGTTTCTTGTGCTGAGAACTTTTAAGATCTACTCTCTTAGCAACTTTCAAATATAAAACACAATATTGTTAGCTATTGTTACCATGCTGTATATTACATTCCGTGACTTATTTATAATTAGAAGATTGTACCTTTTGACCACCTTCACACATTTAGCCCACTCCCTACTCCTACCTTTGGCAGCCACCAAATTATTCACTGTATATATGAGCTCAGTTTTATCAGTTCGATATATAAGTAAGGTCAAATGGAACTACCTATGATTGTATTCCTCAAAAAAATGTTTGTTTTGCATATTTTTATTCCTCTACATCTTGCTTCTTTTGATCAGCATTATGCTTACAAGATTTGCCTGTAGTGTTGTACATGAAAGTATTTTGTTCATTTTCATCACTGTGTATTCAAACACATGAGGACTTTCTAGATACCATATAGTTATTGATTTGTAGAACAATTATCATTTGGTCAGAGACTTTGTCATAAGAGGACTTTGATATTTGTTGAGACTTGTTTTTTTGTTCTTTTTTAAAAAGATTTTTATTGGGGAAGGGGAACAGGACTTTATTGGGGAACAGTGTGTACTTCCAGGCCTTGTTTTCCAAGTCAAGTTGCTGTCCTTTCAGTCTTAGTTGTGGAGGGCGCAGTTCAGCTCCAGGTCCAGTTGCCATTTTCTAGTTGCAGGGGACACAGCCCACCATTGCTTGCGGGAGTCGAACTGGCAACCCTGTGGTTGAGAGGACGCACTCCAACCAACTGAGCCATCCAGGAGCTCAGCGGCAGCTCAGCTCAAGGTGCCGTGTTCAATCTTAGTTGCAGGGGACAGAGTCCACCATCACTTGCGGGACTCGAGGAATTGAACTGACAACCTTGTGGTTGAGAGCCCATTGGCCCATGCGGGAATCGAACCGGCAACCTTTGGAGTTAGGAGCATGGAGCTCTAACCGCCTGAGCCACTGGGTGGGCCCCGCAAAGTATTATTTAACATCAGTTTAGCAACAAAAATTTTGTAGTTCAGTTACTCTGTATATAAATTAAAATATTTGTAAATTTTTGATAGATGCAACTTCTAATTTGATTGGTAGAAGATCACAACTTGTTTGGAAGCAATCATTAATGATATGTGCACCACAATTAAGGCCAAGTACAATTCTCCTCATAGATTTTTAATTTACTGAGAACATTGATCTCATCATGACACTAGGTTCTACCAACTTTCGTATTTGTAATTATTAGTGACTAAACTAAATAACTTTATCTTCAATGTTGAACTTTTAAGCTGAATTTACAGTTATATTTACAATGTCACACATTTTTCATTTTTGACAAAATTAACTTCAACAACTTTACTTTCATTTTAATAACTGGATAAAAAAATCAAAGCATAATTGGAATTAACTCATTTTCTACTTGAATCACATGATAATGTTGACATAAAATTGCGTTATTTAGCTGTTTGTGAAGTTTTCTGCTAGTGAAGTTGACACATCAACAGCTTTGGCTTCATTTATACATGCACAAGAGAACTCAGAATCAAAACTGTCATGTGTTCAAAATGAAAAGTAATCCTTCACTGAGTCATAGGTAAATGTATCATCTGAAACTGAAGGTGTTCAGTCTTTGTCTTTGGATACATCTTCTTAAAATAATGACTAACCTTTGAAGTAGATGTAGATGCTTTTTCAGCCTTTCTGGGGTTGGTCAGTGGTATTAGTAGTATAGTTGGTCAGTTGTCAACAAATATTTGCAAGTTACATTAACTTTTGAAAGAAATGGAAATTCATTACCTGGTTTTAAATTAAATATTGTACTTTTTAAGCAGATTGCTGCCAAGGGTTTATTGCAAAATAAAAAGCATTATCAAACAATAAAATAAATAGTTGTAGATTTGTATCATACAAAATCCCTGTGAGCAAGAGTGTTCAGACTCTGGCAGTACCACTTAGTTTGTTTCCTGTACATATTCCACGTACACGTAACATAATTTCTCACTGCCCCGACAAACTTTTAACTCAGGATTTTGTGCATTTCACAGGCCACAGCAGAGATCATGGCACAACTGGCTGGTCACGTGACCAGTAGGGGCAACAGTATGGAATACCTTTTCCCTGACCATCTAAGAACAGAAGGAGTTATCTGTCCTTACCTGCTTGTGTTCAAGCATACTTTGTATTTGTTTTCAATCATTGAACACTGTGTAAAGGGTTAGGGAAAGAGAGGTACATTAATGCTATTTGTTTGCTTGTTTGTTTGTTTTTGTAGACTTAATTATCTGGTAAAGTGAGAGTTCTCTTTAGTGCTACTGGTACTAGTGAGACAAGCATGGCGGAAAGTATAAGTACAAAGAGGAAGTCTTCCAAATCCATCCTGGTTTATTTTAATAATTGTTAAAAAAAAAACCCTCCATTTAAAAAGGTAAAATCCAGGATAAATGTTAAATGAGATACAACACTGGGACAACAGGCATAAGCTTGGACTACCCAGGCCAACCAGGATATATAGTCACCTCACAACTGTATTAGTTAGTGTTCTCTAGATGTGAGCAACAGAAACCAGCTATGGTTAACTAAAACAAAAAGACAATTTCTGGGGAGACTCTTGGGGGCTGGGGTATAGAATTGAAGGCTAAAGAGCCAGGCTTGGAGACAACAGATTCTCAGTAGCAAGAACTCCTTGTCAGATTTGTCAGGGCACCATTCTGAAATGTGTCCCAACCATCCTTAGCATCTGTACTGCTCAAAGTCTAGAGAGAGATAATGATAGAGATTAGATAGATAGGTAGATAGATAGATTAGATATAGATATAGAATATTTCAGCTGATCTGTGGCACTGTGCCCACCCCCTTGGCTAGAGGAGGTGGGGTGCTGGGATGTACACACCCACTTGGCCTACAGACCAGGAGAGAGGTATTAATAATCCCCCAAAGGAAATCAAGGTACTGCATTAGAAGAGGAAGCAATGGAAGTTGGGCAGTCAAAACCCAAATGCCCACCATACCCGTTATAGTTTTTCATCTGGCTTATGGTCTTCTTATTCTGTCACAGTTCTGCCATCAGTCTGGATGTCTCCAGTGTTCATGAAGATGATATAATATAATAGTTTCACATTTTCTTGATGTTCCCAACTTTAGTGGCCGTTTCTATTTCACGCAGCCACAGGCCATAACTTCAGTATGGACTTATAACACTCAGAGCTGTTTCTTCACCGAATTCTAAAGTTCCAGTGCCTACTTTCTGATCACAGAGTCCTGTTTTTCCAGGTCTCTCAGTTCTGTCTTCCCACATTCCTTTTCTATGGCCTCATGTAGACCTCAGGTCCCTTGATCCTTTCCTCCATTTCCTCTGATCTGTCAACCTGTTCCTGCCTTCACTTTCTTCCCAGGAGAACAGACACATGGCCCATTGGCTCAGTCAATCTCTTGCTGCTTTGTTATTGAGCTTGCAGTGTAATACTGAGCTTATTGCAACAGCTTCTGTGTCCCTAACTGGCTGGCTCCCATTTCCGAGAGTTATTTTAAAGACTCACCACTGTTCTCAATGTCCTGACCCCACAATCTACTTGTCATATTGAGAGAAAATTTAGGGTACCAAATGAGAAATCCCTCCATTTCCTGTGTTCCCCACTAACCAACAAAATTTCCTTCCCTGCAGTTTTATGGGAGAAGTGTCTCTCTACCTATGTAAAGCTACTTCCTTCCCCTGTGTTCTGAATCCAATCCCTTCCTGAGTCCTTACTCCAACAATTATTCCTTCCCTAGCCTGTATCATCAATCTCTCTTTTCTATTGGCTCTTCCTCTAAGCCTAGTTGCTGCCCTGTCTTGCTCTTCCCTTTGAATTCAAAATCTTCAAAAAGAGTAGTTTACACGCTCTTTTCCACTTCATGCCCTCCTCAACCTAGTGCAATATGCTCTTTTCTTTGCCAGCCCCACAACGACTCTTTTAACCTTCCGATTAAAAAATTCATGGACGCTAGTCAGTTTTGACCTCAATTGACCTTGCTATGTAGCTTTTGCCTCTTGACAAATCCTTCTTTCTTGAGACTTCTCTGTAACATCATGCCTTCCTAAGTCTTGTTTTAGGAGGGCTCTTTCCTCTGTGTGTCCCCAGGCAAATTCGTACACTTCTTTACGGAGTTAGAAACTGAACTTCTATTTCTATGCAATTTAGTTTTATGAGGAAGAGTGATACATTTTGTTATAGCAGACAAGTTCTTCAGTCTGAGGACACACTTTACTTTGCAGATATTGCACTCCCTTTCTATTAGTCACAGGAACTGAAATGAGAATATATCATGCACCACAAAGTTTTCCTAAACTTTAATAGCCTTTCTTTTAAAAGATATTTCTAGATGACTTTTATCATGCTGAAGTCCCAAGTTACATAAATTTAAAAGGGAAAGCTGGAACAAAGGAAGTACAGGATGTAATGATTTTGAAAGCATGAGATACAGAAGTAAAGCTGGATGCATTTATAATAGTGCCTTTGTTTATTTCTTGCAGTGGGTCTCAAGAGGACTGCAGGGGACATCAAAGGAGATTGTTCCTTGAACATAATAGTTGCTTAATAAATATTCATTAAATGAGAAAGCAGAGACAGGCATTTCAGAGCTTTGCAGATATGAAGAGTTGTTCATTGAGATGTGCTGCAGGTTTTTGGTGTAGGTGGAAGTGATAATTAGATCGTGGTTTTATGTGGAACATGCAGGGCACAGAGGCAAAGGATGGAAAAGAATGCCATGATAAACTTCTGATGTGATTATGTACAAAGTTACCCAGATCTGAGGTCTCTTTAGCATAAACCCATGGAAATCTGATGTCCCCTAAACTTTTCTTACATTTGTTTTACTTTTATTTTTCAAATTGGCACCCATTTAACACAACTGAGAGTGTTTGAGCTAGGCACTGACTCCCAGAGGTAAGGAGGCAGGATCCCTACTTTTGGAGAGCACACTGTTTAGACTACAGCAAGCAACTACCACCCTATGTAGTGTAAAATTGCTTGTACTAGGACAGTGGAGCTCAGAGAAAGGAGCCATTACTTGCAGGGGTAGCAGGAAAGGAAAGAATTTAGGGATGGTTTCTCAGAAAATGTAACATGAGCTAAACCATGGCGAAGACATGGAAACAGCCAGTGTCCTTCGATAGATGATTGGATAAAGAAGATATGGTATTTATACAGAATGGAATACTATTCTGTCATCAGAAAAGATGAAATAGTACCATTTGCAACAACCTGGATGGCTCTTGAGATTATTATGCTAAATGAAATAAGTCAGACAGAAAAAGTAGGGAACCATATGATTTCACTGATATGCGGTATATATTAAAACTGAAAACAACAAAAGAATAAGACAAACAAATGAAGAAACAAAAACTGATAGACCCAGACAATAGTTTAGTGGTTACCAGAGGGTAAGGGGGAAGAGGGATGGTAGATGAGGGTAAGGGGGATCAAATATATGGTGATGGAAAGAGTACTGACTGGGTGGTGAACACACAACGTGATATATAGATGATGTATTACAGAATTGTACACCTGAAATCTATGTAATTTTACTAACAATTGTCACCCCAGTAAACTTGAAAAAAAAGAAAAACAAAGTGAAGCAGAAATTTGCTGCCAAAGAAATTGTGTATGCATGTGTGTGGGTTTTTTTTTTTTTAATTGGGGAAAGGGAACAGAACTTTATTGGGGAACAGTGTGTATTTCCAGGACTTTTTTCCAAGTCAAGTTGTTGTCCTTTCAATCTTAGTTGTGGAGGGTGCCGTTCAGCTTCAAGTTGTTCTGTTTTCAGTCTTAGTTGTGGAGGGCGCAGCTCAGCTCCAGGTCCAGTTGCCATTGCTAGTTGCAGGGGGCACAGCCCACCATCCCTTGCAGGAGTCAAACCAGCAACCTTGTGGTTGAGAGGACGTGCTCCAACTAACTGAGCCATCTGGGAGCTCAGGGGCAGCTCAACTCAAGGTGCCGTGTTCAGTCTTAGTTGCAGGGGGCACTGCCCACCATCCCTTGTGGAACTCAAGAAATTGAACTGGCACCCTTGTGGTTGAGAGCCCACTGGCCCATGTGGGAATTCAACCGGCAGCCTTTGGAGTTAGGAGCATGGAGCTCTAACTGTCTGAGCCACCGGCCCGGCCCTGTATGTGGGTTTTAAAGAGGAAGGCCTTATAAGCAGCAATTGACAAAGCAGGAAGTGAGTGGTGAATCAAAAATGACATTGTTGAAGATCCTTCAAGGATTTGAAATCAGGTAAAAGTTGTGCTGAGTCACTCTCCCTGGGGCTGGAGCTTTTTCAGGCTGGTCTTGTTCTGAGGGCATCAGGATCAAATAAGTGAGAATCGAGTTTCCATATGAGGAGGATAGTGGGGAAAAGAAACATATCCTTTCATTGGAAAGAATAGAAAACGATGAATAATAGATGATGGAGAGAATGGAGGAGGCCAAAGCCCACATCATCTTCTCTCATGTTAGCTAGGACTTGCTGAACCCCCTGGTCCCATGTGCCACCCCTACCCCTTCCTCCGGGAGGCCCAGTTAGACCACAGTTCCCACTTCTAAGTTCTCCAGTACTTATTCCTGGCTTCACTACTGTGACGTGCACTGTACATCTTCTTCCATGTGTTTGCTATGCTGCCCTTGAAGGCTAGGATTTATTTGCGTTTCTCAGTGTATTGCCCAGAGTTTCCATAGGCACTGGGAAGGCAGCCTGGGCACAGATGATTACAATAGCATCTGAATGGGCCTTTCATCTCTAGCTTGCTCCCCACTACCCTTCTTTTCAGCATATTTTCTCATGACAACCTCAATTTTCTTGCTCAAAAACTTCAGGCATCATTTTACTCTATGATAGAGTAAAAAACAGTGATTAAAAGTCAAGTTGTAGAAGGATGATGCTTAATGAAGAGGGAATGTTCATGACACATGGTTAAGTAAAATGCAGATTATGTTCAGTATGATCTTCACATTTTGTTAAAAACAGGCCACAATGACTGAAAACAAATCAAGATGCTAACAGTGGTGAGGTTTCAAATGATCTTTTATTCATCTTTCTGTATTTTTCAATTATCTACAATAAATGTATCTCACTTTTGTATTTAAAAAAAACCCATAATAAATTTTTTAAAAGACAAAAAATGTTCATCAATAGAAGAATGGAGAAATAAATTGTGGTGTATGAGGGCTGACAATTAAGTTCATGAACGCATCATAGAAAAAGTGCTACATACCTCATGGCTGAATATCACTACAGTCACCTTCGAAATACTCTCCTTTGGGTAGCTATGCACCGATACCAGCACCAAGTCCACATTTCAAAGCAATTTTGGAATTCTTTTTCTGGACTGGCCATCAGAACTGTCGTTGTATTACCCTTAATGTCCAGAATGTCATCCATTCAATATTTCTTTTATCTTTGGGTAAAGAAAGTAGTCATTGAGGGTCAGATCAGATGAGTATGGAGGGTGTTCCAATACAGTTATTTGTTTACTGGCTAAAAACTCCTTCACAGACAGTGCTTTGTGAGCTGGTGCAAGAGCCATGAATTGTCGAAAAGTTCGTTATTTTCGTCTAACTTTTTCACGCAGCCTTTTCAGTACTTCCAAATAGTAAACTTGGTTAACTGTTTCTCCAGTTGGTACAAATTTATAATGAATAATCCCTCTGATATCAACAAAGTTTAGCAACATCATTTTGACTCTTGATTTGGACGGACAGAACTTTTTTGGTCGTGGAGAATTGGCTGACTTCCATTGTGTACTTTGACACTTTGTTTTAGGGTCATATTGGTACACCCATGTTTCATCACCAGTGATAGCATGGCCCAAAACATCGTCTTGCCACTACAAAAGGTCACGGCAAACTTTGACTCTCCTTTGCTTTTGTTCGTTGATGAGCTCCTTCGGGACCATTTTAGCACACACCTTTCTCATGGCCAAGATTTTCAGTTAAGATTTTCCTAACTGTTTCTCCATCGATGTTTACTTGGTTTGCTATGCTTCTCACAGTCAGCCAATGATTTTGATGCACAATTCCACGAATTTTTGCAATGTTTTCGTTAGTTCTGCTCGTTACTGGCCTCCCTGACCTCTCTTCATCAGTGACACATTCTCTCCCCTAAGAAAAACGTTTAATCCCTTTGTACACTGCCGTTTTCTTCATGGCATTATCCCCATAAACTTGGACTAACATGTCCCTGATTTCACTTCCACTTTTGCCAAGTTTAATAAGAAATTTAATGTTTGTTCGTTGCTCTAATTCAAGCATAGACATTCTCGTGACGGCACACAAAAACACAATAATGAACACCACTCAGCAAGACACCACCACACATTGACACAAACACAACTGTGAGACACTATATACCAAGATTATGAAACCTTACTGAGCTGTTTGTACAGGGCTGCCCATGTAAGCGCATGGTGGCAACTTCACGAACTTAATTTTATCAGACCTTGTATACATATTCCTTTGTGTATGCAAATAATTATAATTAAAAAGTGGGGGACTACATTGTAAATAAAGCAATGAAAGAATGAGTGGGGCTTAGTGACTGATCATATTGTTAAATAACAAAAATTCAACTGAGTAAATTTGAAAATCTAATTTGATTTATTTAATGAGTTACAAATTGGGCAGCATCTCATCCCTTCAATAGAAAGGAGCTCCCCCATGCTATTGAAAAGGAAAGGGTTTTAAAGATATAAAGGGGGTAAAGAAAAGGACATTATTAGCAAAGAATGCATGGTTTCAGGCAAGGTTGCCCTCCTAGGGGTAACAGAAGGGGTCTATCAGCAGATTACCTTCTAGTGTTGACCAGGAAACTCCAGGTTAACTGGTTAAAGTTACATTTCTGGGAAAGGTTAAAAGTATATAAATTTTGGTTTGCTGATGTGGGGCCTAACCCAAGTGAGTCCATTTTGGGCCTGTTGTTTTCTTTTAACAATAAAAAGTAGTGAGGAAGGATTCCAGTGGTCCAAGATGGATCAAGTGCGATTATCTTGAGCAATCGGGGGTTGATCCTATACTTTTTTAAAAAAGATTTTATTGGGGAAGGGGAACAGGACTTTATTGGGGAGCAGTGTGTACTTCCAGGATTCTTTCCAAGTCAAGTTGTTGTCTTTTCAATCGTAGTTGTGGAGGGCGCAACTCAGCTCCAGGTCCAGTTGCCATTGTTAGTTGCAGGGGGCGCAGCCCACCATCCCTTGTGGGAGTTGGGGAGTTGAACCGGCAACCTTGTGGTTGAGAGCCCACTGGGAATCGAACCGGCAGCCTTCAGCCTTAGGAGCTCGGAGCTCCAACCGCCTGAGCCACCTGGCTGGCTCCCGTATACTTTTTGATGAAAAAGTGTTGTTATTTTTTTTTTTTTACCAATGTCATGATTCTCACCTTATAAATATGTATTCTGCTCTTTTGTAAATTGCTTAGTGTGTATACATGAAAACCAATTTCTTTGCTTCTATTTCTTGAAAGATAAAATAATTTGAGGTTAAGTTAGAATGTTAACTATCTGACAAAATTCAGTAAGCCCAGCCAGGAAAACATCTAGCTCAACTTATACAACACTTACAAAACACTGCCTTTTATAAACATTACGTATTGACAAATTTATTGAAAGAGATGTTTTGAAAAGTTCGCCATGAGAATCACATTGCTCTGGGGAGAGACATCACAAAGCATTATCTGAATTAAAGAGACATCTTTATTTTAAACAATATTATTTATTTATCTATTTAAATTGAAATATAGTTGACATATACCATTATATTAGTTTGAGGTGTACAACATAGCAATTCAACATCTATATACCTTATCATGTGATCACCACAATAAGTCTAGTAACTATTTATCATCATACAAAGTTATGATATTATTGACTACTTTTCCTATG